>NC_068916.1:61114558-61739558 GCF_023091745.1 Budorcas taxicolor
AAAGACGAGAACCCTGTTTGAAGTCAGCGGTTCCTTTCACCTCAAACTGGTCCCTACCGACTGCGCCACAGGCCCGGTGCGGCTGTGTGGCGCTAACCTGCAGTTGCCCCACTACCACCACTCAGGTCCCTTTTCTTCACCTGTAAGATGGGGTTGCAGAGAGGTCGGTGTGGCGACAGCGAGGATAAGGCCGCGGGGAGGACTGGCCCCCAAGGCCGCTGGGCCGGGGCCTTGCAGGAGGCTCCCATACCTAGTGGTGCCTCGATGCTCGCCGGGATGCGCCCTCCGCGCCCCCACCCTCTCTGGCCCTAGAGTCCACCTCCCGCTTGGGGCGGCAATTTGTCTCCTTTTGAACCCCCCGCCCCCGACGGGTTTCCCTCTTTGATTCGCGGCCTGGAGGCTCCCCCCGCTTTGAAATGCAAACCCGCCTCGGCTGGGGCGGCAGGCGGCCCGGAGCTATAAAAGGCCTGGGTGGGGCGGGCGGCAGCAGGACTGGGAGTTCAGGTGTGCAGTTGCTCGTCGGGGCAGCCGGCTGCGGCGGCTCCAGGGCCCAGCATGCGCGGGCGGCCTCGCGGCCACCATGTACGTGGGCTATGTGCTGGACAAGGATTCCCCCGTGTACCCCGGCCCCGCCAGGCCCGCTAGTCTCAGCCTGGGCCCGCAAGCCTACGGCCCTCCGCCCCCGCCCCCTGGACCCCCGCAGTACCCTGATTTCACCGGCTACTCTCACGTGGAGCCGGGCCCCGTGCCCCCTGCAGCCTGGAGTGCGCCCTTCTCTGCGCCCAAGGACGAATGGGCTGCCGCCTACGGCCCGGGCCCCACGGCTCCCACAGCCAGCCCGGCCCCGCTGGCATTCGGGCCCCCTCCGGACTTTGGCGCGGTGCCCACGCCCCCGGGGCCTGGCCCAGGTCTCCTGGCGCAGCCCCTCGGCGGCCCAGGCACACCTTCCTCACCCGGAGCGCAAAGGCGGACACCCTACGAGTGGATGCGGCGCAGTGTGGCGGCTGGAGGCGGCGGTGGCAGCGGTAAGGATCCCTCTCTCGCTCTGGGCCTCCGAATGGTTCCCTTGGGCGCCAGCAGGTGCTGTCTGACCTCTGCCGTGGCCCTGCTTGGGTTCCAGAACGTGGCCCCCGACCACTCTCCCTGGAGGCTGTTCTCTCAATTTCCCCCTTCTGAATCCCGGCCTGCCAGAGCATTGGAAAGCACGACCTGTCTTTCCCTGTAGGTAGGGAACCTGAGACCCAAGCAATGAAGACAGACGCCCTGTAGGAACTGAACACAGGTCCCCAGACCTTTATCGTGGGGTAAACTTTTGGCAGCACTGGTCCAGGTGGTCATCTGCGCCTTGCACCCCTATCCCAGCCTCGGGACATACACTATATGTGTACACACACGTCACTTTCCTTTCCAGGTTTCAGTCCCCTATCCATATAATGAAGAGATTGGTGGGTCATATCCTTTGGGCTAAAAAAGAGCCTTCTTTGGTTAGATTCCTGGTGGTTGAGGGTCTCTACCTTACCATCCCAGGGCTCTCCCTGAACTCTTGACCCTGGGGGAGGGGACAGCAGCAGCAGTTGGGAAGGTGGCTGCTGTTTGGCTCCTGAGCCTGTGAACCTCCTGCCCCCAGGCAGGCCTCTCGGATCCACCCTCTTCAAAGGCAGGGGACAGGGCAGGACAAAGACTCAGCTTTAATAAGGGGCAGCCTGACCTCTTTATAGGTCCCCCCTTTGTCATGTAACAGGCTGGGCCTTGGCTCAGTAGTGACTCCTGTTGGCCGGAAAGTGAACATGATACCCCATTGTCCTGACTGTGTTTGGCCTGTCCTGACAAAGGCCACCTGGCCTTAGGGGCGGGAAGTTGGCCTGCCCACCCTTTGATGTCCAGCCCCTCCTCCCTTTCCCCCAGCTGGGAGTGAGCCTGGGCTTTCCCCACCTCCCCCTCCTCTCCCTCTTCACCCCCATGTCCCCCGACACGGACAGCTCATCTGGGGCAGATGCTGCGGAGAAGGTGATCAGCAGCTACAGGTCTGGCTGCAACTGTACCACCTCCTTGAGAGTTCCCGGAACACAGAACCTCCTATCTGCCTCCAGAGGCCTCAGAGGCCTGAGGTTTCTGCTGCAGCTGTGCCACTTGTCTCCGTGGCTAAATAATAACAGCTAATTCTTACAGAGCACCTAGTAATGCAGCAGGCTCTGATCTAAAATCTTTTCATCCTTATAACTTTATCATGGGGACTATTATCACCCCCATTTTCAAGATGAAGAAGCTATGGCATAGAGAGATGACAAAGTAGGGCAAATATAGTTAAACTTGTGTAACCAGTACATGGTGGGGCTGGGATGTGACCAAGCCTGTGCTCTAATCCTCTCAACAGAGTCCCTTAAATCGGCCATCTTTTCTAGGTCTCAGTTTTACCACCTGTGACATGAGCGAGAAGGGTCATTTGTTTGAGTTACAAAAGGACTCCTTTGAAAAATGTGGTGGAAAGCATAAATGTTCTCCCTAGGAAAAAAGAAAAAGTGTTTCCTAACTCGGCATACAATTTCAGGGGTTCCAAAGGCCCCTAGAAGCTTTATCTATAAACCTCAGTTGAGAATTTTACCTTAGAGTATATGAGAGAAAGCGTCTGGGGCCACTGACACTTGGGTCCTGCGGTTCTGTGTCTGTTCTTTGAAGAAGAAAGTCCACTGCCCTGCTCCTTTATTCCAGCTGCTACTTCCTTCTCATCAGCCGACTATGGAGATGGACGGGGAGGGTCTCCAGGGGCCTGTGGCAGTCAGAGGACTGGCAGGAGCCCTGAGGAGCTTCCAGGCTGTGTGATCTCAGGCAAATCCCGGCTCTCTGGGCACTGGAGCTGCCAAACCCAGTTCGGCTCGGGTCTGGAAAGTCATCTGGAAACTGTTGCCCTGGGCACATTGGAGGCCTAGGACTAACTCTGCCCAAAGGCGAACATTCTTTTACCCTCACTCCCAGAAAGTAGAAGGGCAGGCCAAGGGAGGCTTGGGGGTTCCCAAGGAAAGGGGCCACCCCTGGAGCCAGGCGAGAACCACTCTGCCTTTTGGAAGCTAGAAGCTGCTGCCTGTCCACTCAGGTGGAGTCTGAAGCTGACCAGTGCTCTTGAGGCGGGGGCAGAACTGGGTTGAGGTTACAGACCCTCCCTGAGAGAGAGGCCAAGCTCCTCTCCTCTTTGGCCTCAGTTTGTCCCTCTGGGGAATGAAGATGTGGGGTTTCCAGGGGTGTTTCCTGGGTAACACTGTTGTCTGGGACAGCAGAGGGAAGGTCAGTGCATGCCATCCCCCCTCAATGCTGCTGGTCCCTGATCTGATGGTATCCTTCCTGCCCCTTCTTTGCGTTCTGTGCTTCTAGCATTCTAGAATATCTGAGTGGACAGTTAGAGACCAGACATACAGATGGGAAACTGAAGCCTGGAGATTGTAAGGGAATGTTATAGTATCACACAGGTGGAGGCTGGGCTGGGCTGGGGTATATGTTGGATGAGTCAGTTAAAATTTTCTGATGGCTTCCCATTATATTTATGGCAAAATTTACACTTCTTCCTGAGGTCTACAAAGCTATGTGTGCTGCTACAGGCAGGTCTTATACTAGCTGTATTCCTTCTTCCAGGAAAACTCCTTGCAAGCTGCCTCACCTTTCAGGTCTTACTTAGCTTCATGGCCACTTCCTCAGAGAGGTCTTCCATGATGTTCTGAAGTCGGTTCTGAAGTCCCCCACATACCCATTGATGATCTTTGCCTTGTTTCATTACTTGCTTATTTTGTGTTTGTGTGGTGTCTATTCCCATTACTTTACTTACTTTGTGTTTGTGTGTTTGTGTGGTGTCTATTCCCACACCAACCCACCAAGGTAAACTACCATGAAGTCCAGAACCATGTTTATTTGACCCATGACTGTGTTTCCCTGATAGCTCAGGCGGTAAAGAATCCGCCTGCAATGCAGGAGACTGTGGTTCGATTCCTGGGTCAGGAAGATCTGCTGGAGAAGGGATGGGCTTCCCTTGTGGCTCGGCTGGTAAAGAATATGCCTACATATAAAGAATATGCCTACAATGTGGGAGACCTGGGTTCAGTTCCTGGGTTGGGAAGATTCCCTGGAGAAGGGAAAGGCTACCCACTCCAGAATTCTGGCCTGGAGAATTCCATGGACTGTTGCAAAGGGTCGGACATGACTGAGTGACTTTCACTTCACTGCTTTCTAGGCACCTAGCTCCGTGTGTGGCATTTAGTAGGTCCTCAATATTTTCTGTTGAATGAATGAACAGGGCAAGTGTGTGAGGGACAGTAAGACAGCTCTGGGAGAAGAGGGGAGAGATAAGATCTCAACCTGGAGATGGGACCCACGACTGTCCAGCTGAGCCGCTCATGCCAGTGGAAGCCTGGTTGCCCCTTTCTCCCTATTCCATGGGTGGTCAGTACTCTGTTCTTACCTGGAGAATTGGCGGAGCTGAGGCTGGGACTAAGATGCCAGTTTTACCTAAGGAGAGGGCAACAAAGCTTGGGAAGGTGCGAGAGAGGCTATTATGTTGTCCATAAACAAAATATTAGCCAGTTCTGAGTGATGACTGTCACTTGACTGAGGCCAGGATAGGAAATGACTGCAAGCAGCTCTATTTTTTTTGTCTTCCCCTTTTGCAACTATAAATATTTTCTTTAGGAATGTTATAAATCATCCTGTAACAAAGGTTCAGTCTCTGATTCACTATCAATAAATAGTTTTTCACAGGTTAATGGCCCATTGGTGTGGCTGAAGTCTCATACAAGTAGGGAAATGTCCACTCAGGTGATAAGACTCTTGTAGCAGGGTTTGGATCTTGGTCCAACTTCTCCAGCTGTCAGACAGAGAAACTGAGGCCCATGGAAGGGATGAACCCTCTTCCCCCCACTACGTTCCAGGCCTTCTCCCTTGGCCCATAGCATCAGCCACCAACCTGGCCTCTCACCTTCAGCCTCTCCCCAGTACACTGCTGCTGCTGCTGTTTAGTCGCTAAGTTATATCCAACTCTTTTTAATTCCTTGGGCTGTAGCCCACCAGGCTGTAGCCTACCACAGCTCCCCTGTCCATGGGATTTTCCAGGCAAACATACTGGAATGGGTTGTCATTTCCTCCTCCAGGGGATCTTCCTGACCCACAGATCGAACCTGCATGTCCAGTGTCTCCTGCATTGGCAGGCAGATGCTTTACCACTGAGCCCCCTGGGAAGCCCCCCTACTGCCCTCAGTTCAGTTCAGTCGCTCAGTCGTGTCCGACTCTTTGCGACTCCATGAATTGCAGCACACCAGGCCTCCCTGTCCATCACCAACTCCCGGAGTCCACCCAAACCCATGTCCACTGAGTCAGTGATCCCATCCAACCATCTCATACTCTGTCATCCCCTTCTCCTCCCGCCCTCAATCTTTCCCAGCCTCAGGGTCTTTTCAAATGAGTCAGCTCTGACCTTGATGTCCTCTAAACCAGGGGTCTCCAACCCCCTGGTACTGGTGTGTGGCCTGTTAGGAATGGGTGGCACAGTAGGAGGTGAGCGGTGGGTGAGCAAGCAAAGCTTCATCTGCCATTCCCCATTGTTCACATTACCCCCTGAACCATTCCCCACGCCCATACTTGGAAAAATTGTCTTGCATAAAACCAGTCCTTGGTGCCAAGGTTGGGGGCGGGGGCACTGTTCTAAACCACTGCTGGATTTACCTTCTCAAAGCTCATCCCCTGCTCAAGAGCATCCCATGGCTCCCCACTGCCATGGAATTGCCCTTTCGTTTTATACCGTTCAACTGCTGTAATGAAAATCCAGCCCCATTTCAAAGTCCTCTTGAGAACTAGCCCCAACCCACTCTTGAAGCCACTTTCCCATTAGTTTGTTGAAATACAGATATGCTTACCTGGGACAGTTAAGAGTCCAGCTTCAGAGCCTCAAGCCTGGAATTGTATTTCTGTTAGAAGCTGCATTAGCTGCAGTCAAATTGATGTGGATCATTTCTCTAAGCCTCAGCTTCTTCCACTGTGATATTAAGATGATAACAGGATTACACCTTGAAGCAATGGTTCCTGTAAAACACAGCCCTGAGCCTGGCATACAGTAGGTGCTCAGTGTACTGGTGCCTGTGACCATCTCTACCTGTCATTAGCAGGTACATGAGAGCACATACCTCATACTCCCTGCCTCTCTAGTGTGGATTCCTTGACCTGAACTGTCCTCCTGTATCTTTACCAGGTCAAATGCTGCTTCTCCAAGGCCACCTCCTCTAGGAAGCCCTCCTTGGTCCCCTCCCTCCAAGCACTGTATCAGATCCTTGTTTGAACATTTATCACTGACTGTCTTGTTGATCTCTGCCATCTACCATCTGTTATCCCCTCAAGGAACAGTCCTAGTCAGTCTCATCCTTCTCATCATGCCTTGTACATAGTAGGAGCTCATGATAAAGCTAATAACTGTGACATCGGCTGAGTCTCTACCACGTGCCAGGCATTGTGTCAAAAACTCCGCATGGGTGATCTCATTTAAGTCTCATAATAACTGTAAGAGGTGTGAGGATCTATTATTAGCTTCATTTTTACAGACTGAGTTAATGAGGCTCAGAGAGGGTAAGTGACTTGCCAAAGCTCACACGGCCAGGTTTGCTGCTGCCCAGGGTTCAAACCTAGCCTCTACAGCCTGATGACCATCTATCACATGAAGCAACACCCTCAGAATGGGAGCCCAAGCCCCCCTCCCCATGTGCATTCCAGTCCAGGTGGGGAAAAGGAGGCCAGTCAGTGATGAGCTGTAAGAGGCTGAAGGGGGAGGATGGGCACAGCAGGCTGTTTAAAACCGGTTCTCCAGGCAGAAGCTCCATTCAACACCTCGTCTCTCAGATGTAGCTGGGAAGGGGGGGAATGACCCAGTTAGAAGGTGGCAGAAGGCTTTTTTTGGTTGGGTGTTTTCCCCCCACTTTGCAGATATTGCTGCCGAGAGCATGGGGAGTTGTTCTGAAGGACCGAAACAGCTTTATTAGCAGCAAGCCTCTCTCATTGGTGGAAATTATCTTCATGAGATGCCTCTCAAGTTTCTGTCCCAGAGTTTTTGGGACCTGGAAACAACATATATGTCTGGAGTCAGGTCCATCACCATGTTAAGAGGCTAAGCTCTTCCCCTGCCATACTTGCCCCTCAGTCTTATAGGGGTGCCCCACAAAGACCCCTCAGCATCAACAGAGGGAGGGAACAGGTGTCAGTGGAAGCCAAGACTGACCCTCCAGGCTCCGACGTCTTCCCATTGCTCTCAAAGTCAAATCCAAGCCCCTCACCCTAGGGCTCAAAACCCTGCTAGCCTTTTCAGCCTCTCGTGCCTCTCTCATTCATTCATGAGGCAGGCAGGTGGTGCTAGTCTCTGAGTCTTTCTTCTGTTCTGCTAGGTGCTGGGGATTCCTGCCAGGGCAAGGCACACGGGGTCCCTCGGGGGTCTGGCCCTCTGTTGCTACTCTCTCTGCTTTAGGGCCTTTGCACATGCTCTTTTGGCTTCCTGGGATACTCTTCCCCATTGGTGACATAGAGACCTCCTTCTCAACCATCAGATCTTGGCTTAGATGTCATCTCCTCCAGGACACTTTCCTCAAGCTAAATAAAGTAGGCTCTCTGCCCCCTGCCACCCCACCCCCACATCTTAATCATAATAACTGTAAGAGGTGTGAGGCTATGCTCTGAGCTCCATGCTTCCTTTCCTTCACACTAATCACAGTTTGTAACTATTTCTTATGCTGGTTTGTTTTTAATCCACCCCCACCCTTGAAAGTGGGAATGAACCATTTAACAAATAAGCACCAAGCACTTCCCATAGTAATAATAATATGCACTGCCATCTATTGAGTACTCACTGTGTTTCAAATGCAAGTATTTTTGACCCCAGAACAACACATTTCTCTATTAGAGCAGTGGCTGTGACTAAGGCTGTACGAACAGTGGAGTTAGACAGAAGGATGTCCTTTGGAGGTTAAGCCAACCAGCTGATGGATGGGATGTGGGGAGCAGGGAAATTGCCACCTAGGCTTTTGGCCTGAGTGGCTGGAGGAGAGGGGCCATTTACTGTGAGGAGAAGGCCAGGAAGCAGTGAGTCTGTGTTAAGTTTAACAAGGATTCATCAAGTACTCCCTGTGTGTGTGTCTGGCACAGTTGTAGAACCAAATGAGCAAGATGCATGGTCTCTGCCATCATGGAGCATGTATGGAGCCAGGAACCAAGGGGAAGGGATTTGCTAAGGTCCCGCGGTGAGCATGAAAAGGGCTGGGGTCCACAGCTCCTCCCTCCCTGCACCTCTGCCCCAGATGTGATTCTTCAGGACCCACACCTGCGGACGATTAAGCAGGGACCTCACCTCCAGACCAGAGAAGGGTGGCCAGGGTAGGGCAGAGGCCTGGAAACTCCACCAGGAGACAGTTGAGAGGCTGCAGGTTGTTCAGCCCAGAAGACAGAGGGATGCAGTTGCTGCTTGTAACTCTCAGAAGGGCTGTTCTAGGCCAGAGGTGCCCCCTATTTCTGGTGCCACTTGTGGAAAATCCTAGGAAGAATATAACTGGGTGATGAACGCAAGGACAGGCAGGCTGCTTTGCAGATAGTCCAAGCAGTCGGGTTAGGTATATGCTATGAGGGTGTGGGCGTCTGGACTTTGCTGGGAGTTTGGTCTAGCTGTGTTGTCCAATAGAACTTCCTGTAATGATGGCTCTGTATCTATACTGTCCAGTGTGACAGCCATTAGCTACAGGTGTCCACTGAGCACTTGCTATATATATGGCTAGCATGACTAAAACACTGAATTTTTAATTCTATTTAATTAATTTCAATTTAGGTAGCCACATGTGGCTAGTAGCTGTCATATGGGACAGCGCAGGAAAATTCCTCTCCAGAGTTCCTAGCATGGTAATCCATTTCCGATGTGCCCCTTATTCTCCACTGAGGATTTTCTGGCCTCTTTTGAATCTGCAGTCATCATCTTTTTGGCTCTGCATCATCCTCTTCTTCCCCCTGCTCCCCTTCTTCCTTTCCCTCTTATCCCCCTCCTCCCTTCCCCTCTTTCTTTTTCTCTGCTGTCACAGATAGCTTTTATTAATATCTTATTAAATACATGATCACATCTACTCTCCACAGCTTCCATGTCTGAAGGAGGCATGCCTGTCCTCATTTCGCAGATGAGTAATGGGATTCAGAAACGTTCAATGACTTGCCTGGGTCCCCACTGCTAGCCCATGGCCGGGCCGGGTTAGAATCATCAGGTCTGTTTGACTATGAACTTTCTGTCCTCTTCACTGCCTGCCATAGTCGAGTCAGATTGGGGACCTCCTTGAAGAAGATAGGTGAGGGGAAGATGCAGAGGCAGCCTGGGAGGAGGAGGGGGAGGTGCTGACTGAGCTTAGTGCCTAGGAAGGAGGGTGACAGTGGGGTGGAGAAGCTTGCCTAAGCCTGCAGGGCCCCTGAGTGTGGCTGGTCTGGCCATCCTCTCATCTCTCCCCCACACCCATGCTAGCGTCACTCCTGCTCCAGGAAAGAGCAGGAGTGAATGAGGAGTCGTGCTAGAGCAGCTAGGACTGGCAGAGCAGCCAAAACAAGGACTAATCATGGGCCCAATAGAGAGCCTCATGGCCCAGGGAGGATATCCATCCATCATGGAACTGGGCGACAGAAGTCTACCCACTGGTCATACACATGGGGAAACGGTTCCAAGCCGAACCTCACATGTCCAGCTGGTGGCTCAGCCAGACCTCCCCACCCCCAGGCAATGTTCTTTGCCCTGAGGGCCCCCATCAGGCGGCATTCCTCCTTCTCCCAAGGGATCCCTCCAACATCCGCTTCTACAAATAGCTCGGTTCAGCTTGTTGTCTCCATAGCTCTTTGCCCTTTGCAAACTGCTTTCAAATCCATTCTGCTCCCCAGGGGGAAGGGAAGCCCAAAGAAGTTCAACCACTTGTTAAATCCATTAGCTAAGGATGCAGACCTGGGCCCATGGGCTCAGAGCTACAGAGAAGTTCAGAATCTACAGGGCCCTGGGAGCTGACACCAAACCTTCTTCTGCTGCATCGGAGAAACAGGCCCAGAGGGGAGAAGGGACTTATTTATGGCCACACAGGTGGCACAGCACCGGGACATACTTACTTCAGCTGGTGATTCAGAATCCCCTCTGGTAAGCTTGTTAAAGATGGCAGAGAGACCAGGATGCAACAGGCCTGCGAGCTTGTGAATATGTATTTTTAACAAGCATCCATGCCTGCCTGTGTGCATTTCTCTGTGTCTGTGTATGTCTGTTGGGTGTGGGGGATTTTGATGTACGGCCAGTGGGGTTGGACCACACAGAGAGGGGTCATGGATTTGTGTTCCAAGCTCTGAGGGCCAGAGCTGGCAGTGTCATCCCTCAGGGCCACAGTCTCTAGCAGGAAGAGGTCAAAGGAAGTGCTGACCCAGAGGCCACTTGATTTTCTGGGAGCCACCAACACTGCTCTGGGGGCAGAGGCTGAACTCTGTCCTTGCCTGGCCCAGGCTGGATGAGGAGGCCCCACTGCAGACCGCCAGGCTCCTGCCCGCACCCTCCAGCTGGGCAGACTTTGTTTCTAGACTCTCAGACAGGGAAATCAGTCTTAGAATTCTTTCAGCAATAATAACAAATATAATCAGAGCATCAACAAACATTGGGAACTTCATATTTCCAAGTTGGAAGGGACCTTATAAATAAATGGTCTCATCCAACATACAATCCATTGCTTAGATCCATTTCCCAGCATCCCTGCCATATGGTTATCCCACCATGGAAATCATTAGGATCTACCTTTCCCTGCATGCCTACTATGTGTTCGGTATATGCTAGGCATCATTCATCCATCCATCTCAAGTGATCCCCTATATACTCAGGGTGGCAGTTAATTATAGGAGACCTTACACTGGGTGATAGGTTCTAGTGCTGTTTCTAAAACTAGACAGACCTGGGCCAGGTCCCACCTGCAGATGTGCAGACCTTGCTGGGCCTCAGTGTTCTCATCTGTAAACTAGGGCTAACATCTGCACAGCTTCATAGGTTATTGAGAGACGTATACAAAGTTCTTGACACATGGACATATTGGCTGTTATTAGAATAATTATTGCCATTTTGTAGATACAGAACACGAGGCTCAGAACCCAGCCAGTGAGAAGCTGGACAGCAAGCCCTAGAGGTCTGCCTGCCCAAACAACCACAAGTCATGGTCACCTGGAGAGCTGTTCAAGTATCAAATCCCCGAGCCCGATTTTAGTCCCCCTGAGTCTGAACTTCTGGGCCAGAATCTGTGCTTTTAAAAGGTTCCTCAGGCATTTGAGGCTGCTGGTCAGGAGTCAGGACATTTAGCCTGGAGCTTTCAAGGGCCTCTGCTGTGCATACTTTAGGGGTGGGGAGCTTGCTAACCTCTATGGCAGCCTGATGCATATGGATGGACCGTTCCTAGCATCCTACAACCAGAGCAGAGAGAAAGACTCTCATTTGGAGAGTTATCCAAGGCTCTTCTCCTCCCATGCTTCACCCCTAAGAGCTGGTGGGGGGACTCCCACCCTCTCTCCCACCTACGTGCCCTGGCATCTGGCCCAGAGGGTTATTCATTAGGTGACTGGGAGTGGCCTGGCCCCCATCAGACACCTGTTATAGGAGTCCGGACTTCCCTCTTAGGCCCAGTGTCCCAAAGGCCTGTAAATCATTCATCCTGGGCCCTTTCCCTGCCCCACCGTTGTCACGCACCTCCCTGCTCCCTCCCTCCTGGGCCCCCAGGGTGGCACAGGTGATAACGGGAGGGCAAATGAGGGTTGCTCACAGCAGTGGGGAGTTCTGGCCCAGAGTTGGGACTGGAGCCCAAGGCGCCTGATTGTCATTAAAAATACAAATTCACATCTTCAGGGGGTGAAAATGCAAATACCCCAAAGACTCCCTCCTCCCTGTGGCTTCCCAGGCTTCAGTCCTTTCTCCAGGCAGCCCCGATACTGGCTTCCTGTATATTCTTTCAGAAAGAACTCTATGGGTGTACAAACATGTTTGAGTATGTGTGTGTGTGTATTCCATTTTTATATGAAAATAGTAACATATTATTCACACCATTTTGCCTTTTAAAAAACGTAATGTTTTTAGAAATTGCTCCATGTTGGCACATATAGAGCTTTATAATTTCTTCTTGATGACTGCCTAATGATCCTCTCCATGGATGTACCATCTCTTATTAACTAGTCCTGACTCACAGACATGTACATTGTTCTTAACTCTTGTACTATCTGAAACAGCTACCTCTCTGGGCAGTTTTCTGTGGGATCACTCCCTGGAAGAGGGATTCAGGAGTCAAAGGGCATGTGCATGTTAAATGAGACTGAGATCACCAAGTTGGGCTCCAAGGAGGACATTCCCGTTATCACCCTCTGGCCAGCAGACGGGACTTTCTGGTTCCTGGACCACACAGTATGATTTCAAACATTTGGTTCTTTGGCAGAGCCATTTTTTCAGCAATAAATTGTGTGCTTTGAGCAACTTCCTCAGATAGAAGTTGGTCTCTGGGTTCCTGAGCCCACCAGCCCCTCTCTTGGGTCCAGGAGGCTGCAACAGGTCCTGGGTCTTCACTGGCAGCCTTGCTAGAGGTGCAACTATGCAGAGAGGAGTAACTATGCAGCCAGAACTCCATCTCTTGTCTAGTTCCTGCTGCCCTCAGAGTTGGGGGAAAGAACTCAGGCTGGAGGTCAGGAAACCTGAGCCCAGATTGATACCACTACCAGGCAGGATGACCCTCAGCAAGTGCCCTTTTCTGAATTTTTATTTCCCCCATCTATGAAATGGGTATAATGGATGCCCACTTGCTCATCAGGGAGAATAGGAGTGAAGGTTGGATGCCTGAGGAAAAGGGTGTCTTTATAATCTCTCAGGCTGAGGTCTGGGTGGGCAGGAAGCTTCCATCCGCTACTGCCAAAAGTGAATCTTTTTGGCATTTTCAACCTGAGGGCCATCCAGGCCCAGCCAGGACTTTTGGGGATCTGCCCTCACCATGGTCTAAACCCTCTCTTCCAGAAATACAAGTAGACGATGGGCCTGCCATTTGAGCTTCTATTGCCAATGCTTAGAGGGCCATATAGCAGGCTCTGTGGACCCCAAATCTGGTGGGATGAGGAGCTGCAGGCCTGGTAACTGCCTGGGGCTTCAGTAACCCTGAATGTACAGGGAGTTTGGACTAAAAGAACTTACAAGGCCTCTCTTATTTGGACCTCTGGCTGCTGTATAACCATTCGGAATGTCAGTATCTTCATCTATAATGTAGGAGGAGACTGAACTTCTATGACCCTTTCTGGCTTTGGCCCAGTGAACCCAGCGGGGCTGTGGGTTCAGAGATCTGCTGGGTTCCAGCGGTGGTGGCATTAGGCAGAATTGTTTTTGAGCTGGCATTGAATTTTCTAGGTCAAGAAGGGGCCCCATCTGGAGCCAAGGCCTCGGCAGCCGCTCCCTGGTCCCTTTCCTGGGTTAGGCCTGGCTGAGGGCCGGGGCTGTCTCGTGCTGTGTCGGGCAATGGGCTGAGGTCAGTGGTTGTGGAAGAGTCCAGTGTGGTTCTGCTCCTCTGGCAGGAAACTCAAGGGAAAGAGCCCAGGAACATCTGCCGTCTCCTGTTCTCCACAAACCATTTGGCTCTTGGAGAGCCCAGCACTGTCCTGCCAAGCTGTGTGGGCTGGGTGGGGAAGGCGGAGGCTGGAACAGTGTGGGGGGGTAGTTAGCACAGGGGTGCTGAGGGACAGGCAGGCCCAGAGCTGGGACCACGGAGATGAAGGTCAGGTTGTTGTGGGGGCATCTGGGTGAAGTGGGAGGGGGGTCGATGGTTATGCAGACCGGCCATGCCCTGGTGGGATGCAGGGGCGAGTCTGAAAATGCTTGCATGTGCCTCCTGGTCATAGCCACGTGTTGTTTCTTACAAAAGGACACTGGTATTGAGTCAGGCCCTCACAGCAGCCCAGGCCAAGCATGACTCTTTAATAGTCTCTCCAGACAGACCTCTGATCCCAGCCTGAAAGAGATCCCTGACATTAACCCATCCAATTCCTGGTCCAAGGCTGAGTTTCATGTGGAAGCCAAGATACCACCTCTTTCTCCTTTCACCACCTTCTTATGGCAGGTCTCCCCACACTTCCCCTTTCTCACCAGTCTGTTCTCTATCCAGCAGCCAGAGGCATCTTAAAACCTACATCAAACCTCATGTCTCCTCTGCTCAAAACCCTGTAACGGCTCCTGTCCCAGACAGAGCAAAACCCAGACCCTTTCCATGGCCTGTGGGCCTTGCATGACCTGCCCACCCCCTCTGCTCACTGCATCCTGGGTGCACCAGCCTTCTCACTTTTCCTCCCTCTTCAGACAGCAGGCACGTCCCCACCTCAGGGCTTTTGCACCTGCTGTTCCCTCTGCTTGGGCACCTCTTTCCCAGATAGCTGCATCGCTCTTTCTCACTTCCTTTAGATCTTTGCTCAAGCTCCCCTTCAAGGTAAGGCCTTCATGGACCACTCTGTTCAAAATCATAGCCTCTCTCCTCCCTAAATTCCCAGTCCTTCTTTTTTCTCTGAAAAACTTTTCATCAATTAACATATCAATAATTTTCATATTTTTTATTTTTACTCATCTTCCTTCATTAGAACCTAAGCTTCAGGAGGGCAGGGACTTTTAATTCGGCTCCCTGCTGTACCAGGGACTTGGCCCACAGCAGGAACTCGGTAAATATCTGTGGGCTGGCCTGAGCACTCCTGCTGTGTGCCTGGGCTCAGGCTGGAGTGTGAATGGCTCCAAGCAGACTAGCCCCCCCGGTGTGCAGCCCCAGCTCAGGGCTTCGTGTCTAGAACCAAGGTCTTTTGAGGAACCTGACAGGTCCTGGGGAACAACCAGCAGCCCCAATACTTTCTGTCTGATTGTTTGGCCAGCAACCAACAGGCATTCAACAGGAAGTGAGGAGCATATACCCCAGTGCAGTTCTGAAAGCTTCCTGCTTCTAGCCTCTGGCTGCGGCGGCCCTTCCTGCTCTCTCCACCACAGGAGAGAAGAGCAGCCGATGTCTCTATCTCAACCTACCCCTGCCGCCAGGTGTTCCTCCAAGGATCCCCGAATTAGAACCACCTGGGGAGCTTGTGAAAAATGCAGATTCCACCCCAAGGCTTTCGAGTTTACATGCTCAGTGACGCTCTGGAAGCTGTGTTTTTCACAAGTTCCCCATGTGTCTGTTGTGCAGCCACACCTGGGAACTGGTGCATAAGAGCTGGTGGGCCTGGCAGTCAGAGGAGGGCTCTGGGTCAGCAGACCTGGCTGAAACCCCAACTCCACCTGCAGCTTGCTGGGTAACCCTGGGCAAGTTGCATCCTGTCTCTGAGCCTTGTGCTCAGTCGCTCAGTTGTGTCCAACTCTGCGATCCCATGGACTGTAGCCTGTCAGGCTCCTCTGTCCGTGGGATTCTCCAGGCAAGACTACTGGAGTGGGTTACCATGCTCTCCTCTAGGGGATCTTTCTGACCCAGGGATTGAACCCACATTCTCTCATCTCCTGCATTACAGGCAGATACTTTGCCTGCTGAACCATCGAGGAAGCCTGTCTCTCAGTGTTAGGGACCCCAGATGGGCATGAGAACAGTGCTTGACTCCCAAGTTGGGAGTCTCCAAGCCTGATTGTTACTCTCTCAGCGTTCTTCTTCAGGGGTCCTGGATTGCCCTTCCCCCTGGGAGCCCTGCCTTGGCCTTTTGCAGGCTCCTCTCCCCACTCACCTCTCCTCCTGGCACTTCTGCTTCTCAGGTAAGACCCGCACCAAGGATAAATACCGCGTGGTCTATACCGACCACCAGCGCCTGGAGCTGGAGAAGGAGTTCCACTACAGCCGTTACATCACCATCCGGCGGAAATCAGAGCTGGCCGCCAGCCTGGGGCTCACTGAACGGCAGGTGTGTAGGGCCCCTACTTCAGCCACAGGAGCAGTGCTGCAAGTCTGGCCTCCAGGCTACCAGGCAGATTATGGAGCTCAGTCAAGGGAGGACAGAGAGGTTGTCTCCTGGCCATGATCATACAAACACAACAGAAACTGAGCTGCTGCCATAAATCCCCTGGCCAATAGAACCCAATATCCCTGGGCACCAATAGGGGGATAGGGGGTCTGATTAATTCTAGGCTACAGTGGGCTTTGATCAGTGCTGTTTAAATCCAGAGGGAGCAGTCACAGGGAGAACAGGGAAGGCTTCCTGGAGGAGGGGTGTTAGAGCATGGCTTTGGAAGATGGAGAGGAAGAGGGTTACAGAAAAAGTTGTCTTAAGAGTAAAGGAGCAGGGCTGGAGGGGTGGGTTTGGGGGTGGGAGGGAGGCTCAAAAGGGAGGGGATATAGGTATACTTATGACTGACTCATGTCGCACAGCAGAAACCAACACAACATTGTAAACCAATTATCTTCCCATTAAAAATAAATAAAACTTAAAAAGTAAAGTAGAAGGATGGAGGAGCAGCTGCAACTGCCATATCTTGCTGGGCAGAATAAAAAAGTATTACAGGTACTTCAAAACAAACAGAAACAAAAAGGCAGGGGAACAGGCTCCAGGAGGGGAGAACATGTTCAGGGTACATGAGCAGTTGGGGCAGCTGGAGCCGGAGGGAAGCTCCAAATGCCACATCGAGAAACAAGAGCTCCACTGCCCTCTCTCTTCCTCTTGCTCTGCCGTTCAGTCTCCATACCACCTGCCCCATCTCTGTTCTCTGACCCCACAGGTGAAGATCTGGTTCCAAAACCGGCGGGCCAAGGAGCGCAAAGTGAACAAGAAGAAGCAGCAGCAGCAGCCTCCACAGCCACCCCCGCCAGCCCATGACATCACCCCCACCCCCGCAGGGCCACCCCTGGGGGGCCTGTGCCCCAGCTCTGCCAGCCTCCTGGGTGCCTCCTCCCCAGTGCCTGTCAAGGAGGAATATCTGCCATAGCCCCTGGACCAGCCTTGTGGGCCGGGGCCCTTGAGGACTCAGGTGCTGGGCATGTGGCTCCTGTCGGGGCCCAGGAGTCTGAGTCCCAAGCCACACCACTGACCTTCTGTGTAACCCTGGACAAATCACCCACTGACTCCCTGCATCCCCTGGGCCCATCCATGCAGTGAACCTTTTCCCGCTTTGGTATTCTAGGCCTCAGGGGGATAAGGGCACCTGGGGTGGGAAGTCTTAATCCCCAGGGGGCAAGGTGAGGAGGGGCTAGCTCCTCCTCCATAGGCTCAAAGGTGGGAGGCCATTGTAGGGACCAGACTCCTGGAGAAAGGAGATGGAATCCAGAGAAGATGGTTTGCAGACCATGACCTGAGGGGTCCAAGGGAAGGGTGTCAGCTGCCACCTGCCTTTTCCTGCAGGCTCAGGTCTACTTGCCTCCCTCATCACATGCCTCGAACCCTCTCCTTGTGGGATGCAAAGCACAAAGCCCACAGGATTGAGCCTGGACAAGAGATGACCATCCTCTCTGAGCTACACAGCATATCCCCTCACACCCATTCTCAGTGGGGTTTCCAGATTGTGGGGAGGCCCCTGCAGGGGACATAGGGGCAGAGTCTACCCTACCAAGTTTCTACCAACCCACCAGGCTGTCCCTTGGGGACCAGGCCTCAGAGAGCCCCCAGAGGACTTTCTCTGAACCAAACAGACCTCACAACTGAGCAAGTGTGTTGCACAGAGAATGGAATCTCTTGGATGCAGCTTCAAGAATAAACTTTTTTTTCTCTTTTTAAAAATGTATAAAAATCATTATAAATAGCATGAAAGGAAAATATTTAAAAAGTGTAAATCATCCTCATCCTTCTCAGCAACTGCATAGTCCCTCCTAGTCTAAGCAGGCATACAACAAGGTCACCTTTAAAACACATTTGAAAGATCAAAGCATGACATCATTAGAGTAAGTCTATGAGACTATGTCAAATTTTAAGTCCATTTGGTAAGCAGAATCATCAGATTCAATCTTTCAGTCTTTCAAATTTTTCAAATACTCAGGGATTTCGTTTAACAGATGACATTCGTTGGGTACTCCTACGTGCCAGGCATGGCTGGACCTGCCCCCAGAATTCCCAGTCTGAGCTATGCTTTAGGTATCAGGGGAGCAGAGCATCCAGGGAGTCCAGAGAGAGCTCCCAGCTTATCTTGGAGGATCTGGGAAGGCTTCCTGGAGAAGGTGATGTTTGAAGTGTGGCCTATAGGACTCGTGGGTGTTGTTAAGCCAAGATGGAGGAATGGTTAAAAAAAAAAAAAAAAAGATTATGAGCAACATGAGCTTGAAGTCTACTTTTTAGAAACTCTGGAGAAGAGCTGCTATTTTCAGCTCCCTTTCAGAGGTGGAGAGGAGTCTGTTGCCTGGGGCCTTCACTCCCTAGAGGGATCCAGTGCCAGCTGCCTGCCCCTCTGTTTACTGTTCTGGGAGGTGGCCCAGCCATAAAATCCGTGTGCAGCCTGCCTGCCTGCCCTTTGCCCCTGGGGCACATGACAGCGCGAGGTAGAGCTAGTCCCCACGTGAGTCCCTGAGGAGCAGGGGCTCTGCTCTCTCCTCCTCCTCCTGGTGGCCTGGGAGGCATCAAGGCTTAACTGAGGATGGTGGACGTCTAAGGCATGGGGACCTGGTGGAACCAGGGGAAAGGACCAGGCTTCCAGGAGCAGAGGAAGAAGATTGGTGGCAGGGTGGCTAGCAGGGATTGAATATAGTTTTCTGATCTTCAGAAATGTTTGCTGTGTGACCCTCGGGGAATTGCTTCCCCACTCAGCCTCATTTTCCCATCTGTAAGATAAAGGAGCTTGTTCATCAAGGAAAAAAAATGGCTCTGGTCAAGTAAATTTGGGAAGTCCTGCAGACTCAACCCTTCTGGGATAGTCACAGAGGTGTATTAACACATCAAAGACTGACAAGTCCCACAGCAAAGAAACTCCCTGAATTTTCTTTAATCCAGCCTTCCTCATGCTTCACTGTCGAGGAGACCCCTACCAGCACCTACCAGCACCCCACAGAACACTGTGTGCTCTGGAGTGAGGGGCTGGAGGGCCATGCTTCAGCTGTGACTCAGTGTTTAGTTAGCAAGTTTGTTGTCACAAGGCCTGGACTCCAGCTTGCCTGCTTCCAAGCTGTGAGACTTCAGACAAGTTACTTAGCATCTCTGAACCTCAGCATCCCCATGTGTCAAATGGAAATAAAATACTCTAAGCTGTCTCAGAATTGTGTTTAGCACAGGGCCTGGCATGCAATAAGTCCTGTGTTTTAGCCACCTGCTCCCAGGGCTGCTATATCCTAGGGTGAGACACTGGCAGGCCTGATTGATGCTCTAACTACCCCTGCCCCCAGGGCAGAGGACAGATTGTGACTGGGAGGATCTGAGGCAGGATAAGCCTGTCCCCAGCCACAGGAAGACCTCCGTGGGGCTGGAGGTCAGTCGCCAGGCCTGGCAGGCTAGAGGAGTTGCACCTGCTGTCTACTGGGAAGTCAAGGGGTTGGGTGGGACCTGCAGATTGGGCTGGCCATCACCTTTCAACTGCTGTTTGAGCTTCATGGAAAAGGAAACTTTGATCTAAGACAACTTCCAAGCCATGTCTTGAGCTGCCATGTGAGATAATACATTCCCTGCCACACAGAGAGTTCCGGGTGTTGTAATGGCTCAGGAAAAGTACCCCTCAAGTACTGTCAGACCCTGCAGTCACGCCAGTGCTAAGAGGTTTTTGGGTTTTCCTATCAGGAATGACCTGGTGCTGCTTCTGCTTTGCATATAGTGACTTTATGCTTCCCCCCTGGCTGGGTGGCAGGCCCTGAGTTGGTATTAGAGATGGGGAAAGTGTGGAGGCAAAAGTGAAATCTGGCCTGGCCTGGCTGTGCAAGGCTCAGGGCCTAGTCATGGCCTCTAGCACATCTGAAACATGTATGTTAGCGCTACATTTCTGTAGACCCCTAACACTGTGTTGAGAACCTGAGTCTTGTGGACGAGACTGCGTCACTGACTGCCAAGAGCCTGGTGTGGGCTGAGCGGAGAGGGCCACAGATCAAGACTAGGGAGGGACTTGAGGCTGGGAGTGGAGTATTCACAGAGATGAGGTCTCTAGCCAGGAAGCCAGCCTGACTCTAAGTGGAAGAGATGCCCAACCAGTGGGACACAGAAGCTGGGAGCAGAGCAGGTGTAGGATGGGGCGGCTTCAGAGGGTATGGCCGCTCCAGAACTACTTTCTCTGAATCTCACCAGATGGACTAGCAGTCTGGATCCTCATCTTTCACAGTCACCACTGGCCGGTGTAACAAAACACATGCTCTTCAGAGATAAAGTCTGAACATTTAAGCAAGCTAAAAATGTTTATTTATATGCATTTAAAAATATCTTCCTATATAATAAAAGGAAGTACATTTTCATCTCACATTTTTTTTAAGTCCAGTACATATCCCCATTTTTCTGGTTTGATGTGAGACTAAGAAAAATTAAGGAGAGGAAGAGGGAAGGGGAAAAGGGAAATAGATTATTTATTAGGTTTGGATTCCTAACTAGTTATTTTGCCAAGTGGTACCCAAGTTTCCCCTTGGAGGGGGAGGGGGGTTGTGTTGAGAACAGCTGTCAAATGTGCTCAGTGGCAGAACTCATGGCCAGTTGCATGATCATAAAACCAGCGTTTCAGAAGGTGACTGACTCATGTGGACAATGTCTTGTGAAAAATGTTGGGGAAGGGGGGTTGTTTGTTGTATGAAGTACAGACTTTTCCAACAAGGGCTGTGGTGATGAGGGTGAGGATGGAGGAAGTTGTGACATGGAGGGCAGAGTCTGGGTGGGGTCAGACTCCTTGATTCCAGGCCTCACCTGCCTCTGCTTCACTGAATGATTTTCCAAGTCCTGCTTCCTCGGGGCCTCCCTTTCCCCATGTGAAAGGTGAGCCCCAGTGACTGCTGCTGCTGCTTGGTGGCCACATCATGATGTGTTTGAGAATGGCTAAAGTCCCAGCCCTGTTCCCTTCCCCTCCTCTAGCACTGGCTCCCTCCAGGGCTGGATCTGCGGGGAGCAGGTGCTACTGGGAAACGGCAATAAGGAGGCGAGTCTTTCAGGGCTCCTGAGCCAAGGCCTTGTCTCTACTCCCTGTTCCCATGCTTCTCTGTGCCTTGCTTAGAGCCTAATGAAACCTACAAGCCAATGAGAGGGAGTGGTTCAGTCAAGCTGCCACCCATCCTGTAAGAGGTGTGATAGCAGCCACAGGCCCTTGGATCCAGGAACCACTGGCTTTTGCCTCTCCCCAGGCATGGCCTGGAAGCAAAGATCAAATTGCCAACATCTGCTGGATCATCGAAAAAGCAAGAGAGTTCCAGAAAAACATCTACTTTATTGACTATGCCAAAGCCTTTGACAACAACAAAATCAGGAAAATTCTTCAAGAGACAGGAATACCAGACCACCTTACCTGCCTCCTGAGAAATCTGTATACAGGTCAAGAAGCAACAGTTAGAACCAGACATGGAACAACAGACTGGTTCCAAATAGGGAAAGGAGTACATGAAGGGTGTATAATGTCACCCTTCTTATTTAACTTAAATGCAGAGTACATCATGTGAAATGCCGGGCTGGATGAAGCACAAGCTGGAATCAAGATTGCTGGGAGAAATGTCAATAACCTCAGATCCGCAGATGATACCACTCTTATGGCAGAAAGCGAAGAACTAAAGAGCCTCTTGATGAAAGTGAAAGAGGAGAGTGAAAAAGCTGGCTTAAAACTCAACATTCAAAAAACTAAGATCACGGCATCTGGTCCCATCACTTCAAGGCAAATAGAAGAGGAAAAAAATGGAAACTTTGAGAGACTTTATTTTTTTGGGCTCCAAAATCACTGCAGATGGTGACTGCAGCCATGAAATTAAAAGATGCTTGCTCCTTGAAAGAAAAGCTATGACCAACCTAGACAGCATATTAAAAAGCAGAGACATCACTTTGCTGACAAAGGTCCATCTAGTCAAAGCTATGGTTTTTTCAGTAGTCATGTATGGATGAGAGAGCTGGACTGTAAAGAAAGCTGAGCCTTGAAGAATTGATGCTTTTGAACTGTGGTGTTGAAGAAGACTCTTGAGAGTCCCTCGGATTGCAAGCAGATCAAACCAGTCAATCTTAAAAGAAATCAGTCCTGAGTATTAATTGGAAGGATTGATGGTGAAACAAGCTTCAATACTTTGGCCACCTGATGCGAAGAACTGACTCATTGCAAACGACCCTGATGCTGGGAAACACTGAAGGCAGAAGGAGAAAGGGACGACAGAAGATAAGATGGTTGGATGGCATCTCTGACTCAATAGACATGAGTTTGAGCAGGCTCCAGGAGTTGGTGATGAACGGGGAAACCTGGCGTGTTGCAGTCCATGGGGTCACAAATTGTCAGAACGACTGAGTGACTAAACTGAACTGACTGAGGCATGGCCTAAGGCCCTCCTGGCTTTATCTTCAAAGCTCAAAGATTCAGTGATTTGTGACCCTGGGCATACAACTTCACTCCTTGAATACAGTTTCCTCAGGTGCAAAATAGGGAAGCACAAAGTTGACTCTCCAGGCTGTTGGAAAGAACTAAAATTTAGATATTGGATAAGAGCACATCAATGCACACAGTAGGGCTCAGTGAATCCCCCCTTCACTTCACATTCATGGCTAAGGGGCTCCTTCCTTCCTGGGTCTGGAGAGGCCCTGCCTGCCCTGTGAGGCTTAAAGAAAGCCCTGCCAGGCTTAAAGAAAGGAGCAGCTGGGACCTAAAAATCACTCCACTCCAAAATCACTGCAGACGGTAATTGCAGCCATGAAACTAAAATATGCTTGCTCCTTGGAAGAAAAGTTATGACAAACCTAGAGAGCATATTAAAAAGCAGGGACATTACTTTGCTGACAAGGGTCTGTATGGTCAAAGCTATGGTTTTTCAAGTAGTTATGTATGGATGTGAGCGCTGGACCATAAAGAAGGCTGAGCACCAGAGAATTGATACTTTTGAATTGTGGTGCTGGAGAAGACTCTTGAGAGTCCCTTGAACAACAAGGAGATCAAACCAGTCAATCCTAAAGGAAATCAACCCTGAATATTCATTAGGAGGACTGATGCAGAAGATGAAACTCCAATACTTTGTCCACAAGCCGACTCACTAGAAAAGACCCTGATGCTGGGAAAGATTGAGGGCAGGAGGAGAAGGGGCCGATGGAGGATGAGATGGTAGGATGGCATCACTGACTTGATGGACATGAAAACTCCAGGAGACAGTGAAGAACAGGGAAGACTGGTGTGCTGCAGTCCATGGGGTCACAAAGAGTCAGGCACGATTCAGCAACTGAAGAACAATAAGTGGGACCTGGGGAGGAGAGGTAGACCTGGGAGCCCGCCAGGCCCTTTATCCAATCCTGTGCTATGCTTTAAACTCTTCCTGTCTTCCACTCCAGGGAGAGGAGAGGTAGCAGACACTTAATCTCATTCTCCCCAAAGACCTCCCCGTGTTGGCTTCCAGTCAGGCAATGCCTGAGCTGGGACACTTTTGAGAGTGATAGGAGCGTGATTTGTATTGTGTATGCTGGGCCTGCTACCAAATACGGGTTCAGTTCCACATACCAATGCATATAATCGTGTTGCTCAGTCATTTTCGACTCTTTGCGACCTCATGGACTATAGCCCACCAGGCTCCTCTGTCCACGGAATTTTCCAGACAATAATACTGCAGTTGGCTGCCATTTCTTACTCCAGGGGATCTTCCCAACCCAGGGATAGAACCCGAGTCTCTCGCATCTCCTGCATTAGCAGGCAGATTCTTTATCACTGCACCACCTGGGAAGCCCTAGCTAATGATTTCCCATCCTACCTGTGGGCTTACTGGACCCTCACAACACTCTGAGAAGTCAGCCAAGCCCAAACTGGCTGATGGCCCACTTTACAGATAGGAAGCTAGAACATCTTCAAGGTCATACTTCTGGGGAACAGGAACCCACGTGCTCATGATCTAAGTCGCTAACTATCATCACCATACAGTGGCACTTGCCCTATTCTTTCCCCTCACCCCAAAGTTCTTATTTCACTTTCATCCCAAGGAAAGGGGCATGTTCAGGACCACTACTAGTCTAGAAGGCCCATGAGGCCTGACTCTGTCACTAAGGTCCCTCACTAGCTCTGTGAACTTGAGTAACTCAACTTCTCTGTGCTTTAGTTTCCCCTTCTGTTAAATAAGGATAATAACCTCTTCTCCAGGTCACTGTGTTGAGAAAATATTAGCACCTAACCCAGGATCCGGCACACTTTAGGCGCTTAATAAATATTGGTAGGTTAGGTGATTGAATAAATACCTGGCTATTGGCTGTTCATTTGTTGGCAAGAGTGGACAACTCATATGGACAAGTCCATAAATGTTTACTGAGCCCCTACAATGTGCCAGGCCCTACGCTGAATGTTTTCTATGCACAAACTTCTTGGATTCCTCACATTCTTGTCAGGAAGGTAAGCCTGTTGTTACCACTTTCCAGACAAAGAAGCGACAGCACAGAGAGTTTAAGTAACGTGGACAGGGTCACACAGAAAAGAGGAGGCACAGGGATGCTGGAACCTAAGACGGGGCTGTTAGTGTTCATGTGCATGGCCTGTCTCCCTCATTGCCCAGCTAGGGAGAGGGAGGCCCAGAGAGGGCAGAGTACTTGCCCAAGGTCACGCAGGGGGCAACAGCTGAGGCCTCAACACCGAGGGCGTCCTTCCTAGACTCCCCTCCTCACGCGCTCGGGGCCCCTCCAATCCGCAGCTCTGCTTGCGGGGGTGCGCATCCCTTCCCCCCGCCTCCCCCTCCTCCTCTGTCCATCAGTCAGCCCATCAGTCTGGGAGTCTACACCGGCTCAGTGGTGCGCCCCTCCCCAGCCTCGGGCGCTGCGCAGGGAGAAGCAGGGCGTTTGCAGCTCCCAACCCGCGCCCCACGCCCGTAGCAGACGGCAGCGCCTGCGCCCGCGGTCCCCCAGCCGGTGTGCGGGAGTCGCGGAGGCCAAGGCGCGGCAGCCGGCCAGCGACACGATCTCTTGCTCCCTCGCCCGCTCTCTGCGCTCAGGAAAAGCCAAGCCGGGAAGCCCTAGCGACCTGCCTTCCAAGATGAAGAAGCTCCAGGGAGCTCACCTTCGCAAGGTAGGGCACGAGGGCAGGGGCGCACCTGAGGGAGGGGTGCAGAAGCCCGCCCCCTTTCGAGCCCCCTGGGAGGGTTGGCGAGGACACCTACACTTGGCTCAGGGCTCTCGGGGAGGCCGGCTGAGCTGGATTGCAGTGAGGGGCGGGGTCACGGTCTGCGCGGGGTAGGGGGGGTGGCCTTCCCCATCTGGGGGTCCGGATGCAGTGTGACGGCGGAAGTGGGGGAGGGGAGGCGGGGAGAGGCTAGGGTTCATTGGGCCAAGTTCTGCAAACAGGTGTCTGCAGCCACAGGAGGCGGGAGGTAGGGGTGCTGGGGCTAGGCACGCGCCCCTCCCCAGTACCTGCATCCCTTTCCCCCAGGAGCTAATTAGGGGAGTGGGGGATGGGGGATGCTGGAATAGCTGAGACAGCCCTGAGCTGGGTTAATGGGGGTGGGGGCTTGGACCAGGTCCTTATCTGTGCACTCTACACTGAAGCAGCCTCAGGGAGCCAGCAGGGCCACTCTGGTTTCCTGCAGGTGCTTCTGCCCCTGCAGCGCCCACCACCTCCTTCCTCCCCACTGGCTTCGTTCTCCTGGCAGCTTGAGCTTCCCTGCTAAGACCCCAGGCTGCCCCTCAGCAGGACACAAGGGAGGCAAAGGCAAGGAGGGAAGAAATGCAAGACCCCATAGCTCAGGAGGTGGGGTGGAAGCTGGCATGAGAGAGGAGGCCAAGTCTCTGTATTCCTAGACACAGACCTCAGCCCCTCCCCACCTTGTCCTTGGGGTTGGACCTCCCAGCCAAGTTGCAAGTGCATAAGAAGGGAGAGTCTTGGGGGAAGTTTCTGGCTTTGGGCTTAAAAGTACCCGTATTAACCAAGAAGTCCAAACTCATGGGTAGTGTTTCTGCAAATGCCACTTACCCGGTGACTTTGAGCAAGTATGTTGTCTAACCTGGACCATCGCTGGTCCCAAGTGAGGGGCACCAAAGCAGGCCCCCCAGTCCTGGGGTGGGGGGATACCATGAACTCACAGCAGCTGGTATTGTTGACTGTCCCCTCTCCCACAAGCCACACCCTCACCCCCAACATGCACTCATTCAAGCTCTCTGCCCTGGGGCAGCTGAGTGTGGAACTACTGTGATAAATGGGTTCTTTTTATTTACTGACATGAGTGACTTGTTAGGGTCATTTGTGGATCTTTTGCGTCTTAAGTCCAGCCGCTGTTCTTTTCCATCCTACTCTCTCCTCCTTCCTCTCCCTCCTCACAAGAGCCCCCACCCCTCACTGGCACAAGGCCACTCATTATGTAAATACCCATGTTGTGTGAAACCTTATCTCAAGTAATTCTCCAACAATTCTGGGAGCTGGGTCTTATTATCCCCCATTTATAGACAAGGAAACTGAGGCACAGAGGGGTGCAACTTACTGCTTTCCTGAAGGTTAAACTGAGCAACCTAAAACCAACAGGGCAGGGGTGGGGCCCTTGGCCTCAGGGTCCCCTCTCTTGGTCTTGAAGAGAAGGGGGCAGGGAGTGAGGAAGTACCAAGTGTAGCAAAGGAATGGTGTTGTTCAGAGAGGAGCATACAACTGAGAGTCAGGGGTCTGGGTCCCGGCTTTGCTCTGCCCTTAATTTACCATTTGACCTTGAGCTCACCTCTTCTCCTCTGAAACTCATCTCGTCTGTACAATGATGAAGTCAGACTCCAAATTCCTATTGTCTCTCTCATCCTGAAGAAGGTATGAGAGCTTTGGCTTGGGAAATCCTACCTCTCCCAGACCTGCTGCTGCTGGTGACTATATTTGCTGGTCCCTAAAAGAGGGGTGTGGATCTGGCAAGCTAAGATTTGTGTTCCTCTGTGACTCTGGGTGGGGAGTGGGGGGATCAGGGGTGGCAGCCTCACATTCAGGCAGACATGTGAAGCTACTCATTAAGCTTCCAGCCTGCCCCATTGATTTGGTTGCTTTCCTGTCTCTCAGTTAGTTCCATCCTTGCTGTGCCAGCCCCCTGGGATCTACCCCATGGTTGGGATGGAGGTACCACATGGGTTTTGGATTGGCTCAGCTTTGGAGGACCCCATCCTCTGTCCCTGGAGCAGAAACAGGTTTCCCTCTGACTGGGGGAGGAGCTGACAGCATCCTGCTCTTGAAACTCTTGTCACCATGGAAACAGAGAGCCAGGACCGCTCTGTGAACACAGAAAGGGCAGCAGCTTCTCAGGAGGGATCAGAGGAACCTCATTATCAGGCCCTCCTGCCAGCTGGCCTGAATGGGACTGGGGAGTCACAGGGTGTCAGGCCTGCCTCCCCATCCAATACCAGGGGCCAGTGTCAATGGCTGCTACCCTCTCCCTCTTAGAGTTCACCTGGGAGGGAGTGGCTCCAGAGGGCTGAAACCCATTCAGCTGGAGAGTGAAAGGGGAATCGGAGGGAAGAGGTGGGTTTCATACAGGTCCGGGAACTGCTGCTACCCTCACCCCAGCATGTCTGAGATCACAGCTAAGAAATTACCGGCAACATACTGGTTTCAACACTTAGAGCCCCGTTACTTGAAAAGCAGCTTTTTCATGCTCTTTCTTATTGTCACCGTCACCTACAATCATGCTAGGCTGCCCCCATCACCACTGCCCCTCTGGCCGATAGCCAGCCTCAGGTGGGATCACCACCACGGCTGTCACTATCACCGAGGGCCCAATGCTGTTACCACATTTCTGCCAGTGCAGCCAGAAACTTCCAGTCCTGTGACACCTGGACCGTCCTTTCACCATCCTCATGCTAGCACTTGTCAGATGACAAGTCACCAGCAAAGTTTCCTCTGTCACCTGATGTGTATGTAGACACCTCCTTGGGCTGGTGCCAGGAAGGGCAATTTTAGGAGATAAAACAAATCGGGTGGAGCTGTTTGCTGAATCCCTGTGCTTGGACCTGATCTGATTCGTGACCACTGCAGTGAAGTCTCCTTGGTGAATCTTGCCTCACAGACCATCAGAGCCAGAAGACTACTAACTAAAGATTATCTAGATCTGTGTTTCTGCCAAGGATATCCTGGCATGCTAGCTCCTTGAAATCCTTTTCTTAAGTAGAATTGGAGGATATTTGTTCTAGAACCTACTTGGAGAGTCACAGTGCACAGTGGCCCATTAAAAGATATGACAAGTCCTGCAACAAAGAAACCTGTTTTACCTTGTGATAACCCAGCTTTCCCCAAACTTTTTTGATTAAAAAATCCCTTGTTCCCTCAAACATCTACAAACATTTCAAGTGATTTGTTTTTGGAAATCTCCTCAGTGTCCATATGGGGAAATTAAGGCTCAGAAGAGTCTTTCCTAAGGTTGCATAGTGAATTGGCACAGATCGGGGGTGAGAATCGTCATCTGACGTCCAGTCTAGTGGAATCACAGTTTCTCATGGTTGTTCCTCGGCAGGAAGCAGGAGGTCCTTTTTCCTCTCTGAAAACCATGACACCATTTGATAACCTGCCTTCTTTGCAGCTCTGTTCTCCTCTACATGGGACATGGCTTTCAGAGTCAAGCAGAAAAGGTCTAGCTGCCCCTTTTCTCCTGCCCTGCTCCCAGAGGCACTTCTGGGAGCTGCTGTGTGAATTTTAGATAGTCATCCTAGGGACTCTGGGCTTTCTTCTGGGTCCAAAGCCCAGACAACTCACGGACACACTACCTCACATCCCTTGGGCCAGGATTCCAAGCACCCTGAGGAGGGCCTCCATCTCCCAGCCCCAGCCTAAAGGAAGGATGCCCAGTGAACTTCTCCACCCTCCTCAAATTATGGGAGGATATCTTAGGGACAGCTGGTTCCCATTCCCCTCTGTGCGAGCATCTCTCCTCCAGAGACAGGAAGGTCACAACTTCCTTAGACAGACTGGGGCTTCAGTAGCTTCTTCCTGCTTCAGAACTAAAATTCACAGTCCTCAGCAGGCCTCTTTGAGCCACACAGCATACATCTAAACCCAAGGGAGCCCACGTCCCCTCCACGCCCCATCCTTTCTATGCTAAGGGCCCTGCTTCTTCCTCTTGTCCTCCTGTAACTGCTTTTCCTGAACATGCTCCAGTCCAGCCACCTGCTTTGTGCACATGCTCCAAACTGCTGGTATCGTTCTTAAAATACGGCGCTCAGAATGGAGTAGTGGAACTCCGGCACTGGGTGATTGAAGATATGGGCCTCAGCATTAGGAAGCCTGGACTGGAGACCTAGTTCTCCCACCAGTCAGCCTTGTAAAAGCTCTGGATGTGTCATTGATACCTCTTTGAGCCTCAGTTTCCCTTTGATGAATACTTAGCTCTCAGAGATTCCCAGGTGGCTCAGTGGTAAAGAATCAGCCTGCCAATGCAGGAGACACAGGTTCAATCCCTGGGTGGGGAAGATCCCCTAGAGGAGGAAATAGCAACCCACTCCAGTATTGTTGCCTGGAGAATCTCCATGGACAGAGGAGCCTGGCAGGCTACAGTCCATGGTGTCGCAAAGAGTTGGACACAATTGAGTATGCAAGTACCTCTGTTTGTACCTAGCTCTCAGAACTGTTTTGGGAATGAAATCAGGTAATGAGTAAAATGTTTCGCACAGTGAGTGCATGATAAGTGCTCACGCATGGTAACTGTTATTAAGATCATCATCAAAATAGGACCATCAGTTGATTTCACCACTGTGTTAGCCAAACTAAGATTAAGATAGCTTTCTTAGTGCCAGAGCCACCCTGCTGCTCTCAAAAGTTTGTAGTCACCTGAAATCTTGAGGAGCTCCTGCCGTGGAGCTCCTGGGCTAACGTGAGCTCCTGGGCTAACGTGTCAGCCCAGGGTAACAGTGAGAGCAGCTGATTGTCTGAATAGAGTTCTTGCAGTTAGCCCTGTTTGAGTTCATGTTCTTATTCGAGATGGGAGTGGGGGTGGGGGGTCCCAGTTCAACCTGGCCTCGCCTTTCTGTCTCACCTCTTTGATGTCTCTTGCTGGCAGCCTGTCACCCCAGACCTGCTAATGACCCCAAGCGACCAGGGCGATGTAGACCTGGACGTGGACTTTGCCGCAGACCGGGGGAACTGGACAGGCAAGCTGGACTTCCTGCTGTCCTGCATCGGCTACTGTGTCGGCCTGGGGAACGTCTGGCGTTTTCCCTATCGAGCCTATACCAATGGAGGAGGTATGAGCCTGATGCCTGCATGAGGGGTGTTGAGGCCAGTGGACCAAGGCTCAGGGTGGAGTGAGGTTTTAAGTGACCTTGGCCACTGTCCCCTATGTGACCCTGGGCTGATTAGTTGAAAGCGGTGACCTGGGCTGGAAGTAGGCGCTCACCCGGCCTCATCGCCTTTCCTCTCCCAGTCTCTTCCTTCCCCTCTCATCCCCAGGGTAGATACTCACTCAGTTCTCTCCCTAAGCCTTGGCACTTCCTGGGCCCTGAGTGATGGGCAGAGGGGGCTGCCTCCGCTTTGTGATAAAGAGCTGTATCTGCCTGTCAGTGGTTACTGCGCTCTCAGTACTCTCTGCATCCCTTCCTCTCCCACCTCACCTCCCTTGGAACCTCACTCCTTCAATCAGTTACTCCTAGGTTCTTAAACCTTCGATCTAGCTTTGCCTCTTGGTTCCTTCCTTTCAAGCTGCAAATACAACATCTTTTCCATCTTAAATTCTCTGTCCCTGCTTCTTCATCAAGTGGCTATTCTAAGTCTCACCACCCATAGCTGGGGTTGAGCACTCACCATGTGCCAGGCCCCAGGCCTGCCTCACTTAACCCTGATGACAACCACCTGGGTGGGCACTGTTATCTTGATGGGCCACTGTGCTTGGAGAGGCCAGGTTCCTTGCCCAAGGTCACACGCTGGCGACCCAACGTTCCACCCCAGGGTTATCATCTCCGGAGCCAATCTGCTCCTGCCAGCACTCCGTGTCTCCTCCTGTCTCTACCAAACTCCTTAAAGAAGCAGATGTTGGCAGAGCGACAGAAACGCAAGGAAAACTAGATGAAGCGAGGACAAGATGAATTGGGACGACGGGGAAGTATGGGATGAGTGCTAGCCTCTGAAGCTCCGGGAACTCGGGGATGTCCACAGTGGTCTCTGCCCTCCCTCTCCCTGGTTCCCGAGGCTTTTTCTTTCTGTGTGCTGACCTCATTTTCCCTGGATCAGACTTCCTCCCTACAGGTGTGTCGGGGGTGGCCAAAGACAACTATGGAATGACTTCCTCCTCAGAACTGTTCCCTCTGACTGAATCTATGTTGGATTGCAGGGAAGGTCTCTAATTGGCCTGCCTTGGGATATGTGCCCAGGAAGGGTGGGCAGGGGTTGGCTGGTGTGACTGGGAGCCTTTCCAGAGCCATATGGTCGTAGGCAGTCCTGTAAAGGAGCTAGCTGCCAATATGAGAAGAAAAGGAAGAGGGATGCTGGGCACAGGAAACCACAGGTGGCAGCCACAAGCATCTGAGGTGCAACTGGGAGGAGGGAAGGAGCAGGTAGACAGGAGGCAGATTCTAAAGGTCATTGATTTCTGTACTGAGGAGTTTGTGCTTTATCTGGCAGGGAATGCATTCATTCACTCACTCATTTGTTCATTCATTCACTCAATGTCTGTCTGAGCCTAGTCCTGGCCTGGGCACTAGGGCTACAGAGGTAAGTAAATCCCCATATGTCCACTTGGCCCTCAGTGATCTCCTGGCAGAAAAGAAGACAGTCCCGCAGTGCCCAGCCCCACGTGAGAAGTGAAGGTGTCTGCCAGTCATGGGAGGGGGTGGGGCTAGAGCTAGGCTTTAAGGGGAGCTGACCTCCCATCCCTAGACCTTCCCCTCCCTCCCTCCTCCTTGCAGGCGCCTTCCTCGTCCCCTACTTCCTCATGCTGGCCATCTGCGGCATCCCCCTCTTCTTCCTCGAGCTGTCTCTGGGCCAGTTCTCCAGTCTGGGACCCCTGGCCGTCTGGAAAATCAGCCCCCTCTTCAAAGGTGAGGCCTTGTAGGGGTGGGCAGTGTTGAAAGCCTGAGGGAGGCAGGGAGGTTGCCCCCTACTCTCTGTCCTCTAGGCAGAGAGGGAGGTGAAATCTAGAAAGGGGACGGCTTCCTTGGCCTGAAGGCCGCCCCTCCCCCCACCAGGCGCCGGCGCGGCCATGCTGCTCATCGTGGGCCTCGTGGCCATCTACTACAACATGATTATCGCCTACGTCCTCTTCTACCTCTTCGCCTCCCTCACCAGCAACCTGCCCTGGGAACACTGTGGCAACTGGTGGAACACGGACCTCTGCCTCGAGCACAGAGGCTCCAAGGACGGCAACGGGGCCCTGCCCCTCAACCTCACCAGCACTGTCAGCCCCAGCGAGGAGTACTGGAGGTCAGGCCCCTACTGGCCCAGCAGCAGTCAGGGAGGGACAGGGGGCAGCACTGTGCCCGTGCTCCTATGGGGCTCTACATGCGCCTCAAAGGTTGAGTTCAGGTGCTGCGTTGGATGGACTCTGAGTTCTAACCCCAGTTCTTCACCTAACCAGCTGTGTGGCCTTGAACAATTTATTTGGTTTGTGATGCTTTATCTTTGAATCGGGTGTGATAGTATCTGAAGGCTACTGTGAGGATTAAAGGAAAGAAGGCATATAAATTGTGCCGCTCAGCCTGGTGGATAGCGAGTGCTCAATAAATGCTAGCTGATAGTAATGATGTTGATGATAACAGTCATTGTCAACATCTGGAGCCTCAGTTTCCTCCTCTGTACAAGGGGTAGTGAGAGTCCCTGCTTCATAGGATGGTATCAGTCAGTCACTCGTTTATTTATTCAATCTGCGTTTATTGAGCGCCGACTATATTAGTAGGCAAAACACTTAGCAGAGACCATGGTCAAACAGGACCACCTCGGGTTAGTCAAACAGGAGAGAGGAGACTCTAGGAGAGTAAAGGGTTGCTTGAGAATGACACAGTTAACTCAGAACCAGCCACATCACGAGCCCCTTTGAGTGGTGGGGGTCAGAAGGGCATCACTGCCCACTGGCCTGTCCCAAAGTCCCACTTTATAGCTGAGAAAACAAGGCCTGGAGGCTTGCTCAGAACTTACTGGCAGAGGCAGTACTAGAATCAAGGGCTCCTGATGCTTGATCCTGTTCTGGAACATTCCAAACTAGCCTTGTTCCTAGGTAGGGACCATTGGCTGACCAGAGGACACAGACCAGATAACCATAACCCTTTGCCTGCAAAAGGCTACTCTCTTAGGAGTTTTCTCCCAAATGAGCCCCATGTTTTTAAATGTTTTAGCCTCCAACCTGCATTTATTACATAGTTCATTCATTCATTTGTCCATTTGAAATGCATCTAAAGTGTCTGCACCTGCTGAGGAATATGTCTGACCAGTGGGGAAGGACAGGCTTGGGTCTGCAACTAAAAGCCGAAGAACATGACATGGTCACTGGCAGCTGCCTAGGGTCTCCATGGCAACGCTGTGGCCTGCTACATCACTTGGGGAGCAGGCAGGAAGCAGATGGCACTGTCACAGGGCTTCACTGAAGGGAGTTGGGTGAGTGGAGGGACTTCACAGAGGTGCGGGGATCTACATGGAAATGCGAGGCACCAGGGACTAGCAAGAGGGACAGTCATACCGCCCCTGAGGCAAGGAGGCAGTGTTATCAGAATCAGGGGAGATCGAAAGCCTCAGAGCAAGGGCCACCTAGCCAGCGCTGTGCTGTAGAGCCTCTGATGGTGTGCAGGTGTGCATGCTTACACATGTATACACGCAAGTGTGCAAATACCCTAACCCATCATCCAGTCTCCGGCTGTTGCCTCCCATTGGCCAGACCCATGTGGAGACTGACGAGGAAGGAGCCTGGGTGACATTGTCTCTGGAGGCCCAGCTCCTGGGCGCAGAGCTGCTCAGAGAAGGACGGAGGGGAATCAAACACAGAATAGCTAGGATAGCCTTGCGGGCTGGCCACAGCTTCACTCCATGTCTGTGGAGCATGGCAAGTGGACCAGAGGACATTCAAGCCTTGTCTCCCACAGCCGCTACGTCCTCCACATCCAAGGAAGCCAGGGCATCGGAAGTCCCGGGCATATCCGCTGGAACCTCTGCCTTTGCCTGCTGCTCGCCTGGGTCATCGTGTACCTCTGTATCCTCAAGGGTGTGAAGTCCTCGGGCAAGGTGAAGCTGGGAGGCCCTGGAGGCCTGAGAGGCTGGGAAGGGCGAAGGCTTCCTGGAGGAGGAAGGGTGTGGACCGAGCCTGAGAGGATGAATGGACTTCAACTGGGAAGAGGGGAAGGGAGAGGACATTGAGGGGAAGGGGGAGGCGCTGCCTGAAGAAAGATGTGGAGATGGGGCTGGATGGCGGCCAGGCTGGCTCACTAGACTAGAAATATGCCAAGGGCAGGACCTATCTGTTATTCAAGCTTGTATCCTAATCTAGTGCTTGGCACTTTGGAGAAGCTCAGCAGGTGTTTGTTGAATGCCTGGAGGGTGCGCATGAGTCACAGCTCTTTGAAATGCAAGGACTAGAAGCCAGTTATCACACTCAGTTGGAAAGTCCAGAGGGTCTGCTTCAGGTACAGCTGGATCTAGTGGTTCAGATCAGGAAGGTTGTTCTCTTGGTTTCTCAGCAATGCTTTCCTCCAGATTGACTTCTCAGGCTTCATTCTTCATGAGGTTGCCCCTAGCAACACCACACATACATCTTTCCTACTTAGTGTTCTCCCTTGCCCTGCTGCTGCTGCTGCTAAGTCACTTCAGTCATGTCCAACTCTGTGTGACCCCATAGATGGCAGCCCACTAGGCTCCTCTGTCCCTGGGATTCTCCAGGCAAGAATACTGGAGTGGGTTGCCATTTCCTTCTCCAATGCATGAAAGTGAAAAGTGAAAGTGAAGTCGCTCAGTCGCGCTCGACTCTTACTGACCCCATGGACTGCAGCCTACCAAGCTTCTCCTTCCATGGGATTTTCCAGGCAAGAGTACTGGAGTGGGGTGCTATCTCCCTTGCCCTAGGTTTCAAAAATCCTAGAATTGAGTCTCACTGGATAGATGGGTCTTAGACTCATCTCTGGACCAGTCACCCTGGGCAGAAGGGTGGAGTGCTCTACTTAGCTGGGCCTGGAGCTGGAAATTGAAACAGCCCCAGGTGGAAAAGTCAGGCAACTGTTATGCGAAAAAGACCAGCTAGAAGCTGGGAAGACAAAGCCCACTGTAGCTTATGGAGGGTAGGAAGGGCCATAGAGCTGTTTTAGGAGTTGGAAACCTTCTGAGTGGTTTACTCAATCATTTATAAATTAGCACTTATCTCTCTGCAAAGTGCTGAGATGTTGTCCATGAGGAAAAGAACTATTAAAAGAAAGGTTAGAAAGCATGGAGACCATTAGAAAGCCAGGAGAGGTCATCGTGGTGCAAGCCAAGGCAGTGAGGGGCTTGGGACTTGATGGTGTTTGCTGGGGGTGAAGCTGGAGGTTTGGGAACAGGTGGAGACACGACAGAGTAGAGTTTGGGCATGTCCAATGTCTGATGACCATGCAGGCTGGGTTTGTGTCGGGGGAGGGGTGGAGTGGGGGGCCTGGACCAGGGCGCAGGGCTGGAGAGAGTGGATGGGTGGGAATAGCCCTGGGAAGCAGTGATGTGTGGTGGGAGTGAGGGAAAGAAAGAGAGCATCACAGATGGTGGCTGTTTCTAACTTGGGCTACCTGAAGGTTGGGGAGGTGAGTCAGTAAGATGGGGGTTTCTGAGAGGAGGAGAGAAGAGAGAAGGTCACCCGCTTCTGTCCCCATTTACTGTCTCTCAGGTGGTGTATTTCACGGCCACGTTCCCCTACCTCATCCTGCTCATGCTGCTGGTCCGTGGAGTCACCCTCCCTGGGGCCTGGAAGGGCATCCAGTTCTATCTCACCCCTCAGTTCCACCACCTGTTGTCTTCCAAGGTGAGACCCTCAAGGCCAGCATGTAAAGGGAGGGGTCAAGCTAGGGAGTGGAAAGAAGACTCCCCAGGGAAAGGGAGTTGGGGGAGGATCTTCCACATGGTGAATCCCCTGTACCAGACACCGTGCTTGGCACTGTGTGTCTTTTTCCTTTATTACTAAACACGATCCTATGCAGTAGACATTATTCTCCCATTTTACAGATGAAGAAACTGAAGCCCAAAAGAATTAGCAGGTCACACAGCTAGGGAGCAGCAGAGTTGGGATTTCCTCCCAGACCTGACTGTAAAACCCAAGGACGATATTAGTAATAACAATAGAAAAATGGTCCTGACAGGTAGCATTCTTACTTGTTGGTGGATGACTATGCCTGCCCTGTGCTCTAGCATTGTGCATAATGTAGTCATGTGATCCTTACCACCAGCCTATGAGGCAGGTACCATTCCTATCCCCTCAGTACAGATGGGGGACATAAGGGCTGGAGAGGTAACTGGCCTGAAGAGTCTACACAGCTCGAAAGTGGGGGAACTGGGATTCAAATCCAGGTTCCTCCAACTCTAGAGGCAGTAAAAGGGTTACAGGGGCTGATTGTCAGTATACATCTACGGAAAATTTATACAAGGCACTACTTTCTTCAGAACTGGACCAAGCTTAGAGAGTATCTTCTAGATCCTAGATGGGGAAACTGAGGCCCAGAGAGAGGAAGGAACTTGACCAAGTCCTGCAGTGTTAGAGCGGGCCTTGCTCCCAGGTGCTGTCACCCATTAGCCAGGTCCTTCATCACAGCATCCCTGGGCCTGTCAACCGGCTCTTGCCCTACCACCTTCCCTCTCTGGGCACCACGGTGTGCCAACCTCTCCTCTCTGCCCTCCCTCTGCATCCTTCCCTGCCACAGGTGTGGATCGAAGCTGCTCTTCAGATCTTCTACTCCTTGGGTGTGGGCTTCGGGGGGCTCCTCACCTTTGCCTCCTACAACACATTTCACCAGAATATCTATAGGTCAGTGCTGCCTCCTGGACCCTGGCAGCTGGATTGGGTAGGAGAGTGGCTCGCCGGGGAGGGCCTTGTGGGTGAGGATGGAGGCCACTCACCCCGGCCTGTGCCTGGACTTCTCCTGGCAGAGACACCTTCATTGTCACCCTGGGCAACGCCATCACCAGCATCTTGGCTGGCTTTGCCATCTTCTCCGTGCTGGGCTACATGTCTCAGGAGCTGGGTGTACCTGTGGACCAAGTAGCCAAAGCAGGTGGGCAGGCTGCCTGGCCCTGGTGGGTGGAGGGTGCATCGGGCACAGCTGGGCTGGGCAAGTGAGCATATATGTGGACTAGGAAGGTTGTGGATGGATATGGTGTGTGTATGTGTGTACGTGCATAGCATGCATGCAAATGAATGTGTTTGAGCTGTTTTCTGAGTGTTCAAGTGCAAAAGGATGGGTGTGCAAATGAATATGTATCAACCTGTGTCTGGAGAGAAGTGACTTTCTGGAGGAGACTGTCGTGTTTTGTCACACCTCAGGAACTTGCCTTGCTTGTCCAGATGAGTCACACCCTGTATGGAGATGCCTGTGTAAGTGCATTGAGGGTTTGGATGATGTTGTGAATCAGTGTCTTGCGCCAATGGGAGTATCTGAGTGTGTGTGTGTACGTGGAACTGTTCGTGCAAATGATTGTGCACATAAGCATATTCAAATGAGGATTTATATTTGGTCTTGTGTTTACTCATGTACTTATTATTAATTCATTTTTTAAATCAACCTGTGTTTATGGAGCACGGACAGTGTGCTGGCCTGTGTCTTAGGAGTTAAGAAAGTGTTGGAAGCGTGCAGTGAGTGTACATCTCTGGGTTTGGCGCAAGTGGGTATAAGTAGTATTCATGTGTGTTTAAGTACATGTGTGGGGCCCCACGTTCCCCAGGCTGCTGACCCTGTGTGCCCTCGGCCCAGGCCCTGGCCTGGCCTTTGTCGTCTACCCGCAGGCCATGACCATGCTGCCTCTGTCACCCTTCTGGTCCTTCCTGTTCTTCTTCATGCTGCTGACTCTCGGCCTGGACAGCCAGGTGAGCTGCCCATGCCAGTGGGCGTGCCTTGTGGTCCGTGTCTGCGGTGTGTGTGCGTCTCGCTGCACGTGTTATCCGTGTGTGATGCGGGTATATCTGTCTGTATGTGCATCTATGTTTGTGTGTATCTGTCCAGTGTGAGATGTGTGCCTGTGTATCTGTGTATGTCTTCACATGATGTTTCTGTTTGTATGATATGTGTGATGTGCGTATGATATGTGTGTGTTGTGTGTGTATCTGCATCTGTGGGATGGACCTCTCTGTGTGTGTTTCTATGTGTGTGGTGGGGGCAGAACTCTGAGCCCCCTTCTCCCCCCAGTTTGCCTTCTTGGAGACCATTGTGACAGCTGTTACGGATGAGTTCCCGTACTACCTTCGGCCCAAGAAGGCTGTGTTCTCGGGGCTCATCTGCGTGGCCATGTACCTGATGGGGCTGGTCCTCACGACAGATGTGAGTGGTGCTGTGGGGTGGGCGGACAGCTGGTGGGCAAGGCTGGGGCAGACACCTGCAGCACTGTCTGTGGCCAGGCCAAACATGCACCAAGCTACCTGCTTCTTCCTCTGTGGGAGGAAGCTAGTCGACCCCAGAGCCTCTTTCTCAAGAGGCAGCTTGGCCTATGACCCAGAGTTCTGATTTTAGAGTCTAAAAAGTCTTCAAGCCTTATTCCTGCACTGATGAGTGACCTCAGGACAAGTGGCTTCACCTTCCTGAGCCTGTTTTCCCACTGATAAAGTGGGGTCTACATATGGGCTATCGGCTTGTGAGACTCAAATCGGATGGTTTGTATAGAGAGCTCGCAGGCAGACAGCAGTCACGCTCTATCATCTTGCCCTCCCTGCTGGCCTGCCTGCTCCCAGCTCACTTCCTGCCTGGAGAAGGGGCAGCATTGGGGATTGAGGCTGGGATGAGGGCACTCCAGAGCTGTGACTTGTGTTCCAGGGGGGCATGTACTGGCTGGTCCTTCTGGACGACTACAGCGCCAGCTTCGGGCTGATGGTGGTGGTGATCACCACGTGCCTCGCCGTCACCCGGGTGTATGGTGAGAGGGGCTGTGGGAGGCGGAGTCAGGCTCCCTGCTGTGGGAGAATGGGAGTCTACCCTGGAGCCCCCCTGCACTGGGTCTCTGGTCCCAAGGGCCAGGGTTTCCAGTGGGGGCAACTGGGGGTGGAGGAGGGGCTGATGGTGCTTGTGAGGCTGTGGGTGGGGCCATTCCCTTCCTTTCCCCGTGCAGGCATCCAGAGGTTCTGCCGGGACATCCACATGATGCTGGGCTTCAAGCCGGGCTTCTACTTCAGGGCCTGCTGGCTGTTCCTGTCCCCAGCCACGCTCCTGGTAACCAGGGTGGAAGGGAGGGCTGCTGGCTGGAGGCTTAGGGGTGAGAGCAGGGCCCTTCTGGGCATTCAGTCTGGGAGGACTGCCCTGACCCTCAGTGGACCTCTGTCAGGGCTAGGGGATAGAGTGAGTACCAGGATCCCGGTCTACTCCCCTCTCCCGTGGTGTCCCCAGCTTTTGTAGCTGTGCTGGGCCTGGCCCTGCGTCTGATTGGCAGAATGAGTGGGGCTTTCTTTGGCTTCAGAGCTTTAGGGCTGGGGTGGTGAGGCTGTGCTTCTTAGCCTCGGATTTGGAGCAGCTCAGGGATAGGCCATCTCAGGCTTTGGCATTGGGTCAGCTTTGGACAGGGCTGTCTCAGGACTTGCAAAGGCTCCAAAGATGGGCCAGCTCAGGTTCTGGTATAGCTTCAGACTGGGCTTTCTCAGAGACTGGGTGGCTCTGGGCTGGGCTCTCTCAGGCCTTGGGATGGCCCTGGGCTGAGCTATCTCAGGCTTTACAGTAGCTCAAACCTGGGCTATCCCAAGCTCTGGGGCCTGCCCGAGGCCCTCTGTGATGCTGGGAGCCCCCACCTGCAGGCCCTGCTGGTGTATAGCATCGTCAAGTACCAGCCCTCAGAGTATGGCAGCTACCGCTTCCCAGCCTGGGCAGAGCTGCTGGGCATCCTGATGGGCCTGCTGTCCTGCCTCATGATCCCAGCCGGCATGCTGGTAGCCGTGCTTCGAGAGGAGGGCTCGCTCTGGGAGGTGAGTCTGCCCCACCCCTGCTTGCCCCCAGCCCCCAACCCCATGGCCCTGCTCTGCGCCCAACCTCTAGAGCAGACAATCTCTGCTCCAACACCTTTTTCAGGGCCTGCAGGGTGCTTTTAACTGGGAAGAGCATTTTTTTCCTAACCAGTAGCCTGAGTTGTGAATCAGCTCAGATCGGCTTGGGCTGCGGCATGCTCTGAGGCCAGAGTCCTGTCCTGTGGCCCCTCGTACCACGCGGGCCCTCTGGCAGGGGAGGGGCGCAATCCAGAGTCCACTAATTTTGGCCAAGGCCCCCCTGTCATGGGGGAACCTGAAAGGACAAGGGGTTTACCCACCATCCCATGGTGAGTTGTGCACAGGTCAGAATTTGAACTTGGGTTGCTAGCTTTCCTATGGAACTCCGGGTCTGAAGCAACATTGAGGGAACCCAGGAATGAGCTTTCACCCTCCTCCTGTGACCAGGAGCCCTGCCCATGGCCAGGGCTTTGTGGGGAGACCCAGGAAGCATACAGAGTGCAAGCCGTTTGGCATGGGAGTCTGCAGGCTCAGAAGACGGGAGGAGGGGTCCTCTGTGGGTCAGTGGACATGCCAGGATGCTGTATGGCTGCTGAAGACCCAGCCCCTCTGAACCTCAAGTGCCCTCGGCACGCTGGGTCCTCCGCTTCTGAGGCAGTGTGTGGGGAGTCCTCTGGTGGCAGGAGGATGTCAGAGTGAGCAGGGCTGAGTGAGCATGCTAGGGCCCAGAGACAGCCTTGGGACACACACACATACACGCCCACCATCAGAAGTGTGCTGGAGCCACCAGCACTGCATCATGAGAGCTAACTGTTAAATATTCAGGAAAACTGTGAGCCAGTTGTCAAATCGTTGATAACATGAAATTGACAAGGGTGGGAATAATTGTAACAGTGAAATTGGCTAGGAATCAGGACTCCTATGCCCCTCCACTCTTTCCCAGCCTGCTAACCAGCACACTGCTGCCCCCCTGCTCATTCACCTTCACTGTTCTTGGCTGTCCCTCATCCCACCTTCCAGTTTCTGAAGAGAAGCTCAGAGCCCTTCCCTGGCAGAAGTGGACTGTGGTCACATAGCACAGACCACAGGGGAGTCCTGGAGTCCAGCCATTGCTCTGTCTCCAGCTGCTGTGTGACTTGAGGCAAACCCCTTCCCTCTCTGAACTGCAGGAGCCCCACCTGGGCTACTAAAGGAGACTTGTCTCCATGTTGAGAGCCAGGGTGTCTGCGGAGGGAAGGAGGAAGTTTATGGTGCCCAAGCCTGGCTTTGTCTCCCTCCTGTCCCACTGCCACCACCACCCACAGTCAGGCAGAGGGGCCAGGGCACTGGGGGCTCTGTGAGTCCCACAGAGGAGTCACTGTCCAGCTCAGGAGTGCCAGCTTCAGAGACCAGGGCTCCCAGCACTGACACACTAGGATAGGAGTCCTGGGGCTGCCACTTGCCAGCTTTGGGATCCCAAGCAAGTGAGTGCACCTCTCTGAACCTTGCTTTCTCTGTCTTTAAAATGAGGGCAGTGTCCTTACCTGTCAGGGGACTTGCCATAATCACGAAGGTGGTTTTCCAGGGTGTGGTTCATCCAGCACACTCCAGATGTGCTAACCCCTGTGATTTCCCCAAATGCAGAAAACTCGACTGCATAATTTGTGGTAGTGGGGGACTGAGTTCACGCTCTCCCTAGGAAAAAAAGGGGAAAAAATAAGTATAGTGATACCTGCCCATAGGGTTGCTGTGAGAAGAAAAAAAGCTCATCAACATAGTCAGTACTGTGAGACACAGAAAAGCAGGGTATTTTTCAAGTTCAGGATGCAGTCAAGACTGCCTGGGTTCAAACACTAGCACTACCACATCCCCCCTGTGCGACCTTGGCCAATTTAACTAATGTCTCAGAACCATTCCTTCAGATAGTATCTGTGGGGCTGGAGGTAATAATACTGCCCTCTCACAGGGATACTCTAAGGATTACATAAGCCCATCCTCAGCACAGAGCTGGGACGCACGAGGCTCAGTTCTAAGCCAGTTCAAAATCGCCTCAAAATCAGGGGTGATTTTGCCCTTAGGGGACACTGGGTAATGTCTAGAGACTTTTTGATTGTCCTGAGAGGCCAGGGCTAGAGGAAGAATGCTACTGGCATCTGGAAGTCAGGGATCCTGCTACACACTGTTCAGTGTGCAGAACTCCTCTCTAACCACAGTCAGCAGGGCTTTCGGGTTGAGAAACCTGGTCTAGACACTAGAGTGCAGCTGGAAACAAATTTCAGTCCTTAAACTCAGGGAGCTTGTATTTTAATGCAGGAGACAGACAATAAACAAACATATGAAGGCAGTGGTAAGTGTAATACTTAAAAACAAAACCAAGCCAGGAATAGAGAGTGAAGGAAGTTCAGGCCAGGGTGACTACGGGAGACCTCTCTGAGGAGGGGATACAGACCTGACTAAACTGCCAAGGTTAAGATGTCTAAGGGGAGAGCATCCTAGGCAGAAGGACAGTCAGTGCAAAGGCCCTGAGGCAGGAGGAGCTAGCATGTTTGAGGCCAGCAAGGAGGTCAGTGAGACTGGATCAGAGCTGGTAGAGAGTGGCAGGAGCCAGCATCACAAAGATAGAGAGGGGCCAAGACGCGGAGGCCAGGTGAGCACTTTGGATTTCATTCCCAGTGAGATGACAAGTTTTTGGCAGGTTTTTGATCAGTGGGGTAACATGCTTCCAATAAACACATCTAAATGGACATCACTATGCTTTGGGTATGGGGCTGTGTGAGGCCCTTAGCCCAGGGCTCACATACATTATCTCCCTTGGAACCTACACCCCATGGCTCCACTTACTGTTGGTGTCTTTCTTCACTGAAGAGTCTGGGGCTCTTCTCCCTGGCAGGGCAGGCAGAGAGCTTGGGAATGTGGTTTGAGGAAGATGGAACCCTAGAATGTCCAGGCTTAGTTATCATCTTAGTCAGCTCCCTCCTTCCATGGAAACTGGGCTGGGAGAGGGAAAGGTCAGAGTAAAACAGAGGCAGAATGTCAGAGATGGCCACTCTGGGATTTCCCTAGTGGTTCAGCAGTTAAGACTCCACGCTTCCAATGCAGGGGATGTGGGTTCAATCCCTGATCAAGGAACTAAGATCCCACATGCCACCCACTGTGACTAAAAAATTAAAAAGAGAAAGAGGCATGGTCCTTCTGTCTCCATCCTTCTAGGGCATGGGTGTCCCACCAAAGCTCCCAGCTCTTCAAGACTCAGCATCTAGGGAAAGGGACCCAGAGTGGACTCCCAGACTGCCTACCATGTAACCACAACAGCAGCCACCATTTACTGGGCCTTACTCTGTTGCCAGCACCCTGCTGAGAGCTTTATCTCAGTGCCTTGCTAACCATCCTTTGAAGGCATCCTGTTCCCAAGGTACAGATGCTGGAAGCAGAGCTTAAATTTCATGCCCAAAGACCACCCACCCAACTTGTGAGCTGCAGGGCAGGATTCTCTCCACTTATGTGACACTCCTCTGGGGAAGTGACAGCACCCCCTCCCTTTCCCCAGGTTTTTGCAAAGACTAATCCAGGTGACTTGGTGAGGGTTTTACCAGTGCTCAGCCACAAGAAGCACTCCACCAGCCCTGGTTCTCACCCCTGTGGTTGCTTTGCTGCAGCGGCTTCAGCAGGCGAGCCGGCCGGCCATGGATTGGGGCCCATCACTGGAGGAGAACCGGACAGGCATGTATGTGGCTACGCTGGCCGGGAGCCAGTCACCCAAGCCATTGATGGTGCACATGCGCAAGTACGGGGGCATCACCAGCTTCGAGAACACGGCTATCGAAGTAGACCGTGAGATTGCAGAGGAGGAGGAATCCATGATGTGAGACGGGAAGAAGGCAGACGTCAGGCCCTGCCGGCCCCCGAAGGGAGCTGCACACCCTCTGGGGTTCTGAGAGGCCTGAGGCTGTTGGAGGCTGCCATGGTGATGCTGGTCCCCAAAGCAAGTCCTTCTTGTGAACTCTGCCTCTCCCAAAACCTCTGTCTGCTCCCTACACACACACAGACATTCAAAGCTGAGATGAGCCAGCTCAGCCCTTTCTTCACAGACAGACAGACTGAGGCCAAGGAGGAGGGACTTACTCAAGGTCACATGGCAGAGGGGGCCAGACCCCAGGCCTCCTAACCAGCGAGCTCCCTTTCTCACATGGCAGCTGGCACCACCGTCTCATCTCTGTTCAGGACTCAGCCCCCTCTCTTTCCCTAAGGGAGCCTGCCCCATACACTTCAGTGTAGCCGGAATCTTGAGCTGCCAGGGACACTTGGGTGTCCCAAGGTTCGTGAGGCCCCATCAAGGGTTAGCAAGTCAAGTGGGAGAAAGATTCCCATGGGGTCACGGGTGCAGGCCAAGTTTCCTAAAGGAGGTAGGGCCTGAGGCCCTGGAGGACGGGCAGATTTGGGGAGAGAGAGAAAAAGAGGAGGGCAGGGTGGGGAGGGCCTCTGGCCAAGGCGCTCACCCAGCCAAGGTATGGAGGTTAGAATATGGCCCCGTTTTCCTCCCCTGTGGCCAGGAAGGGAGAACGGTGGGAGAAGCGAGTGTTTTCAGGTTACAACAGGTTTCAGGTGTGAATGAAGACTGAGGGAGTGGGGGAGTCAGGGACGTGGGCAGGCAGGGCGTTTGCATGATCCTGTGCTTTAGATAGAATATACTTCTGGCTCAGTGCACAGGGTGGAGGTGGGAAGCCTGGTGAGGACAGAGCACAGGGGCCAATGCCTAAGCTAGGGTGTTAAGCAGGTGGAGGGAAGGGGAAGGAGGAGGACCCCCACAACTTCCCTCACTGGACCCCATTTCCTCCTGTGCGGGGAGCCGTGGACATGCTTAGGACTGGAGGAGGGGGCACCTGACCTGCCCTGTAGAGGTGGAGACAAGGGGTCAGTCAGGACCTAAGGCGCCTCTCCTCCCCTCTTCCTTGTCCTGGCAGCCCTCACTGTCTCCACCAGCTCCAGGCATTGCTGGGGAATTGACCTTGGCTATGGACCACCAGGCAACTAAGAGACTTGGAGCTGGTTCACACGCATGACTGTCTGGTCCCAATGCTGCCCACTTTGCTTCAGCACGTGGGTCCCTGGGCATGGACATGAGGGTAGAGGCAGAGAGCAACTGACACCCCAGGCCTGTGACCTGGGGACAGGTTACCCAGAGACTCTGGCGTCTTCAATCCCCAGGCATGGGAGGGGCTGCCCTAGGGTCCCTCCTTCCCTGAAGGGTGAGGGTGGGGTGGGAAAATGCCTGAGCAGCTTCCCTGCACATGGCATCCTCTGTGGGGCAGGGCGGCCTGGAGTGGTTGTCCAGCCTCTGTGCTCTTTCTCTCTCCCAATGTCTCCCCAACTCATCTGTGTTCTGTTGGCTTATTGTTAATAAACACCAATGAAGTCATCTTCCTTACATTGCCTCCTTGCCAGTGAGAGCCCCAAGGTGGGCAGCACAGAACTTCCTGGTTCTCAGTGGACAGATAAGGAAACTGAAGCTCAGCTGCCACCTTTCCTGGCCCTCCTGGCCTGACACTAGCTTTGCGATTTGTCCAAGGCAGGGGCGGGTGGGTGGGGCTTAGGAAGGATGATAAGGAAGGTCCTTAATGACCACTTAGTCTCCCATTATACATGTGGACAAACCAAGGCCCACCAAGGGGTAAAGACTTGCTCAAGGCTACCCCATGGAGACAGGCAGAGCTGGGGACAAACCAGGGCCCACCAGTCCTCTTCTTTTCCCTGGCTGGCTGTCCTCCTTTCCTCCCCAAGTCTTCCTCAGCCTTACCTGCAGTAGCAGCTAGAGCTCCAAGAGAGGGACTGGGAGGACCCAAGGGTTTCCCAGGCTGGAAGAATTTCCTGGTTCTACCCACCCCCATCTGGCAGGACCTTGCCAATATAAAAGGGCCCCAGGGCCTTTCAAATGCGAGGCCCAGGTGTCTGCAAAGGCTTTGATTGGGGTGGAAAGGAGGGGCTGCTGCATATTTCGGATATTAATAAATTTCCCCTAACAAAGGGTCAGAGCCCCCTCTGCCCCACCCCCCTTTGGGGCTCTAGGTAGGGGAGAGATGGGTTTGCTAATTTGCAAAAGATGCAGGAATGGCCATCACAATTCAGAAGGGTTCTTCCCACACCCTGGGGGTGGGGGTGGGCTCAAGCCTTGCTCACAGAGCCCCTGGTGCCCAGCCTGCTCAGAGCTGCCCTGGGCCTGGAGGAAGCATGCTCTGGACTTGATCTAGGACTGAGTCTGGGCTTTAGGACTGAGCTGTAGGCCTGGGTCCTGGGAGTCAGGAATAGAGGATCCTAAGAGTTTAGGCTTTTCTTTTCCTAGATTCCAAGTCTGCATTTGGAGGATTCTAGGTTTCTACAGACCCCCACCAGCTTCAGCCTCTCCAGCCTCACTCACCTGCCCTGCTTCCTCCTGCCTCTGCAGCTCCTGGACTGTCCTCCCTGGCCCAGTCTTCCAATCTTTCCTGCTTTTCCCATTCCTGCTGCTCCCACAGCCTTCCCTGCCGTGCCACACTTCTGCTCCCTCTGCTGCCCACACCGTGTCCCCACTACTCCCATCCTGGTCCCCATACTGACTTCGTATCTCCCTGCCTTATACCAGATGCCAGTTAGGCCCCGATTGCAGTGGGAGCCGATTGGGGATCAGGGACCCGCAGCTGGAGGAAACCCTGACAGCACAGTGGTCACCTGAGAGGAGACATCGGCCTTGTCTGGAGTAGAACCCTAGCCTGGAATCCTAGAGTGTCCCAGCAGGTGCCAAACCCAAGTGCCTACAGGGACTTGGGCAGAGAACCTGGGTGAGCAAAGCTGTAGGTTTGAGTGGGAGAGTAAGTGGCAGCTGACCCTTAGTAAGTGTTAGAGAGACAAGAGGGCCTGGTGCAGATTGTGGTGAGCTGGGAAAGAAGGTCTGTCTCTCTAAAGGAGCAGCTACCCTTCAGAAGTGTGGGCCTGGGTTGCCAGATATTCTGGGTTTTTAAGAGAAGAGTGAAATCTGAAGTTTTACAAAATATGTCCCATTTCTAAAAATGATTCGGAAGGTATAAAGCAGCATGGCTCAATTAAGGCCTCCTGTTGGGCCCTCAGTGCAGGCCAACAGCTTGGCAGACTTAGGGGCTTAGCAGTCAGAGAGGCAGGGCTTGCCTGAGAATCCCCAGTGAGAATGACCTAGAGTGCAGCCCCACCCAGGGCGCCCCACACCTACTCAGCACTCTGCTTCCTGTCTTAGTTGATCTTTGTGTCTGTGGACCCCTGACCTTGGGAGGCTGGTGGAGGGTTCTGGGAGGCAATGAATGTGCCTGGCTGGGATGTGGTGGAAGGTGGCCTGGGGCCCTCCATTCCTATTCTGGGACTCCTCAGAAAAGGTGTTTCCTTGGGCAATGCCGGGAGGCACTGAGATGGGGCCCTGGACCAAATGCAGTGACTTCCAGCCTACGATCTGTGAAAGCAAATGGGGGTGGGGGTGGGGCAAAGGAGAGAGAGGCTTCTGGCCACACATTAGAGCAGCCGTATTCCCAAGGTCAAGTGAGGGTCAAGAGATAACACTGGGGGTCACACTGGTTATCTTGGTGTTTGATCCTCAGTAGGCCCTCCCCCTGCATTGCCCTTCACCACCCCAGCCAAGTTCACCTCTGCATGGTTCCCTGTGTAGGTCCAGGCTCCCTGACCTAGTGCCTCCTCCATCTACCCATTGGAATCCTGCCCATCCTTTTAGGGCCCACCTCTATACACTCTTCAGCACCCAGGTATGGACTCCTGGAGTCTTCATGGGGGCTGACTCAGCCCTATATCCAGCGAGCTCTGACAGCCCAGGTCAGCCTGCACAGGGCAACTCATGGCCTTTTGAGACAAACCATTTCATGGAATTATGAAGACTTTTTTTTCACACTCCTTGGACCTGAGTGCTTGGGGCAGCAGCAGGGCCCCATGGGCGGGATGGGTGCACTGCTCAGCCATGCAAGCATGGGGTCATTTCCAGCTCTGCCTGTCTTGGCTGTGTGGCCTGGGGGACCCACACTGCCACTTCACAGCTTTGCACGATGGGTGTAGCATCAGCGGCTCTGGGGATAGCCAGGGAAGAGTTAAGACAGTCCCAGCCCCTCTGAATTCCACGTGACCCAGGGTTGCTGAGTCTCCAGGTCTGCGGTGGACACTGTTCTCCAGGCTCATTTTTTGCTAATGGCTCATGGAAAGTTTGGCTCCTTGAGCTCCAGACCGCTCCCTCTGGGGCCTGAGGCCTCGCTGACGCTGGTCTTGCCCTGGAAGGGCGTCCGGAGCAGCCTCCCGCCTGCAGAGCTATGGTCAGCACCCTGCTCCATGTCCGCCTGACTTCCTGCTGCCTGACCTTCTCCCCCAGGACAGAGCAGCAGCCGGCCCCTTCTGGCCACATGGTGGCCTCCTCCCAGCGGCCCCATTCAGGATTACTTTTCATTTGTGAGGTGTGGGCAGGGGGTGAGGGAAGCCTTTTCCCGCTAAAGTCCACCACACCTGTGAGTTGTATGCCTTTGAGTATTGAAGTGGGTGGCAGCCCAGGAGGACCCAACATCTACTGGCCAGAGTCCAATCTCGACTCCATTGCTCACTGACTGTGTGACCAGCTGAATCGACTTGCCCTCTCTGAACCCAGATGTCCTCAGACTCAGATGGGGAGAATAACAGGAAATTAAATGAGATAATATAGCTGCTTGATGCATAGCTTAAAAAAATGATTAGAGTGCTTCACATAAAACATGGCATGTAGAAATTCTCCAGGGGGAATGGTTCTCATGAGCTTGCTGTCCAGGTAAAGAAACAGAGTGGGATGTTGTGCTTGGAGCCAGAGAAGGGCCAAGATGGAGGCACAGGGCCTGCAACTCCGAGCTCCATGGCACGTTCCTTGGAGGCTAGGCCAGTGACCCCATCAGTAAGATGACTGGGTTGGACAAAAAGCTTGTTGTGCCCCACAAAGGTGACTGGAGGGAGAGCCGTGGGCAGAAGGAAGCTCTGTGCCCTTGCCTGCTCAATTCAGCCTTTTGTCAGTGACCATGCCATGGAGAGCTATGTGGGGAGCACCACCTCTTTGTAGCCAGATTCAGGGGTTTTCCTCACTTGCAGGATGGACTTCATGAGTAGGAGCCCTGATGGTTTCTTCAGTGAGCTGGTATGTCCTGCGAAACCAGCTGGAGGTGGGGGATGTTGGATTGGTGTCAGGGAGTGTGACAGGTCCTCTAGGCCAAAAGCCTTGCTTTGACCTTGCCTCTGCTGCCCCAGGGTCAGGGTCTCAGAGAGTTTCAGGGGTTGGGGTGACAGAAGTCAGAAGCAGGGGAGGGGCCGATGGTCAATATTGATCTAGCTGAGTCAGGGGAGCAGGATGGGGAAGCAGGAAGGCTGGGTGGGGCCTGCCGATAACTGAATCCCAGTATGACTGTGGGAACCAAGGAAGGGGGGTGCTCGATACAGAATTCCCAAACTAGGTCCTTACGAAAACAACAGTGGTCTGGAGCCCTGCCCAGTCCTAATGTGTCCTAATCCCTGTGGGTGGAGCCTAGAATATCTGTATTTTTAGCAAACTTCCTGGGTGACTCTGAGCAGCCAGCCCAGTTTCCATATTTGGGGGCCACAGGTTTACCCCCATAGTTGTAATAATGAGGAAACTGAGGTCCAGAGAGGGAAAGTAACTCACCCAAGGCCATACAGTGATGATAATCCACCCCTTTTTCCTGAGGGAAGCGATAGTCCACTCCTAGATAACTCCATTCCCTGCCTGCTGTGGCCCAGGGCCCTGGAAGGGACGGCTGCCCAGAGGGAAGTGGCCATGGAGACCTTGGCAGGCCCAGATGGAGAAGGTAGGGTGGGGCTCATCTCAGGAGGAAGGACGTAGTAGGGGGACATTCCCACAGGACTGGACCTGCCCCGCCTTGCCCTCTGCAAACACTCCCAGCACCGGCTGGGGGATGTTCCCTGAAAGATTTACTATGGCCCTGGTTTGGGGAAGACCTTTTCCATTGCTGGAGACCCACCCATGCCCTGGAAAGGCATGCCCCCAGCATGATAGGGGGCTTCCCAGGTGGCGCTAGTAGTAAAGAACTCATTTGCCAATGCAGGAGATATAAGAGATGTGAGTTCGATCCCTGGGTGGGGAAGATACCCCTGGAGGAGGGCATGGCAACCCACTCCAGTATTCTTGCCTGGAAAATCCCATGGACAGAGGAGCCCAGCAGACTATATATAGTCAATAGGGTTAAAGAGTCGGACACGACTGAAGCAACTTAGCACGCAAGCAGCACGGTAGATACAGGGGCACTCTCAGCGTTCTGACACTTGTGGCCCCCTTCTCCCCTAACCGACCCACCAGTCAGGGCTCTCAGCCCAGCTCTTGCCTGCAGGGTTCCCCCACATCTCAACTTGCTAAGCATCCATACAAATCGTCCCAGAACTCCCAGGTGCTGCCACCCTCTCTTGCCTCTTTCTCTGGCTCCTGAAACCTTGCTACCAGGTCCAGCTGTCACCCTAGTCTGCCCTGAGTGCTGGTTCTCACTCTCTGGGATGGGGTCAGAGATTCCTGGGGACAGGAGACAAGCTACCTCATCTCTGCGTCCTCCCTGGAGCCCAGCCCGGCTGCTGCCTGCCCTAGCAGGTGGTCAGAGTGGTTCCGATTCTGAATCTCACCTCCTTCTCTCCCGGGGCCATTTTGGGCCAGTGTCTTCACTTTCTGCACCACAGTTTCCTTATTTGTGGAATGCAGAGCATCGTAGTGCCCCACACAGAGGTGAACCGAGGGTCGTGAGAGAGCACATATCAAGGAGGTCAGGTGTGAACAATTTTAGCAGCACACAGTTGTCAGGGGTCTACCCTCGGCAAAGATGACGATACCTGCTGCGTGCATCCGCAACATGGACAAGGTGTTGACTGCCTTCGAGGAGCTCACGGTTTTGTGGACACTTGTTCAGGTGACTTCAAATCAGTGAGCTCTGGTGAGGTAGGTAGAGGAGGCTGCCGAGCCTACATGTGGACCCAACGCAGTGCACTCTGGGAGTGGGGAGTGGCAGTTGCGGAGCCTGTGGAGGAAGCTAACTCAGTGCATGCTGGGAGTAGAAGAGACTGTGGAGCCTGTGAAGGGGCCTAATGCAGTGCACGCTGGGAGTGAGTAGAGAAGCCTGTGGAGCCTGTGGGGGGACCTAACGCAGTGCATGCTGGGAAGGAGGTGGGGCTTCCCGGAGAAGGTATCGCAGCTGTGTCCTCAAGGGAGCAGAAATGTTGCTGTGCATTGAGCAAGGAATAAAAAGAAATCCGGTCCTCTGCAGTGAGTTCTGGAGTAAACGGCCAGTGAGGAGGTGGAGACTACAGATGTAGACAATAAGAGATGAGGCACCAGCTGGAGTGGATAGCGGTTAAAGAGAGGTGGCGGGGTGGGGGATGGTTTCCTGAGAATCCCAGGGGAAACACAGACCATGGCCCTGGAGCTCTGCTTGCGGTAGTCCTGACTTTGTCTTGCAAAGAAGCCTCTTTGCCTCTGAGTCTTGTTTTCTTCATCTTCAAAATAGGACTGTTCCAACTAGGGCAAGACGTGTGAAAGCACCCTGTGAACTGTAAAAGATCATGCTCTTGTAGATAATAATAGCGGCTGGCACTGTGAGGTAAAGGATACCTCGAGGTTTACCTGGTGCTCCCAGAGCTTCGTAGACTCACACGACTCTGGACCTCCTGTAATCTGCTCCTGTGCTGCCACCTTCCGGCGAGTGTCTGCAATGGCAGCTCAAGTTCTCAAGTCCTTCCTGCAGCCCAGGAGGGAGATCCAGGGCACCTGAAGGCTCAGGTCCAAGCCGTCCTGGCGCTGACATGCCAGGCTCCAAGACAAGAGTGCAAATGAAGGGCCTGGATCCCTCTGCTTCACACCTCCTTGCCATTTTCAGCCTTACTACCAAGCTCCTCGCACATGCCCTGTAGAAATGCCCTCTGGCCATCTCACATGCCAGCAGCCAGGATAGACCCAGAAAGCAGCTGGTGCGGGAATTCTGAAGCCCAGGCACTCAGAGCATGGTCTGGAGAGGACGGTTGGCTCTAGAAGTCACCCCCGCCAACCCTGCCCCTGGCCCTGTGGAATCAGGCCTTCATCAAATACAAATTGGCACTTGCCGTCAGTACTTGCGATCTAGCTCTACAAGGATTAAATCATGCGCTGCTGCAGCTGCTGATTTTTAATACTCCTTGAAAGGAGTTTAGGGTGGAGAGCAGAAATTAGGAACTTTGTGCTCTGGGAAAAACTGGCAGAACGGGTCTTCAGATTGTTAGATATTTTTAGGTGCTGATTTTATGAGCCCAATTCTTGTATCTCCTTTTGTCTAGAAAAGCACCAAAATCCTTCATGGTGGCAGGTGCTCCTCGTGACTAGCAGAAACCTTCTGCAAAAAATATGTGCTTGATTGCATGTACTCCCCCTTCACATATGTACTGATTTCCCCTTCTACTACTTTGGAGCAGTTTCTCAGCGCTATCTGAAATGTCTCCTTGGATATTGTCTTCATTTTGCTGCCAAATAAAACTTACCTTGCAACTCTCAAACACTGTGCTTTTTTTTTTTTTCAAGTTACATCTCTTAGGTGGGGGCATGACCTACAGTGAGCAACTCATCTGTTTTGCATGAGACTGTCGGGTTTTGTACTGAAAATTCATGTCAGCAATGAATGGTTGGTCACCCTGTCATGGCCTGAGGGGGCCGAAACCTCTATATCACCACCCTGGGTCAGCCTGACCAACTGGGGGTCAGGGAACCAACTAGCCTCTAATGTGATAGTGGCCTCCCTTCCCCCAGTGGAGCCTTTCCTCCACTCCTTTCTCCAGCCCCAAGGCCTCTGCCCTAGACTCTAGGTTCATATACAGTCTATGGGTAAAGAGACCCTTCCTCTCCCTCCCTCTCTCAAGGCTTCTGGGGCCTGGGGCCTTGTCTGTGAGGTTGGGCAGAGGAAAAATATTGGGTAGGGAGGGACTTCTGGAACAATTCCTTCATTGTACAAGGAAACCAAGGTCTGGAGGAGAAGAGCCTTGCCCCAGGTCCCTAAGAGAGACTTTCTGTTGGCCATTGGTGGCAACTCATTGCTCTTGTTAAGGGCACCCCAGCCCCATCCTTGGCTCTAAGGCTAGGACACACAGGTCCAGGCATAATCCCATAGTGATTGGCTCAACCTTGAGCTTGTGACCAGGTTAGTCCAATCAGAATAAAGACCTGGGTCTTTATTTTGCAACCGAGAGGAACTAGAACAGGAAACAGACATACTCCCCCAGTGCTCTGCTTAACCAAGACAGAGAGACAGCAAGTGCACAGAAGTTGGTAGCTATTTATTGCACTGAAAACACCAAGAATAAAACAGACACCCCCTTCTTCCCCCCAACCCCACAATAGCAGAAAGTTTGAGCAGTGGTCATTCAAGTTCACAGCCACATATTTTAAAAAAGAACTGAAACAAACCCCCAAATAGTAACAAAGATACCAGCACGGGGAGTCTGGCAAATACATCCCCTAAAGGGTCTCCCCTTGAAGGGAGACAGGAGACCAGGGGTCAGGATCAGCGCTTGCTGGGCGCACACACGGGAGAATGCTTTCCCGTGGATGTGTTTGCATGCCGGAGCCTAGGACTTGTCTTAGGTCTGGATTTTTTTGCATCTACAGGATGTTTGACTGTCTGGTGGTATTGGGCTCTGGGCCACTTTGTCTGCCAGTCTCCCTGCCTGCTGTCTCAGGATCACGCCATGCCCTGTGGTCCACACCAGCTGGCTGCACACCCACAGGCGTGGCCTTCGCAGTGGAGCCATCTCAATGTGGGGTAGGGACCAGCCTCCACTTCTCTGGCATCCAGAGAGGGGCACAGTGGACAGGAGGCGTGTCAGCAGATAAAAGGCAGGATGCTGGTGTCTTCCAGCTCAGCTCCCTCTGGTGGGGAACCGAGGGGTGAGCAGGGAAAGGACTTTCCCAAGGTCACACAGCAAGTCTGGTCAGAGCTGGGAATGAAATCCTAATAACCCCCCAAACGTGGCTCTTTCCCCCGCAGTCCTGATAAGCAGAGGACAGGCACAAAGACGGGGCTGAGGGGCAGTTGGGGGAGAGCAGGGGGACTGGCCAGCCCAGAAAAGGACAGGAATCCAGCCAGTGACTCACCCTGTCGATTCTCATGGGTGTATTCAGGGTTCAGTCTTCACCCCAGTGTTCTGTCTGATCCCCCATCAGCCCTGTAACATAGGCTGGGCAGCAATATTAACCCTTTTAACAGAGGGAGAAACTGAGGCTGAAAAAAGGACCAGACTTTGCCTTGGTAATGGCAGCAATCCCTCACCTTTGGCTTGGGGATGGCTGTGGGAGCTGGCAGCTTGCAAGGGAGGCAAACAGTTTTGCTGCTGGGACACTGGGATCACTGGGCCTTACTGGGAAGCCCTCTGGACCTGGGACAGACCAAGTGCCTGCCCTGGGCCTCGGCAGCAGGGTCTTTGCCAAGGAGAAAGGCCAGTGATCGACCAGTTTGGAGACCAGGAGGGCTGGGTAGCCTCTCTCCTGACCTGCGGCCCCTGCCCAGCCTGCCTCACCTGTCCCGGGGGCAAGAGTGCAAGAGAATGGGCCCAGCAGACAGCTCATGATCAGGGAAAACTCAGGAAATACTGGGTCACATCCCATTAGTCCTGCTCCACTCAACACCCAGCATACCCCAGAGGTTTGGAGGGATCAGAGAGATTCCTCCAGATCTTTGGAGATGTGGCTCTTCCTCCCCTAAAATCCTCCAGAGGGGACAGTATCTCATGCTGGCAAAACACGGCCACACAGAGGCCAAAAGCACAGAGAGGCAGCAACATAATTCCGAGTCGGACACTGAGAATACAACCTCTATTTCTTTTTTTGTCCAAAACATGTAGATTGGTTTTGCTGAGTGTTATTTCTTCTTCTTTTTTTTTTTATTTCAACATACTTACTGCATATAAAGTCATGCAAAGAAAACAGTGCAGACAGTAGATCCAGGTGGACGTGCCAAGGCATTCCACATCAGAGTCAATCCCAAGGGAAGAGGGAAAGAGAAAGGAAAAGAGAGATGCAAACCACAGCCGCAGCAGGAGGTGTGAAGAGGAGAACTCCCAGTGTTCTTTTTGGACCCGCATGAAGACACATGCTCGTGAACCCCCCAGAGATGGATGGGGGGGCGCTGAGGGTGGTGCACAGATGTAATGAAATCCTGGGCAGCATGGTAGAAAGGATCTCAGTTTGGGAGGCAAGCAAGATAAAGTCCAGATACTGCCACCCTGACAACCTCCCCCACTCTCTCTGCCCAGATTTGCTATTTCTTTATCAGCACTAACATCTGATGCTTCTCCAGTCCCCAAGGGAACCTGGGGACTGAAATGTCAGAGATCCTTCCCTGTCAGGCTGAGTCCACCTCAGCCCCAGATAACCCACAAGTGACAAAGTCCATCTCAGAGATGACAAAAAAAAAAAAGACCTAGAACAGGAAAAAAGAAAAACTACCCCTCAGCCCTCTTCCCACCTCCCTTCCCAACCCAAACCTTCTCACAATAATTTGAGAGGTCTAGTTATTACATAAATATCCATTAACGCGAAATCCACTTACGAAACACACAGAAGTTTGGCTATAAAAAGGCATGCGGTCCGAGTAGAAGCGATACCTAACGGTTGTTTTCTTTTGCCCTCGAAAAGCAATCAGATTCTCCCCTTCGGATATGATGAAGCTGGAATTCTCCAGGCCGGATGGATGGGTGGAATGGGCAGCTAGTGTTGGAAGTAAACATCGGCAGAAGGAAGAAAGGAAGAAGTGGGGGCACCCTGAGAGGATCGAGCCCCCCACACTGAGGGAGGAGGGTCGAGAACAAGAGGGCAGGACAGGATGGGAGAAGAGTTAGGACGGAGGTCTGAGGCAGCAGGCTCCTGACATCTGGCTCCTCTTTGCCCTCCCCCACGGGTGAGGTTGGTGCAGGGGGCTGGCTGTTCTGCCCTTCCCCAAGGACCCAGAAGAGGGGAGATCAGGGAAGGGGTTCTGGTGGATGCCACCTTCCTCCCGGCTCTGCCCCTCCTCCCCAGCCCCTGGGTGAACACACAGCTGGGACCTTGGCCTCTGGCCAAGGCAAGACCAGGCCAATGACAGCTGGGAGGGGGGTCCTCGGGGCCAGCACCCAGGGCACCTGGGCCTGAGGAAGCCCCACCCTGGCAGGGGACAGAGAGCAAGAGTGACAGGTGGAGACGGGGAGATGTGGCCATTTGCTCTGAAGTCGTGATGGCTTTTGCGAGTGGACAGGTTTTCTTGACACAGGTATAAAGGTGATGGTGATAGTGGTGGTGGTGGGATGATGCAATTGGGGGAATTCCAGCAAAATCCAAGTGGGAGAACCAGCAGCCACATTCCACGGACAAAGAGTGGATCTCTGCGGTACAGCGCCTCCAGCCTGGTCCTTCAGCTGCAAGACACAGTTGACACAGTGGGTAACGTGGGTGCTTCTCAGGGCACCATGCCCACCTCCTTGGATGGAGTTCAAGTTGCCTCCCGTGGGTCCCACCCGCGGCTCCTCCCCCCACCCCCTGGGACCCACAGGCCTGGTCTCCTCCCAGTGGTCTTCCCACTTCTGGCTCAGGGCCCGTCCAGCAGCCAGGTTCCTCAGCGTGTACCACCTCCAGACCGACACCACCCCGCTCATTTAGATCATCAGAAGGAGGGGCTCTTACTGCGGCAGGACGGAAGGCGCCCCGGATCTGTGGAAGTGGACGATCTGCCATTTGCCATCCCGGCGGTGCCAGACGCGGGTCTCTTCCGACTGGGCCGTGCGGGGGATGCCGCCGGCGTCCAGGTACTGCGTGATGCGGATGTAGGCGATGCAGGCCGACTCGTCACCCATCAGGTGGATGTGGGGGTTCAGGATGGTGGTGTGCACAGGCTTGCTGTTCCGGGACCACACTGCAGGCGGGGACGGGAGGGGGCGGAGGAGTTGCACCTGGGGGCCTCCGGTTCGCTTCCTTCCCTCCCCCACTTCTCAGCAACGCTTCAGCAGAGCACCTCTGCCTGCCTCATTTCCAGAGGAGCGGGTCTCTGCGACAGGGCTCAGCTACCTGGGAGTCAGGGCACAGCTTGTAGATGACTAGATCAGACCCCAGGGGAGATACAGTTGACTTCAAGACAAGGTGAATTCTTCACACTCAGGGGAATGGAATTGAGAATCATGGTATCTCAGACATAACAGGTGAACGTAGTGTCAGGTGAGCTTAGACCACAGTCTCAACCCAGATCCCTACAGAGGCCAGGAGAGTACACAAACAAGGGGGCTGAACTGAGTATGAGATGCTAGATGACTACAGACCCTGTGTCTCGGGGTAAGGGGCCAGTAGGGAGTGGTGGAGACAGTGGCAAACAGGGCACCGTGTCCCTTCTGGGGAGGCGCCCTGTGCGCAGCTTCCTTGGCGTTTGCTATGTAAGTGAGACTCATGTTGCCACACCTCATTTTTCAAGAGAATCTAGAAATCTGGATTTCTATGTCAATGCCTCAGTTTTAATGATGGCTTTCAAATTTAAAACATCACGCAGACTGTATGAAACATGTGTAGTCAGGCACAACTTATGGGCACCTCATTAGCCACCTCTATTCTCAACGTATAGAATTACAGAAACTTGAAGAACATTAAAACTGTTAGAATCTTGGAATTGTAGGGAGGTACTGGTGGCCATGGGATGTGGTCGTGGAGCTTTCCAGAGTTAGGGGGAAAGGCACAGCTCTTATAATCATGAGAGAACTGACAAAACCAGCCCTCTCTGTGTAATATGTGAGCCACAATTATTACTATCATCATCATCACCAGCTTGGTTTTAGGAACTCTCAATTTTTCTCAGCAAGACAGAAAACAAAACACAGGAAGACAGTCACCTCGGGAGGGGCTGGACAGGGGTCACTAGGATCTTGGGCTTCAGTGGAACCCTCACAGCTTCCCTCAGTGTAGCCCAAACGTGCCCAAATCCCACAGGAGAGCTCATGCAAAATATAGATTGCCCAGCCCCACCTTTGGAGATGCCAGTTCAGGAATCTGTCATATTAAAAAAGCTCCCTCCCCTCTCCCATCCTTTGATTCTGATGCCTAGCCAGGTGTGTGAGCCACTGATTTCCTGAAAAATGTAAAAAAAATTTTTCTTTTCACAACTTCAGAAAGCATCCAATAATATCTGCACCTAAATATGATCCTCACATTATACCCAAGTTTTAGATAAATGACCCCAAATCACCGAGTCTTGAATATGTAGACTAAGAGGCTTTTATAATTCTGGGCTCTTGTATAGCAAGAGTGAAGAGCTTTTGCATATAAGCTTTGGAATGACCTCAGAGATCAGAGGTCACCCTTTGGCCCTCCCACAAAATGCAAGGAGGCCTCTGTGAGCATCCTCAACAGCATTCAAGGCTGGAGGCTCTCAACACTGTTTAGTTCAATGCATCCATTTAGCAGATCTGGAAACTGAGGCCCAGAGAAGCAACTGGACTTGTCCAAAGCTGGGCCAGTCTCTGAAAGAAGTGCAGTAGAACCTAAAGAAGTCAGTCTCTACGTGGGACTGAATTAGGACAATCTAAAACAATTCCCAAAGGGACAGAATTTAGCACCGTTGACGGCACTGGGCCTTACTGCTGTCTGCCAGGGCTGGGGTCCTGAGAGTCATTTGTAAAGCAATGGTCACCCTAACGTGGCATCTCTTGAATGGAAACTAGGCTCCCAACATCTACCCTCATGGATAGCATGGGAGAAAGGGCCAGGTCCTCCAGCAGGAAAAAGCAGCCAGGAGGGTGAGACTTGCACCAGGGCAGGCAGTTACCCTGTGTCTTGCTCTTTTCGATCCTTTGATGTGATCAAGTGTTCAAGCCCAGAGTCCGGGGAGCCAGTGTTATGATGGGACTCACTGCCAGAGTTTAGGTCAAGGGCTTACACGGCCTTCCGTGTCTCCTCCCCCTTTTGCATCCCTGAGTCTTAAAAGCCGGCTCAGCCTGATCTCTGCTCTGTGGGGCTTGTGGTGTTCATTGTGGGGAACCAGAACCCCCCAGAGGACAGACCAGTAGAGAGGTGCCCCTGGTCATCAGCTAGGGAGCTCCAGGGTGAGCGGGACTGACTGTAGGGTCCAGCCACCTCTCTTCACACTCTGCTTCTGTTGCTAGCCTTGGAAAAGCAGAGTTTGATTTGCCAAAGAAAATGTAACTTCCTTCTTCACAGCTTTTTGGGGATGCTCTTAAGCCCTTGTACTCTGCAAGATTCCGTTAGTCTGTGTGCAGACAGGAGAGGAATGCCCAGCTCTGGTGCCCAGGTGAGGGGATAACACGGGGAAGGGAGGAGGCACTGGAGGCAGTCGGGACCAGGTTCTGTCACCAACAATCTGGGTCCTTTGGACAAGTCGCTTCCTCTCTCTGGACCTCAGTTTCCCCTCTGTACAATGAAGAGTTGGACTAGAGCCAACTTCAGTTGCTTAAGTACTACCTTTGTTATTACCATCTACCTATACTTACTTTATGGCAATCCACTCTAGTATTCTTGCCTGGAGAATCCCATAAACAGAGGGGCCTGGTGGGCCACAGTCCATGGGGTCGCAAAAAGTCGGACATGACTGAAGCGACTTAGCATGTGCACATACTTACTTTATGAAAATATTTCCTTAAATTGATTCACTTTATTAATGTAGATACATTTATTTTAAAAGACACCTTTCTAAAACAATCATTAATGAATAACCAGTCTTACAGAATACACTTTTAATAAGCCCAATGAAAATGAAATCAAATTATATAATCCTAGCTCCATGCTCTTTCCTGCAAGGCACCTGGGCCTGAGACCGCTCTCTTTTTGATAAAGAGGTGAGTTAGAAAGTCAGTAGGTATTTAAGAGAGACTGACATTACACTGAGCCTTTCCTCTTGGCAGAGCCAGATGTACTGTTGGAAAGGGACCAACTTGCTCACTGTGTGAACCAGCGCTGTTTCAATGGGTGCCCACAAGCACCGGATCCCAGAGCGTTGCCTCAGTGCCTCCCCTCTGGGGGACCTTGGCCATGCCTCTTCTCAGGGCCTCCCTCTGGGTCCTAAGCTGCATGAGTCTAACCTGCGTGTGCATTGGTTTATCCTTGTCTGACCCAAGGCCAAGGCGAGACACAGACGCAGGCAGAAAGCGCCCTAGGTCAGGCCCAGCCTCAGCCCCCTGACAGCCCCAGGGTGCAAAGCTGCCAGGGTCTCTCCTGCAAAGAGAGGCCTGGGAAGGACAGACATGCGGACAGAGACCTAGACAGACAGGCAGGGCACAGCAGTGTGAGCTTGGTCCCCCTTTCTCCCCCAAGAGTGCATTTCCATGCCCACTCATCAGGGCACCTGCAGGACAGCAACCTACATGCCAGTTTGCAACCAGCTGGTCAGCTGGGGTGGCTACAGGCATTCAGGTGACTGTAACTTGGGGGTGTGCCCCTGGGGGGGCTCCCTTATCTGTAGAAAGGGAATAAAGTTCTTCCCCAGGCTCTCCCAGGGTCATGGGCAGGCGAGGGCTGGGAGGGCTTGTCACACTGATTCAAGGTCCCCATCTGCAGCCACAGCGGTTGGACGGACCAGGCTTAGGAGAGAGAACCAAGGCGGTACCAAGCCCTGTCCACACGGGCCCTTCCTCCTCACTGGCTCCTGAGCCGCCCCAGGGGCCCTGCCCATCACCCTGCTGTGCCATCTGGCAGGACACTGAATAGAGCAGACAACAGGCAGCCCAGAGGGAAGGGATTGCTCACGGTTTTCAAAATAGAATCGATGGAAGTCCAGGCCCTCGACCAGGTTCCCCAGGGCCTCGGGTTCGAAGGCCGTCATCCCAGGGTCACACATTTTCCTGGGGGGAGGAAGTCAGAGGAAAGATGGGCTGGGGTGGCCTCTCGGGTGCCCCCTCTAATTCCAGGGGCCTGGACCCCAGGAAGGTGAGCCTGTGAAATCAAAAGTGACTGCACCCACCTCATAGGATCAATGAGGCTGCGGAGGGGACAGGGCTGGGACAGGGACAGTGTGGACGCTGCTGACTGGCAGGTGCTACTGGGAACTGGGAAGCCTGGGTCCAAACCATGGCTCTGCTGCTTACACGTCATGAGACCACCATGCCCCCTGCCCCCTAACGTCTCTGAGCAAGAGGGCCATACCAAGATGCCAGCAGGGATAACTCAGCCTGTACACAACTCTCCAGATTACATCACATCCCCCACCTCAGGCAGCAGATCCGTCCAGAGGGGGCTTTCCTAATCTGTCTTCCTTGGGCAGGGGGACCTTTTCCTTCACTTTAAATTGACTTCTGTTCACAGCAGGCGTGGCCCTGGAGGGGCGCGTTTTGCTGCATTAAATGAAGGCATCCTATTGTTGGCAGCAGCGTCCTCTGGGAGCCGCAGCTCCCTCTTCTGTGAGATGAGGAAAATAGCCGTCCAAGAAGCGGCGCCTGGGAGGAAGGAGCTGGGGCGTGGCTGAGCAGGCCCTCTGCTGTGTGTGTTTAGCTCAGTGCTCCCACTCACGTCTGCTTTCTGGGAGACCCTAATAGCCAGATGGAGGAAGGAAAAAACTGTCTCCCCCATCCCTAGGTCTCTGAGATCGTCTATGACACAACATGGACCCCTGTGGCAATGACAGTGAAGCCAGGGACAGGAAGTACCCCAGGACAGACAAAGATCCCAACCTGGGGAGGGACTGAAGATAATGGCGGAGGGCCCAGCCTCATGTGAGCCGGAGCTGTGGTGAGTGCAGGGCGCCCTGCCCTTGTTCTGCCCTAACCGCTCTGTCTGCGTGATTCCAGACAACTCGCTTCTCCACTCAGAACCTCAGGTTCTCCAGATGGATTGGCCAGCGGGGTTGTTCTCAGATCATGTGAGATTCCCAGGATCCTTCCAGATCCAGAGTCCTTTAAGGTGGGGCTCTGAGCCCTGACCATCTGGAATACTAAGCACCACCTCGCTCTCCCCAAGGAACCCCTCTGCAGGAGGTCTCTGGACCTCCGAAGGGACTCAGAAACCATCTGCTGCAGTTCCACTGTAGGGAAACAGGCTCGGTGAGACGAAGGGGCTTATCCAGGGTGACACAGAGTCAGACTCAGCACCACAGGCCCCAGAGGTCATAGCAAGGGGTCAAAACCTAGGCTACAGAGGAAGTGGTATCGCAGAGGTGAAGACTCGGGGGGCCTGGGTCAACAGGAGACACCTCTCCTTCCCTCCCTCCCTGCAGCTGTGTCCCCAGAGCCACTCTCAGGCTCTCTCACCACTGACTTAATTCTTTCCAGGGCCAGAGGCAAAATCTGTTCAACAGTGCATTTCCGTGTCTTTATGCAACCCTCAGGGGCACACATGCACACACACCCATGCACACCCCTTATGCACGCAGTCACAAACGTGCACGTTACACTCACGAGTACATGCGGCCTCCGTCTCACACCTGCACCTTCCAAGGTCCTTGTTTCTCCAGAGATAATCAGCAGATTGCTGGAGCTTTGTCACCTGCTGCTGCTGAAACCCTCCCATGACCAGGATGCACCTGGCCTGCCCAGCCTTTGAGAAACAAACTTCATCTCCTGAGCATATAGCAGTAACCAGGATCAGGCTGCCCAAGGAGCAAAGCCCACCCAGGTCATTCCTACTTCACCCAACAGGCAAGGGTCATTCTGCCCTTAGTTTGCAGCTTTTGTCCACCAAAAAGCATAGGTGGGGTCTTCAGACCCGGGCCTTGTCAGCCCTGGCCAAGACGTTGAGGCCTCAGCCCAGAATCCTGGCTCTCCTGGGGGCCCAGTGAGGTCCGCTCCTGGCCTAGACCAGCAAGGCTGAAGATGACCACCAGGGGGCGCTCCAGCCCAGTCTTTGTACACTGGTCGCTTCTCCAAGGGCTGGCCCAGGTGTGTAGCGAATGTGTCATACCATTTGTTTCATATCATGCTGTTTTTGCACACTCTGCCTTATCCCTGGATGGCTCAGAATTGCTTTTTGAGGTTCTTTTGCCCCCTGCCTGCTCACTGAAGTTTGGTTTCCTGCCTGCTCCTGCCCATCTGAGGTCAGAGGAAGTCCAGTGTAGCCCAGGCCCACATCGTCAGACTGAAGAAGGGCCTGCCTCCCTCCCCTCCTTCCCAGCTTATCTCCTGAGGAGGCCCATGTTGCATTGGAAGCCACCCCCTCTTCCCTTGGGGAAGGAAAAGAGTTTTGTTGGAATTCTTCCTAGACAACAAGATAGGAGCAGGAAGAGGAGCAGGACTGAGATATAGACAATTACTGTGAGCAAAAAACTTAATGAAAGCATAAAGTCAGAAGGCACACCAGACTGAATGAGTTCAGCCTGATTCACGGCACATGCAGTGTGAGTGAATGAGGGTCACAGACAAAGACCCCCCAGCGTTAGCCATCAGCGCCCCCGATTCAGGCAGGACATGCAGGATGCACCCAGCCGACTCACGTGTAGGACTCAAAATCTCCATTGCTTATGGCTTCAATCAGCTGCTCTGTCACTTTTATGATCTCTTGTTTCCGCACTGGAAGGCAGGAGGGGACACAGAGAGATAATAGTGATCGTGACGGAGGTGTGGCGCCAGCCACCGGGTCCTGAGCCCTCGCCACGCACCAGCCCCCATCCTGAGGGCCTCACATTGTCTCAGCTGTCCTCACGCTGCCTCTGGGTGTCATCACTCCCGGTTCGTGGAAGAAGAAACTGAGGCTCAGAAAGGTGGCAGGGTGTGAAAGTCCCCTCGACCACAAAGGGCAGAGCCTGTGTCTTAGTTGGCAGCCTCTGCTTCCAGACAGCGAGCATGGTTCTGGCTCTAGGTCTGATTTGAACCCAAGTCTTGACTCCAAAATACACCTTTTCCATCACCTTGTTTTGCCACCTGAATCCAAGCAAGGTTACCTGTGACGATCACCACCGGCAGCCAAAAACCAGAGGTTCCCCTGTGGTCCAAACCGGGGGCACTAAGGAAGGGCTTAGGGCTTATTTATCCCTTGGATCTGGGTGAGTTTTTATTCCATTTGCATACCTACAAGATCCAGGCATGAGCTTTCCAGAACTTTCCAGGCATAATGAATCCCAGTTACTGACACCTGGCCTCCCCTGTCTGCCACTGAAACACCACAAACAGCTGCTGTCTTTCCGGTAGAGGAGTAGATATCAGTTTTCTTATTAGGTGTGTGACGTTCTGTGCCCTAGCTTTCCCATCTGTAAAATGGGGATGCTATCACCTCTTCTACACTCAGTGCTGAACAAGCAGTGTAAAGAACCCAGGCTTCAGTATCAGCTAGCCTTCATCTGAATCCCAGCCTGGGTCATTATCAGCTGCTCAGCGGTGGGCCACAGGTTGTTTTCCCATCCATCATATGGAGACGATACTGCCCTCATCCCAGAGTTGTTATGACTACGGGATGAGATGCTATGCCTGAGACACTTGGATCAGAGCCTGGCGCACAGTAGGTACACACCTATATCCTCCCACATGCACTGTTGTATCTGCTCCTCACACCCTGGGGGTGGGGAGAGGCAAGGCCAGTTTCCTCCTATTTGATACATGAAGAGACCAAGCCTCAGCAATGAAGGAACTGGAGTCACATGTCCCGGCTTCCAGGAGGGCTGTCCTGCCAGAAGCCTGACTCAGTTTCCTGGGTCCTCCTTCCCTTCTTCCCCAGGCTCAAGCTTGGCCTCAAACCTGGTCAGTGAGCTGGCTGCAGCCTCAGGTGAGATGGGGGACATACTGCCCGTCTCTCGGGCCGGGAGCGCGGGAAGGAGGCTGCTCCTGTCAGAGCCCTCAACCCGGCCTGCCCCTCTCCTTACCAACTGCAGGGGCCACCCTGGCCCACCTCACACGGGGAGCTCGCCTCAGGCCCAGAGGACACAGAATCACAGAGCACCCAAGCTGCAAGAACCTTGGCGACCGCAGACTCAGCCTCCTTATCCAACTATTGGGCAAACAGAAGCCTGGTAAGAGGTGCGGCCCGCTCAAGGACACAGAACATCCCGGGTGAACAGTCTGGCTTCCAGCGCAGGGCCTTTCCCAGAACCTGGGAGCTCCAACATGTTCCCTGTCACGTTGGGCCCATGGCCTGTCTCTTCCCCAACTCAAATATTTAATATGAGCACTGCAAAGGCTCACTGGCCCCTGGAGTAGGCCTGGCTCCACAGACATTCCTTGCAGAGCGAGGGAGCGTGCCAGAGTCAAGCCTCGAAGCTTGAAGCCTCCCAGCACAGCTTCCTACGCTGCTCACTCCCCGTTCAGAGATGAGCTCCAGCCACACTGGAGGCGACAGGTGAAATCATCTGCTCCAGTGTCTGTGCAGCAACAAAGCCATCATCACTGTCTCTGCCCCCCCCCCGCACCCCCCCCCCCCACGTGCCCCTCAGGGCAGGGCCTGGTGCCCAGCACAGCTCTTGGCACGTGGTGAGTGCTCAGTAGACATAACCATCTTGGAAGTTACCATCTCCAGTGTCAGCCACCACAGTGAGCGACACAGTCTTTATCTCCTGGCTCCTCTAAGAATCACCAGGACTGGGAATGAGTGTCTTAGACCAGGAGCTCTGCCGGGTGACCCTGTCTTGCCTGGCACTGAGACAGGCAGCATGAATGAATGGGTAGATAAACCAAATCAGGGTCTGGGGCTGCTGTCTTTGCCTTGTCCCCTGGAACTGCCCAAGTTGCCCAGTGGCCTCTGTCCCTTGGAGCCCAACAACCCAGTTTCCTGGTCAAGCTAGAGACTAAGGATGGAGAGAAACAAACTGCTATCAGGAGACACCTCATTCCAGCCGCTCCCACGTGGAATCACAGTGACCCCGCAGGGCCTGGGGCCCTGGCAGGCCCTGGGGCCTGAGCCACACCCCTTGCTTTGTCTGCACGGCTTTACATGCCCTTCCCGCTTGACATTCCATGAGCTTCTGCTTAACACTCTGTCTCCTGTGGGCTGCTTCTCCCCAGAGCATCGGAAAGACTAGCCAAGTGGTCAAGGGCACGGATTCTGGAGCCAGACCCCAGCTCTACTACTCAGTAACCATGTGCCCTTGGGCAAGCTATTTCCCCCTGCCTCAGTTTCCCATATGTATAATGGAGCTACTAATAGTACTTACCTCATAGGGTGGTTCTGAGGGTTGAGTTAAGAATATATCAACGAAAATAACTAACACACATATGGTCCTCACTCAGAACCAGCTACTGTTCCAAGCCCTTTATATCAAGTCATTTATGTAAATAATGATGCATTATGTAAAAGTGTTGAGAGCAGTGCCCAGCGCTCCATAACTGAAAGCTGTGATTATCCTCAGTGGAAAGCTCTGAATTGGAAGTTCCCCCTGAGGACAGCCTCTAGCCAGGCCGAGACGCTTCCCAGTAGCCTGATATGTGATGCTTCAGTTTTGGTTGAAGCTTTGGGGCTTGCAGCCTGCCTAGGAGGCCACCACACTGCTGGAGAGCATCTTCCATTTGCACCCATATCCTTCTTTTACATTAAAATCTTCCCCTAAAAGCCCCTTAGTTTCTGGGGCCCTGCACTGTGTACCTGATATCCCAGACTTTATGCCTTCCACCTGCCAGCCTTTTCTTCTCAGGGCTGAAAGCCTCCAGCATGTGGTTTGCAGGATCTCACTCAAGCTGTCTATCTACTCTTCTGGGGTACTTAGGCTATTAGATGCTTCTGTGAGTGTGAGCACACAGTCCTTGACGTAGCTTGAATATTGCAGAATTTCAGGCCTAGGGTAGCACTCTGTATCCTCTCCCCAATTCTGGACACTATACCTCTATTAATGCAGCCCGAGACAGTGCCTAACTTGGCCTTCAGCCACGTAGGACACCAAGTTTGCCAATGGTTAAAGCCTGGCAGGCGGGAATCTCCCTCGCTTCACTCTCTGAGACCAAAGATCTGGGACTCGGATGCTCCTTAGATCTGGAGAAATTCACTCTTGCTCTGAGCCCCTCTCATGTCCTCAGCAGATCCACTGCTCTATGAAAGATTCCTCCAGCAGCTGCTCAGTAGCAACTCTGGCATTTTTAATCTTCTAGGCATTCACCCAGACAATCAAGAGTGTTCCCTCATAGCTGGGAAAGCTGAAGCCCCAGAGAGGTTAAGACACTCTCTCAAGGTCACACAGCACATGGCGGCTGAGATGAGATCAGCATTTCCGGCTGAAATTTCCCAGAATGTCTCTGCCCAGATTCGGAGGCAGCTCTTTGGAAAAGTTTTTAAGAAGCTGACCAGGAGAAGGAGGGCGGTGGGGAGGAAGCCTAGCAGAGTCCTGTGCAGCTCAGAGGGTGAGAGGCCTGTGTATTATCCTGAGGGGCTCTGAAATATTCATGTCCCCTTCTTTGCTCAGGGGGAAATGTTCCCTGGAGGATGACATTTCTAATTAACTTTAATGTTAGGTCAGAATCCACCCTACCAGCTGCTATTCTCACTTAGTAAGAAGACTTAACAAATTAACACCAGAAAATGGTTCTCTGGAAATTTTTTCTGAGGCCTGAAGAACCTGGGGGAGGCACAGGGCTCCTCTCTCGTGCCAAACAGCAGGAGAAGCTCCTGGTTGGGCCAGCATCTTTTCCAGCAGACATGGCCCTTTACATGTATGGAAACTGAGGCAGGAAATGGGCTCCAAGTCCTACATTAATAACACTGACATGCTCTTTCTCTTCTCTGGGCTTCAGCCTCCCTCTTTTTATTTTATTTATTTATTTTTGGCCGTGCAATAGGCATGTGAGATCTTAGTTCCCCGACCAGAGATCAAATCTATGCCCCCTGCAATGGAAGTGCGGAGTCTTAACCACTGGACCACCAGGGCAACTCATTCCTCCTCTCTTTAAAAGGGACATAAATGAACTAAAATTCAAGACTTCACAAATGTTCCCATCCTGATATCTCTAAAGCAGAGGATAATGATTGTAAATGTCAGGCCTTGGGGATACAACCCAGAGCCATTACTCCAGGTGGAAAATGTCTTTAACGGGTCTGCACATTGCGCATTATGTTAATAGTGCATACAAACTTCATATTCTGTTTCAAACATTTCTCTGTCTGTTTAACATATAAATATTTATCTTAAAATAATCTTTGAGTAAAACTGACGCTCCAGGAAAATGCCATATGGCTTCCAGTCATTCAACCATAAGCTCCAGTTTGAAAGAAAAGAAATTAAGATTTATTAAACATTGACCATATTTCAAGCACTGTGTAAGCACTTTAGACACAGCCTCTTGTTTCATCTGCACAGCAGTCCTCTGAGCTTGGTGCTATTATCGTCATCTCTTTATATTTAAGGAAACAGAGGCTCAGAAAGGTTCAGTAAGTTGCCTAAAGTCACCCAGCAAATAGACTCCCGTGAACAATCACAGGGCCTGTTTGCCTCCACAGACCGTGTCTGCTCTGAGACCAGGATTATGAGGCCACAACCAGCTCCTCAAAACACCCAGCACCTAACTCTTACCACAGGGACAGGGAGCCTCAAATACAGCAAATGTCTCAGAAACACCCTCTATTGCCCCACCACAAACCTATGGAATCAGAATCCACAAGAGCAGGGCCAGGAATATGGTTATAAATCATACTTGAGGGGCTGAGAATGCTGGTCTGATCCCAAAGAATTTTTCAAGATAATGCATTTTGAAGGCTGTCCCGAATGCCATGGTAGAAACTTGATTTGCTCTGGCACCAGGCAATGGTGATGCAGTGACCACCCCCCACCCCACGCCACTCCCAGCTGGGAATGCCCAGAGAGGAATACACGCAGGGTGGACCTAGTCTTCCAAACATCCTGGTGGAGTCAGGAGGCAGCCTCACAGGGTTTGTTGTGTTAAAATTGCCTTAAATCAGCCTGAATGGCAATGGTGCAGAATATGTATTACATAAGAAAATGCTCTTTTCCTCATGACTGTATTCTTCTAGAAGCAAGTCGTCTAAACTCCTGAAAATATCTCAACTGGTACCACTGTGATCTCTCCAGGTTGGTGCTGTTTTTCTAGGTCTCAGAGACTGCCCAGGCATCTCAGATACATGCCCGAGTGTGAGAACCCTTGCTGGGTCTCCCTATCTTGGGGCAATAAGGAGGGCCAGGTACAGGCAGAACAGCAGGACATCACTGACTCATCCAAGGACTTGGTGCAGATGTCAGCACCCCACCCTCCCTCCTCTAAGCTCCAAGCACACTTGCCACCGGGCAAGGCCTCCCCAGCCAAGGTTACAGGGCAGGCTCTGAGGTGCACTGCCTGGGTTCATATCCTAACTGTATCATTTATGAGCTCTGGGACTTTGGGCAAATTTACTCAACCCCTCAGGTTCTGGGCTGTTGAATGGGGTTTATCACAGTACCTTCTTCCTAGGCTTATTGTAAAGCTCAGGTGAATATCAAGCAGTTGAAACACATCTCGCCCACAGCAAGTGCCCCGTAAAAGACAGCCATTCTTATTCCTGTTGCCATCCTATGATTTCCTCTCTTACTATCAAATCCCACTTATCTGGGGTCTTGCTCCCCCTTCCATCTGAGTGTGGTGAACACTATTAGTCACTGGCTACAGTAGCCCCTGCATTTTAGGTTGATCTTTTTTTTTTTCTGGCCATGCCAAGGGGTATGCAGAACTTCCCCAACCAGAGATCAAACCTGTGCCCCCTGCGTTGGAAGCGCAGAGTGCTAACCGCTGGACCACCATCGGAGTCCTTGGGCTGGTCCTAGGCAGTGTTTCCCATATTCCAGTTTGTTGAACTTTCTACATTTCTGCTTTCCCTTCCTTTACTTTGAATTTTAAAAATCAACTCTTTTTTTTTTTAAATTTCTAAAACACTTCCAAAGGAAAATGTATACTACATTTATGACTTGACTATGTTAATTTTTTCACATTGAATTAATTTAATACATGTTAAAGTTAACATGTATTGAAGTCAACATGTAAAGTCAACATGCCATAAGAAAAGTCCATCCAGGTACCACTAGTGGGCCAGGCACACCATACAGGGAAATGCTGCCCCACAATGTACCCAGCCTATAGGGAGCAAACTAAGGCTTTCTGTAGAGAAACAGAACACAAAGTTGGCCTAGGGGCCCCTCCAGGCAGGAGACTGTCAGTGAAGGGGGCCCACCAGGAGGCCTGGGAGCCCTGATGCTGAAGGCAAGGCCCCTCCTACCTTTGGTGTCTTCATCCTCAATGGTGGTATTGGTGCTCTCTGAAGATTCCTGCCGAAAAGAATACAGGAGGTGGTGAGGCACACTTTCTGAGCAGAAAGAGGTGGGGTCAGCGGGGAGCTGCCCCAGCTGCCTGATGCTGCGGCCCCGTTTCCGTAAGCCTCATCGGCTCTGCCGTCCAGGTGCTGCACTGAAAAATCCCATCAGCCTTCCGAGCCTAAGGAGGGGACGGGCCCAACTCAGCAGGCGGCTGGTGGCGGGAGCGGGGTGAGAAGGAAGGGGTGGATGCACGGAGAGCCCTGGCCTTTCTGGGAGGGCTGGGTGGGGCGGTTGGGGGGGCGGCTGTCCTGAGCCCTGTCTGCTGGAGGGAGCAGAGAGGGGGTGTGGAGGGCAGAGAGGCACACGGTGGCCACAGGATGGGGAAGGAGTACACACACTGGCAGGGGAGGAAGAGAGAGATGGGGAGGCCCAGTGTGAGAGAGCCTGGGCTTTTCAGGGGGAGAAAAACCACACAACTGAGGGAGACAGCAATGGAGTCAGAAGAAGAGGGGTGTGGGCCATGCCACCACAGGAACCCCTAGACAGAGGCAGGGGCTGGTGGCTCCTCTGCCACCGGCAGGCCCTGGGTTGCCTCGCAGAAGCTCAACAAGGGCCTCCACGGCTTTGGCCAAACCAAGCCCCCCAGCAGCCACAACTGGCACAAACCAAGCCCTGAGCTGAGTTCCAGAGCCAGGGTGGGGAGAAGCGAGAAGCCACGGCTGGATGTGGGATGGGGTTCAAATCAACCTTTGCTTCCAAGGGAGTTCCCAGGTCTGCTGTCAGGCTGCTGGCCTGGGCCATGGAGTTGGAGGTGTCAACAGAAACACACCAACAACACGCACACACAACACACATATTGTCACACGAGGCACACGTACCAAGCACGCCCTGAGCCCCCTCTCCCCGCCCCGGGTTCCCATTGCAGCCTGCAGGAGGGAGGCAGGAGCGAGGGTTCGAGGCCCAGGATTTACCGGCGTTTGGGAGACGGCAGACACTCACCATTAACTGAACGCTGGAACTGGACTTTCTTTTCTGGAAAAACAAGGAGAAGAGATGGAACAGGAAAAGACACAGCGTGAAAACGGCAGGGAGCAGAGGAACAAACAACAGGGGAGGGTTGGAAGGAGGATGGGCCTCGGGGTCATTCTCTGTGGTCCCTTGCCAGCCACAGTGTCGGGACAAGGTCAGGGCCACCAGCAGCAGCTGACCCGGCAGGGACAGTCCTCTCCAGCCTGGAGTTCTGGAGCCTTATGCACAGCTGCCTGGGTCTCAACAACCCAACCACCAAGCTCCAGGCCAAGCCTCTTCTGGACCAGGGCTCCCCTTATGCCAAACTGGGATGTGGAAACAAATCCTGGGTCTCAGATACTAGTTGCCTAAGGCCTCCAGAATCCAAAGCTCTTGAGGGACAAAACGTCTGGAGACCTTTTGTCTCAGCTCAGGTCTGGAGATGAGGCTAAATGTCTCCTCCTAGGCTTCCCCTGTGTCTCTGCTGAAAGGACCCCACTCCTGATTTGGTTGAGTGTTACACTCAGGAAGCTTGTCCAAAATACACATAACCAGGCCCCCTCTCAGGAGTTTGATAACTAGGTCTGCATCAGAGCCTGGGCATATTTATTTTAAATGGTGTTCCCAGGTGATTTCAAAGCAGAGACAGGGGTGGGAACCAGTCCCCTAAGTGACCTCAAAAGTCCTGAGGGTCCTCCCTTCAGCCTATTCTAACTTTGCAGGGATTTGTCATGTGACCTGTGGGAATCAAGGGAAGGAAAGAGGAACATGTAACTTATCTTCTCCCTCTTTCAGTTCTAAGCTTGGAGTCTTAAAGGCTCACACTCATAGGAGGTTGCAGGTCAAGACTGACACGCATCGCACAGGAGGGAAACTGGGGCTCAAGGTGGCTCAGATAGCAACTAGCAATGAAGAGGCTGGAATCCCCGATGCAGGCCCTCTGCCCTGTCTAGGTCTTCAGGTACCCACAGCCTGATGGCTCCTTATGGCTCATCCTGGAAGCACTTACATCTGAGAGGCCAGGAGGCTGCTCCCTGAGCTGCTCTGTGTGGGGGTCAGCGGGGAGACTTGAGATGCCCTCTGGGTAGGCCTTTGCCAGGGGAGGCCCTGGGTATTCTCTGAGGGTCCTCGGGTCTAATTCTGGGCTTTCTGACTCCAAGATCCAGGAGCCTGAGATCCTTTCCTCTCCACCCAGGGCCTCTGCAGAGGTGGCCAGGGTGGGCTCACTGGGCTTTCCCAGTGTTGGTGCTCACAGCCCCTGCCTCTGCCCCAGCTGGCCCGGGCGGTGTGACTACCGCACCCAGCAGCCAGTCCTTCCTCCCCTCCCCTCTCATCTCTTCCCCTCTCCTTTCCTCCTACTCCTGGCTGGAGCCAGGCCAGGCACAGTGCGTGTTGGACGGGACAGGCCCACACAGCTCGGCTGTCAGCAGAAACCGGAGAATGGCGTAGGGGCTAGGAGGTTCCAGGCGGGACACGAGGGGGGAACACAGAGCAGAGACTGCGTCAGATTCGGACATACAGTTACAGGATGGGACATGGAGGGGTGGGGTCATGACGCACGGATGGGACACCAACAGGGGCAGTGAGTGGGGTTGAGGGGTGGGAGCGGCAGCCCCTCTTCGTGGAAGTAGTGGCCTAGTAGTGGCTGGGACAGGGGGGCATTGCTTCCTGGTAATGGAAAGACTCAGTTTTTCTGAATCACAAAGATGATGATGATACTAGTAATAACCCCACACCAACCAGCATGTTAGTTTCATTTCAAAGGTGGGCTGTCACCAGAAGTAGTCACATCTCTTAGACCCACATGGAGAAGATGGTTCTAAGGTTGGCAAGGATAGTAGAAACGGACGATGGTCAAAATTAGCCTTGAAAAGCCCTTAAAAGCTTATAAAGTACTGTATTGTGTCATATCTTGAACCAGCCAGTTTTTCCTCCAGCGTTGGAACCCGTCAGTGCTTCTTCAGCTAAGCTCTGAGTGGAATCAGTGGTTTGTCTCTAGGGACTGAGCTGGAAGAGGAATGTGTGTTTCCCACTTTGGCTGAGCACGTGCTGGTTACCAGAAAGCACCATGGTGTGACTCCACCAGGCCCGCCCCAGTGGGAGACCCTCACCAGCTCCCCGAAAACAGCTCTTCTTTTGCACAGATGACAGAACTGATGACCCAGAGCCCCAGAGGAGGGAACAGTGGGGCCCAGGCTCAAAACCCTGGCCTCTTGACTTGAGGTCCGGTTTCAGTCAGAGTGAAAACATGAATGGACCTTCCAGAACAACATCTTGTAAGCCAGCTCCTGGGCCAAGCCCCTTGGGTCACTCTCATCTTCCTGATAGACGTTCCCCCTCCTTCATCCCCAGCAGTGGGAGGAGGCTGAGCTGCAGAGAAAGGGTCGGGCCAGGAACAACCTTTGTGTGTCTCTTGTTCCACACCCAGGCCACCCTGAAGAGTCACCCAGGGTCTGTCCTGCTCTACAGGGAACAGAGGCACGCTCTTCAGCAGTGCCCGCTGGAAGGTCCTGCAGTGGCCAGCCAGAGCCCTGCCATGCTATAGGATGTCCTTGCCCTCAGACAGCCTCTGCCTCCTGGCCACGACCGGAGAGGAGCCAGACTGGAGCTCCATTCCACAACCTGGCCTGAGGGAGGCCCTGACCAAGACTTTGCCAGAGTCATACCCGAGTACCAAGCAGACCTCGGCAGTCCTGTCTGGGCCCCTCCTCCCCCTCCTTCTACATGGGCCTCAGCCCATCATCACCTGTGGCCTCTGCCTCATATCCCCCAAATAGGATTTTTCCCATGGCACCCAGCACCCCCAGTGTCTACACACGAGGGCCAGATTGAGCCCCAGCTGCGACTCATGGGTAACCCCAGCAAGTAAGCCAAACTCAATCCTGGATTCCATTACAGCATCTGGGACGGATGCGTGTCAACTTTGCAAATTAGGCTGGCTTTAAATCTGTGGTTTCCAAATATTTTTTTGAGCAAACTTCAGAAGAAATCTTACCCCAAAATCCAACACATAGAGCAGAAAAGATAACACCATTGACTAGCCTCTCATGCGTGGGTCTCACATGCCAGGACTGTGCTAAGTTCTCAAAACACAGTATCTCAGTACATCCTCACAAACAGCTCTGGGAGGTGGGAGACCCTTTCTACCCGTTGCTTGAACAAAGAAAGACAGACTCAAGAGATTCAAATAATGGGCCATAAGCTCACCCAGGCTCTCTCAACCACTGTGATGGCTGGTCAATGGAGCTGTTCTGGCTGAAGTAGGTGAGCAAGGCCCAGCCCTCTCTGCTCAGTCTCCCACTGTTTAGTCCCTCCCCAGCTGCTGCCAGAGGTGCCTCCCAAGAAGCTTTGGGCTCCAAGGAGTTTCATTTGAAAATCATGGGCTTTGACTGATAACCAAATAATTACATATTCCTCCAGCACCCAAGATGAGAAGAGAAAATGATTTTTTGTTTGTTTTTAAAGCTGAAATCTTGGAAATCATGGAGTTCACATCGCCCAGCTTCCCCACTATACTTATGGGGAAACTAAAGCCTTCAGAGGGCTAAGAGCAGAGAGAAGGCCCACATCCTGGCTTCAGGCAAACAGCCCAGTACCCTCCATGCAACCCCTGGCAGATCAAAGCCAGGGGCCTGAGACTCTACATGCCACTATGAACCAAGCCATGAAGCCACCAGACCACCTGGGTGGCTGTGTTTGGACAGCATCCCACACCTTCCAGTGTTCTGGGCATAGACCAGCCCTGGGGCCCTTGGCCAGGCAGGGCTCTGAGCCCAGAAAAAGGCAGGGTCTCAAGAGAGGAGAACCCACAAGGCGAGCCAGTGGCAGGGGAGGAGGGAGCTGCAGAGAGCAGGGGACCAGGCCCCAGAGAGCAGAGGGAGAAGAGAAAGGAGGGAGGGATGGGTCAGTGGGGTGTGGAGGGAAGCAACTCGGGCATCAGGGGTGGGGACGGGCATCAGGGGTGGGGACGGGGCAGGCCTGGGTTGGGGGTGGGGTGGGGTGGGGGTATGGGAGGAGGGGATTCTTAGCACTGAACCGGCAGGCCTTGATGGGGGTGGGTACCTCTGGATGTCAAAGCCTAGAGGACTGGCTGTCCATCCCCTGCAGGCTTTGTAGGTTGGACTGGGGCATGCACGGGGTCAGGGGCCCATTCCAGCCAGCCCACACCTGGGAAGGAGGAGGTCACCCCTCATGACATCTCTGTCCCTTCTTTGTGCCCTCTCACTCACCAGTCCTCCAGAATCACAGAAATCTCCTTTAATTTACCCTTATGCCCACCCCAACCCCAAGCCACCTGCCTCTCCCACCCTCTTTCAACCCTCCCTTCCCCCACCAGCCCCCATCCATGCTGGTGGAAGGGTGGGCACAGAAGCCCAGGTCTCTGGGTCTGGGGACCCCAGGCTGCACGGGTGAGCGCATCTGCCAAGAACCCTGTTGGCAAGCCTGGCTCTCACCCCAGCCCTGCAAGCCAGGCCCTGCAAGCCAGAGGCAGGCCCTGCTGAGCTGGCTGGGGCTTACCTTCACACCATCGTTCTTCTTGTTTCCCCCACTCTTCCCGCCTGCAGAGGAGAAAAAGTAGAGGGTTATCAATACCAGGCAGGGCACCAGGGCCCACAGTGCGAGGAAGAGCAACATCCACGGGCCGCGGAGGACACCAAGCCGCAGCAGCTATGTGAGGAGACCTCCTCCTCTTGCTCTTCTTCCTTGTGGGGTGGCCCGGGGACTGCCGGTGGCCCACTGTGTAGGGGTGGGCCTGGGCTCTCCTTGGTTCTCAGCAGTGTCAGGCGTGTCCCTTTGGCTCCATGGGTTGAGGAGGTGCCCACTGTGCCCCAGACCGTGGGAGCGCTTTCAGTCTGGGGATTCCCTCCAGATCCCGGTCACCACTTGTGCTGGTGGTGGCCAACCCGGAGGCCCGGCTCCCCAGCCCGGGGCTGGACGCTCCCTCCCCGCCCCGGCCGGCTCTAATTTTAGCCCCATGCTGCTGCGGAGGTCATGTGTCAGCCCTGCCTACTCACTCTGGACAGCTGCGGGCTGCATTTTGCCGGTGATAAGAAGCAGATGCCCCCCACCCCCCCGACTCCCTGCTCCTCTGGTGCCCACCCCAGCCAGAGCACCCATTCCCTGAAGAGGCCCCCCCATCCTCAAACTCTAGAGCTCTGCGCTGGGGCTGGCCATCTCCCTGGTGGCCAGGAAAAGCAGAGCGACAACTCCCAAGAAGGCCTCACCTGGCATTTCCCATTTCCTTCCTTCTCACTTGCTGGTCAGAGCCCTTGGAGAGGGCACCAGGCAGGACAAGGCATGGACGCCAAGCCCTGCACAGCCTGACTTCTGGCAGCTCCAGATCTCAAGCAAATGGCTTTACGTTAAATGAGACACAGCACTTGACACGTATGCAATAGATGCTCAGTAAACAGTAGCCATGCTAAATCCTTCACCGGGTGAGAGCAAACTGGGGAGGAGGGGCGGTACTGAACACTGATGCCCCGGAGGTTCGGAAGGATGGGACTCACAGCTGGTCCAGCCCGCCAGTCATCCTCACATTCCCACCGATGACCCCTCTCAGGCTCTTGTGCCTTTTCCCCCTCTTGCCAAGTTTCCACCTTGCAAAGAAAGTTGTGGGTGGGGTACCTCTGTATCCCAAAGCCGAGAGGAATAGCTGTTCCGTCCTCCGTGTACTCTGTGGGCTGGACCAGGATACACAGCAAGCAAAGGGAGGACTTGCCCCTCATGCCTCCAAGGGCCTCCCCCCTCACTCCAGCCCATTGTGACAGGACTGGGGGGTCCCCAGAGGCCACATATTCTAATTTTCAGGAGATTTTCTGTGAAATCTCCTGGTTTTTAAATGCTGGAAACTCTTGCCCACTGTCCCCCCCACCAAAAAAATTTTTTTTAAACACCACTGTCCCCCCAAGCACATGGAGAGAGAGGGAATAACTTGTGCGCTCCATTTTGTGAGCTCTGGACTAGAGTGCCCAAGAGGCCCTTCAGTTGTTAAAAAAAGACTCTGACTGCCTGGGTGGCTCATCTTTCAGTTTAAGGAACTGCAGGATCCCTGTCTGGGGAGCACGTGGGAAGGCAGATCTGGGTGGTGGGGAAAGCCCAAATCTGAAGTTCCAGGGCCTTCCAAGGCCTGGGTCTTATTCTGCCAGCTGGTTAAATGGGCAGGTGGGCCCTCTCAGAGAAGCCAGGCCGGCAGCTCCCAGAGCCAAGCCCTCGTGGTGGGGCTGGCCACCTGTCCACAGCAGCCCTCCCTGGCCAGCCCCGGCACCAGCCCCAGCCAGAGGGCCCCTCGGGTGAGCTTTGCTATATCTGCTCAGCTGCCCTGTCAGCCATCCTGGGCTCCCCAGGGAGACGCCTCTGGCGGGTGCTGGCCACGGCACTCTCCAGCATGCCAAGGAGAGCTTCTTGCTAAGCCCTGATGCTAATCCCTTCCCCTTCTCTCTTCGGGGCCACATGCCACAGTTCACTGGGCCTTCCCTCCCTTAACCAGCCTGGCTTTGACCAAGGCCAAAGGCTCCTACCCTGGACTCCTTGGTGACTCAGCCTAGTAAGAGCACATGCTCTGGACTGGTCACACCTGCCCTGAAAGTTCCCTTTAGCAGCGTGACCTGGGGTGTGTCAGAGTTGACCTCCCTGAACATCTGCTTCCTCATTCAGAAAACAGGGGTGGCAATCGCCTTGTCACAAAGGCCACATGAGGGAAAGCATGGGAACTGCTTGGTAACTGTGGGGAACAGGAATGCCGCTCCTTCTGGGCCTGGCTCTGTCCCTCCCACATCTGGACCCTGACATATGGGGAACCTCCCCACAGCTGGCCCAGCCTGAGAACCCAGCACCACTGTGAGGTAGGGAAGGTAAAGGTTAACTTCTAACTCTTCCTTGTGGGCCCTTGGCTTGATGATCTTTGACCTTTACCACTTCTGCAGGTGGCATCAGGTGAGCTAAGACCTTAGTCACTGAATTCTCTACAGCCCCCATCTCCCCAGGCCTTTCGGCCTGAGGGCACTCAGATACCCCATCCGACAATGGCCCCACCTCCTGCAGGATGTATGTGAGGATGAATCCGAGGTCCTACCACCTACCAGAGAAGTTCCTGGTGGCCAGCATAGTGGTGAGGATGGCTCCCTGCAACAGAGAAGAGAAGGCAGTTTGGGGGAGAGGAGGCCAGAGGTGAGGGGAGAGGAGAGACAGAGATGGGAGGGGTGGGGAAGGAGAGGAAGGGGCTCCATTCAGACACAAAAACCTTCTGAAGCTCCTTGCCCTCCATTTCTCCCATCCCACAGCCCTGAGACCATCCCTGCCTCCTGGGAGAAGGGTGAGGCAGAGGTGAGCTAGGCCTTAACTGGCACTGCTTAGGGGATAGGGCCATCCAAGGAGCAGATATTAATAGATCCCACCGGCCTGGCCAGAGCTGGTGGATGTGCTCAGGCACACTTGTGAGTGGAGGTTCCTAAAGGCCAAGGAAGTTTCCTGCTGGGGTAAGGACACTAGGCTCTGCACCCCTCAGCTCTCTGTCTCCATCTCCTGCCTGGACACAAAGCTCCCCACTCTAGTACTGGCTCATCCCCCTCTCTGTAGTTCCTGGGCTCAGAACCTTGGAGGATTAATGAGGAAAAACCCTCCCCTATCAACAAGGGGGCTGGAGACCAATGGCCAATTCAGATTCTCTGAGTCCAGCGGTCCATGATTTTAAGACTCCCTGATTGTGACATTTTGAGACTACATCTATGACAGCTCCCACTGGGGGTTGGGGGTGAGACTCAGTTCCTGTGGCATCACGCTCACCACCACCCCCTTGGCCCATGTCCCTGTCCTGAGCCACCACACCAGGCCTGGGTGCAGCTGGTGAGGAAGTTTTGAAGGAGCCAGGGCCTCAGCATCTGTCACTCAGCATGCTGATGGCTTCTCTGTTCCAGCCAGCTGGGGGCCCCTTGGTCATCCTTCCTACCTGCTCACAGGGCCCCCGGCAAGGTCCAGGACAGGACCTGTCGCAGCCCTGAGAACACACAGACCTGCTGAGAGGCCGGCGGCTCAGGGCTCGCCTCGGGCACACTGTGACTTCCTCGGGGCACAGCCATCAAGTCCCTTGGCCGTTCCTTTCCAGCGGTTGGCAGCTGGGGTCTCTCACCCCTACCATGGTCGCATATCTTTCCTGGAAATCTCTCCCTGCCCCGCTGAAACACTTGCTGTCCCAATAAGGGATCAAGCTCATGCTTCCAGACTTCTGCACAGGCTATTCTCCGTGTCTAGAACACCTGCCCCATCTGACTTTACACTGTTAATACCTGCTTATCCTTTGGGATCTCAGATCAAATGTCACTTGCCCAGAAAGACTTCTGGGATCCTTCCCTAGTCCATGCAGATCTGTTCCCCTCTCTGTCCCCTCTGGCAGGCAGTCACAGCACTCACCACTGCCCTGTAATGTCCTGGTCACTTGTCTGTCCTCGCCACCACTCACTGCTCAGCCCAGACAGGCGGCAGTCAATAACGCTTGTTGACTCAGTGAAGGAAAGAACTAGTGAGTGGGTCTCTTGGCCTCTGTGCAGACCCAGGCCAGCCTATCCCCTTGTCTGTGGGGCATGGAGGACGAGGACCTGCTGTTACCTTCAGTTTTCTCCTGGCATTGAACTTCTTCAGGCAGTCCACGGTCTCCTGTCTGTGCATGCAGGAGGCCACGGTGGACCGGTGCTGGAGGAAGTAGGGGAGAGGTCTGTGAGTGGAAGGCAGGCCCACCTGAGGTCCCCCCACTCCCAGAATATCCTGTGGATGGGGTGGGTATCTTGTGAAGAACAGTTCTCTGTTCTAGGGCATGGTATAAACATCCTGGCATGAGACATTTGAAGCCAATAGCTCCCCCCACCAGTCATGGTGCCAACTCAGAATGCCTCCCACTGCCACTCTCCACCTGAGAAACACAGCAAGGTCAGTCTCTTGGAATAAGCCCCCTCAGCCCCAAGCTGGGCCTTAGGGGCAGTGGGCAGGTCCAGGACTCTGTAAGGGCCTTGATCCTGAGGTCTGGAGGGATCCTCAGGAGGGGCTTTGCTGAGGAAGGCTCACCGAGATCCAGGGGTGCTTGAGGGCCTCAGCGGCTGTGATGCGTTTGGATGGGTTGATGGTCAGCATCTTATTGATCAGATCCTTGGCTTCCGGGGTAACGGTGTCCCATTCTGGTGATGGGAACTGGAAGGGGCAGAGGGGCCAAGTTTGCCCAGCCTACCCCAGGCCACCCCTGCGATCCCCCAGCCCCTGACTGGCAGGGGAGCAGGCAGGGGTCCTACTGCCCATCCATTCGGGCATCCACAACCAGGAGGAGTTGGGGCAAGGTCCCCTGACCCCGGGGCAAATCAGAGCAATGGCTGGGGCAAAGGAGGCCTCCCTCTGCTCTTCTGAGGCCATGTCTTATCTGGAGAGCAGCAGGTCAGTGGTGACAGCCCAGACTTCAGAATCGGAAGGTTGGGTTCAAGTCCCAGCTCAGCCTCCTGGGCTGTGTGACCTTGGACAAGTCACCTTGGACAAGTCACCTTGGACATGTGACCCCTCAAGCTATCCCTAGAGATGTTGTAAAGATTAAATATGATGTAAAATGCATGGCACATGGCTCGATAGATATCAGCTGTGCAGAAAAGCAGTATACTTGGTAGGCAGAAGCATGGACACCAAAGCCAGACTGCCTGGGCTCACTAAAGCCAGCTCTACCATTTCTTAGCTATGTGGTCTGGCCAGTTCTTTAACTTCTCTGTGCCTCAGCTTCCCTATCTGTAAAAAAGCGGTAATAACAGTACCTATGTCATGACTGGTATGAAGATTATAATAATAGAAAGCATTGAGAAGACTGCTATGTGTGTTAGCTATATAACTGTGTGTGTATAACTATGGAGAGATAATCTGGCTTCTGGGGCCTGCCCCCTCTATATCTCACCCTACTTTTGTTCTAATTCTGCCTTCTGGGGCCCCATGGACTAAATCTCCATCGCTTAGCTGCTCCAGTCACTAGCATGGCCAGTTCATTGTCTGGCCCCAGTCAGCCCTCAGGCTCCACCTGCTGGTCACCCCCACCCCAAAGCTAGAGAGTGGCAGGAGGGCAGGAGGGAGGCGTCCTTGGGTCTCTGGACTCACTGGCCCTTGACTCTCATTGGATGGGGCCCAGGGGCTGGCAAGGAGGCTGGAGACAGGAGCACCACTCACATCATAGGCGCCAGCTTTGATCTGCTGGTACAGGCGATGCTGGTCCTCATCCCAGAACGGGGGGTACCCCACCAGCAGAATGTACAGGATGACCCCTGGGGAGAGGACCAGGAGAACCTTGAGCCCCAGGAGTAGGAGGGAAGGGGGGCACATGGAGAAGAGTGACGGGAGAGGAGGGAGAGGACACCAGAGGGCAGGCAGCCAGGGGGACAGAGGGGTCTTCAGATGGACTCACCGCAGGCCCACAGGTCCACGGGCTTCCCGTATGGGTCCTTCCGCAGCACTTCTGGGGAGAGGTATCCGGGTGTCCCTGCGAACCCTGCTCCCCAGACACACAGACAGGCAGACACATACACAGAGGTTGGCACGTAAGTAACTGGGAGCAAGGTCCTGCTGGAAGAGGAATAAGGCTTCCCTGGAGATGGGGAAAACACCCCCTGCCCCCAGAGCCAGCCAAGGGCTGGAAGCCCTGACCTGGTAAGACAGCAACACCTCTAGACCAGGGTGGACAAGGACACAGTGCGCTGTCACCACCTGCCTTGAGGGCCTCATGGTGGAGCCACTGATCCATCCATCCCAAGGTCCTTCCCACCTGCCTTAAGGGCCTCATGGCAGAGCCACTGACGCATCCCAGGGTCCTTCCCACCTGCCTTGAGGGCCTCATGGCAGAGCCACTGACGCATCCCAGGGTCCTTCCCACCTGCCTTGAGGGCCTCATGGCAGAGCCACTGATGCATCCCAGGGTCCTTCCCACCTGCCTTGAGGGCCTCATGACGGAGCCACTGACGCATCCCAGGGTCCTTCCCACCTGCCTTGAGGGCCTCATAGTGGAGCCACTGATCCATCCATCCCAGGGTCCTTCCCACAGGGCCCTGCCTCAGAGTCACAGATGTCTGGCAGAATCCTCCCTGAAGCTTCCACCAGTCAAGTGCTGGTGGTCCTCAAGGTGAAAGGTCCTGGCCTGTCAGCTCCAGGCTGAGCTGAACCCTCACCCTCTCCCCATTCCATCCAGGATCTGGTCCTGGGGTGGCAGGAGGCCTATCCCTAACACTGGCTTTGCCCTAAGTCCCTTAGGTAGGTCCCTTTTCCTTTGGGGCCTCAGTTTCCTCATCTGTAAAATAAGGGATTAGGGATTTCTATCCTAAACACCTCCCAGCACTGTTGGGAGAACTATTTAAAATAATGGACACCCAAAATGTTTTGGTAAGTTATTTTGAGAATAGCTCCTATTAAGGAGTATGTATGCTAAGCAAGACTGAGAACTTTCTATGCCTGATCTCATTTAATCTTCACACAGTCCCAAGGAACATATTTTATTATCCCCATTTTACAGACGAGGAAATGAAGTCTCAGAGAAATGACTCACTCAAAGTCATACACCTTGTAAATAGCACAGTCAGGATATGAACCCAGAGCTCAAGCTCTTAACCACTGATCAACATTGCTCACTAAAAAGTATTCCCAGATAGCTGAAAGGACTCAATTATGCCAAAATCTCAAGAGCACACTGCGTCAACTGACTCCACCCCTTTTAATTTCCTGTAACCTGTTCTTAGTTTCTTAGTCTCTGTTCCTCATCTGTAAAATCAAGATGATAATCTAGCACCCAGGCTGCTGGGGAACTCACAGAAGCCTCTAGCCGACAGTGTTGGATGCGTGTGTGAAGAAGTCATGTACTGTTTTAATGGAAACCCAAGTCCCAGGCCTGGACCCCAGGGAGCTAGGATGGGCGACAACCACTGATGCAAAGAGTCTGGGTAAGGAACCCTCTGCTCCCTGAGCCCTGGCTGGAGCAACAGCCACCTCCAACCAGCCCCCGCTCGGGCAGAGCGTTCCTAGAGGCCCTTGTGTCAACTCAAGGCTGGCCATCAACACCCCTGCCACCCCCTGCCCCCACTCACCAAACCATGCCTGCTGCTCGCCCTCTACCTCTATGGCCAGGCCAAAGTCCGCCAGCTTCACTGCAGCGCCCTTGAGCTTGGAGGCCAGCAACAGGTTCTCCGGCTTCCCAGGACCAGAGAGAAGAGGAAACGTGAGAGAGGAAGAAGTCAGGGGAAAGGGAGCAGATTCAGAATCTCACCTCCAGAGGTCTGGGTTTTCAGGAGGAGCAGCTGAGCGATCCAGAGGCTCCCTGCCCCTGCCTCCCTCCAGCCCCAACCACAGGACCCCTGCACTTCCCAGAGACGGGACTACTCCACTGCAGTCCTCCATCTGCTGCAAACGGAAGACCCTTCTTCAGCCTGCCAAGCCCTCCTTCAGCTTCCAGCAGGGTTTGGTTCTGGGGCTGAGGAGGAGTGGGGCAGTGCTTCTACTATACGCCAGTCACTGGGCTAAGGGTTTTGCATGCATCGTTCGATTTGTCTTCCCAACAATCCTTTAGGGTAAGCACTCCCCTTCTCCAGTGGCCTTCTTACATCCTCAGAGACAGTCACTCTCGTTCCACCGCAGGGCCTTTGTACTTCCTGCTCCCCTTGCGTGATTTGCTCTCCCTCTGAGCTTCACAGGTGTGGCTCCTTCTCATCATCCAGCTTTCACCATGGAACCTCCTTCAAGAAGCCCTCCATGACTACTCTAACTAAAGGAGGAGTTCCCCAGTATCTTCTGTCTTAGCAGCTTGTTGTTACCTTCATAGATCTCATCACAATTTCTAAGTGTTTTCCCATCTGTCTATGTGCTTATTCATTATCTGTCACCTCTGTGCAATATGAGTTTCTGTCCACCAGCGTATCACTAGGACCTAAAACAGTGGGCAGCACATAGACGGCACTGAAGTATGAATAAAAATAAGGAAACTGGGGTTCAGAGAGGTTAAGTCACTTGACCGAGGTCACACAGCTGGTGATGATAGAACCAGATCAAGGTACAGTCTGGCTAGAGATATGCTCTGAGCCCCGCCAGGCTGGTTGCTGCAGGACCTCCTATGTGCCACCTGTCCTATGGAGGCATAAAGGCTGCCATCTTCTGCTGGGTCTGAGGACAGAAAATCCTTCTCCTCAGGACAGAGAGGTAGTAAGAGTGGGGACTTTCCATTTAGAAAGCCCTAGCTTCTGATCCCAGTGCTGCCATTCTATGCTATGGAACTTGGGTAAATTCATTTCACTTCTCTGGCCTCAGTTTCTTCTACAAAAGTGGGAATAATACCTACTTCATGGGGTGGCATATGGATTAATTGCAATAAATCCCTGTAAAGCACTTCCCAGTGTCCTACAAGTGTTTGATAGGCATCAGTACTCATACTTTTCGTTTGTAGATGGGGGGTGTGGGCTCCCAGTCTCTGCAGACAGCTGGTTTCCTCTGACCCGCTTTCCCACTAGAACTTAGGAGGGGTTCCACATCCGACCTTTCACTGCCCAAAGCTAGGCAGGACACAAACAAGTATAGCTTCATCTGCTCCTGGTTAAGGCCTCTTTGGTCCTCTGGGGACTGTGTTCCCAGCATGTCCTGGGTCTTGGTAGCTGTTCTGCCCTGATTTGATGAATGTGCCACTAATTAATCTACCCAGAGTGGCCTGAATTTGTGCTGCCTCTCTCCCTGTTCCTCCTCTCGGGTAGGGGCTGTGGTTATAATGGGAACAGGCCCCTGGGGAGAGCTGCCCTGCAATCTGGCCCGAGACCCTCTCTGCGTGCACACTTGCCTGCGGGTATAGACTGAGACGCGAGGAGCTCACCTGGGCTCGGGTGCGGAGCCACATATGGCTCGTGACCGTCAGGGGTGAGCAGGGGTTCTGGTCAGAGCACTGCACCCCAGAGAGGGGTCTGGGCTGACAGGAGGAGGGCCAGGGAAGGGCTAGGACGAGGAAGGCTTGGGAATTCCATTGAGGGGAATGGAGAACAGCCTGCAGAAGCCGCAGGAGCTGCTGCAAAGCCACCCACGTGCCTCCAGGGCTGCTCTGTGCGGGGGGCTTGACCTCTGTGTGGCCCCAAAGGGTAGAACTGGGGTTCACAGGTGAAGCCCCCACCATGGGGAAAGACTGGAGGAACATTTCCTAACAGTTCAAGGGGCTACCCCATAAAAAGTGAGTTCATAGTCACCGAAAGTCAAAAAGCAGACGGTTGATGGACACCCGGCAGGGTCACCTAGAAGGGACTGCTACAGAAGCAGGTGGCTCAGTCAGTGGCTTTTTAGCCCCAGCCCAGTGAGGGCAGGGGACTGGGGTCAGGAGGCCAGGGCTCCAGCCCTAGCTCAAGCACAACTGAACTGCATGTTCTCGGGGAAAACCCCTTGGACTCTTTGGGCCGTCGTTTCCTGCTCTGCAAAATGGAGATGATGTTAGGCAACTACCAGTCACTGATGCTGTGAGGCCCAGGACTCGGAAGGCCTCAAAGCCTGCTTTCCTACCCATCACTCCCTTCCAGAGACCGGAAGCAAGATTAACAACACCTCTACGTTCCAGGCACTGTGCTGTCTCCTTTGACATCCTCACTGACCCTGTACCGAGGTTGCTATGGCAACCCTCACTATAATGAAGCTGAGGCCCTGCAGCTAGAAGGTGGCCTTGCTGGAATCTGCACCCCCCCAGAGCCAGCCTTGGCAGTCTAGCCGCCTCTCACCTGGCCTGGGACAAATCACCTGAGGCTGGAAGTCGGGAGACCTGGGTCCCGGGTCCAGGTGTTCTACCTCCCTGAGCTCAGTTTCCTCATCTGAAGAGTGGGGAAAATTTTTCCCACGCAGCCCAACTCAGGATAGCTAACGGGGCCATGATCATAGCCCCGGCTCTGCAGGTTGAGGGAGGGGCTGGGATCACATGAGCCTGCCGCTGGGGTGGGGGTGGGGGTCACTCACCTTAAGGTCCCGGTGCACCACCCCCATCTGGTGGCAGTGCAGCACGGCCTCCAGGATCTGCTGGATGCAGTGACTGGGGAGAGAGCAAGAGGGGTGGGTGAGGGCAGGCCTCCCCGGGAGGCCGTAGGGCAGAGTGCCCTGCCCCCGGGCACCGCAGCCCGGCTGCACCTCTCACTCACCTGGCATCCGCCTCACTGTAATACTCCCGGGCCACGATGTCTTCAAACAGCTCCCCGCCGGTGACGCTGGGGAGACAGGCACAGAGTCACCCTCCCACAAAGGCCCCACGTGCCGCGTCTTTTGGAAATCTCCAGGAAGCTAAGGATGGGGCCCAGGGACCTCAGAACCTCAGCCCCAAACAGAGGGGCCCCAGAGGCCACGGGGATGCCCCCTGATATAACTCCCTTCCTGACTTCCAGTCCACCCTCCCCTCCATCCTCGGCCTTCTCCTCCATCAGAGCCAGGCTGAGGTCAGGACTGGGGGTGGGACACTCAGAACATGTCACTATGATTCATCAGGCTCTTGGAAATCCAAGGGCTGGAGCTTTTTGTTGCTGTTGTTTTTTAATAGACTTTTAAAAAGAGTAGCTCTAGGTTCCCATCAAACTGAGCCGAAGGTACAGAGATTTCCAATAGCCTCACTGCCCCCCGCCCACTCCCCGACCCCAGCCATGCACAGCCTCCCCCACTGTCTCAAGTGCTGTTCTTTACAGATGAGGCCGAGAGCCACTGAGGCCTCTCAGTTCGTGATTGCTTTTCATTCAATTGCCTGGCTTTAAAAACTTTAAATTTATTCTGAAAGGAAACTTCATAGCACCACTAGAAATGGAAAACCAGCATCACTGTCCACAAATAGAAGCAAAACTAAATATATGATGATGAAAGTTAAAAGTGTTTGTTGGTGTGTCAGGAAAACCAGCCTGCACTGCTTGGGTGGCAGGCCTACCACATTTTGGGAAACTCTCTCAGAAGAGAGAATTCAGCCCAATCTGGGGGCTATGGGGACACTTCAAACCAAGGGACCCAGTGAAGTCACCCCTGCCAGGGCTGCCCCCATCCCCACTGGACACCCCAGGGTGAGGCCAGACTTACAGGTCAAAGATCAGGTAATGGTGTCCCTCCTCAGAGATGCTGTCGTGGAGCCGGACTGCAGGAGGGGCCAAGGTAGCTGGTTATGCAGGACACAGGGCTCCCCACTCACCCCCTCTCACCCCTCAAATAGCCAACATTCCAATTTCTCTGAAAGTCACTGAGCTCAAGCTGGTTACCAGGTGCTTTGACAAAGCATGAACCAAGGCTCACCTTTGTTGTTGTTTAGGCGCTCAGTCATATCTGACTCTTTTCGACCCCATGGACTATAGCCCACCAGGGTCTTCTGTCCAAGGGATTCTCCAGGCAAAAATACTGGAGTGGGTTGCCATTTCCTACTCCAGGGGATCCTCCCAACCCAGGGACTGAACCCGCATCTCCTGCAGTAGCAGGTGGATTCTTTACTGTCTTAGCTACCAGGGAAGCCTTCACTGATCTCAGGCATCACCCAAAGAAGCCTGAGCATAAAGACAAAAGACCCCAGCTTTGGTCAGAGTTTAGACCCCTTCCCTCTTCAACCTTCAGTTTCCCTGCTGGGCAGGCCAGGGTCATGGGAAGAGCCTGTGACTCAAATCTCTGCCACTTGCTAGCTGTGCATCTTTGACCAAGTTGCTATACCTTTCTGAGCCTCTTTCCTTGCTTGGAGGGCTTCCCTGGTGGCTCAAATGGTAAAGCATCTGCTTGCAATGCGGGAGACCCAGGTTGGATCCCTAGGTTGGAAAGATCCCCTGGAGAAGGAAATGGCAACCCACTCCAGTACTCTGGCCCGGAAAATTCTATGGGCAGAGGAGCCTGGTAGGCTACAGTCCATGGGGTCACAAAGAGTCAGACATGACTTCATTTTCCTTGCTTGGACAATGAGAATGAAACTCCTGGAATTGCAGGCTTGTTGTGAGAATTCCACGAGGCACATAATCCATGTTGACTCAGTGCTGGCCCTGTGCTAATAGCCCTCCTCCACTTCCCGGTCTGAGGAGATAACAGAGCTGGTGGACGAGGGAATGACAGCAATCCCAGAGTTCTGGCCTGCTGAGAAATTGTCATCTTTTCATACCTCATTTACCAAGAACAGAGGCAAAGCTTCCAGGAGCCCAGAGCTTCCTAAATTACCCCCTAAGCTTCTTTCAAAAAAAAAAAAAGGAGGGAGAGCCCAAGGCCTGGGGCTGACTCTAGGGGGCCTGTACCCTGTCAGCCAAGGGCAAGTTCTCCCAGGTCAAGTTCATGTCCTTCCCTGTACCACAACCTAAACAGGTCCATGGGCAGCGGGGAGGGTGGGCTCAAAGAGTTATGGTACATCACACAATGGAAAATGTTAAAATAATGCAGCGTTCTTTATTCACTAGTTTGGAATCATATCTAAATTTTGTTGTTTGGTGAAAGAGCAAAGCAGTATTCACAGTCCTTTCTAAAAAGGAGGCTGCATTTCAGCTTGGGTATGGCATTCGTCTCTCTGGAATGATCCAGCGATGTGGGCACTGAGGTGGCCTTGGGGAAGGGAATTAGAACAGCTGGAGTTGTGGGCGGGTGAGACTTTTCACTGTGAGCCCCAGGGCCATCTGAATTTCTGCCACATACAATATTGAGTCCCTTAAAGCATATGGCTCTCACGTCGCTGTTCAGTTGCTCAGTTGTGTCCAACTCTTTGTGACCCCATGAACTGCAACACGGCAGGCTTCTCTGTCCTTCACTATCTCCCAGAGTTTGCTCAAACTTGTGTCCATCGAGTTGGTGATGCCATCCAACTATCTCATCCTATGTCATCCCCTTCTCCTCCTGCCTTCGATCTTTTCCAATGAGTCAGCTCTTCACATCAGGTAGCCAAAGTATTCTCTGCATAAAGTTTGGAGAGTGGGTGCCTCCACAGATGGGGATCCAAGACGGAAGATGAAGGGATACAAATTTAAATAAAATGTTTTTTAAAATCTTAAATAGAATATATTTACAAATAATGACTGAAAGATGTTTTTAAACTATTTTAAAGCAAAACTAACAAAAAAGATCTGCATGACCCGGATAATCACGATGGTGTGATCACTCATCTAGAGCCAGACATCCTGGAATGTGAAGTCAAGTGGGCCTTAGAAAGCATCACTACAAACAAAGCTAGTGGAGGTGATGGAATTCCAGTGGAGCTATTTCAAATCCTGAAAGATGATGCTGTCAAAGTGCTGCACTCAATATGCCAGCAAATTTGGTAAACTCAGCAGTGGCCATAGGACTGGAAAAAGTCAGTTTTCATTCCAATCCCAAAGAAAGGCAATGCCAAAGAATGCTCAAACTACCACACGATTGCACTCATCTCACATGCTAGTAAAGTAATGCTCAAAATTCTCCAAGCCAGGCTTCAACAATATGTGAACCGTGAACTTCCTGATGTTCAAGCTGGTTTTAGAAAAGGCAGAGGAACCAGAGACCAAATTGCCAACATCCGCTGGATCATGGAAAAAGCAAGAGAGTTCCAGAAAAACATCTATTTCTGCTTTATTGACTATGCCAAAGCCTTTGACTGTGTGGATCTCAATAAACTGTGGAAAATTCTGAGAGAGATGGGAATACCAGACCACCTGACCTGCCTCTTGAGAAATCTGTATGCAGGTCAGGAAGCAACAGTTAGAACTAGACATGGAACAACAGACTGGTTCCAAATAGGAAAAGGAGTACGTCAAGGCTGTATATTGTCACCCTGCTTATTTAACTTATATGCAGAGTACATCATGAGAAACGCTGGACTGGAAGAAACACAAGCTGGAATCAGGATTGCTGGGAGAAATATCAATAACCTCAGATATGCAGATGACACCACCTTTATGGCAGAAAGTGAAGAGGATCTAAAAAGCCTCTTGATGAAAGTGAAAGAGGAGAGTGAAAAAGTTGGCTTAAAGCTCAACATTCAGAAAATGAAGATCATGGCATCCGGTCCCATCACTTCATGGGAAATAGATGGGGAAACAGTGGAAACAGTGTCAGACTTTATTTTTTTGGGCTCCAAAAGCACTGCAGATGGTGATAGCAGCCATGAAATTAAAAGATGCTTACTCCTTGGGAGAAAAGTTATGACCAACCCTAGATAGCATATTCAAAAGCAGAGACATTACTTTGCCGACTAAGGTCCGTCTAGTCAAGGTTATGGTTTTCCCAGTAGTCATGTATGGATGTTGAGAGTTGGACTGTGAAGAAGGCTGAGCGCCAAAGAATTGATGCTTTTGAACTGTGGTGTTGGAGAAAACTCTTGAGAGTCCCTTGGACTGCAAGGAGATCCAACCAGTCCATTCTGAAGGAGATCAGCCCTGGGATTTCTTTGGAAGGACTGATGCTAAAGCTGAAACTCCAGTACTTTGGCCACCTCATGCAAAGAGTTTATTCATTGGAAAAGACTCAGATGCTGGGAGGGATTGGGGGCAGGAGGAGAAGGGGACGACAGAGGATGAGATGGCTGGATGGCATCACTGACTCGATGGACGTGAGTCTGAGTGAACTCCAGGAGGTGGTGATGGACAGGGAGGCCTGACGTGCTGCGATTCATGGGGTCTCAAAGAGTTGGACATGACTGAGCGACTGAACTGAGCTGAACTGAAAAACTAAGTAGCCTGAGTACGTATAATTTAATCCTGCTTTGATTTTTTAATCAACATTTTATAATAAAAAATTTCAAAATACAGTCAAGTGAATACCTATGTGCATACCACCTAGATTCTATTATTAGTGTTTTCTCATATGTGTGTGCATGCTCAATCTCTCAGTCATGTCTGACTCAGTGACTTCATGGACTGTAGCTTGCCAGGGTCCTCTGTCTGTGGGGTTTCCCAAGCAAGGTTACTGGAGTGGGTTGTCATTTCCTACTCCATTTCTTATATATGCCTTACTATATTTCTATCCATCCCTTCATCCTTCAATCTATTTCAACTTTTAAATGCATTTCAAAGCAAAAATAGACTTTTGAAATGTATGTGTGTTTTGAACTGAGCGTCTTATATTTTGTGTGTGCAGAATCTGAAAGCCCTATTTTGGTTCCCTGCTCAGACCTCCTGTAGGAAGGTGGTGCAGCCATCCTGCAGCTGCTGGGGGGTTGGCTAACCATGCGCAGGTGCCCTCCTTCTCTGGAGAACTGCCCACTGCTGATGGAACTGCCCACTTTGCCCACAAGATTACCGACAGCCTTCAGGCAATGATCAACTAATGTGGGGAGGCAGAGGCCATGCAAAGGGCCAGTCTGCCTTAAAGGAGGGACACTCCAAGACAGGGTTTATGTTCCAGAGGCCTCCCCACTGCACCCTTCACCTGGGATCAGGTCAGAGTTAGACTTGACCTGAAGCCACATCTCTGCTTGGTTCCTTTCCCCTTCCTCCATCCTGCTTCTCGCTATCCTTACAGGTCTCCCCTGAGAGCACGCCCTCATGTTCCCACACACACCTGAATCCTTGCCTCAGGCTCTGCTTGTAGGAAACCTGACCTGATATGTTTAGATGTACTTAGGAAGCTACAGACATCAGATACCACATGGAAGTATATATTATCAATATTAGCTCCATATGCTGAGATTATAGGAAATACTTTAAAATTATTTGTCTTATCATTTATCTACCGTAAACTTGCTTTAATGGTGTAACAAGGTAAAGTTTTGAGAAAGACCCTTTATTCCCAAAGGATTCTTCAGGATCAAACTCCTTCTCCTCTACTCTGCTCAGGTGTTTGAGGTTTTAACTCCTTTTTTTTTTTTTTTTTTTGTGATTGTGAGAATCTCTGAGAAACCAAGCTGCGTCCAGAAGCATCTCGAGTAAGGGGTTTTAGAACCAGGTCAACAGCCATTTGGGAGGAGCTCCAAGAAGACTAGGGTTCCCTCTGGCCAGAAGCCTCAGCCTCTTTTAGAGAAGGTCCTCTGGGCCCAGGGAAATGGACAGAATGGGAGAGGGTGTCTCCAGAGCTTCCTCTAGCTCCGATGGTGCCTTTGTGCTGATTTTGAAGGCTGGCCCTCTGAGCAGGGGGATATGGGCTGGATTCCAGTCCCCACCTGCGGGATGATCCTGGAGTTGGCTTCAGTCCCCAAGAGGTGGCTAAATCTTGGCTCAGAGCACAGGAGACAGGATTCCTCATTTCAGTGCTGTTCTCATGCATAAAACCTCTCTTCCTGTGGTTGGAGGCCGCCCTGAGGAAAAACTCAGCCTAGAGCCCAAGAGAGGCAAGGATCCCAAGGCTATGGCCTGTGTGGTGGCGCCACTACCTGGTGGGGAGACTGGCATGTCTGTGCCCATGGGCATTTGTGCTGCCACTGTCACAGAACAAACAAATCTGGAGCCTGGTTTTCATTTGTGTAGCTGGATTCATGAACTTCTGACATTCTGTCCTGTTTCCAACAGTTACCATTTCTTTCTCAGAAATCGAAGGGTCATACTTGTTCCTCTGGCCACTGCCCCCCCAACAAGACACCCCTGATGGTCACAGAAGGACTGAGAACATGGGCTCTGCAGTCAGACTCTCTGACTTTGCTTACCAGCTCCACCTCTTAGAAGCTGTGTGACTTTGGGCAAATTATGTAACCTCTCTGAGCCTCCTTTCCTAGCAGCAGAGCCAATACCACTACACTGGACTGGTGTCAGGAGTTAATTCAAAGATGCTAGTAAGGCGCTCAACACAGTGCTTGGCACTAGGAAAAACTTAATAAATGAAGACATCGCCATCTTCCTCACTAACCTCACTTCCCTCTGCCACCCCATATCACCTGCTAAACTCTCAGGTTATCTCCTCCTGCTCCTTGGGTGGCTTTTAAGGTGGGGGTGGGGGTCCACTTCATCAGCAGGTGCTAATGGTACAGGGAGCAGAGTGCTGTCCTCCCCGAAGCAAGGTCTAGGAGGGAAATGCTTTGTGTATGGTACAGCTTGTTCACCCTGTGCTGAGCCAGCGACCTCCCTGACTTAGTCCCTTAGGGCTGGGCTGTGGCCACACACGGGCAGAGAGCAGTGAGCTTGGCTGGGATCACTAAGCAGGTTGAATAGTCCAGTTTCTTTGGGCACAGACCCACTTCTCAGGTTCTATAGCCACATCTGGACTGATCTGCTCTCTTTTAGACAGATTACAACTACTTTGAACTGAGGTGCTTGGAGGCTCAGAAAGTGGTACCCTCCAAGGACCCTTCCAGCCTTGACAATAGCTTTAGGTTCTTCTAAGCGTCTTCTCGTTCTGGATCTCAGCTCCGCTCTCTACTTCCCTGTCCATCAGCTACCCCACTCCTCTCCCACCCTCATTTCTTCCACACGTCCTCAGAGACTAGCAGAGGCCTTGGCACATGGTGGGGTCTCGGATGTCCTTGACATCAGGTCAATGAATGAAGGAGTCATAACTCAAGTGATGATGATAATGAAGATGATGGCTGCCATTTCTGAGATTCTACCACCTGCCAGGCTTATGCTAAGTACTTTACTTGCAATATATCACTTAACCCTCACAACAGTTCTAGAAAGTGGGTACCATGATTATCCTTATTTCACACTGGAAAGTACTAAGTCTGAGAAGTTCATAGCCTACCCAAGCTCAGATACCAAATAAAGGGTAGAACTGGGATTTGAACCCAGGTGTGTCTGACTTAAAATTCCATTTTCTTAACCAGCATATTATATATAGTGCCCCAAACCAATGATTCAAAATCTTGATGGCTCAGAGGAATGAGAATCATACAAAGATTCAGGCAAAAGGTAAGTCTTTCGGTAAGGTTGTTCTGTTGGAGGGTGTAGGTTGAGAAAAGGTGGAGCAGCTAAATGATCCAGAGCCCTTCCCTGGGGCCTCTCATTGTGCTATGCTTTGTTTGATCATCATAAGCCTACAAGCTATCTATCATTCCCATTTTCCAGATGAGAAAACTGAACTTCAGAGCAGTTAAGCAACATGTCCTGGGTTACACAGCAATTAAGCAGCAAACCCAGGATCTGACTGCAGTCTGTCAGCCCCAGAGCCCATAACTTACTGCTCCCTACTAGAGCTGGGAGTGAGCGACTGAAAGATGGGGAAGTGTTGACCGCAGACAACTGCAATTGCGCAGTGGCACAAACACACAACCATCTCCCTCTTCCAGGATTAAAGGGCTTTCTAAGAACCGTGGAATTCTAGTCAAAGACCACTCATGACTCCCTCCATTGTACAGCTGGGGAGCTGGAGACAGGCCCAGATTGGACAGGAATTGCCCATGGTCATAAGCAGGTCAGGGGCCCACCAGGGTGGCTCCCCGCCAGCCGCCTTGCTGCCCCTTCTCCGACTCTAGCCCCAAGCCACCAGCTGCTGTCTGTGCAGCTCTGCTCCTTTCCCCAAGCACGGGAAGGGGAGGTGCTTTCTGGGTATAAATAGAAGATGGAGATGCTACTCTTTTGCAGAGGAGTTAACTGTTGGGGCCCTGGACACAGAGAGATGCTCCCCTCCTGAGGGAGAAGGCGTGGTAGCTGTCGGAGTTGGAATGTTCCTTACAGAGCACCTAGATCTTGCTGCTCAAGTGTGACTGGTGAGCCAGCAGCTTTGGTGTCACTTCACAGTGTGTTAGGAATGCAGACCCTCATGCCCCATCCGGACCCACTCAACTAGAATCTACCTTTTAACAAGATGCCCAGCTGGTCCAGACAGCCCTCTCCTTGCAAAGATGGGAGAAAGCGGCTCAGAGAGGGTAGTGCTCCTACCCAAGGTCACACAGCCATTCCCTGACAGAACTATATCTAGAATCTGCACTCCCTCCCCATCATGACTCAGAGCCCTGCCACGCAGTGAGACAGCCCCTCAGCTGTGCAGGGACGGGGGAAGGGAGGTCAGGCAGCCAGGTGCTATTTCAGAGCCATCCTGCCTGCCCTGGGCACAGCTACTCCACGCAGCCTGCGTTCAGTCCACTCTGGGGCAGGGGCCACCTTGGGGCTGGCTTGGAGAGACCGGCACTGCAGGTCCCTGCAGGTGGGAAGGGCCATGGTGCCAGGCTGACTCAGCATGGGGGTGGGCTTGGGGAGTGGGCTACACTGGTCAAGGCTAAGCCTGGCCTATTTTCGTCTCTCAGAGCTTCGGAAGTTTTCCTGAAACAGCTTTTCTGAAGGAGGCTGCCGGCAGCGTGGGCTGGGAGGAAGGGCCCCTTCTTCACCTTCCCCCCAACCAAGCTGCTCGCGGAGGAGTATGGATACCATGAAAGACACCCCCTTTCCCACCTCTATTTGCTGCCGTCCCCAAGAAGAGAGCAGCTGCCCCCTTCCCTCAACAAACACCCACCAGGGCGGGCAGGGGAGCTGGGCCAGGTCCCACCCACACCCCTCGCCCATCCCCCATGCTCACCAATATTGGGGTGCTTCAGCAGGCGGCAAATGCGGGCTTCACGCTCCAGCTTCTGGTGGTCTGAAACACACAGATGCCCAGATGAGTCCAGGGGAGGGAGGCATCTCCACCCACCCCATCTCTCCCTCCTCACAGCCTCTAATGACCTCTCCCTCCCAGGGCCTGGGCAAGGTCGCCTGGGCAGAGCCTCTGGGTTCTCCAAGAAGGCAGTGAGATGCAGCGGAAGAGAGAGACCCAGGCTGCAGTGAGGCAGAAGTCCCTTCCCCGCTCTGGGTCTCGGTTTTCAGGGTTCTCAACCGAGGGGCATCTCTTGCCTGTATCAGAGCCAAACTCCAGGCAGCTTGGAACACCCCCACCCCCACATCAGGCTCCGACTGCCCTCCCCCAGCCCTGCCTCTCCCACTGCACCTTCTCCGGTGGAACTGCTGAACCTCAGCTCTCTAGGCACGCCCTGCCCAGCCCTCTCACTCTGGGACCTTCGCACATGCGATTCTCTCAGCTTGGAAAGCTCCCTCTCAGCCTCCCACCTGCTCTGCACTGGCCATCACTCACTCTTAGCCATCCTTGGATGTCACTCTCTCTGGCAGCCCACCCTGATTGCCAGCTGCTGGGGGCTCCGCCTCTGCATTCCCAGGGCCCCTAGGCAGCACATGCCGCTCTGTCTCAGGGATGTCGCTGTCCCTGAGGGCAAGGACTTGGTCTCTGTTGTACCCCTGGCATCTACCTAAATCCCTGGCCCATGGAAGATGCTCAAGAAATAAATGAATGGGCTTCCCTGGTGGCTCAGCGGTAAAGAATCCGCCTGCCAATGCACGAGACGCGGGTTCGATCCCTGAAGCAGGAAGATCCCACATGGCCTCAGAGCAGCTAAGCCCCTGTGCCGCAACTATTGAGCCTGTGCTCTGGAGGCTGGGAGCCACGACCGATGAAGCCCAAGGGCCCCAGGCCCACGCTCCGCCACAAGAGAAGCCACTCAATGAGAAGCCCTCACACCACAATTAGAGAACAGCCCCCGCTCTCCGAAGCTAGAGAAAGCCCGCGCAGTGATAAGACCCAGCACAGCCAAAAGTAAATAAATAAATACAATTTTTAAAATACATAAAGAGATGACTAAAGCTAAACCTTAAAAAAAGAAGAAATAACTAAATGAAAGAACAAATCATTGAATAAATGAATCTTCCTAAGGGAGTAGGTATTCTCTGCAGGAGAAGGGTTGGATTAATTTATAGAAGATGCCTACTGTGGGAGAAGTCAGCACCAAGGACACAGAGAGCCCCAAAGAATCTGCAGGGTAGTGGGGGCTTACCCAGAGATCTCCCACCTGCTTCCTGGGACTTCTGTCCAAACCCCCTAGATTTCCCTGCCCACCTGGGAGAGAGGCCTTGTTCAGGATCTGCACCCATGATCTCTGACTCTGAGACTGCTGAACACAATCATACCCGTGACCCCATTCAGTCCTCCTGATAAGCCCGGGCTGTGGGCATCACTGTCCCTGTTTTGATCATTTTTCAATTTCCTTTGTGGTGCTTTTCTCACAATTTGGTATTTAATGCCTTAATTAAAAAAAAACAAACAGTATAATAGGAGCCAGTCACAAATACAGAATATCTACTGTGTGTCAGGTATTGTGCAGAGCACTTTATATACATCTCAAGCCCTCCCAATAATCCTCTGAGGATAACATTACCATTGTGCTGGCCTTACAGAGGAGGAAACAGAGGTTCAGAAAGGTTAAGTATCTGACTCAAAGTCACACTGCAGTGAGCAATGGAGCCACGCTTTGTATCCAGGTAGTCAGACTCCATGGGTGAGCAGTAAAACCCTGTCGGGGAGTTCCCCAGTGGCCAAGTGGTTAGGACTCTAGGCTTTCATTGCCACAGCTCAGCTTCATCCCCTGGTAGGGGAACTGAGATCCTGCAGGCCACGTGGCACAGCAAAAAAAAAAAAAAAAAAAACTCAAAAAATAAATAAATCAAAATAAAACTCAAAATCCAATGCTGTCCTGTTCTCTACACCCTGACTCATCACTGTTATCTCCATCTGCCTCCTATTCCTGAGTGGGAAAATTCAGGCCCACAGGAGGGAACTCACACAGACACTCAGTGGTGGAGTCAGGACTAGAACCCTGCTCTCTGAATGGCCCCTCCAGGGAAGACGGGCACCAGGGATGGTGATGAGGAGGAAGAAAATCCCAGCCCTGTCCCTAGGCTGCCCAGCTCCCCTGTCCCCTCCCCTCTCTGTTAGTGGAATCACCAGCTGTCCTCCAAGGGCTGCAGAAACCAAGATCAATACTGAAATGTGGCTTTTCCATCAGCAAAGCAATTAAGTCCAATCCTCTTTCAGTAGAGTGTAAGCTCCACTCCCCAGCTGAAGGCAGCTGCAGGCTAGAGGGGGATGGCTGGCCCAGCTGGGGGCATCCTCATTTCTCCTCCCTCTCTGTCTCCTTGCAAATCCTTCAGGGTAGGGAGGTGGAGGGGAAGGAAGGCTGATTCCCAGGCAAAAGAGGGGGATCCCCATCCAGAGCTGGCCAAGAGCCCTCAGTAAGCAGAGGATGACTGAACCCTCCCCAGCTCCAGACCCTGCCCCCCACCCACCATCCCCAGCAGAACCAAAAACCAGGCAACTCAAAGTGGGACCTATCAGAGGGGATGAGGGGACTCCTGTCTCAGGCTACACATTCAGGGCACAAAGGACCTAAATCCAGAATTCTGATGTTTTTCTCCATGTAAGGTCACCTGGGAGCAGAGTTACACTAACAGGATTGAAAGAAGAAAACGCTGGTCACACAGCTTTAAACATGTGACTGGTTACCAGACGTCACTGCTGGAAATGCTGGGAACTGTTTTTATAAATCTTGTAATCATCTTGTGCATAGTACAATTACACTGCATTGCAACCTTCAGTGCTAAAAGCATTAATTTGTTGAATGTAAACATATACTTTATATAATAATTTTTGTAACTCTGAAATGTTTTCATTATCTAATATGCGGGGAACCTCAAGAAATATAGGTGCTGAGTTCCTCTTGACCTTTGAGGCTTGCTCCATTAAGCAGTCTCTTGACAAAATCAAGGTAATCACCAGTGTGGTCAAGCCTTGTTACAACTCAGAACTTTGAGGAACCACTCTTAAAGCCTCTCCCCAGCCCCCCAGTCAATAGTTAAGAGGGTAGCCGAGGACTTCTTATTAAAATATAAATGAGATCCTGCCTTCAAACTTTCCAACAGCTTCCTAAAGTACTTATAATACAATCCGAAGTCCTCAAAAACATCCAGAAAGACCCTGCAGGGTGCCGAGTTCTGCCTCATCTTGGCCTTCAAGCTCCCCCCAACACTAGCCTCCTTTGTGGCCTCAGGCACTGCAAACTCCTTCCCACCTCAGGGCCTTTGCACCTGCTGTGCCCTCTGCCTGAAATACTCTTCTTGGGTCTTCTCATGGCTGCCTCCTTCTCCTCAAGCAGGTCCCAGCACCATGTCACCTCCTTAACTTCCCCAGCTGCCTTTTCCTCCAGCCCCATCACACCCCCATTACCCTGTCTTATTTTCTTTGTTAACACTGATCACTACTTGAAAATACCCAGCTTACTGGTGTGTTTAATGTTCTTCTCAGTCTCCCTGCCTAGAAAACAGGTGTGATGACAGCAAGACCTTGACTGCCGGTTTCTGCTATGTTCCGAGGACCCACAGTCATAAGCAGCTTGTCCAAATTCCCATACCCAAGAAGTAGCAGAGTTGGGATTTCAGCCTATGTTCATAATTACTGTACTGTATTGCCTCCTATTTTCGTAATTGAGAAATCAATCCATCCAGTTCAGTGTAGTCCCATGATGGTGAGAGATCTGAGAGAAGCTAGTCTGCAGCCACCTGCTTGGTCACCAGGAAGCCTTGCTCCCAACACCCATTGTGATAGATGCTTTGTGAATTTTCTCCCTCCCTTCCTGGGGGCAGAATTCCAGGGTGTTGGTGTTAAGGGGGCCAAGTCTGCCCAGAGCTCGGCAGGCAGTGGGTGGGTGGGAACTCTGGGGAGAGATTTCTGGGGCCAGACAGGACCAGCAGGGCATGACAGGGCAGAGCAGAACCTGGGGAAGCCTGAGGGCTCTGCCAGCAGAGTGAATGGGCTCCAGCAGGTATGTGGGCAGCGGGGTTCTGGCTAGAGGAACAGGAGCCAGGGCAGAAAATAGACCTCTAGTCTCAGAACAGGAAATGTCCCCTCCCTCCACAGGACTTCAAAAAGCCTCCAGATCCTGGGCAGTTGGAGAAATAATCTGGAGGACCAAGAATGGGGAAGGGGTGGGGAAGTAGATGAGAAAGACAAGAAAGATGCGTCTCACTGCCTCCTTGCACGCTCCCTTGCATAAACCTGAAGCTCAGGGACAGCTGAATGAGCTCATACCATGCTTTCCACCTGATGTCCTGGGACTGGTCATTAGGGAGCCGAGGAAGTAACCCCTCAGTGCTCAGGTGGACAGTGAGGCTTGTGGAGGTTGCTGGACGGGGGCCAGTCACCTCTGGCAGCACCAGCTAGGTCCATGTGCCCACCATCCCCTAAAATGTTGATGAATTCTTTCTGTTTGTCTGCCTGGTGAGGCTGTGGCTAGGAAGCTTCCAGAGCCCCTGGCAGGGAGTTAGCGCTGAGCACCTCCTGGCTGTTGTCACTGCCGACAGGACTTTGTAAAGGCAGGAACTGGGGGGCCTCACCTATTGAATCCCCCACCCTCAGGGGTGGAACTGGGGCAGCTGTAGCTTTCAAAAGGCTCCCAGGGGGATTTGGCAGGGATTGGGACAGGGAAACATTTTTACCTTTCATTTCATGTCTTTATGGCTTCTTGGAATTGTTTATAGTACGAGCATTTTATATAAAAAGAGTAGTTTAAAAATACACACAAAAATCATCTCCCGGGTTTGGGAGCTGCTCAATAAAAGAGGCTGGCCCCATGGGAAAGGGGAAGCCATAGCTCCCGGGGTGGGGGTGGAAGACGCTCCGGGGGGCATGGCCCCTGCTGGGAACTGCCAGAGTCACCCAGGAGTGCCAGCAGGAGAAGCTTGGAGTGTGTTGCCAAACATCCAGCATTAAAACGCTCCCCGCCACAGGCCGCAGGAGGAACGAACAAAGAAACCTGCTAAAGGAAGCTGGGAGAAAAGCATCGCAGTTGGCAGGCTTCTTTGGGAAGGTTCTGAGACCCTCCCCCCAGCCCCTCACACTCACCAAGGCCTGGGCACCTTCCTCCCAGGAGGTCAGAGCTTTCTTAAATCACCAGAGAAGGGGCTTGGCAGTTACTGCACAGACCAGAGTCTACACTCCCCCAAACCCTTAGTTACCTTCCAGAAAAGAGGCGATGCTCCTTCCATCCCCCCACATGTGTTTCTTTCTGTCTCGTGCTTGTGTGGATGTGGCTCTGAGACTGTGCTGAACAGGCTCAAGATTCCCCAGCATCCAGGGAGGACCCTAGTTCTTGATTCTCCCTCCCTGCAGGGGGGTGGCAACCCAACCTGTCACCCCAAGCCACGGCTCTAGCCCTGCCCCTGCTGTATCTCAGGGATTGGGACATCTCCCTTGACCATCTGTGATATAAAACACAGAGAGGGCACTGGACAGCCACTAGTCACACAGCAACGGCCGGGCGAGTCCCGGCATCTGCGTGTGAGGCTGTGCCCCTGCTGGCCTTGTTGCCTGCCCTGGCTTCCCGCCCCAGGCTCTGGCCCTGGACCTTCCGCAGGGCTCGCCCTTCCGCACGAGCATTCACACAGGCTGTGTGCCATGGCAGGCCCCGGTCTTCAGAGGACTGCCGCCACCCCAGCCTCTTTTCCCTGCAGGATGTTGATCTGTCTATGGGGGAGTTCGGTAACTGGAAAGTGCCAGGCTCCCAGCAACGCTGAGCCAGAGACATGAAAGGCAGCAGCACACGGTGAAACACGGAGCCTGCTGGGAGGCCCGTGGGGCCCAATGTGAACATCCTGTACCGGCCTCTGCGAAACCCACACCTGCTGGGCCCTGGCCCAGACAGCTGCCGCTATGCCAGACAAACACCTGGACACTGCCAGCCCCTTCCATGCTGCGCAAGCCGTGGCTGCACAGCCCCCTCCTGTGCCTGCCTCACCCACCAGAATGCCCCCCACAGCTTAGGGTCCCTAAGGCAGCTCAGACCCACTCTTCAGGGTGGAGATCTTCGAAGACAGACTTTCCCACTGTGGTCACCACCATCACCACCCTAACCACATGCTAAGGGCAAGAACATAGCTTCAGAGCAGGCCCTCCAAAGGTTAAAGTCCATACAAATTACCGGTATCTTGTCAAAATGCAGATTCGGATCCCTTACATCTGGAATTATGAATTTGCATTCCTAACAATCTCCTAATGATGCTGATGCTGCGGGTTTAGAACCACGTCCAAATTAGAATTACCTGGGGATCATTTCCAAAAACCCAAGTCACAGCCCAGATTAATTAAATTACACCCTTGGGATGTGGGATCCAGGCATGAGGAATGTCTGAAGCTCTCCAGGGGATTCCAGGCTGGGAAGCCACTGTCCAAGGGAGTATTCAGGAAGCAGAATGTGGACTGGTGCGGTCGAGGCACAGCGCACCTGGTGTTCATAGGACGCTGATTGAGCACCCGGATATGTCAGGCGCTGTCCCGGGTGCTGGGCACGTACAGGGAATGAGACCCAGCCCCACCTTCTTGGTGCTTATGGTCATAAAAGAAGATGAATAGTAAACAAGGTACCAAACCAGTAAATGGGATACTTTCTCCACATTGGGAGAAAGCCACAAAGATAGTAAACAGTAACAAGAGACATAAAACGGGGAGGTCACCCTCAGATCTGGGGGGCAGGGAAGTCTCTCAAAGGATGTGACATTGAACTGAGACCTGAAGGCTGACAAAGAGCCAGCCTTGTAAGGAGCCAGGTGAGAGCATCCAGGCAGAGAGAGAGGCAGGCGCAGAGGCCTGGCAGTGAGAATGCAGGTGAATGGCAGAACAGCAGGGAAAGGAGGGCCTGCCTGGCAGCTTAGTCTTTACCTGGGTGGGTGGATGAGGGGTAGAGAGCCTGGCCTGTGAGAGGCTACGGCATCCAGTCTAGATCCCCTAAGGAAGAAATATGGAGGAGTCTATTCTCATAGTACCCACAGGAAGAAGAGCCCCCACCTCTGACAGCAGCATCACCCAGAAGGAGAGACCCAGGTCCCGGTTCTAACCCAAGGGATAGAGGGAAGGATGAAGGGAGGAGGGTGGGCCAGGCATGGATCTGGCACCTACCTCTGGCCGAGAGCTTCTTTGTGTTGATAATCTTGGCAGCATATTCCTGGCCGGCCAGCACCTTCACACACCTGCGCACCACTGAGAAGGCTCCCCTAGGACAGAGGAGGCAAAGAGGGTGAGTGAGGGCCCAAGGGCTGTGTTCCCAGGAGACACCACAGTTCACGCAGCTGCTCTGTGCTGGGAGGGAGCCTTCCCTCAGGGCTGCTCGAGCTCGTAGGGGCTGCTAGTGGCATACCTTGGGGACAGAGCAGGCCTGGAGACCCATGGGAACCACTGGTAGTAAATGGTTAGGAACTTGGCCTCGTGGGAGTTGAGCTTTGTCCAGTCATATTAAATTAGGCTCGACAAATTCTAAAGCCCTAAAATCATGCAATGTTAGAATCACAGAATCTAGGTCTCTGGAAAGTGAACCCACTCCAGTGTTCTTGCCTGGAGAATCCCAGACACGGAGGAGCCTGGTGGGCTGCCGTCTATGGGGTCGCACAGAGTCGGAAACGACTGAAGCGACTTAGCAGCAGCAGCAGCAGCAGGTCCCTGGAAGTTTTCAGTGTTTTATTCTTTGCGTAGTTAACACACTGACATGGTTCAAAGTTCAAAAGATACAAAAGTGTGGATAGTTAAGTGACTCCTTCCCACCCCTGTACCCCAGACTCCAAGGTCCCCTGCCCAGAGGTGGCCAGTGTTGCCAGCGCCTCTTTCCATAGATGCCCCCCCTCCCCCATGCAAATACTGGACACTGCATGCTGCTCGTACCCTCTTCTTCTTCAGGAATTTTTTTACAGATCCTCCTTCTGTATCATCACATAAAGAGTTCTCATTTAATCATGTGGCTGTCCGATAATTTACCTAGCCAGTCCCCTATCGACAGGCAATTAGGTTAGTCCCAGTCTATAGCTATGACAAACGGGGCTGCAATGCCTAACCTCATATATGTGCCTTAGAAGTACATTTCCCATAACTTCCCTGGTGGCTCAGATGGTAAAGTGTCTGCCTACAATGCAGGAGACCCGGGTTCGATCCCTGGTTTGGGAAGATCCTCTGGAGAAGGAAATGGCAACCCACTCCAGTACTCTTGCCTAGAAAATCCCATGGACGGAGGAGCCTGGTGGGCTACAGTCCATGGAGTTGCAAAGAGTTGGACATGACTGAGCGACTTCACTTTCGCTTTTCATGTATACAAGTGTCTGCAAATAAACTTTTAGAACAGGTATTATTCAGTCAAGGGTAGCTGTTGTTTTCCCCTGGAGAAGGGAATGGCAAGCCACTCCAGTATTCTTGCCTGGGAAATCCCATGGACAGGAGCCTGGCAGGCTACAGTCCATAGGGTCGAAAAAGAGTCAGATATGACTTAGTGACAAAACAATACAAAGGTGTTGTAGGGCATTTCTGAAAGATAACGAGAAACGATCCATCTTAGAGATGTACCAACGTTCATGCTAATATGTGAGGGGACCAGTTCCCTTGGCCTTTGTCAATACAACGTGTGATCAAACTTTTATATCTTTACTAGTGAGACGAGCACGGCGACTCAATATAGATTTAATTTGGAATTCTTATATTAAGAGTTAAGCTGAGCATTTTTTTCATGTGTTTTTAGAGGCTCCTGGGTTTTTATCTTCAAAATATTTGTGGCTGAAAGAACTTGAAGCAAGGGCTGTGGGTTTCCCAGCTCATAGGAGACATTGTTGCCATGTGGAATGTGCCCATTTTCCACATTATTTGATTTTTCAAGAAAAACTAGAAACTGGATATTTTAGTGACATTTCCCAAATTTTAAATACTGGTTGCTGCTGCTGCTGCTGCTAAGTCGCTTCAGTCGTGTCCGACTCTGTGCAACCCCATAGACAGCAGCCCACCAGGCTCCCCTGTCCCTGGGAGTCTCCAGGCAAGAACACTGGAGTGGGTTGCCATTTCCTTCTCCAATGCATGAAAGTGGAAAGTGAAAATGAAAGTGAAGTCGCTCAGTTGTGTCCGGCTCCTAGCGACCCCATGGACTGCAGCCTACCAGGCTCCTCCTTCCATGGGATTTTCCAGGCAAGAGTACTGGAGTGGGGTGCCATTGCATTCTCCGTTAAATACTGACATCTTATTCCAAAAAGTTTAGCTCCCTGGGTCACCCAGGAAATTTCCAAATCTAATGCTCTGTGACAACCTAGAGGGGTGGAATGGAGTGGGAAGTTCAAGATGGAGGGGACATATCTACACCTGTGGCCTGATTCATGCTGATAGATGGCAGAAGCCAACACAACTGTAAAGCAATTATCCTCCAATTAAAAATAAATAAATCAAAACAAATCTAAACGTAATATTTTGCCAAACAAAACTAGTTTGAGGGCTAGATCTGGCATCTAGGTGCCATGTTATACCTTCTACTACAAACATCATCTGGTGCAACCCCTTCACATCACAAAGGAGGGTCCTAAGGGGCCAGACACTGCCCATGGTCTATTATCGCCCTAACCACAGGCTAATGGCAAGGAACAAGTCTCCTGTGCAGCCTTCTCCAGTTTTAATGTGCATATGAATTACCCAGGCATCTTGTTAAAAGGCAGATTCTGATTCCTTAAGTCTGAGGCAGAGCCCAAGACTCTGAGCTTCCCCGTAGCTCAGGGGAGATTGCTCAAGGTCACACAGGCGGAGCTGTGTTTTGAACTCAGATATTTGCAGCCCCAGATTTTTGGCTTCTCCACCCAGTAAGCCTGCTGCTTGCGGGCCTGCACACCCAGGTTCCTGACATGGCCATGCCCCACCATATCTTCCAAACTTTGATCCCCTCTCCCAAGCACACAGGCAGGTCCCAGCTACACAGATGCAGCTGATGGGAGCAGGGGCGGACGCTGGCAGGCACCGAGGAAGCCTGCAGGCTGGCAGAGATGCCTGTTCTCACAGGCCCCAGGGCGTTCTGTCACTGGCTTCGTGTCTGAGCAGCATGAAGGGAACGGGTGGGAAACTGGAGAAGGATGAGGAAGGAAGATCTGGGATGTGGGCTAGAGGCCAGGAAATATGACCTTGTAGGAAAGCTGGTGAAGGCCAGAACTCATGGGCATAGCTACAGACCATCGTCTGGCTGGGGGGCTCTGCCTGTCCTCCACGTGGAGGGAGCAGCCCAGCAGGTCTCCCGCCCTGAGAAGCTCCCTCCCTGTGACACAGCACACCACACCTCCCCCGCTAGCCCAGGACCACGGCTGCTCGTCCATCCACTAGACAGAGTTCCTAAGGACCAACAGGGCCTCCATAAATGTTACTATAGGAACAGGAGGTAGATTTAAGTGAGAGGGACTGAACTTAGGCAGGGAGAGGGTGTCAGTCTGGGGTGTTAGAAACAGGAACAGGTACTTGAGAAAGGTGCCCACCCTACTCAGACTGGGACGTTCAGGTTCCTGCCCAATGGGAGGCCATGATTCTCAGAAGTCCCAGAGAAGAGAGCATGTTTCAAATGGCCCCTTCTGGCAAAGATTCTGAGGATTCCAGGGAGAAGAGGGGCAGGAAAGGAGGGTTTGTCTTATTCACCGGCAGCTAGCACATGCATGGGGCTCTGTGCAGAGGCTTAACAGGCTCCACGAACCTAGGCTCTACCCCAGGAACTGAGGACCTGAGAGCCACGTCTATCAGATAAGAGAAGTCATGCTTGCTGAACTTCCTCCTCACAACCCAGTGTCAAGCTTTTGTGTAAATCCCAGGTTCTAACCCAGGTGGCTCTGTGGCAAAGAATCCACCTGCCAAAGCAGGAGATGCCAAAGACGCAGGTTCGATCCCTAGGTTAAGATCCCCTGGAAGAGGAAATGGCAACCCAATCCAGTATTCTTGCCTGACGAATCCCATTGACAGAGAAGCCCGATGGGCTGCACTCCACTGGGTTTCAAAGAGCCGGACACAACTGGGCACACACGCACGTAGAAGGAGGGGTTCATCCAAACCAATTCAGAGAACACCAGGCTCGCGCAAACCCAGAAGGCATACTCCCTTCTGATGCACCTTCACCACTAAGCTCCTTGGTCCTCACAACAACCCTGCCAAGTTGTGATTTCGATCCCCCATTTTTTCAGGACATGAAACTGAAGCCTCAAGGGAGCAGGCATATTCCTCCCGAGGCTGTGACAAGAATCCAGGTTGCCTGTTCTTGTTCTCCTGACTCCACCAAAGGCAAGACAGTGTGACCCCCAAAAGCAGGGGTTCTGGGCTCACAAAGCCCTGTGATCTGATCGTGACTGACCCCCAGCTGTGTGATACTGAACTTGGCACTTCAACTCTGTTTCCTCCTATAAAATGGGGACAATAATAATACTTTTGTCCTGGGTTTTGGGGGGAGATTAAGTGAGGCAGCACACGCGAAACCCTGGGCACAGTGCCAGGGCACACTAATCACTGATGGGGCGAGGAAATGGTCTGGGCCAGGGAGCCCGTTTTCTACCTATGAGGCCTCAGGTCTTCATCCACGAGTGGAAAGGCTCTTCCCTGCCAGTTCTGGTGCTGGGGATCAGGGCTGGGGTGGGGGTGGGGGGGCAGAGGAGATTCTGTAGCAAAAATGAGAGTGTGGGCAGCAAGATCGCAGCCCTAACTTCCTCTCTTTTTAATCTTTTGTTTTAAAAAAGGCATGTTTCTGCATTCTCGTCCTGTGGGAGCAAGTGGCCACAGCCCAGCAGCTTTGGCAAAAGGAAGAGCCAGCCCACCCCTCCCACGGCCCTGAGTTGAGCAGGTGGCCAGTGGGTGGGTGGGCAGAGCCTGGAAACAGGACAGGGCTGAAAAGGGGAGGAGGCCAGGATGGGGAGGGCAGAGTGGGAGAGAGTGACCAGGGGTCCAGGGAGGAAGGGATGAAGCCTGCATAGGAGGGCCCTGGCAGGTGGGGGATGTCCTCAGGTGGATCCTGGGTACAAAGGTTTCAGGGGCACATGTCTGCCCACAAGTGTGCGTCAGCAGCCTGTCAATGCCCTCATGTATGTGGTGACACGTGCCGTCACCCTGGGTATGTACACGTGTTAGGAGAGGGTCACAGAATCTGGGCAGGGAGGAGTGTGTGCAAGATAGACAGACACTGGAGCGACAAAATCTCAGATCTCAGCCCTGCTGGGAGGTCTTGGGGAGGGGTCTGCCCCAGTGTGGGCCTCATGGGTTTCGTGGGGATTGGTGTGGGCATGAGGCTAAAAAGTATAGAGACCTTTCCACCTTCAATATTCTTCATTTTTTTGGTTGTGCAACACGGCTCGTGGGGCCTTAGTTCTCCAACCAGGGATTGAACCCAGGCCACCCAGTCCTAACCACTAGACCACCAGGGGATTCCCTCCACCTTTAATATTCTATACTAGAGCTGTCCAACAGAACTTTCTACGATGATGGAAATGCTGTCCATCGTGACAGACACTAGCCTCCTATGGCTATAGAGTATTTGAAATGTGGTTAGTAGGACCGAAGAAACGAATTTTTCATTTTATTTCATTTCCATCATTATAAGTGGCTAGTGACCACCAGGTTGGATTGTGAAGTTCTATGTGCATAAGAACTGGCAGTCCTGAACCAGACCAACCAGAGTGCACATTGTGGTCCAGCTGCTTACTAGCAATTTATTTAACCTCAGTAAGACTATTTTCCTCCCCTGTAAAATGTAGGTAAAGACTAGTACCCACCCTGAGCAGTTGTTTCAAGGATTCAATATGAGACTAAGGTATGCAGTGGCTTTAGCCCAATCCTTGGAGTGTAGTAAATGCTCAGGAAACAACGCCTTTTATAGGCATCATTATCTCCGAAGTGATGAGAACAGCTGGCATCATCAGAAGCAAAATGGACCTTGTTTGCCAAGCTCAGGAAAGAAGCAAGCCAGGGAAGGAGGTATGTGGGGACCATCGTGAGGGGATGGGGTGCTTCCCCAGGCCCAAGCAACCTGCCCTTGGGTGTAAGCAGGCAGGGAGGCAGCACCTGATTCAACAGACAGACGGGAAGGGCGAGAGCACGCTGATAGTGGGTCCATCGTGGCTGAAAATGTGGGAACATGCTAATGGGCCATGAAAAGCAAGATTTACACTGGGAAATTGCTTTTCTGGCTGCCTGGCAGGCACAGTGTCCTGGGAGTTGCTGGCTGCCTGCCCACAGGAGGCTCATCACCCTTTCTGGCCCGAAATACCCCAAAATGCTGACTCGCAGTAATTCCAAACACCTGGGGTCCTCACTCAGCTTGGCTATCAGCTTGTTTATCCTTCCACTTGAAAGATAGACACAAGGAGCTGCAGCCCCACTTCCTCCTGGGCCATTTGTAAGAAGTATCTGCTACGCAGGGATGGGAAAAGGTCCCTGAGACCCAAGATCAGTTACCACCATCTTGCCCTCACGGCAACTTCCCCACCTTCACTCCAGAGCCCGGGGCATGCCTATGGGTATCAGCAGATGGGGACGGACACAGCTCATGACGGCACAGTCCCGGAGCCAGACACGGCTTACGACGGCACAGTCCCGGAGCCACTCTGCACTCCTCAGGGGTCTGACTATCAGGAATCTCGTCTGTCTCTAGGGTTTTCCTTTCATTGGCTGCTTCCTCAAACACACCCAGGACTCCCTCATTCTGGAGAAATAAACAACCATCCTTCCCCAAACTTGAAAAGCTGAAAAACATGGAGCCTTTCTCTCGACCCACAAGCCTTGGCCACTTCCTTCCTCCTTCCTCTGCTGCCAAACTTCCAGAGCAAGTGTCCGACATTTGCTGCCTCCTCTTCCCACCTCCCACGCTTCATGAACCCACCACAATCTGGTTCCCACCCCCGGCTCCCTGGAAGAAAAGTTGTGCCAGCCCCGCCCACCCAGTGGCCCCCACCCCCACCCCTGCAGTCCCCTGTGGGCCTGATCTGCCTAGCCTGCCCCACGACAGGTGACATTTGGCCCCAGTGGCTACCCAGTTTGAGGCCCATCTTCTCTCTCATTTCTGGGTCATCACATTCTCCTTGGCAGGCCCCCCCCAACTTATTTTCACTTCTTCATCCCCCTCCCATCCCCCTCTGAACATCTCTACTCCTTGTTCTCTCTCCACCCATCCTTACCTCTTTCCCTGCCATCCCTTCTACCCAGGACCATTAAGCTGGGATCTCTGTGGAGGCTCTGAGCATTCGTGAACATCCCTAAAATTTTAACTAAATTATTCTGGGTCTGTGCATTGTTCTGTAGAGAGGACGCATAGTTTTCATTAGCTTCACAAGGGATTCTCTGACCACCACCACTGCCCCCGCCCACCTCCCCCCAACCCCGCAAAATGATGAAAGCCACTGAGCGTCACCCAAGGGTGAAATCTGCTTCTACACAGCCATTCCTCGCTTCAGAATTCTAGTCCCAAATTTCTAGCTACTCACTAGAAATACTGTGATCGGCACCTCTTAATCAAAGTGCAGTTTTTTCTCTCCAAATCGCACCACTCCAGGTTAATATCCCTAAGCATTCTACCTCTCTGAGATGAGCTGGGGTGATTTCAGAAAGTGTCTGCTCAAAGGTAGACAGACCTGTTACCTGTGAGAGGATTAACTTGCAATACTTCTGGTGGTCAGTAACTCACAGTCCAGGTTAGCTGGTCTGATCACTTGGCACAGAGCAAGGCCTGGGGGCATGGGACCTGCAGCAGATGGGATTTGAATGTCTGGGGGAAGGCGCAGAGCTGGGGTTGGTCGCTGGAGCAGCCCCAGTCGAGGGGCCGGAGTGTGGGCCGCAAGGAGCTGCAGCCGACACTGCCGTAATATCTTGCCATTGAGGTCTGCTCTCTCCCCATTCTACAGTTAAAGAAACTTGAAGAAAGAAACTTGAGGCCAAGACTGTGAACCCAGGAGTCCTGAATCATCATCCTTTGCTCTTTTCAATACCCTAACCTCTCAGACTCCCCTAACTTGGGGTCCACAGATGGGCATTAGGGTGGGGGGTTTGTGGGAAATGATATGCAACATCTTGGGAGTTGGAATGAGTGTGCTTTGGGGGGTGACTGTGGCTCATGCGAGATCCTCTGAGAGCTTCTAGATTCCTCAGTTAAAAAGCTGGGGTCAGATTTGTTCAGAAATGAAAGGAACATCCTGTTTGCACAACGTGTGTGTGCGTGTGCGAAGTCACTTCAGTCACGTCCGACTCTTTGCGACCCTATGGACTGCGAAGGCTCCTTTGTCCGTGGGATTCTCCAGGCAAGAATACTGGAGTGGGTTGCTATGCCCTCCTCTAGGGAATCTTCCCAACCTAGGGGTCGAACCCATGTCTCTTATGTCTCCTGCATTGGCAGGTGGGCTCTTTACCACTAGAGCCACCTGGGAAGCCCCTGTTTCCATAACACCCACCTCTATATACTTTAAGCAAATCCCTTCACTTTGTGGGGGCTTCAGTTTATCCATCTGTGAAATCAACTGTTGATCATTTGTAAGCCTTCTCTTTTTTTTTTCTTTTTAAGCAATAGTATCCTTTCTTAATAAGAAACAAACACAGCTATTCAGGTCCCCAAATGGCAAACAGAGCAGAGGCAGCAGGGGCTGGGGGCTCAGAATCCCCACTGCTTGGTTTTCTCTCTTTCTTCTCCCCAGCTCAGCATAGCAGCTCTTCCCCAAGCTCCACAAACTAGCATTTGAGAGCCAGGAAATCCTAGGACCTTTTCCTGAAACCACACATCCCTCCTCCTCTCCACCCCAGCTGCCGCCGCCCACTTCCAGACTCCAGCCATCCCGCACTCCCAGGCCTGCCCCACGCCAACCCAGCAGAAGCCTTGCTGGGGACACAGAAGGCCTGGGAACCCGAAGAGTCTGTTTGCTGCAGGGAACATTGAACCAACAGAAGTTCCAACATGTTCCTTGTTTGGGCTGTGCCTAGGTTTTCTTGAATGGGTTACAAAAAGGAAAATTAAAAAATATATATCCACAGAGCTTGGTGACAGGATCATAGCAGGCAAAACAGGGGGAAATGGTGAGGGGCTGCTTTCTCCCAGCTTCAGGAAGCCTCCTGGCCTGGCTCCAATCACATGTACACCCCAAAGACTTTCAGAGAGAAAGGCTCCAAGGGGTGAAAAGCCAAGAATTGAAATGGAAAGAGGCTGAAGGGCCCAGATCTCATGTGTCACTGACTTGTGTGACCTCAGGCAAGCCCCTGACCCTCTCTGGACCTTATTTCCCCATCCCTAAGACAAGGGAGCACTCTTCATTCTGATATTCGTAGGCAACTGAGGCTATTCTGACCCCTAAACCATCTCCCACTTTGTGCTTCTAGCAAAGCATCTTACCAGACAAGGACAGGGATGCAGGCAAGAAGGGAAACAAGACCCAGCAGTGAGAAGAGGGCTTCCACATGTGTATCTGCTGGAACAGGGCTCAATATTTCCCAAGACCATGTTCATCTGTGGGTAGAGGGTCAGTTCTGACAATGAGAAAGTTCTTTAGGTTGAACTGAAATCTACCTCCCTGTTACGCTAGACATGTGGCCCTGCTCTGCCCTCCAGAGCCATACAGAGCAGTCTTGTCTCATCTCTGGGGCTCAAGATGTCCCTGCAGGGATAACGGGAGAGAATATACCCCTGAGGGGTCTCTTTTCCCTGCTAAAGTCCCCAGCTTCTTGGCCCACTCTCACCTGATTTGGCTTCCAGACCTTGGCCACCTAGCCCACCTCCCACCCCTTCTAGACATGCTACAGGTTTTTAATATTCCTTCTAGCCCCTAGGTATCCAAAAGTTGAAGGCAAGGATTTCCTTGCTGGTCCAGTGGCTAAGATTCCATGCTTCCACTTCAGGGAGCGCAGGTTCAATCCCTAGTCAGGAAACTAAGATCCTGCGTGCCCCATGGTGCCGCCAAAAAAAGGAAAGTTGAAAGCAACAGAGAATGCCTAAGAAGAGTAAGACCACCAACCCCCTGGAGCTGACACGCTCCATCAAAATACACATCACAGAGACTTTGCCTGTGCTGTTCCCACTGTGAGAAACACTCTTCCACCCTCTTCCCTCTGACCAGCTCTTACTCAGCTTTCACTCCCCAATGTCACTGCCTCAGGGGAGCCTTCCCTGATTCCTCCATCACCCCAACCAGTTGAGGTCTCTTTGTAGCTTATAACCCCATGTTTGTGCTCATAGCCTTTATCCAGTTGCATTTAAATAACAATATCTGAAGTGATTTAGTTAATGTCAGATTTCCACTAGATCGTGAGCCCCAAATGGGCAGAAAGTCTGGCATGTGGTACCTGCTGGGCTCAGTCCGAGGCCAGGAACAGAGTCTATGCTCAGGAAATAGTTGTTGAGTGGATGCAAGGGTCACAGACTTGTTCCTCCTTTTATATGATGCTGAGACATCAAGGCCGTCAGTGTTTTCTAGCACAGAAGGTACCACCAGCCTCACAGCCCCACCTGACATCTTGGTAGGCAGCCAAGTCCTATAGGGACCTAGATCTAGTGCCTGGGCTGGGTCTCAGCAGCCTGTGACATGCTGGGTGGTGGGGCAGAGGTTGCACCAGGTTGGCCTGGGCTGGGAAGCTCCCTACCACACCACAGAGAGGCTCAGAAGAGACCATGACACATCAACGTGTGTGTAGGAGGGGTGGACGGTGGCCAAGGGACCAGTGCACAAAAGAGGGAAGGAGAGAGAGAAACAGGGACCAGAGAGATGCAGGGAAGGACAGAGAGAGAAAGACGGCAAGAGCAAGAGAGCGAGAGCAAGGGAGAATGAGAGAGAGGTGGTGGCGGCAGGGGGACAACCCAGACGCCTACCAGCATCATCTTGCTGTCCCTGCACTGGGAGGTAAGGCTCTTGCTTGACGCCCTGTTGGAGCCAGTGTGTTGGCACACACATCCATATGCACCCATGTGTACGTGTGTGTGTGTGTGTGTGTGCACGCGTGCACTAGCAACAGGATGCAGGCACTGCGTTCCAAGGCTGTGCCCTCACTCTCTGGGGGGGCCGGGGCCCCAGACTGCAGGGATGCTGGCAGCAGTCACTGCGTGCCTGTGCAGGGAGGCGGGCAGGCGGGAGCAGGGCTCAGCAGTGTCAGTGTGTCTCAGCCTGTGTGGGGGCGGCCGCGTGGGGGCGGAGGGCTGCGGCAAGCACCAGAACATGTGCGTGCCTTCCGCTCTGGTGGCTTGGAGGAAGAGTGGGGGAAGGCTGTCCCCCTCCCTTGTCCCACTTGACCCCAACTTCCCATCCTTAGCTGCTGGCCCCTGAACATCACCTGGCCCCCTACCCTGGCTGCCGTTGCCACAGGCTCTTCCTGCGGCCTCGGGCAAACTGCGTCTCTCTGGGTATTGGCTCCACCATTGATGCTGTGAGGAGACAACGTCTATGGTCCTCCCAGCTCTGGTGTTTGGGAAGCCTGAAATTTCTCACAGGTGCCTTTCACAGGCAGAGGCTAAAGAGGGTAGCAACTCTAACGGTGCCTTCCAGCATCTGCAGAAGTGCTCTGATCCCCAATTCACAGATAGTAAAGCTGAGGTACACCAGGGACAAGGAATCTGGTGCAGTCAATTAGAGGCAGAATCATGATGGGAAAATAAGTGACAGTTCAGAGTTCCCTCATCCGCAAGGGCACACCTTTCTTCCCTGGAAGTGTTCCCCAGGCAGGGCACCACGAGGGGGCCCCCTTAGTCTTCTCTCCATATGAGCGGTGATGGGGACCTACACGCAAGCCTGAGTGCTGCCACCAGTCCCCTGAGCCAGGTCATTTCACCTTTTCAAGCCTCAGTCTGCTCATCTGTAAAATGGGAGAGTGAGTCCTCTCCCTCCCTCAGGGATGAGCTAGTGGGTGGAGAACTGCCACACTGGCCCCAAAGCGCTGTGAAGGTGACAGGTTGTCAGAAGCAAAATAAAACACAGTCCCGTCTTTGCAGGGGATAGTGCCTCATGGCACAGGTATTTTCACTTCTCCAGTATTACACCTAGGATCCTCCTAACAGCCCTGCCAGGAAGAGAGTGGGATTGAGAAACGCATCCTGCAGATGTCAGAGCTTGTGTCCAAGAGCGAAGGAACCTAAGCACCCAGGACCCTTGGCTTCCCCCCATCCACCCCACCCCGGAACAGGGAGCTGCCTCTGGTCTCCAGTGTCCCCCACTGATCAGCCCAGCCTGAGCCTTGTTCATGATACAAAGCCATGGGGGCTCCAAAGCCAGCTCTCCCCTCTCCCTCAGGCAATCTTGCTGGCCTCTGCAGCCCTTCCCCCAGCTCCAACATCACCCTTGAGTCAATTTCAGATCCTTTTCTAGAGAGAAAAGACTGGGTTGCTGTTCTCTCTGGCCTCCCTCCCTTCTCCCTCCCTTTCTCAAGTAAAATCTCCTTCCCAGGCTCTCTCTGTACAGCCCAGTGATTACACAGGCTGCAGGGTAATTCTGCCTCCCTAACTAACCTCTCCTGGGACTGGGATTCAAAGCCCGGAGAATGTCAAGGGCTAGAAGAGGCATCCTCCTTCTCTATCTCCTGGAATTCACCCCTTCCTCCCCCTGCTGCCCCACCCACCCCGGGTCCTGGTCTTCCAGAAGGTTGGGTCTGCAGGGAGCTCTGACCCTAGCCCCCAGGCCCACTCTGACCCTGGAGCTGGGGGTGCTGCAACCTGCCTCCTGCCTCCAAATAAGCCTGTGTGCTCCTAAGGTCTGGGCTTCTGTTTCCCTCTCCCATGGGACGAAGGAGGACTGGAGGGGTCAAGGAAGGAGGAAGTGAGCTAGTCTCTGGGTTCCCAGAGACAGCCCCACCCCAACCCTCTAGGGAAACTGGAATCAAGTTCCTGGCTTATGTGAATCGTATGCTGCAGTGGGACCTCCATCCAGGAGCATCAAGAGGCCCCAGAGCACTAATTCTGACCCTGACCCCTCAACCCCCTCAGCTGGCTGCCCCCTAGGCGGGGCAGGAGCCCCTCCTCTGACATCCTCAGCCAGCCCTACCCTGGGGTCCTCAAAGGCCTGCAGTCAGGAGCCAGGCCTCACTGGGCAGGGTGCCAGGAATCCCTCAAGAGGCTCGTGTCCTCCTCCTGTCCTTCTCTGCAGCTAGGAGGCCAGGGCCCTGCAAAAGGAGGTCAAAGGCCCCCATGGCCCCTTGGAGGGCCAGCCTAGCTGCCTCTGGCAATCATCATGCTGGTGATCTGAAGTGGGCGCCTGGAAATGGGAGCGCAGCTTCCAGGTGGTAACAACTATATCCTGGCTGGCCAGGGCCTTGGGTCACCCCTTGAAGGGTGGTCTCCGTAGGCATCTGCGCTGCCCATCCCGACAGAAGAGGAGCCTGTCCCATCCCAGCCAGCCCGGTGGGTGAGGGGCAGGGCTTGGTCAACCCCTTCTGCCAAGCTGGGCAAACTCCTGTTAAAAAGCAAAGCCCTGGCAGGTGCCAGCCCCCATTTGAGGGCAGTGGTGATCTCAGGGTGCCACAAGTGTCACTGTGTCTTCACAAGAACCATCTCACTTCATCCTCCCAGTCCCTCTTTGTCTCCAGGTTACATGTTGCGGGAAACAGGTGCCATAGTCTGTCCAGTGGTAAGGTCTGGGCCTTGCACCCTGTGCTGAGTGCTGCCACTACCTGGTCATTTGGATTGAAGCTTCAAGTGAATCAGGAAAGCCCTGCCTCCCCAGTGATGCACCCTTGGCCTTTTAAACCCAGGCATCAGAGGGGTAGCGTCTCATCTTTTTTTCCAATACAAGCATCCTCAGGCCCCATCCTTAGGCTTCCTGACGTCTGGCGAGTCCTGACCTTGCCCACACCATTTCGTAGGTTCGAGCATTTTTCTAGGGAAGATAGACTTTCATCAGATTCCTGGAGGAATATGTGACCTTAAAAATGTTAAGGGCACTGGTAATTGTGGAAGGAAATTGATCAGATTAGGCCTGGCCTTGCCTGCCACCCTCAGTCTTTCTGCCACGGTCACAAAAGGGCTCCAGAAATTCTGCCCATGCCCTGATCCCTGCAAGAGCCCTGGCAGACCGTGGGGCCAAGAAGGCTCGAGAAGGCTCTCGGTGCCAAGTCACCACCAGACCACCCAGTCTTCATGATAGCCATCTCCACTTAGGGCAAAACAGCAGCTTTATAAGCGCCTGAGTCACATCTCAACTCCATTCCACTGCACTCTGTGACGCAGTCCTCCCAGAACTGAGCCTTGGTCTCACCCTGAAAGGCAGCGCCCAGCTGATCAGGGAATCCTTGGCTCCAGTGGATGCCGGAACCCAGCTGAGAAGGGGTCCCTGCACAAGTGTGGCAGACAGCCTGGGTCCTCCAGAGCAGCCCCAAACATTTCATTCCTGCTGTCCACACCCCACCCTCAGGACAAAAACACACTCAGAAAGACAGGAAGTCTGCAGACAGGAGTGAGCACACGTCTGCACATGGGTATGTGTGTGTACAAGGGTCTGGTGTGTGCCTATAGGTGTCAGGATAGCCTGGTGTGCAAGTGTGTGTGTGCATGTGTGTGTGCAGGCAGCCTACTTGTACACAGTCACGGGCCCACCTCCCACACACATGCAGACACCAGCCTGAGCTCACACATGCCTTCAGCAGCCACACTCCCACCCAAGTCCATGGGCCCAGGCCTCAGACACACACACATAAACCTTCCCAGGGGTATGGCCCCCAGTCCGCACAGATGTCCATATCCAGACCTCACAGGGACACCAGCCAGCCCAAGTCCCACCTACGCATCCTTACACAGACATATATTTACATACAGCTGATGTGCACACAGCTCCAACCATGTGTACATAAGTGACGCATGTATGCACCTTCGTTCTCATGCAAATCAGCCAACGGACCTCCTTGTGCCACTTGCATCCATCCACCCCTGCAGGGCACACTTGCATTTTCAGGACCTCCACACAAAGCACACACCAGTACCTTCCCCCAGGGCACGTACACATGAACACTTGCACACATTTTCAGTGCACGCAAGTGTACCACAGAGTCAGTGCTTACACAACAACACACATCAAAATGCACCCTTGCGTGTGCATATTCAGACCTTACAGCAGCACATATCTGCCTACAGGGTGCCTCTCCCCTGCACTCCTGCTACTATACCAGCGGCCACCCAGGGCACTGGAGCTGCATTGCCCATAGGGCAAATTCCGCCTCCAAACTGTACCCTGCTGTGGCTCTATCTCCAGATGCTTCACAAACATAGCTGGTGGCACCTGGGAGTGCTCCCCAGACACTCCACAGTCCATGGGGCTATCCCAAGGGGCTCTCCTCTCCCTCCCCCACCTCCTCCCATCTTTCTCTCCACATCAGTCATCAAAGGCAGGAAATGAGCTCTGAGGCTGGACAACTTTGACGAGGGACCAGAGCTGGTGCACCCTCACATCACTAGCCCCTGCATTAGCAGAATCCCCCCTCCCACAGCTCACTGACTGTCTCTCCCCTCCTCCCAACACCCAAGAAGTCTCAACAGGGGCTCATTTATTAACCCCTGCTGTACCATTGCTCTCACCCTTGGCAGAGCTGTCAGGGGGAAGGAGGGGAGGGGCTGTGCTTATAAGGAGAAGTCGGCCACTCCGCACAGCTGCTGTAGGTGCCTAAAGGCAGGAGGAACTACCCAGGAAATGATGAGCTCTCTGTCACCAGAAGTAACCAAGTTGAGGCCAGATGGCCACCTCAAGAAAAAAACTCAACAGGGGATTCCAGCCTTGGACTCAGCTGACTGGGAAGAACCCTTTTAAATCCTGAATTTCTGCCAATTTGTGTGTGCCCAGGTCATGTGCAGTCGTGTGTGTATGTACGTGTTTGCATGCACAGACACTGCCACGCACTGTCAACCCTTCACCTCTACACACACACTCACGTAGCTAGCCTTGGCACAGCTTGGCAAACATGCCTGTGCCCAACTCTAGGCACTCTGCACATGCAAGCACCTCCAAGCACATTCAGTCTCCCTGTGTGTGCACGGAAAGCAGTGCAGGTGCCCCCCACCCATGATGCTAAGCCCCCTGAGCCCTCCAGGACTCTCTGAGCTGCAACTCACTTTCCTAGTTCCTCGAAGAGCTGGTACTCTTCCGTGAAGCGGGTGCAGGTGATGGTGGCCATCCTGGCGCTGGGCGGGCAGGCGAGGCTTGGGGCTGTAGGACCGGGACCGGAGCGCTGCTGCTCCCAGAACTAGGGGCCACTCGCCTGCCCGTGCTGCCAAGTGCGAACTGAGAACCGGCTTGACTGACGAGCCCCGGGCTTCTGAGCAGAGCACTGTGGCTGCTCACAGCCTCGCGAGCCTTCGTCAGCATCCAGGTCCCCATGGCAACCACCTCCGAAACGCCCTGTTCCCGTTGCCCCGGTAACTGCCTCCCCAACACCTGCCTGCCTACCACTGCAAAACCTGCTCCGGACGCCCTGGCCCTACCACACACAATACTGCAGGCCTGTGTGGGCCCAGGAGTGGGTGGACCCAGCACCCCCAAGGTGATGGACTTAGGGAGGGGCTGGCAGAAGGGGAAGAGAACAAACTTAGTCCGCAAGTGATCTTCAGTCTTCCCACCACCCCCACTTCTAACTGTGGGGCCCTTGTAACAGACAGGATGGGATTAAGTGGGGCAAAAAGGCAGTTACCATGGTAACGGCCAGTGGGTGCCATGTTCCGGATGGTCCCCAGAAAAGACAGGAAGCAGTTACCCTGGCAACTTCATCTCCTCTGGAGAGACAGGTATTGCCCCGTTGCCCTGGCAACTGCCAGGTTCTAAGGTTTACAGGGAAACGATGGCTAATTCATTGGGATCTCTCTCTCTCAGTAGATCACTATAGCCTCTTTAACTATCTCTCTGCTCCCTTGTAATTTTTTTTGCCTCTGCCTCTGTCTTTCCTATTTTGCTCTCCCTCTCTCTGTTCTTTGCCACCTTGTCCATCACACTGGCACTCTAGCTAGGGACAGAAGTGCAGAGGAGCTATCGGGGTTCTGGAGGGAACATCCCTGGCAGCCCACTCATCCCAGCCCCTCTCAGCTATGACAGTCAGCTGTCCCTCAGGTCCCCTCCGGAGGTCTCTTCCTTAGCCACGCTCTTAGCCCAGGCCCCCAGAGGGGCCATGCAGATCTGGTCTCCTGGGGCTCATGTCCCAGTTTCTGCTCGTGCTCCACGTCAAGGTGAAAGAGGCAGAAGCAGCAGTGGGGAGGGGAGCATGGCCTGGCTTGGAGGGGAGTGGCCATGGACCTGCCCTAAAATTCTCATTCCCAAATTCTGTGGGCACGTTCCCTGCCAACTTCAACTCTTCAGGGCGGTAACCATATCTATGGCCCCAAGATCTCACCCCAAGACCTGGGGGGTTAAGAAGAAAAAGAACTGGCATTTAAAGATCTGAGTTCAATTCCAGTCTTAACATATATTGACTGTGTGATGCTGGGTAAGTCACAGCCCCTCTCTGAGCCTCTCACTCCTTTTAGCTGCCACTGGAAAGGAAGGCTGTGAAGATAGAGTAGGCTGAGAGCTGTGGAGGCCTTTATGAAGTATGTAAACATGAGGCCTCTTTTTAGTTTCTAGAAGCGGCAAAAAGAAGATCTAAAGTGAGACAATGACTACTTCCATCACTGCAGCTTGAACTCAGAATCTCGGACCCTCACACCCACCTCCTCCATTCAAGCTCCCTTTGCAGCCCTCCATGCCAGCACTTGCCCACAATGACCACACAATAAAAGGATCCAGGATCCCAACTCTCTTGGGTTTCTAGCCCAGCCCTCCTTCTCTAAATCGCCTTACTGGTCATCTCACTTAGTAGACACATTATCTGCTTGTTGGTAATCCCCAACCCCAGCAGATCCCTGACTATACAACCCTAGGTCCCCTAGGGCCCCTGGGGAAATCTGGGTACTCTCCAGTTCTGTCCCTCTTCCTGGGCGAGTCGGGAGTGGGAGAGAATGATGGAGTTGACTCTGATGCAGCCACTTCTTCCCAGGAGAGAAACAGGAGGGAGGCAGAGAGGAAGGAGGGGAGGAGAGTCAGGGAGGAGGGGGTAAATGGCTTAGCCACTAATTGCACCATTACCACCTTCAGAAAAAGGAAAAACCACTCAGTTTTGTTTCTGTGCACAATATGCTTCCCGCTTTGCCGCCAACGTTGCAATTCAGAGGCAGAGAAGAGAGGCCTTTGCTCAGGGGCTGCACAGCTGGTGGGTAGCGGGCAGGGCACAGAATATACATCTAAAGGCTAGAAGCAATCGCAGGTGAGCTGAAGAAAGGCTGCACTGCCACCCCCGTATCCCAGACCTGCTAGCCTGTCCCCAGGAGGAGACTGCTTCCACACATGAAAGCACTGGAACCACCCTTAGCGACCACCGAGGGCACCTGAGTCATTGCCCAGAGGAGAGAAGAGGCAGCGTTGGGCAGTGGTTAGAGTGACTCCATGACCTACAGGCTGTGATTGGGGATGAGTAGCCTAGCTTCTCTGTGCCTTGATTTCTTAATCTGCAAAATAGAGCTAACATTCCCTAACTCCAAGGCTGCTCTAAGGATTAAATGAGATGAGCACAGTGTCTGACATGCTGTAAATGCTCAAAAGATGGGAAATGATTCTTAGGAAGAAATTCAAAAGTCACTCCCTCTTTATACCGCTCCCTCTGAATCATGGAAGGACACACCACACATTACTCCAGGTGCCATTCTCTGAGTTCCCACTGGAACTGAGCTCAGGTTTGGACATCACCTTTCCTGTCCTGGTTTGCAGCATTCCTGCAGAACAAAGGACTGGGGCGGGAGAACAGGCCCAGCATGTCAGGTACTAACTAACTTAAACGCTGCTTTAGAAATTAACAAACAGGACAAAAGGGAATTGTGCCCCGAGGTTGTATTAATGGGGGTCTAATGTTCTGAATAAAGGAGATGATAGTCCAGCTTGGCTTGGAGCTGGCTTGAGCCTTTCCCCTCTCCTCAATCCTTCCTTGCTCCCCTTGAGCCCTTCCTTCTCAGATATCCCTGTCTTTCCTCTTCCTTTTTATCCCTTTTCCAAGTTTCTGTCTCCCTTCCTCTCTTCCTGTCAGTTTCATTCGTTTTCTTCCTCCCCGTGCTGGCCTGGACCCTGTGCACACAGTCCTAGGGGGTGGGCAGGACCCAGGCTGTAGGGTCCTGATGTTGCAGAGATAATTGGAGAGGATGGAGAAGGAGGAGGAAAACAGAGAAGAGGAAAAGGTCTCCTTGGCAACTCCTTGTTATACACACACACACACACACACACACACACACACACACACACACACACAAACACACCTCCGAACTTTCAAAGGCCTCAAACATGGGTGTGGGCACTGCCTCAGACAGGCAACCCCCATCCTGACTGTAACTGCCACTCTGCCGAGGAGGCACGACTGCTAATTCACTGCTTCCCCTGTGCCCAAGAGGCTGGTAGCTATGCCCAGTGGTGGCGGACAGTGAGGAGCCAGCCCTGCCTGCGTGGTGCTGAGTGCACAAGACTCTGATTGCATCAGGGGGACTGTTTCTGCCAAACTCCCCATTCCCCAGGGAAGCGGCAGGCAGGAGAGCCCACATGTGCACCACCCCCCACCCCCAGCTGCAACTTGCATGCAGTACACAAGAGCAGGCCTGCTTGCCACAGCCTGGTGGCCAGGAGTGGATGCTTTGGAGGGTGCTGAGCTTGGCTCCTACACGCTAGGACAGGGAACAGGAACACAGGCTGTGCACGGGGAGCAGGGCCAAATTCCTGGGTCACAGCAGTGGGTGACAGCTGACTCCCCTACACGAGCTCACATGCACATGCCCGAGTGCCTCAGGGTCCTGCAGGGCCTGGGCGGGCACCATAGAAAACGTGCCATCCACACGGTCCCCGTGAGGCCTGTCCCATTAAGGGCAGTGAGCATGGGGGCAGAATCAGTGGAAAGTGGGCCAAGAGAGCAAAGAGCCTACAGAGGGTCTGGGTGGAGAGTGATCTGGTTCGTTAACTGCAGTGAGTAATGCCAGCCTCGCACTCAGAAGGGAGAGGAGGCAGGGGTCAGGCCCTGTGCCTTGAGGTATCCCACAGAGGTAGCACCAGCTACTGGGCCCAGGTTTGCACAGCCCAACCTGCGGCTTGCAGACCCAAGTTCTAGTCCTGCCGTTGGCAGCGAGTGCTTATGGCAGTTCTTCTTTCCCACTGAGACCTCCGTTTCTTCCTGAGAAATGTAAAGACAAGATGTTCCTTCACTGACTCCAAGGACATGAAAAATAGTTCTTTCCACTTTAGAGCCAAGCCCTGTGCTAAGCACTTTACATATTGCACTATTTTTATACCTCACAACAAATGTCCGTGAGATTGGTACAATCATCGCCTGCTTTGCAGAGATGTGGCAAGACCTACTAGTCGAAGATCTGTTTGACTTCAGCACCCCTGCCCTGTCTGTAGGACTTCACTAGAGCTGGACAGGCCCAGAGTCAGCCCCATCCCCTGATAGACAGGGGACTAAGGCCCAGAGAGAGGAAGCTGCCTTCATGCAGTCGCTGAAGTCAGGAGCTGTCAGGATGACAATCCAGAACACCTGACTCCCACCACAGTGCTCCTTCCCTTATCCTCCTCTGCCCCCCTCTTTCCTGCAGTCGGGGCTACTTGCCTAGGTCCCAAGGTGCCCAATAGGCACCAACAGAAAGGAGGACATGGTGCCAAGGCCCAGCAGGAGATGTGCCCAGAGCTCTGCTCCTCCAGCCAGGTTGGGGTTCTCCCCTGGATCCCAGGGGCCTGGTCACCTAACCCACCTTGCTGGCAGATCTGTGGCTGTTTGGTCCAGTCAAGGGGAAAAGAGGGGAACTGTCTAGCATCTCCGGGCCCCACTCCCCCCAGATCTATGACAAGGGAACAGAGCTGCCCCTGGTCTGCCCACCCTCTACCCCTCCCCGCCACAGGTGCTGCAAGCATCTGCCTGGGAATGCCATCCAGAGACCTGACAGAGTCCAGACCCAGGTGCCGTGGCTGCAGGGGAAGGTAGAAGCCATAGGCAGTAGGAGGAAGGGGACCGGGCAACATGTTCCTCGCTGGGCACAGCAGAAGCCATGGCAAGCAGGCTGAGCCTCTCATCACATTGCCCTGAGCCCTGAGTTGCTCCTTATCCTGAGACCCTCCACCAGTCCTAGACCCCAGTCAGCTACCAGCACCCTGGTTAGGTAGGCTTGGGGTCTGCTGTGCCATGGACAGGGTCACAGGCTGAACTTGAGCGGGGCTCCTGGCCTGTTTGCTGCTTTCTGGGTTGGGCAGGAGACTGAGGCTGATGAGCTCTAGGCTGGGTTGAAGGTAAGATCAGGCCTCCTTCTCAGGGCAGCAGGAGCGGGCACCAGCCCCAAGCCCCTGTCCCAGGTGGGCTCTACATGTTTAGGGCCCAGTGGGCCACAGAGGGGATGCCTTGGTGCCTAGGAACAAGTAGAAATAGGCCTTTTATGGTCCTGCACTTGTGGCCACCAAAGGCAGAGAAGTAGGGCTGGCTGAAGCTGGAGGCGGGGCTGCTCAGACAGAGCCAACTCAGCACACACGAGAGGCCTCTGCTCAGCTGGTGTGAGCCTGGGGCAGCAAGGGAGTCCTGGCTCCATACCACTCTGGAAGGGCCCAGCCTGCATGACTGGGACAAGGGTCCTGCAGGGCTGCGATATCTCAGGTAAGTGGCAGACCATAGATGAGCCAGCCCTGGGGTATGCTGGACCTGGGACTGCAGAGTTCCCCTCCAGAACAGGCGGAAACACTGAGGGTGGCTGGAACCCAGAGGCCTCAGCTGGTTGTGGCCCCTGAGTAATCACAACCCAGGCATTGACATTCTGGAGACAGAGAAGGGTTCTGGTTGAGGGAAGCCAGAATAGGGAAACGAGAGCAGGGTTGGGGGGAAGGGGCCCAGAACATGGAGGTCACCTCCACTGTGCAGCCCCAGCCGGACTGTCACTCCTGGGCTCAGCCACACTCTGCAGTAGGCCTGTCACTCTGCCACCAAGTCTTGAACCCCTCACTGCACCGCACCCACCCCACCCCACCCCACCCCACCCCACCCGTCCCGCTCATCCACATGCTGACGAGTCCTAACAGGCCTCCTTTGCCAGAGACAAAAATAACTATTTTCAAAATTCACAGCAGGGCTTTCGCCTACACACGCTGCACGGACTGGAAGCTGAAGGGAGATATGCAGAACGCAGTGTGCAGATAGAGGCCGCTACCCAGCCAGCGAGCCCTGAAACCCCCACACCCTCCTCCCCACCGCCCAGCCCATGTCCCCCAATACACACATGCCCAGTGGTGCCCAGAACACCTAGGGGATGGGTTCTCAGTTCATTCACTGTACACTGGGACAGTGAGGTCCAGAGGGAGCCCGAGGCCACACAGAGGATCTGGGGTAGGACTGGGCCAGAACCCACATGTTCTGTCCCCTGGACCATACTCAGGACCAATGGTGAGCTCGCACCTGGCCCAGGACGCACGTGCACACACCCACACCAGCTCACAGCACTGCAGCCCTCGCTTCTGTGTTCCTGCGTTTTAATCAAGTTCACGGGTTCCTCTACAACCATTACTGCGGCCGGTTCTCTACAGGCCTGTGAGGTAGGCAGAGCCAGGGCTACCATCCCCTTGTGCAGATGTGGAAATCGAGGCCCAGGAAAGAGGACTGGGCCCTAGGTCAGAGCAGAAGCCAGATGCTCTGATGGTTGGCGCGGGGCTCTTTGCACAGTTGCTTCCACTACTTTAGATCCTGCAGCAGCTAACAGCCAGGCCCAGTCCTCCTCTTCCCTCCCAGGAAGGGGAGCTCACCACCACCAGTCTGTCCCCAGGACTGGCCCAGGTCTCATGAGGAGCCAGGAAGGTCCCAGGTCCCTGCACCTCCAACCTCAGTACTCAGGGCATGGCTTCAGACAGAGGTCAAGATCGTCATGCCTCAGCTCGGGTCCAGGCCTGGAGCTGCCTCCGGGTGGCCCCTCACCCAGGAAGTACCACAAAGGTTCAGGGTTCAACAGCAAGGCCTTAAGTGAGCTAGGCAGTGACAAAGTTGGTGGGAACTTCACTGTGGTCCCAGGCACCAGATCCACACCACAGAGCGACGAAGTCATTAGAGCTCATTCTCCAGATGAGGGAAATGAGGCTCAGAGAGCTCGTGCAGGTCACCAAAGGTCATAGAGCAGGTCAACAGAGGCAGGACTGGGACCCCGGGCATCCCAGTCTTGTTTATTCTCCCCCAAGCCCCAAACCAAGCTACCCACCCTTCAACTGAGAGACTGTATGGCCCCCATTTCCCTGAAGAGGACTTGACTGGAAGCCCCTCCCTGGTGAGGAACAGGGCCAGCTTGCATGGGAAAGTATCTCAGCCCCACCCATCAGATCCGATGGGACATCAGTCTGGTGTTGAGTTTACGGAAAAAGGATCTCAGCTTGCAAATCTTGCATTTTTTCTTGCGTCGCCCCCTGGACTGGCTTCGAGCCCTGCCTTCCTCCTCTTCTTCATCTTCTTCCTCATCACTGGCCCAAGGCCCCCATGCACCCCCATTAAAGTCAGGATGGGCCCGGGGATTCTCAGCTGGGTATCGCACAGGGATAGCTGTGCGGTTATAGTCCACCAAGCGGGCCAGCAGGGCTCGGACCACATCTGGCCGCTGGCCAGCGAGGTCCTCCCGTTCGTAGGGGTCAGCGCTGATGTTGAACAGCCACACGGCCTGGCGGGCACTGGCCATCCTCTCCAGGTTCCACCAACTGCCAGGGAAGGCGGCCAGCGTCTGGGGTGGGATCCAGTCGCCATAGCCGGGGTCTCCCGTCAGCAGCTTCCACTCGCCCACGCGGATGGCGGCCTGCACGGCGGTATTCCAGATGCCGAAGCCGCCCTCCAGGGAGCCGTGCCGGGCATGGTTGTAGAGTGGGTCAATGTTGTGCAGAATCTCTGTGCGTGGTGAGGCCCGGCCCTCACTGATGGCTGGCCACACGTCATAACCGTCCAGCCCATCAGCTGCCGAGGCAGTGCCCCCTGCCAGAGCCACCAGGGTCGGGTACCAGTCAGTGATGTGCACCAGTGCCCGGCTTGTCCGTCGCTTTCTCTTGAGCAGGGGGCTATGGACAAAGCCCAGGCCCCGCACACCCCCTTCCCAGTAAGTGCCCTTGCGTCCTCGCAGCGGCCAGTTGCTGCCCCCCGAGAAGGTCTGGCCGCCGTTGTCACTGGAGAAGATGATGACACTGTTGTTGTAGAAACCATGGCGCTTGAGGGCCCAGGTGATGTTGCGCACGGCCTCATCCATGCAGGTCACCATGGCCGCGTACTTCCTCCGCGCCACATTGCCCATGGTGCGGTAGCGGTACAGGTACTCGCGCGGGGACTGCAGAGGCGTGTGGACCGCCTGGAAGGCCACATAGAGGAAGAGGGGCTGCCGGGGGCTGTGGCTGGCTAGGATGTGGCTGACGCGCTGGGCGTAGAGGAGAGTGGAGTATTGGCCGCTGAGCCCCCAGGCCACATTCTCACCCTCGTGCAGGTCGAAGCCGCACACCCCTGGGCCATCACAGTTGTCATAGGTGTAGTAGTCCACGTTGCCTGTGAGCGAGCCCAGGAAGGTGTCAAAGCCCCGGCGCGTGGGCAGGCACTCCTTCCGGTAAAAGCCCAGGTGCCACTTGCCCACCATATGGGTAGAGTAGCCCAGCTCCTGAAGCTTCTGGGGCAGTGTCACCTGGTCCAGGGGCAGGCAGTTGGGCTGCCGAGGGCGGATGATGGAGTGCTGAAGTCCTGTGTGGATCTGGTATCTGGCAGGAAGAGGGGAGGACACAGAAATCACTGGTGAGGCAGAAACCACTGTTCTGGCTCCCCAACCTCCAACACTCACTCCGAGGTGAGCTCAGGTCCCAGCACTACCGGCAAGAAAAGCAAAGTAACTAGTGCTGTGCTGTGCTCAGTCGCTCAGTCGTGTCCGGCTCTTTGCAGCCCCATGGACTGTGGCCCGCCAGGCTCCTCTGTCCATGGGGATTCTCCAGGCAAGAATACAGGAGTGGGTTGCCATGCCCTCCTCCAGGGGATCTTCCCAGCCCAGGAATCGAACCCAGGTCTCTTGCATTGCAGGAGGATTCTTTACCAGATGAGCTACCAGGAAAGCCCAGTAGGTATTATCAAATGTGCCCAGCACTTCAAATGCATTAGCTCACTGAACCCTCAAAATCAACTGCAGCAGGTATTTGTCATCTTACAGATGAGGAGGTTGGAGCCCAAAGTGGTTAAGTCACTCAAGCAGTATCACACAGCCAGGAAGTTGGGGAGTTAAGAGTTGAATCCAAGCTAATCATGACAATAACAATAACAAAGGCTGGTGCCAGCCACTTGTATGCTCAGTATTGCGGTGCTATGCCCTTTATAGGAATTATCTCACTAAATCCTCACTTTAACGTGGCGGCGGGGGGGGGGTGCCTATCGTTATTATTATTCCCATCTCCCAAATAAGAAAACAGAGGCTCAGTAAATTAAATCATTTAACCAGCGAGTCAATTAGTAATTAGAATTGGGATTTGTATCCCCAACAGTTTGACTCCAGATTTCAGGGTCCCTACATTCTAAGCCACTAACTAGTCATGGGGTCTAGAGCAAGTCCTCCTCTCATAGATCAGTTCAGTTCAGTCGCTCAGTCATGTCTGACTCTTTGAAACCCCATGAATTGCAGCACGCCAGGCCTCCCTGTCCATCACCAACTCCAGGAGTGCACTCAGACTCACATCCATTGAGTCAGTGATGCCATCCAGCCATCTCATCCTGTCGTCCCCTTCTCCTCCTACCCTCAATCCTTCCCAGCATCAAAGTCTTTTCCAATGAGTCAACTCTTCACATGAGGTGGCCAAAGTACTGGAGTTTCAGCTTCAGCATCAGTCCCTCCAAAGAAATCCCAGGGCTGATCTCATTCAGAATGGACTGGTTGGATCTCCTTGCAGTCCAAGGGACTCTCAAGAGTCTTCTCCAACACCACAGTTCAAACGCATCAATTCTTCGGCGCTCAGCCTTCTTCACAGTCCAACTCTCACATCCATACAGGACCACAGGAAAAACCATAGCCTTGACTAGACGGACCTTAGTCGGCAAACTAATGTCTCTGCTTTTGAATATGCTATCTAGGTTGGTCATAACTTTTCTCCCAAGGAGTAAGCACCTTTTAATTTCATGGCTGCAATCACCATCTGCAGTGATTTTGGAGCCCCCAAAAATAAAGTCTGACACTGTTTCCACTGTTTCCCCATCTATTTCCCATGAAGTGATGGGACCAGATGCCATGATCTTCATTTTCTGAATGTTGAGCTTTAAGCCAACTTTTTCGCTCTCCACTTTCACTTTCATCAAGAGGCTTTTTAGTTCCTCTTCACTTTCTGCCATAAGGGTGGTATCATCTGCATATCTGAGGTTACTGATATTTCTTCTCTCCTATTCACTCTTAATGGAGAAGGCAATGGCACCCTACTCCAGTACTCTTGCCTGGAAAATCCCATGGACCGAGGAGCCTGGTGGGCTGCAGTCCATGGGGTCACTAAGAGTGGGACACGACTGAGCGACTTCACTTTCACTTTTCACTTTCATGCATTGGAGAAGGAAATGGCAACCGACTCCAGTGTTCTTGCTTGGAGAATCCCAGGGACGGGGGAGCCTGGTGGGCTGCTTTCTGTGGGGTCGCACAGAGTCGGACGTGACTGAAGCGACTTAGCGGCAGCAGCATTCCCTCTTAAAAGTCCAGCCCAAATGTTACCATCACTATAAAGTTTCTCACTCAAAGAATGAGCCACTTTTGCTTCTGGGTTCTTACAGCATTAAGTACAAACCTTCACTGGTCCCACTTAGCCATAGGATTCTACTTGGCTGTACATACATGTTCTTGGGCCCAATGATATTTAATGAGACTGCCCCTTACTCCTCTTTGTATTCCTAGTGCTCCGGAGATGTTTCAAGGACACTCAATTACTTATGAAATGAATGAATGAAGAATGACACTCAAAGGATTTTAGAACCAGAAGGGACTCAAATCATTCTCTAGTTTATTCATCTCAACTTAAAAAGAAATTAAGGTTCAGAGGAAGGGAAAGACTGTTTAAGTTCACTCAGTGGTCAGGAGCAGAGCCAGGACCTGAACATAGAGCCAATCAGAGTCCCCAAACACAGGCCCTTTTCTGGTAGATTAGGCTGCCACTTCTTTCCCCCATGGAGGCCCCAGTTAGCTCATGTGAGGAGTGAGCTGGTTGGAATGGGACACATGTAAAAACCGTTCAGCTCGCAGATGTTATGAGACCAGTTCTCAGGTGCCTGCCTGCAAGTTTATGTGGCCCTGAGATCCAGGTCACTCACACAGGCTAACACCCTGAGGTAGGAGCAAACGGTGAGCAGAACTCTTCATTCCCCATTTATTCATTTCTATCCCATTTCTTCTTCTGTGGTCAAGGGGCCCATGTTATCTGCTTAGAGTGTCGCCGTCACTCAGGCTTACAAACCCTAGCCGAAGTAAGAAGCCTGGAACTTCACAAGTGTATTAGAACCCCACACCGTTTTCTCACTCCCAGGCATCCAAGTTAGGCCGGTCATGACCTAAATTCCTGATACCTTTAAGCTGGTCACTGGGGTGCATTTTTCTGTTTTGGTTTCCTTATCTTAAAGCTGTTTTGGTTGTCAGCTATCATTAGCTACTACTGCCATTTTTAACACTATAGGCTGCACACACTATTTCACTTACTTTGCCTAAGTAACCTACAGTGAAGACTGTTATTACCTCCATTCCACTGATGATAAAACTGAGGCTCCCAAGAGTGCAGCAACAGGCCCAAGTTCAAGATGGCTGGCAAGCAGGAGCACTGAGCTTTGAGCCCAGGTCTCAGTAACTCACACTCAAAATCTATCAGTGATGTGGCCTCTGCAGACCCTGGGTTAAGCTAATGAATGATTAGATTTGATACAAGAAGTACCCAAGGGCCCCGAGTGGCAGTAGGCCTCTTTTTCGCAGAGGCTGGACACCATAGAACCCTGCTTGGTAAAGTGGGTGGGCCAGCTAAGAGTCACTAGTCTGTCTGCAAGTGAGTAACATGGGAAACTGGCTCTCTCCAGCTTTACCAAACACGACTGGATGCACTAACAAACACTAATGAGAGTAGTCAGCATCAGTCAGATGGAGCCAGCTAGCTGCAGGGGGCAGAGGGCAGACACTGCCCGGCCAGCTCAGCTAACTCTGCAGATGGGGGGGTGGGGAGGTGGCAGGGCTGGAACGCGGCCCTGCATGCTGCTCATTCCCCTGCTTAAACCAAAAGTCATCTCTCGGAGAGAAATGCTAATTTGTGCACCACTCTTGGGAATGCAGATTCCTCCTCCCTCTTCTGGAAGCCGGCTAACATTGGATCTTTACTGTCAGCCCTCACCCCCAACTCATACACTTGAGCCCCTTCCTCTTTCCGATTCTCTCTCTCAGTTCCTAGAGCTAAATGCTAAGTGCCAGGTTGAAGAAAGAAAAGGCAACTATTTGATTCCCAGCTCCAGGGCCCCTCTAAGCACCTGGCTTCTCAGACTTCTCTCCTACCCATCCCAAAGCTGGGCACAGGCACCAAGTTTGGCCCTCCCTGACTCTGTGACTCAGTTTCTCCCATCCAGGAAACAGGAAGACTATGGCTCTGGTTTCTGAGATCACACTAGTGGCTTCTGGCTGGAATTTGGGAGAAAGCACGCCTTGGACCCCATCCAAGGAGGATTAGCTTCAGCCTTGCCAAAGGATTTTCTCCTAAGTGGCCAGAGTTTGCCTTCCACACACCCACCTCCTGTTTCCCTGCTCTATTAATCCTGTAATCCTACCACCTTGCCTGTGGACAACTCCTTACAGAGAAAGCAGCACGTCTCCTTGGGGCTTCCAGCCAACTTGGGAGGATTTTGCAGATGAAAAAACAGAGGCTTTGAGAAATGAAGTAACTAGCCTAAGGCTACACAGGTCAGGCATCCTGTGTGTGCCTTTCTCCTCCACCTATCCATTCCTTGGCTTCTTCCCAATGTCATCATTAAACAATTTGGAGGCCCTAATCCTTCCAGGAACATTGTGGCTGCCATTTATTGATAACCAAGCAGCCTATATGCAACTGGTTCCATCCTCATCAGTCTTTTTCAAGATTAAAAACTGTTCTTCACCCCATTTTATGGACAAGAAAACTGAGGCTTAGAGAAGTTACACACCCTGCTCAGGGCCTCAGGGTATGTAAATATTAACAGAAGCAACATTCAAACCTAGATGTCAGAGGCTTCCATGTTCCTCTAACAAAGAGATGATCAGATATCTCCATCACATGGTATGGAGTCTAAATGTCCTAGAACATCAGAGGGATTAGATCCCCAAAGATGATCCAACCCATTCAGTGTACAGGTAGGGAAACCGAGTCCCGGAAAGGGCAAAGGTCTTTACTAATGATCACACAGTCAGCTGGAGACAGAATTGGCTGTGAGCCGGGGCTTCCCAGCTCCCAGTGGTGTTAATGTCAGTACAAAGTGAAAACTACAGCTGGGTTTATTTGGGGCTTGGACCGGCATCAGTGGCTTGGTCATGCTTACCTGCCGGTGAGAAGTTGGCTCCGTGAAGGCGTGCAGATGGGCTGGATATAATAATTCTCCAACTTGACACCCTCGGCTGCCAGGCGGTCCAGAGTGGGGGTTTCGATATCTGAGCCATGGTAGCCCACGTCGTGGTAGCCCTGGTCGTCGGTGAGGATGAATATGATGTGGGGAGGCTGCGGTGGAGCAGCCGAGGGGTGCTCCACGCCAGCCTCCGCGGGCGCGTCGGCGACCAGGCTCGGCTTGGCCCAGTCCCAGGACAGGTAGCCGAAGCCGAGCAGGCTAACTAGAGAGAAGCCGGTAAGGGCGTGCATCGCCATGCCGGCCCGTGCGTCCCGGCGCGCAGCGCTCCCAGGGCCTCACCGCCTCGCGCGCCCAGGGCGCACGGCCCGCACGCCCGCCGGCCGACTAGCCCGGACGCTGCTAGAGCGCTCAGCGTGCCCGGGGGGCGACCCAGAGGTCGGTCCGGGACTGGCTGGACGATGAGGCCGAACCTGCGCGGCCGCAGCGGGGCGCTCTGAGGAGGTCAGGCCCGCGCAGTCTCCCGCCGCCCCAGCGCCCGCCCTGCGCCGCTCGTGTCCCTCTCCCCTAGTTCAGCCAGGCCAGCCTGAGACACGGTGTGGCGGCTTCCAAAAAGTGCTCTCGACCATCCTCTGACTCCCCTCTTCGTTCTAGCCCTTGATTTCCCCCGCCTCCTAATTTCTCTCGCCTCTGCTTTCCCTTTCTCCTCCTCCCGACCCTCCAGCCCCCGGCCCGGCCTCTCGCCCCGCCCGGAGTCGGGAGAACTGTCGGCTCCCCTTAGGGAGGTGGGCAGGACCCCAGCAGAGAAGAGGGGAGGGACGCACGGGTTGGGCGGGTCTGTGGGGGACACCGCGGGAGAGAATGAGAAAAAGTTGTAACATCTGCCGGGGCCGAGCCCCAGGTGGAGGGGCGGGGCGTCCAGCGGCGGCTCCGCCCCCGGGCGGGAAGCCCAGGCCGACTGGGCCCTCCGGCTCCAGCCTCCGCCCTAGCCCAGACTGGGGAAAGGAGGAAGGGGGGCTGCTTGGAATTCGATGGAACGGCTCTGGAATGGCCTGGTCAGACATTCCTCGATCATGGAGTCTTAGCTTATCCGAGCGCCAGTCCTGGAAGGGATGTGCATCATTTTCTATTCCAACCGGGTCAGTCCGCCACTGGAGACACTGAGGCCTGGACGTGGCCAGAAACTCGTCTAAATCACGAACAAATTGGTGGCTTCTTCCCTGGGGCTCACAGTGGCTGTCTGAAGTAGCAGTAGAGACAGCAGTGGAGAATAGGGAAGGCTGTGCCACTTGGCTTACCTCTCTCCTCAACCTCTCCCCCTCCTCATTCTTCAGTTGACAGCTAGACTGGCAGCACTAGTATCCAGAGGACAGGAGCTGTTGTACACATCTCATTATCCCCAGGCTCCAGAAGCTCCATCAGTACGGGTATCGCTGGGATGAACAGATGAACGGGCCTCGAGGGTCACCCAGGCTAACACCCACTCAAAATCTCTGTACCAGGGAAGGCAAGCTTGGGGGACTCCTGGGCCAGGCAAGTATCACACATGAGTCAAGCAGAGAGGCTGCTGTGTTGCCAGAGGAAGGCAGCAGGCGCATGGGGCAAAGGACCTCAGCCTTGAGTCCAGCTGACCTTCGTTATGCAAGAATGTGGACCAGTGTTTGCAGATCTTCTGATTTTCCAAGAACACCCAAATCTAGATTGTTATGAGAAATATTCTGATTGTTAAGAGCTAGTAATTCGTTTAAAGCCAAATCAAAGCACTGTACAGGCCAAATCAAACCTATCAGGAGGAACTGCCCTGGTGGTCCAGTGGTTGGGAGCCTGGCTGCCAATGCAGGGGACATGGGTTCAATCCCTTGCCCAGGAACTAAGATCCCACACTCTGTAGGAAAATTAAGCCCTTGTGCCACAACTAATGAGCCCGTGTGCTAGAGCGCACAAGCTGCAAGAAGAGAAGCCTCCACAATGAGAAGCCCAGGCACCACAAAGAATAGCACCCGCTCTCTACAGCTAGAGAAAACCTGGGAATAGCAGCAAAAAGAGTCAGAAATCATTAATTATTTATTTAAATAAGAGAAAGAGAAGATTTGCATACTGCTGTCTAAAGCTACTTCCAGCTTTTCAAGGACTGGCTCCCATCAGTTTAAAAAAAAAGAGTATAGGGAATATTTTAGGCCATTGGGTGCCTGTTTGCAGCTTCCGCTCTGCATCATTGTTTTCTAGATTTTAACGAGGCTGTATTTTTTAATGGGAGAACTGAATTAAACAAAACTAGTTAGTGTTTTTTTTTTTTCCTTGTTTTTTACTACCGGAACTTCAGTCTTTAATATGCTGATCTCCAAAAGCTGTTTTTCCCAATTTTATGTAACCAAGGACCCTCTTTTTCACAGAGCTCCTCTAAGAGCCAGTGTTTTAGAAACTTTGACATACAAAGACTGCCCAGGTGGGTCTTCTCTCCCAGCATCTTTCCCCTGCCAATATTCTGCTGTGATCCCTTCTCTTTTCTTTAAAACCACTGTGTGTGGGGAAAGAAACCAGACCTCCAAAATAGCAGCCCAAAGTGAATCTGCATTTCGAAATGAGGGCTGCGTGGGGCTGGCCACTCCTGTTTGCTCAAAGCCCCATATTTAGGATGACCAGATTTATCAGAAGGGAAAACTGAGCCTGTTGTTCTGGCAGAAGAAATGTTGAGGACAGACAGGAAAAATACAGCGTCCTGAGGGGAATGCTGCTAAAATGGTGCTTCCGGAGGCTTCGGCCTGAGGCTGTCCAGGATGTCAAAGTGGGACAGGTCACAGGAGGTCAGATGGACTTGGGTTTTGCATTTTTTGCATTGTCTGTCCCAGACCTGGGTTCTTGGTTCCTGAAGTGACCAAGTTCCTCCTGAGAAATGGCACAAGGAGAAACAGCAAGGGGGATGGGGTGGGGATGCAACCTTGAAGATACAAATCCAAGGAGGCCAGCTCACAGGCTGCAGATTTCTGTGGGGTTGCCATAGGGACAAGACAAGCAGAATTTCTGAGAGTTCAAGACCATGGACTCTGATATCATGCTGCTTGAGTTCAAATCCTGTCACTTATTTGGGGTTAGGCCTTGGGCAAATTACTTGGCCTCCCTCAGCCTCAATTTCTTCATCTGTAAAATGGGATGATAATATAAACGCAATACAACACTGTGCTTAGTAAATGCCTAGCTCGCAGTAAGCACTCGATGAATGTCAGTGGTTCTGATGATCGTTATCTGTGCTTCTGAGAGAAAAGATTGAGTCCTGTGGGTGCAAGTTACTGGAAAACAGATTTCAGGCCAATTTAAGGGATTACTTTTGTAGGAAATCTGGCAGCTTGCTTAATAAAAGGATGGCAGTGATGGGTGAATCACCATGTGAAGAGGAGTGGGTGGACTCTTGTTCCCCAATATTCACATTTCTTTTAAGAGTCCCTTAGTAATCACTGGAACCCACAGTGGCTTCAGAGGGTTCCATCCTTGCCTCTGATATTCTAGAGAAATAAACCCTGACCCTCAAACTCTTCCTTTAATGCCATTATACAACTGGGTCAGGGTGCAACATTGAAACTAGACATTTTATAAAGGCTCAGGGATGACAAGGGGGGAGCTTAATACACAGAGTAATGTGAATCCAGGTCATGTCGCTTTCAGAAGGTGGCTCACTCTTCTCTTTGTGTTCTCTACCATGCGCCTACCTGCCCTCTTCCCTAGGACAATGTCCATCAGCGCTACCCCCATCCAGGTAGACTCTCAAGAACTCCAAGATGTCTCAAGTTCAGACCCAAGAAGTAAGGCTCAGAGAAACAGAAATTCCCTCTCCAGCTAAACCAGCCTTTGCAGTTTCTAGTTGAGAAGATGATTGACAGCAGAAATATTCACAGGGCAAATCTGCTCCCCTATTCCTATAGGAGCACACCTACCCCATCAACCCCAAAAGACAGCTATCTGAAAACCCTACCAGAAGCCTAACACCCCGCACACGAAATGCAGATCAGATGTGGCAGGCGTGTAGTGGCGTTACTTGTGTCGGAGATTTCCATTGATAAAATCAGACTTCAAAAAGCTCTGAGTTCCTCATTATTGGAACCACGCAACAGGGGGGGAAGGTGCCCATCTGTCCAGGAGGTAATAGGAAAGATTCCTGAACTAAAATGGGGACCAAAACTGAAGGACTTTAGAAGTTCTTTCCAATTTGAAATTGTTATACTTCTAACTCTTTGTCTCCAGAAAATTTAGGATGTTAAGATATAAAGGTGAAAAACAGGTCAGTCTTTTTTTGTGGCTTTGTCTTTCATTGCTGTGCGTGGTATATGTGTGTGTGCATTTGTGTAGGGGTGTGTGTATGTGCGTAGGTCTGTGTGTGTATTACTGTAGGGGGGATGTGTGCATGTGTGTAGGTGTGTATGTTATGTTTAGCCATCTTTGAACTAAAATTACCTTAGTACAGATATTATTTCCTTCTGATTTAATTGACCTTGGCAAAGATCTTATGCACAGATTATGCATGCTGTCATCCTCTGCAACTCAGTTTGTCTATGCTGGACCAAATCAAGGATCTAAAAGAAAACATAGAAGGCCTCTGGATAGACAAAAATGTCACAGAGTTCAATCCTTTAACTTGGAGCAGAGCTCCCCAGGCCTTCCTCACTCCAAGCCTGCTGACTCTTACTTCACACACAATTCTTACAAGGCTAATGATTTCATTTGTCAGCCCAAGTATATTGGGAGCAGCTCGGAGGGAATACATAAGAAGGTAGCAAGAGGCACCTGCCTGTTTCATAGTAACACAGTTTCATAGTGAAAACATTAAGGAGAAATAAAGGAATACACATAAAATCAGCCTGATAAATTCCACAAGCCTGAGAGTTTGGAGCCATCTGATGCAGAAACAAAGAGCCATATCCACCCAAACAGAATCAAGGGCATCACCAAATCACAGCTGAGCACAGAAGTAATGATGGGTTGTCCTCCAGAGTGTCAATCCTGTTCAGGATCCTCTTTTTAAGAAAGCTAGGGAAGGCATCAACTATTTTTTCCCATCCAGAATGGTTACTATGACAAGTTCATGGTGTAAGCTCAGCTTCAGCTTGTAGAGGATCCTCCCGGAAGTTGCAGGCTCAGGAGGCACTGCCTTCTGTAGTAGTTCCATGGTGATGAGGGTGCTGCACAGCTGTGATACTGGAGGTCAGGCTCAGCAACCAGGGGCCAGTATAGCTCATCCGCCTCCTGCCTCCTCCTCACATCTCTCAGATGCCAGCATTATGATCCCTGCACGTCAAGCCCCATAAGCCTCTGCAGCTTGAGAGGGTGCGTGGTACTCGTCCAAGAAGCCGGTGGGAGCACGGAATTCCACTCCAGGGGCTGTTTCTGATAGTTTGCATTGTTCAGTGACCACTGGTTCTTGCTTTAACCCCTATGCTGTCAACTAGTGCATCGTTAGCTATAATTCATTAGTGTTAATGGTAAGGTCAGAGGTGTCTAACAAAGCCAAGCTGGCTACCATAGGAAAATGTATTGCCAGGGCCCCAGTGAAGTGTGTGTAAGGAGTTCAGGTAAAGACTAGCCTGCCCACGTGAGCCAGTCTCCCTGGTGGGCAGGCTGAGGGGCAGCTGAGGCCCGGTTCTTGCTGGATATTACTGTACTGGGGCAAAATGGTTCTGGGAGGAAAAGTGCTTTCCTCCTTCATGCTAGGTCACCCCCTTTAGCATTTCCGGGGGAGATACATTCCCCCAACTCTTGCTTCCAGGACCTCCTGGTGGTCTAGCTGAGCGCCCCTTGCCTGTCAAGATCCTGTGTTAGACATCTGAGCCTGGAGTGGCAAGAGCCCATGCACCCAAAGCCCCTTGCTTTTAACCCTTCACAGGGCCCCAGCCTGGGGCATTTCAATGGCTCCTTTCTCTGGCGCTCAATGAAACATTCTTCCGAGCAGATTATTGAAAGCAGAGCTCTGGGTACACAATGGGCGCTCTGTGCTCACAGTTGCTGCCCAATCTGTTTGCCCAGCCCGACTGTGGCCTTGCCTCTCCGCACACTCCCCACCCTCCACCCACCCGACCCCGGCCCCACCTCGAGGCCAGCTCAAAGGGAGGCCATATGAAAAGACTTGTTCTCCGCCTTCTCAGAAGTTCCCGCCATGGCATCTGCCAGCCTGGGGAGAAGTTAGTCTAACGGGTCCCAGGACTGCCTCCAGCCCATCCGTCCATCTATCTATCTGGGGTTCCTCTCACTTTGATGTCCAGAGGCTTCTGTCTTCACTGATCAGCTGAAGTTTCTCTTTCTCTCACATACACACACAGATATGCACACGTGCATACACATATGCACACACCAGATGGGACTTTCCAAGAAAGAGGCGAAGTCTCAGACAATCAGATAGAGAGTGGGGGCCACTGAAACCCAGTCAAATTGGGGGGTTCCTGAAACAGAGGATGCCAGGCTGCCCACCAGCACTGCCGCCCCCTCCTCCCAGCCCAGGGCTCCACGTTCCTTGCAAGTTCAGGAAAGGCAAGAGCATTCAGGTTAAAGGTAAGATGCCAGAGCCAGACTGCCTGTGTTCCAGCCCATCCCTTCCATTTGCTAGCTGTGTGACTTAGTTATCTGAGTTAACCTCTCAGGCACCCCAGTTTTCTTATGTGTAAAATGGAAATAATAATAGTACCCACCTCAGAAGGCTATTGTCAGGATTATAACAGACAGGGCAAGCAAAACTCTTAGCACAGTGCCTGGTGCATAATAAGCTCTCGAGAATGGATGGCTATTGTTATTACTGTTACTATACTTAGATTCTATTGTCATTATATTTAGAGTCTATTCCTACAAGTGTACAGCCTCAGGGACAAAAATCCACATTCCCTCTAAGTCAAGTCATTCCTCTCCTCCAAAACATTCAATGGCTACCCACTGACAGCAGTAAAAAAAAAAAAAAAAAAAAAAAGAATCCAGTCCCCTTGGTCCAGCACTTAGGGGGAGAACTTTGATCTCCCCCTACATCATAGTCACTGGATACATGGAAGGTAAATGAGTACCATCACCATATTTCAGTTGTCATCATCTATTGTACTACTTGGAGAAACTGGCCTTTAGCCCAAATTTATAAGGAGACTCTGCCTGGGGGGGAAAAAACCCTAAATGATTCTCAGTTTGAAGTTCAGAAGTTAGAATAATAATATCTTGTGTTTATTAAACATCTACTATGTGCCTGGTACCATGCATGACACTTTACATCCATTATCTCATGCAGTCCTAAGTGAAGTGAAGTGAAGTCTCTCAGTCGTGTCCGACTCTTTGCGATCCCATGGACTATAGCCTACCAGATTCCTCCATCCATGGGATTTTCCAGGCAAGAATACTGGAGTGGGTTGCCATTTCTTTCTCCAGGAGATTTTCCCATGCAGTCCTATGATGTAGATAAAATTACTACCATCATCTTACAGATGGAGAAACTTGAGAAGTAAAGAAAGAGTGGCTCAGACAGTAAAGAATTCTCCTGCAATGCGGGAGACCTGGGTTCTATCCCCGGGTTGGGAAGATCCTCTGGAGGAGGGCATGGCAACCCACTCCGGTATTCTTGCCTGGAGAATCCCATGGATGGAAGAGCCTGCCGGGCTACCGTCCATGGGGTCACAAAGAGCCGGACATGACTGAGTAACTAAGCACAGCACAGCACAAGTCTTCTGCTCAGGGTCACACAGCTGGGAAGTGTCAGGATTTGAAGCTAGGTCTAAAATCTAATGACTGCTGTCCATTCTCCCTCCCGTTAAAGACACCAGGTCCATCGATAGTGTCTTCACTACCATTTTCCCCTTTGCACGTGAGTGGTCAAACGCCAGCTCTCCCAGTGTACTGGAATGCTCTGGTGGCCCCAAGGGCTCTGGGAGGTCTGAATGGGCCTGGAAATGTCACAGATACATACTCTAGGAGGCTCCCTCACACCAGCATCCTAGGTGGGTCTGGCTCCTGAAGGTTTTCACCCCTCAGGCCTCGAGGGGGAAGGGAACCACCTGGCAAGCCTGCTCTCAAGCCTGTTCCCTGCCCTCAAGCCCCCGTCTTTGAGGCCCCACTGCCAGCTCCAGTAGCTTCAGGATGTCCCAAAGCCCTTCAAGGCACAGGTTTCCCCTGGCTGTCTATCTTCTCAGACCTAGATGTCACCTGTCAGCTCTGCTTCCCTGTGAAACAAGAGTCAGCCTCTCAGGGCAGCAATCTTGCTGGGCTTTTTCTTTTCGGGGACAGCACAGCACAGCCCCCGCTGCCTCCTGGCCTTGGCTAGACAGCTCTAAGGCAAGAATGCGCACTAATGACAGGGACAAGGCTTGCCTCTGTTCCCATGGCAACTGCTGCGCTCTACTTAGTCAATCACTTTTTGAAGCTCCTGCTGGTGTGAAGTTATTTTGCAAAGAAATGCTTAACTCTTATCCAGGAACTCTGCTTTGGGTCTTCAGATCCTTCCAGGTCCCTTATAAAGTTGATTTTCTCTTTCCTCCCTTTGTTGGAGTCCTTTCATCTTTAAAGCTCAGCTTCAAATCCCACCTCTTCTAAGAGACCTTTCCAGATCCCCACACCCCTCCCTTCCCCATGTGGAGTCAATCTCTTGCTCCCCACACTCCCCTGGGGCGTGTTTATGGCTTTATTAGATCACAGCCTGCCTGTTTCACAGTTATTTATGTGTCTCCTTCTGAGCCCCTGGTGAGTGATCAGCCCATAGTAGGTGCTAAACAAACATTTGTTTGAATTTATTTGAATTTCCCTTTCAGGGTTTTTAAAAAATTACTATTATTAACAGTACGGGCCATTACTAATAATCCCTTATGCTTGTAAAATTATTTACAGTTTATATATAGCTTCATGCTTGAGGGCACTGCTTTAAACCCCAGCCCCACCCTTGCTAGCTAGCTGTGTGACAGCATACAAGCCTTGGAACAGCTTTCAACTATCAGTAAAATGGATTGTTGTAAATATTAAAGTAAACGTGTAAAAGGTTTACTTAGCACAGGGCCTAGTGATGCCTCAATAAATGTTAGCTATTATTATTTTTGTGGTCTCATTTGGACCCCACAAAAGCACTAGGAAGGACACACAAAAAGACTGAGGCTCAGAGAGGGAAAGAGTTGCCCAAATGTTCAGACATCAGTCGAGTTCTATGGTGGGCACCTGCTGGCTGCCTTGGAGCCATTTTCCCCTCTCCTGGAGCCAGAACCCAGATTTTCCTTTGCACAAATGCTTCCCAAAAAAGAAAAATTATTTATGTTTTTAAAAAAGATTATTTCCTTGGTGGTCCAGTGGTTAAGAATCTTTCTTCCAGTGCAGGGGACTCAGGTTCAATCTCTGATCGAGGACCTAAGATCCCACATGCCATGGGACAACTAAGCCCGTACTTAGTTGCCATAACTACAGAGCCCATGGGCTCTAAAGCCCCGGGGCCACAACTGGAAAGAAGCCCGTGCACCACAATGAAGATCCCACGTGTGGCAACTAAGACCCTACACAGCATCTCTTCCCCCTCTGCAAATATTTCTAAGTTAAAAAAAAAGAACTACTCTGCCCCACTGGTGGGTAAACTCCAGGGGCAGGCTTGGATAATCAGAGCATCAGATGTCCCCCTGCCACAGGGATGGACAAGGGATCCAAGTCTGTCCAGCGAGACTTGATTCTTAGATTTTCATTTGAATTTTTGATAAGATAGTCTCTTTTCTACTGGACTGTAAGCCTGGACCTGCCTGGGGCTAAGCCTAACAGAGAGGAAAGCAAAGCGCAGAGGCAGACAGATCCATAATAACAGCATCTGAGCATCTGAATCCTGAAGCCAGAACCACCCTTGGGCGTGAGTGATGCGAACCCATACGGTCTTCCCGGTGCCAGTTTGCGTTGATGTCTGTCACTTGCATCTGAACAAGTACCAGCCACTGCTCCTCCACACAGAAGTCAAGGATCTCTTCATCCCGTTCATTCACTTGAACACTTATTGAGCACCAACTGTGTGCCCTTCACTCAGTTGGCCTGAGGCTACAGGGGTGGGCAGGACAAATGACCTGGCCCTCTGGGAGTAAACAGTCTACCGCCTTCCCACTTCACATATGACTCAGGCTCAGAGAGGGGGATGCCCCAAAGTATGTGCTGTTCACGGTGATTTAGGGGCTCAGGGTCCTGGGTGAAGCTGGGCAGGGGCTGAGGCCGGCAGCTGGGACCTGTCAGTTACCAGCAGGACTGGTTTAGGAAGTCATGACTTTCTGCTCATCCTGGGTCAAAGCAGGAAGGTTCTGGGCCGGACCTTAAGTTGAATGTAGAGGCTGAAGTTCTAGTCCCCTGTGTTCAGAGATCCAGGCAGGGGACAGTTTCCTGGGAGTAGTGTGGCTCTGAGGTCTGAGTTGGGGGGATTTGACTCCCACGCTCTTGGTTTAATGGATAACCTCTCCTTTTGAGCTGGAACTCTGATTGTTAAGGGTGGTCCAGCATCAAGATTATCTTGGTAGGATAAATCTGGGAGAAGGCTTCTTCTCCCAGGAGTTTTCACCACACTTTTCAAAGGGAAGGGCCTCGATTTCCAGCCGAAGCTGAGGCTAGTTTTTCTACTTTATTTGATGACTCATGCCTGGGAAAACCCAGTCTCTCCAGGGCTGGGCCCCTTGGGGAGGCTTCGATGTCTAGATGCTTAATTTGCACTCAGTTTGTTTTATCTGTCTCTGGCTCATCTGTGTCTGACACAGGGTCTGGCACCCAGTAGGTGAATAAGTTTTCCTCAAATGAATGTGTGGGGGGGTTTTTTAAGACAGAGAGTGCCTGTTCCGAGGCAGATGGACCATAAAACTAGTACAGCATAAGCTTCAGGATCCCTTGCTGGCATGAGCCCTTCCCTAATCCCCAGGAGGAGCCCTGGCCGTGTGTTCACATGGTCATGTGCTTCCGTGAAATTTGCACAAGTCATTTTAACTGCAGTGGGCTGAGATCACTGACTCCACTCTGACCTCCTTCCTCACTGTCATATTTTCCTTGTGTCAGGATGGCCATGGCATTTTGGGGTCTGGCTAAAGGGAAGGTGAATTGGGGAAATATTTAGTCTGCGTCAAGTGACTGTGTAGGTTCCATGTACAGGTAAGTCAGCTGTATATTGAAATATCTTTGGGACCCTCTTTCTGTCCATGGAGGCCATTCACCTGTCCAGATGTACAGGCTCAGACCTCACACAGTGATGTGAACGTGTCCCCCCATATCTGGCCACGAAAGTATGTCTTAGAGAAGAGAAACAGTTTGAAATCTAAAGGGCCAGAAACTAGGCTATGGAAAATTCTTCCAATTACCAGGTCTGCCTGGCCAATTGTAAGCAGAGGATTTAGTGCTCAGAGATACTTAGACACAATGGAAATTATTTCTTGTCAGGAATATTCTTTGTCATACAGTTTATACAATTAGAAACGTACCATAAACTTTTATTTCCTTTTTAAAAAAATTTTATTAGAGCATAGTTGTTTTACAAGGTTGTGTCAGTTTCCGCTGTACAGCAAAGTGAATTAGCAATAGGCATACACATTTCCTCTTTTTTTGGATTTCTTTCCCATTTAGGCCACCACGGGACACTGAGTAGAGTTCCCTGTGCTAATACAGCAGGTTCTCATATGAAGAACAGTATGGTTGTTCCTTAAAGAACGAAAACTAGAACTGCCATATGACCCAGCAATCCCACTCCTGGGCATACACCCAGCTGCTGCTGCTACTAAGTCGCTTCAGTTGTGTCTGACTCTGTGCGACCCATGGACAGCAGCCCACCAGGCTCCCCCATCCCTGGGATTCTCCAGGCAAGAACACTGGAGTGGGTTGCCATTTCCTTCTCCAATGCATGAAAGTGAAAAGTGAAAGTGAAGTCGCTCAGTCGTGTCCGACTCTTAGCGACCCCATGGACTGCAGCCCACCAGGCTCCTCGGTCCATGGGATTTTCCAGGCAAGAGCACTGGAGTGGGGTGCCATTGCCTTCTCCGGGGCATACACCCAGAGAAAACCACAATTCTAAAAGACATGCACCCCAGTGTTTATTGCAGCCTTGTTTACAATAGCAAGGACATGAAAGCAACCTAAAAGTCCATGAACGGAGGAACAGATGAGGACGATGTGGCGCATACATACAATGGAATTTTACTCAGCCGGGAATAAAAAGGAATGAAATTGTGCCATTTGCAGAGATATGGATGGACCTTTTATTTCCTTTTGATGATTATCCTGTTGTCAATGAGTCGAGTGGTGGCCCTCCAAAAGGACATGTTGAAGCCCTAACCCCCAGTACCTCACAATGTCACCTAGTTTGGAAAAGGGGTCTTTACAGGGGTTCTCGAGTTAAAATTAGGTCAGTAGGCTGGGACCTACCCCAGCATGACCAGTGTTCTTACACAAAGGGGAAGTTGGATACAGAGACACAAGCAAAGGGAAGACCCCGTGGAAAGATGAAGGCAGAGATGGAGTGAGGCATCTGCAGGACAGCGCACACGGAAGATCGTCAGCAGAGCGCCAGGGGCCAAGGGGGAGGCCGGGGCAGACTCTCCTTCGCGGCCCTCAGCAGGACCAGCCCTGATGACACCTTGATTCGGACTTCTGGCCTCCAGAAATGGGAGGCAGTAACACACTTCTGGCATTTAAGCCACCCAGCTTGTGGCGCTCTGTTACGGCAGCTCATGTGTCACGTGGACTAAGACACCCATGGAATAGGATTGGACAGAAGACCTGTGTCTCTAGACCACCAACCTGGAGCAGTACCACAATAAGTGAGTCCATCCTGTGTGAAGTCCTGTGTTTTATGCATTCCAACTATCAGAAATTTAAAAGTATGGGAGACTTCCCTGGTGATCCAGTGGTTAAGAATCCACCTTCCACTGCAGGAGATGCAGGTTTGATCCCTGGTGGAGAATTACGATCCCACAGGCCAAGGGGCAACTAAGCCCACGTGGCACAATTACTGAGCCAGAATTACAGAGCCACTCTTTCTTGGTTCAAATTAGAAAGTCTTGGAGACTTCGTGGCTATATTATGAATGGGAATGTAAAACAGTGCAGCAACTGTGGAAAACAAAGAGCAATGAAAGATCCCACATGACGAAACCAGGACCCAACACAGCCAAATAAGTAAATATTTAAAAAGAAGCAGAAAGAAAAATGCAACTAACCATGAAAGAGGAAAGAGTGATTACCTTTCCATTTTCTCTATAGAAAACGGTGACAAAGTCATTTTCCTAAGATTACCTAAGTAATTTCCTAAGTTTACCTAAGATTGCCCCTGTGGCCTGCCCTCATCCCCTAAATACTACACCACTCAAGCCATCCAGAACATTTTCCTATTGTCCACAACTAGGACATACCCCAGAGGCCCTCTTCCTGGGGCCAGTGTGTGTTCCCCAGATCCTATTTAGAAAAGCAAGCAGGTGGGTTCTGTTCCCAGATCACAGATTTGAGACTCTTGAGAATGAAGGGGTCTGAATGGCATGGATCCTACCTCCAAAACCACCTTTCCCCATCACTCTTCATCCCTTTTCCCCACCCAAAAAAACAAAATCAGAGTTATTACTCTTAGAACCTGAAGGAACATTACCTTCATGTTTGGCCATGGACCCACTGTCTCAATTACCCTGTGAAAGGCCATCTAAACATTGGCAATTCTGGGTTTTTCTTTCCACCTTTCCCTCCTCCTACCACCCCCACCCCGCACCGCCCCCCCACCCCTGGTCTGGCCTCCAGCCTGCCTTCAGTTTTCCCAGCTTCTCAGCGTCCTCAGGAGAACCCCTGCCTGCTTCTCCCCTCTAATCCACCTCCCACCCGCCCTTACCACCAGCCTTCATTGCTGACTCTCGTTATAGGACCAGCCAGGGTCACGTTTACTTAGGGTCTGTCTGGGCTCTTGGCTGAAGACCTGGGGAGCAGCAGAAGGAGACTTTGGTTGAGCCGTTTGGCTTCAGGCAGGGTTCAGGTGGTATGTAGTGTCTCCCCGTGTAGAGGGCTAGGTCTGGGGCACCCTCAGCCCCAGGGTCTGGGGCTTGATGTCTCATCAAGATTCTGAATGCAGCACTGAGAAGAGGGGATCCGTCAGGACATTTGGGGGCACAGAAACCCAACCTGCCAGTGCAGGCAAGGCTTGTGTAACCGTGAGAATGGAGGTGGGACAGAAGGAAGCTTTGGGGATGACTTGCAGTCTTTCCATCTTCTACCTTTCCCCTTCTGTGGGTGTCATTTTCATATCCCCAGACTCACCAGGAAGAGACTCAGAGCTGCTCTTTCTTGGTTCAAGTTAAAAAAATCCTGGAGACTTTGTGGCTATGTCATGAATGGGAGTGTAAAATGGTTCAGCCACTGTGGAAATCAAAAAGTTAAACAGAATTACCATATGACCTAGCCATCTCACTCCTAGTTTTATACTCAAAAAAAACTAAAAACAGGAACTCAAACATATATTTGTACATAAATATTCATAGCAGCACTATTCACAGTAGCCAAAAGGTGGAAACAGCCCAAATAGCCTTCAAGGGATGAATGGATAAACAAGTTGTAGTAAATACGTACAATGAAATAGTACTCAGCTGTTAAAAGGAAGGGAGTTCTGATACATGGTACAGTGTGGATGAACCTCAAAACTAATATGCCAAGTGAAAGAATCCAGACACAAAATTTCACATATTATATGACTCCATCTATGTGAAATATCTAGGAGAGGTAAATCCATAGACAGAATGTAGATTAGTGGTTGTTAGGGGAATTGGAAGGGGGAAATCAGAAGTAATTGCTTAACTGGTATAGGGTTTCCTTTGGCTGTGATAAAAAGGGTTTTGGGTAGATAGAGGTGGTGGTTGTACAACATTGAATTGAATTGTTAACTCTTATAATTTTACCACAGTGAAATTTAAAAGTCCCAGAGAAGAGCTCTGATTGGCTTAGCTTGGAATAGGTGCCCACCCTGGCCAATCAACAGGGACTAGGGATAGATCTGCAGAAAGAGGGCAACTCCCATTGCTTGTCACATGGTTGCAGTCTGGAGAAGTTACACTTCCTGAAGAGGTGGGAGGCAGGGTGCTCTTCTGAGAAAATGATACTTTAGTTTAATAAATAAAAGAACCTTTAAAGATAAGGGCTAAAAGAGAATTGGAAAGAAGCTTAAAGTCTGTTTATAAAAGTAACATGCTCGTTGCATATACTTTTGAAAACCCTGAAAAATATTAAGAAAAAATAAATATCACCATAATTGTCATGACTCAGAGATTATCACGGTTAACATTTTATATATATACATATAGATAAATATGTATAAATATAGATATCCTCCAGACCTTTTTTTAATGCATTTCTAGCTATAAACACACATATATAGATAAAAATGCCTTTAATGCTTTTTATTCTGTCTCCTGTTTTTTTTTCACTTAATCTATTTTGGACTTTTTAAAATGTCATCAAATGTAGATTCATGCCATCATTTCCCATCATTTTAATATCTGTGAGCCATGACTTTTGAGTGGGTTTCTGAAAGGCTCCTTTGATGAAGTGGCATTTGAACAGGCCATTGAATGATCAGGAGGCAGACACAGCAGCCAGGGCTTTCTCAGCAGAGGGAACCGTATGGACAAATTCAAGTCCGTGACCATCCACTCTGCCCACTAGAAGCAGGCCTTTGATGAGGGAGACAGAGCGGGGAGGCAGTTTTACCAAGGTCATGCAATGAGTTGGTGTGAAGAGGCCAACAAACCCAGGACTCCCAGCTCCCAGCTCAGGGCTCTGGCCTCTGTCCAGTCCTGTCCAGCCTCCTCACACCGACACTCAAGGCCCCACATCACCTGGCTCTCATGCACTTTCATTAACTTCACGGCAGGTGACCACGGGTCATGGATCATGCTTTGCTTTTTGCACAGACAAGGAAGTTCAAGGCCCACTGAGGCTAGGGCTGTCTGAGGTCACGGAACTGGAGGGTATCAGGCTAATAGCCCTCGTGGCATGTCAGTCCCGGGACTGGGGCTTGGCGTGCACTCCACCTGGAGACCCTGCCTCCTCCTCTTGGAGCCATGCCTGTACTGCCCCTGAGTCACAGCGGCCTGCCCGCCGGCCATGAGTCAGCAGCATTCTTCAGGGCTGAGCGCACGGCAGCACAGCCACAGGCCCTCCCCTGTAACTCGGGGCGAGCCTCGCGCATCCTCTGGCTAGCCCGGGTGTGAGAGCTAGCCGGGTGAGTGGCCTTGGGTCACAGCCTGACGGCCTGGGAGCTGACCTGTAGGGAGGCCTCAGGGATTCGGATGACTCAGAGAAACCTCAGCTGCCTCAGTGCTGCCCGGAAGCTAGACACTGACCCTGTGTGCTCTCAGGGAAGGGGCCTGGCTGGGAGACGAAGTGGGAGGCAGTGAGAAGATTCTCTGACGCCCCCTCCACTCCTCTTTGGTCAGGTCACTCCCCACCTCTGGCTGCAGGGGGAGTGAGGGATGTTAAGAGCACAGAATTTGCCATTAGACAAACCCGGTTTGCAGCTGGAGCTGCAATTCTGCCTCTTTTTCACATGTGACCCAGGCAAGTCCCTTAACCTCTCTGGGCCTCTGAAAATGGGAAGACCAGTACCCACCTCATAGAGCTGCAACAGGACTAAATGAAATACTGTATATAATACACTCAACACAGTGCAGGGCAGAGAGAAAGCACTTAGGAACTGAATGCTATTATTAAAAGAATTGCAAATATTATCCAAACTGTTTTCTGGCATTCTTCTTTTATTCATTCACCCATTCACATAACCAATATTTATTGAATACTTACAGAGCTGAGAACAGGGCTTTCCAGAGACTAGTCATCTTGTTGCTGATGTTCATGGTTGAGACCTTGGCTGAACAAAGAAAACGCAGATGTTGACAGTAGGCGTGGTCTCCACCATCATGGAACTTACATTCTAATGGGGGAAAAGTGACATCGTAAGTAGGCAAACAGATAATAAATAAGAAAGTGATAGATATGGTTGAGGGTGATTTAGGGAGGCCACTTAGATGGAGTGACCAGGGGCAACCTCTCTAAGGGGGTGATGTTTACCTAGATGAGAAGGTTGAACTGTGAGGGGCCAGCTTTTTCAAGAGGTAGGACGGGGAGCGCTTCCACCAGGGCGAAAGCAAGGGTGAGCCCCAGCACCCGCTGAAGGTCTGCTGGGGCAGGAAGGGCAAGGAGGTGGATGAAGCTGCCAGCGTGGCAGGACCTTTCACGCTGTGTTAAAACATGTTCTTTTCTTTCTAAATGCAATTCGATGACTGTGGGCTAGGGTTCCAGGGCAAGACTCCTGAATGCCTGAATCAGAACTCAGCTGGGAGGGCTTGTCCTTTTTCCCCAGGGGACAGCCTGTGTCCTGTCCAGGATGCTGTGACCCTCAGCCCTCCCAGCACCAGCCGGGGCCTCCCTGGAGCAGGGAGACCACAGCAAAGCTGCCCAGCGCTGACTATTTCTGGCGGGGGAGGGGGCCGCCTGGGCCCTGCAGCTGCATTCCTGGAGCAGATCTGCCCGAATGGTTGGGCCTGAGGAATGCAGAACCACCCTTACCCCAGACACAAGGAGCCTTTTCTCGCACAGGCCCCTGGAATGAGGCTTTCCAGGGGCTGGAGGTCACTGGATTTCTGCTGTTTATGGTTAAGACCTTTGCCGAGCAGAGAAAACACAGCTGTCAGCCAGAGGCCCAGCACAACACCTGCAGGGAGGGACCCAGGCTAGAGAGGGGAGGGGGCTGCCAGACTCGCCTGCCACGTTGAGTCTCACTGGCATCTATGTGACTGTCCTTAGCAGGGATGACAGCCTGCTGTAGATACTCCCCTGAACCCACTTTAGAGACAGGGAAGCTGAGGCCACTCAGCTGGATCATAATTGCTCATGTCGAGAACTTATTATGGGCCCGCATTGTGATAAGAGCTTGACCAACATTTCCCAACAGCCCTGTGACGTGGTGTCTCCTATTGCTGACATTTCGCAGATGGGGAAACCGAGCCTTAGAGGGATCCCATTACATGCCTGATGTCAAGGAACTGTTAAGTGGAGGAATCTGGAGCTGAATCTAGGCCTTCTGACTCTAAAGCTCCCTCTGGGATTTTTTTTTTCTTTCTTTTTTTCCTGGTCTTGTTTTATTTACTTAAATTAATCTTTTTTTCTCCAAGGAAGCTTCTTGTTACTACTATTAATGAAAAACCCATCTCAGGCAAAGGTAAAAAATGCAATGAGAGCCTTCCCTGGCCCCAGTGGCTAAAACTCCATGCTTCCATTGCAGGGGGCATGGGTTCGATCCCTGGTCAGGGAACTAGGATTCTACATGCTCTGTGGCATGGCCAGAAATTAAAATAAATAAATAAAGAAAAATAAATGCAACGAAAATTGAATAATATGCGGGGACTTCCCTGGTGGTCCAGTGGCTAAGACTCTGCACACCCAATGCAGGGGGCCTGGGTTAGATCCCTGGTCAGGGAACTAGCTCCCACATACCGCAACTAAGAGTCCACATGCCGCAACTAAAGATCCCATGTGCTGCACTCGACACAGCTTAAATAAATAAATTAAATATTAAGAAAAGCAAATAATGTGAGGAAAGTCTAACTAAATACTGTTGCAGTCCAAAGATCTGAGCCTGAGAGTTGCTCTCAAATGATGAGAAGGAGAGATTAACACGTGTCAGGTAGGTGTCTGTGACACACTGGTGCTGAACGGAGGCTTTCTCCTTGAAAGAATCTGAAAGCTAAAATGAGAGGGAAAAGGAAGCCTGTTTTTCCCGGTGTGCGACCCAGTCCTTTAATGCAGCTTGGCTATGTGCTCCTCATTAGTGCCGTTCACCAAACATTTCTGGATTTTTGCCCTCCAGGTTCAAAGAAGGATGACATCTTCTGGTTGCATTGTGGTTGGATGAGGCCACCTGGCCAGTTCTGGTCCTGAACTGTACATTATTTGAGGCTGGAACATTTATTTGCTGATTAAATGATCCTCCGATACTCTCTTTTCCAGAAAGCGGTTGCCTCACAGCCTAGGTTCCTGAGTAAGGACCAAACCAAGGAAAGTGAACACCTGGCGAACCACAGTGAATAGATAACATAGGCAAGAAACAAGCCATTGAGGCTTTCAGGTTGTTTATTTAACACAGCACCGCCTAACTCTCCTGACTAATTCAGCGTGTCGCCCAGAAGCACGCTGAAGATGCAGTGGGGGCTTCTTTTCAGAGCCCACAGCCTTAATCCCCGTGCGGTACTGACACTACCATGCCTTGGTCTTCCTTATGGAAGGCTCTTACCCTCACCAGGCCTCCCTCCCTGGGCTCACTGCTTTAGGAGACTAGTGAAAACAGACTTTGGTCCAAAGTGCCCTGGACTCTCCTCCTCCCAGGACTTTGCTTGTCTGTCTGTCCCTGGCAGGAATAATACACACCTCCACCTCTGCCCCGGTCAGTGTCATGGCAAAGAGACAGACTGCCTATATCTGGACCCAGGCTTTGCTGATTGTCAGCTGTGCGGCCTACACTCATCACTTCACCTCCCTGGGGATGTTTCCGCATCTATAGCATAGAGATGGCAACAGAACTCTTCTATTTGCATAACTGTTGTGAGGATTCAAAGTGGTAATATATGTAAAACACAAAGAACAATGCCTGGTACATAAGAAGATATTTATAAGCATCAAGCTATCAGTATGTTCCCTCTTCATTGGAATCCTGCCCTGGCCTTGCTTCTGGCTTGTGCATGAAAGGCCTGGGGACCCTCCCCTTTATTCCTGAGGGTTCTTTTGAATACTAGGTGGAAAGGCTGGACACCAAGCACAAGAGTTTGCCAAGGCTCTCATAACAAAGTATCACAAACTGAGGTGGCTTAAAGCAACAGAAACTTATTCTCACACAGTTCTGGAGACTAGATATTCAAAATCAAGGTGTCCACAGGGCCATGCTCCTTCTGAGACTCTGGGTAAGAATCCTTACCTCTTCCTAGCTTCTGATGTGGCCATCGGACCTTGGCCTTTCTTCGAGAGCAGCAGCGTCACGCTAATCTCTGCCTCTGTTCTGGCACAGGGCATTCTCCTTGTGGGTTGTATCTCCACAGGGTGTTCTCCATGTGCTTGTCTCTCCTTTTTCCATAGAAGACACCAGTCCTGTTGGATTAGCCTACCCTCCCAAACCAATATGACCTCATTTTCATTTGATTTCATCTGCAAGAATATTTCCAAACCAGGCCACTTTCACAGGTACTGAGGTCAGGACGTCAACATATCTTTTGGGGAACGTGATTCAACCAGAAATGCCAGGAGTCAGGAGACATGGCTTCTTGACCTCTGACTTCCCCCATGGGACCACAGGAACTGGGACGCAGGTGAGCGGGGAGCTTTGGCTGGGGCGTGAGGACACCTGCTTCGGCTCCCAGTGTGACCCTGGGTACTCCCCTTCCTGGCCTCGTTCTTCTTCGTGGTCAGACAAGGAAAAGCACCCAACCAGGTTCTTGTGAGACCCGAATAAGGTAGGAGGCGGCATGAAGGGGCCTTCCCACCTGAAAGTCATTTCCTGACTGCTCTCCCATCTCCTCCCAGGAGCTGGGCAGACTTACCGCAGTGACAGCTTTTCTACTGACTCTGCTATTTAGACGTGCCCTAGTCAGCCCCCCAACCCTCTCCATCTCCAAGGTTCTCTCATGAACTCACCCTTTCTCCTCTTCCTTAGTTCAGTTACTTGGCTCCCTAAGTCTCAGTTTCCTTCCCTGTAAAGTAGGAGGATTAGTTGCCACCTCGTATGCTAATTGCAAGGATTAAATTTAGAGGCAATGCAGTTAAGTCAGCACAGTGCCTGACACATGGTAAATTGAATAAACATTCATTAATATTGATTTGATCATCACCACAGGGAACCAGCGCATACAACATAGAGACAGTGCATCCGAGTCATTGCATCTCCCCTTAGCCCTGGGCCCTCATTCATGCCTTCATCCGCAGCCTTCGATGCGGCCCCCTACTCAGTGTCTTGCTAGGCTTCTAAGAGGATGCATCTGGTGTTTGGAAATCGTGCTGGCTGGGCTTTCTGAGAGGCCTGGGGAACGACTCCCGTCTCTCTGATTCTCAGTCTTCTCACCTGCACAATGAGGGTTTGAGGCTGTGCAGGCTCTGGGAGACCCCACCTGCTTTCCTGTTGGGTGATTCCAGCCTGAAGTGGTCCTTGAGGGTACTGACACTGACCAGGAGCAGTTGAGGATGGGCACAGCAGCAGGGGCTCAAAGGCCGGGACTCCTGCTTCTGCTTCCTGCCCTGCCACTGGCATGCTGGGGCAATGCCTTCCCCTCTTTGAGGGTCTTTCCTCCTTCATCACAGATGAGGCTAGCTGGGATGGAAGCCCTTTAAGTCTGTCTTTCTACAGCTTAACAACCAACCACTTTGGAATATGCCAAGGTTGCCCTTGCCACCCAGCCTTAATACCTGCCATGCCCGCCACCAGTAGCTCCATTCCCCCGTGTAAGTGTGACACACCACTTCACTTCATTCCCATCTCCAGGAGTCACCAAAGTGTCTCCTTCCCAGCCTAAGACCACATGCGTACATACTGCCCTGACACTGTTGTTCCCCAAAACATTTATCCTTACCAGACATTGTACCCTTACTTGTAGCTTGCTGTTTCCCCGGTTCCCCCTCTAGAATACAAGCCTTATAATGACAGGGACCTTCTCCATTGCATTCGACACCGCACCCCAGGGCCTAACATAGCACTAGGCACATTGTAGCTGCTTGATATATGGTGGAAGGAAGAGAGGGAGGGGTAGTCAAGACCACTGAAGAAACCTTTTCTTCCTCACCATTGCTGTTGCTAAGCAATATTTTTTAGCTCGTTTTTATCTGTTCAACCAATATTTACTGCCGGCTGGCTCTGCCCGAAGCGTGGAGCTGAGCCCAGGGGATATGGAGGTGAACTTGATGCTCCAGGGTGTCCACTCCCAGATCTTACAAGCTGTGAGGAAGAGCCAAACAATAAACTCGGCTTGCAGTCAGTGCGAAAGCAGAGAACAGAGCGCCAGGCGACAGTGGACTGAGGTCAGGCTCGGGGCAGAGGGGAGCCAGAGAGAAGCTTCTCAGAGAAAGGGACTTGGGACCTGCCTGGTCACACAGGGGATGGGGAGGAAGGCCGGGGGCTGGGTCCCCCGTGCGGACCATGGCATCCAGGGACAGTGCTCAGCTGTCCCAGCCTGGGCCTCCTCTACCTGTGTTCCTGAGAATCCTGTCTCCCTGGCTGCCAGATTGGACCTTCCTGCCCCGCAACCAAGACCAGGCCCTCTCTCTACTCTGCACACACGGTGGCCAGGTCCTTTCTGAGCTGTTCCTGTCTCATGGTGGACTGGCAGCTGCCTGACCCGCCCCCACTCCATGGAGCGCTTCCTCCTCTCCCTCATTTGACACACAGGGGGTTCAGGCTCTAGACCCTCTCCCTGACCTCGGCACTGCTACAGCTTTCAGACTGGGCCCCTCTCTCTCCAGCTTCACCTCTGGGGTGTCATCTCTCTGGTTCCTTTCTGCTCTTTTCTCTCCTTACTCATCTCTTCCCTTCCCCTGAGTCTCAGGTGCAGGCCCACGTTTCTTCCCAGAGTCTAGACCTGACCAGCCCCAGGTTATGTTGAAGGATATATAAAGAGGCCATTGCATGCAGGAAGAAGAGGAAGAAGAAGGCAAAGATGGAAAAGGAAAAGAAGGAGACAGACAGGAAGAGGAAGAGAAGGGCTGCCCTGGTGGCTCAGTGGTAAAGAATCCTCCTGCCAATGCAGGAAGCACAGGTTCGATCCCTGATCCGGGAAGATGCCAGGGAACAACTAAGGCTGTGGGCCACAAGTACTGTGCCTGTGCTCTAGAGCCCAGCAGCTGCAGCTACTGAAACCCAAGCACCCTAGAGCCCATGCTCCAAAACAAGAAAAGCCCATGCACCACAGCGAGGCAGTGGCGCCTGCTCCCGCAGCTAGAGGAAAGCCCAGGCAGCAGTGAAAATCCAGCACAGCCACAACAAGCAAACAGGCAAATAATTGAATAAATAGGTAAAAAGTGTTTAAAGAAGAGGAAGAGGAGAAGTGCTCCCCTGCACCCTGTCCAAGCATCATCTCACCGCATCTCACAAGAACTCTCTTGGCAGTCCCATTGTACAGACGAAGGCCTGCAACATTGGCCTTACCTTAGTAGGTGGTTGAGCAGGGGCTCTAAGCCACGGTGCCGGCACCCACGTCCTCTGTGCCACCTTTCCCTCATGCCTTTCGGAAGGGCAGAGTCCACTCAATCTGCACCCCCATGGTGGGGCTTGCCCGGCCTGCCAAGTGAGCCAAGGGCCTGAAGCTTCTCCAGGCAATCGAGCTGTTTCCCCTGATGAGGGAGTGGGATAAGGCTGGAAGGTGAACAGAACCATAGAACTAGTCAAGTTTGGGTAAAACCTCTGGGAAGGGAATTAGGCGGCCAGCCCGCTCTCTGGACATTTTCATGAATAACACTTACAACAGCTACCATGTATCTAGGGCAGGCACTGCCCTAAGCAATTACACATGCATCATCTGGCTTGATTGTCACAAAAACTACTATCCCAGGACTTCCCTGGTGGTTCAGTGGCTAAGACTCCACCCTCCCAACACAGGGGGCCCAGGTTCAATCACTGGTCAGGAACTAGATCCCACACGCTGCAACTAAAGAGTTTGTATGCTGCAACTAAAGACCTGGAGCAACCAAGTAAATAAATATTAAAAAAAAAAAAAAAATTATTACTGCCACTTTGCAAATGAAGAAACCGAGGAGAGAAAAAGTTTTATCCACACAGCTATTAAGTGATTGTGTTGTAAGTAAAACTAAGAGGCTCCAGAGTCAAACTCTTAGCTCAACTGATAGTATTTCTCAGGCACCAACGTGGCCCACGCACACAGAATCTCCTAGGCTCATCCCCACTCCACATTGAAACACACGAGGGTAGAGGGACCAGTCATCACAGCACAGACACCTCCAGGCCTTGTCCTCAGCCTTCTGATCGTTTGTCCTCCAGACCAGAGGCTGTTTTCTCTGTGATGGGTCTGGATGCCTTTTAGAAGGAAAACACAATTTTCTTTTCCACTCAACAAGCCCGTGTTTCTCTCCCCTACCTCTAGCCCCACTGTTTATTTCAGCAAGGAAATGGCCTTTGAAGTCCTTACTTCTTGAAAGCTGACAGGGAGAGGGACGTACTCCAAACATTTAAAAGCATGTCCACATTTGGGTTGGAACATGGTATTTTTTAAGGGATTAATGACAGTTTTTGGAATCCACAAACCCTGCTGCTCCTTCAACGTGAAAAAAAAATAAATAAATAGCCTCTTGAATATCTCGGCTGTCAGGGTCTGGGGGAAAACCCCGCTGGGACAGAGAGCAGTGCCAAGTATGTTTTTAGGCAGAATGAGGCAGAATCTGATGAAGAACGGCTCCAAATCTGGTCCCAGGGGAAGATGCCATAGGTCTACAGCAAAACGAGAGTAAGAACAATGTAGTTTTCCCTAAAGCTTCAGTCACTCAGTTTAAAGAATTGTCTTTTATTCAGGAGTTATGCTCTTCCTGCTTTGTCTGGTATCAAAAAGTTCTTTGTGGAAATCATGGCTGTCTTAAACGATAGTCTTTTAATAGTGTGTTTTGTAAAAGAAAATAGCTGGCAATCCTATTTCAGTCTCTTTTTTTAAAAAAAAAAAAAGCTTTTTTGTGTGTGTTTTTAAAATTATTTTTATTAAAGGACAACTGCTTTACAGAATTTTGTTGTTTTCTGTCAAATCTTAACTTGAATCAGCCATGAAAGTGAAAGTGAAGTTGCTCAGTCATGTCCAACTCTTTGCGACCCCATGGATTGTAGCCCACCAGGCTCCTCCGTCCATGGGATTCTCCAGGCAATAATACTGGAGTGGGTTGCCATTTCCTTCTCCAGGGGATCTTCCCGACCCAGGTTCCCTCCCTTTTTAACCTCCTTCCCATCTCCCTCCCCATCCCACCCCTCTAGGTTGATACAGAACCCCGGTTTGAGTTTTAAAAGCTTTTTATTTTGTATCAAGGTGTAGCCGATCAACAATGTTGTGATAGTTTCAAGCGAACTGTGAAGGGACTCAGCCTCCCAGTTTTTAATTAATAATGTTTTTTGAAATGTGTCTGGTCTATGAAATCCCAGGTCTGAGGAGAGAGGAAGATCTGGAAGCAAGCAGTCACAGTATGAAGTGTGAACCTCTTAGGGACCTCTGTGATGGTCCAGTGGTTCAGACTCTGAGCTTCCAATGCAGGGGGCGTGGGTTGGATTCCGGTTGAGGAATTAGGATCCCACGTGCCACGAGGCCAAAAAGAGAGAAAAAAGAGCAACAGAAAAAACGTTTGTGAGACCCTGGAAACAGAGACTTCACAAGACACTGGCCAAGTGTTGAGGAGGTTCAGGGGAGGTCTCTCCAGATGTAGATTCTAGGGAAGGCTTCTTGGAGGAGTGGACACTGGCCTAGGCCAGGAAAGGCAGGGACCACCACACGCTCAGGGCCGAGAGAGGGCACAGAAGGACCAGAACCACAGAGGAAGGAGCAGAAAGGCCCTGAGAGGACACCTGCCCAGCCACGGGCCCCCCGAGTAGCTGACCTTGTGTACTCCTCACGACAAGCCTGCCAGCTGTGTACTCCAGGTATCCTCATCTGACCCCTCAGGAAAGGAAGGCACAGCAAGGTTAAGGTCACATGCAAGGTGGCCCGAGAGTCTAGCTCTTTCCTTTCTATGCTTTTGCTTTCTATTCCATGGTGGAGTTAAGAGAAAGCAAAATTCAGATCTACAGTATACCAAATTGTTCATCAATGGTTTACCTGGGAGATGACACCATAGGTTCTGTATAACTCTTTTTAAAAATGATAATAATAATAATGACATGTGAACAGCTTTAATTATAGTAAATTTTAATTTTTTTTTAAGGTTTTTATTCTGTGAAGCATGTGGAATCTTACATCCTTAACCAGGGATCAAACCCATGCCCCCTGCAATGGAAGCACAGAGTCTTAACCATTGGCCCACCAGGGAAGTCCCATAGCTCATTTTTAATATAAGCATGAATTTCTTTAAAATAGAAAAGAGGTGGGTGCTTTGCTTCACTGTTTTGGTGGTTTTACCAGTAGGACGAGAAGGTTTATGGAGTTTCCTGGCCATTCTCTGAGCTTCCCTTCCAGGATAGCTTGGCTCCTCTTTGTCTGTCCTTCCCTCTGGCTCCAGACCCTTTCCAGCCCCCTTACAGGGCCCCAGGCTGGCCCTGGCGTGTGATTAGCTATCAGGGCCACAGTGTGTTGTGATAAAGCAGAACCTGTAGACCAGTGGGGAGACCGCAGTTCTAGGACAGGAGCTAGGTCTACTTCCTGCTCTGCCGGGAATGTGCTGTGTGGCCTAGGACAAGCCCCTTTCCCTCTCTGGTTCTGATGTTACAGTGGGGCCCTTTCATACAGAGTGGCCTACAGCAGAATTAGTGCAATGGTCAAGGAGGCAACCCCACCCACCAGATCCTGTCCTGAGTTTCCTTCTTTTCCACCAAGAGCAAGAGAGGGAATGATGCAGGGCAGTCTGGGGAAAGGCAGTGTGGTACAGCAGGAGGAATGCTGGGCTGGCCTTCTGGAATTCTAAGTTGGAGATTCTCCATGTGGATAGAATCTAGAGTATTCTACTCCAAATTCTCTGTGGCTTCCAACTGCCCTGAGAATAAACCCCAGTTCCTCGCCATGTTCCTGCATGACCCATCTCACTCGCCTCCTCTGCTCCCACTTTTGCTCACTGGCCCCCTGCCTTTCCACCAAGCTCATATACCCTCAGGGCCTTTGAGCTGGCTATTTCCTCTGCCCAGAACACTTATCCTTATACCTTCACATGGCTGCCTCCTTGAATCTACAGCCCCAAATGACATGCCACTTCTCAGAGAGGGTTCCCCAAACTCCAGCCCCATCCTATGAGCCCATGTCTGCATCCCTCCCCTTCTCCCTCCCCATGACAATCAGCATTGAGCCAAGAGAGACCTTCTGTCTGATTCCAACTGTGGCCTCAGTGCTTAGACAGTCAATAAATATTTGATGAATGGGTGGATGATCAACTAGAATGGGCCTCAATTTTCCTATCAACACAATGGGAGGGTAGGTATATCTCAGGAGTTCTGGCCGCAGACGTCTTTTCGAACATAACGCAGCTTAGGAATCCTCTCCCCAAGAAAGCGCATTCACAATAATTTGCAACAGCTTTGGGGAGAGGGGTCCTCAGTATCTCTGATAGCTACCCCAGACTCCCTGATCTTGCTGAGGTTTTCAGTTTGGGAAGAGAAAATAATGAAGATCAAACAGCTCTTCCTCTGGTTGCAAAAGGCATTCAGGATTTGGTGCTTGCCTTCTATGGGGTTTTTATTTCCTCATTTGGAGACGAAAGTGCCCCTCAGTGTCCCCTCTCTTGCCTCCACCTCCTGGCAGTGCGGGCTCATTATGCTTGCTCTTTGGTTGGCCTCCCTGGTTCCTTCTGGCCCTTTCGTCTCCTCTTCCTGCCGCGAGGATCTTAAGGCAGCAGACTCAGTGCCAGCACCCACCCACCTACCCCACCCCCCACCCCTCCCGGAGAAATAGTCTCCCTTAACGCGAATATGGTCCCCCATCTATAAAAACCTTTCAACTTCAGAAACTCGTAACTGCAGAAATCTGTCCAAACATTCTGGGGCGGTTGTAACTATTGGTGTTGGCTTGAAGGCCTGAGCTGAGCTGCCAGGTCTTTAATGGGGAAATACTTAACAGTCCCAACTCAGGGTAATGGCCAGAGAGGGCGGGGACCCTGCCGCTGGGTGCCAAGGAGCCTGAACTGGCCTCCATGGGACAGTGGACAAGACAGGCTATGGAAGGATTTCTCGGCAGAGTGAAGTTGACTTAATCCTGTTACCTTTTGCGGGTGTGGTTGAAAGAGCCCGAGAGGGGTCAGAGGCGGCGGGACGGCTGTCAAGAGTGAGAGCTTAGCCAGAGCTGAACTTTCATGTTGAGACCCATGTAGCCAGACAGATGAAAAAGGCACTTTTTCTCTCCCGGGCTGGGGCGTGCTGTCTTTTCCATGATTAATGTAGGGAGAATGGCTTAGACACTCCTGAGGGCCGACGGTGAGAAGTGGTCCTTTTTCCCTCCTTCTCAGGCGCCTGTCTGGAAGACGGTGGAGGCCAGAAAGGGTCAGGCGTGTCGCTGGGGGCTGCTACTGGGTCACCTGGAACTTGGGCAGGAATCCACATCACGGAACACCCAGGGCACCTGGCCCCCAGGAGGTGGGCTGCGGGCCACCTCAGGAAGAAGAGATGCTGCAGCCCCAGTCGGGCAGCTACAGAGAAGCAACTGCCCATGGCATTTCCCCTCCCACGAGCCACATGAAACAGTTCCCGGGGAGAGGGAGAGAGAACGTACTTCAGAAGTGGGTGTGAAAATGTAGGGCTGGCAGATGAGGTGCCCCCCACGAGAAGGGGGCAGCACTGTGGCCTTGGATCTCCTGGAAACTAGCCTGAAGGAGTTCCCTGCAGTCTGGTCATCAGGAGAAAAGGGCTCATTGGCTGTATGGTTAGAGGAAACGGCTGCCTCCATGATCCCTACCAGAGACCCCCCTCTCCCCACTGTGTGAGGAAGGGCTGGGACCTGGATGGGACCACACTTAGTGCCCATGGCTCAGTAGGCAATTCTAAAAGCAGGGCACCCAGAGGCACTAGGTTGAGTCATCACGTCTGACCTCCCATGTGGTCCAGCCTGTTGCTGTAGCTTGAAGCCCCAGTTTTCAGGGCAGTTGGCCCCAAGCCAAGGAGAGCCCATAAATTTCCAGTCCCGGGAGAAAGGAAGGTCACTCTGGCAGAAGCTGGGGTGTAGGGGTCTTTCTCAACAAAGTGATGAATCACAGCTCTCAAGATCTTGCTTTGTTGACATCCTGGTTCCCACTGAGATCCTCCAAGACACCCTTGTGATGGAGCCCTTCCTTTTCCAGATAAGACCCTGGGAACTATGCTTGCAGCTCTGGGCATCAGGAAGAGTGTTGGTTGGTTTCCTAACTATTGGGCAGAAGAAGAAATTGAGGCCCCAGAAAAAAGCTGAGCTAGAATCATAAAATGGATTTTCCCTTGGCAGGCATTTGGCAGCATTCTGGTCTGGCAGGTGAGGCCTCTGCAGCTCAGAAAATGGAGAGGACTAAATATGCCCCGATTCCCCCACCTACACCCCACTGCACTGCATGGGACCCCTGAACATGGCCTCCCTTTCCTCTGCTCCCACCTCTGAAGGGGTATCAGCAGCCCAGCCCTGTGCAGATGTCCCCCCAGCTCCCAGCAGAGGCCAGGCCTGGGCCAGTGGAGCCTCAAGAAATGCATCATAAGACTTCCCTAGTGGCACAGTGGATAAGAATCCCCCTGCCAATGCAGGGGACGTGGGTTCGATCCCTGGGCCAGGGAGATTCCACATGCTGCAGAGCAGCTAAGCCCAAATGCCGTGGCTAATGAGCTCCCATGCTGCAGCTACTGAAGCGCACACGCCCTAGAGCCTGTGCTCTCAGACAAGAGAAGCCCCCGCAGTGAGAAGCTTGAGCAGCGCGAGTGGAGAAAGCCTGTATGCAGCAATGAAGACCCAGCAAAGTCAAAACCAAGCAAACAAATAATATAGAAGTGCTTATATGTAAAAAATAAAATGTAAATTTAAAGAGAGAGAAATTCGTCATAGCTGAGAAGGAAAAGAAAGTCCCAGATGCAGGGGCAGGAGTTAAGAAAGCTGATTTCAATCCCAGTTCCCTGCTAGAAAGTCCTATGACTTTAGGGGACCCTTTTCCAAATATTCTTAATGTTTGAAGAACATGTTGTGTTTTACAAGGCTCTTTCACATATGTTATTTCATTCTATCCTTAATCTCTAGGGACCTCAGTTTCCCCACATCAAAATGAGGGAATTGAACCAACAGATGGCTTCAAGGCTCTCTCCTCCACATGCAAAGATTTTGTGAGAGACTATGTTTTATAGTATCTCATATACTATATTATTCATTTTAGGGTTTATGGTTCTAAGATTCTGTGTCCTGGGATTCTATAATCCTGGGCTTCTAAAATTCAATGGTCTTTGATTCTGAGAATATGTGACTTCTTTTCCACGATTTCATGTGTCAGTATTTCCCAAATTTCATGGATACCCATACCACCTTGACTATGTAGGTTATGTCTGCAAGCCACCTGTATTATTATTCATTTAGTATTTTTCTTTAAATAGACTCTTTTTAACTTAAATGTCTTTAAAATGGAAACTTTATATCACTACCACAAATGGAAAACCAGTCTCACCTGCCATAAATAGGAGCTAAAAGTAAAAATAAATACCATAAAAACAATGTTATTAAATTCTAACTAGATACTGTTGCCTGCCAAAGGCTCCAAGCCCAAGGCCTGCTTTAAAAAAAAAAAAAGATTTTAGTATGTCACACACACACACACACACACACACACACACGCACACACACAGAGGCTAGCAAAGCTTAGAGAGGTATTAAAGACATGTTAGCATCAAATTAAAATGGTATAATGAGAAGGCCTGAAAATATAATGGAATTTTTCATTTCATTCTCATTAAGGGATTTAGTGTGCAGCACCATCTCTGGACATCACCTCTGTTCATTGCAGGAGTGAGTCCCTTTACTGTTCAGCTCTCCTGGCCCTGCTCTGTGGATGAAGATATTGGGAACCCTCATCTCCCTGGCCACACACATATATCATCTGGAGATAATTGCCCTCACTTTTCCTGTTGGTTTCTTTATGAGCTTTATGCGAGGTCCTCTCTACATTACTGCAAAACCAGGCCCTCAGCTTTAGGCCTGGGGCTTTCTCTGCTCGTCTCCCTCTGGCTAAGAAGGGGGAGACCAGAAACCCTCAAAGTGAGCTACCTGGAGACTGCTTGAGACGTCCGTGGCCCCGAAACTGGTGGCAGGACTCAGCCAAGCAGAAGTGTGCCAGCTTCAGTACAGGGCTGAAGACAGCTGGCCAGGCTTGTGGGTGATGACTTTGCCAAGAGGGTGCAGGGAGGGTAGGCACTGACCCAGTAGGGCTGCACCCCCAGAGTCAGGGAGGGTGAGGGGCTGTGGGAACTGCCTGGCCTGTTCAAGGCTGTGCTCCCCTTCCCTGAGGCTGTCTGCAGAGCTAGGGGCATCAGGCCAGACCCTGACCTCTAGGACTGCATGCATGCTCAGTGGCTCAGTAGTGTCAGACTCTTTGAGCCCGCTAGGCTCCTCTGTCCATGAGATTCTCTAGGCAAGAATGCTAGAGTTGGGTAGCCATTCCCTTCTCCAGGGGATCTTCCCAATCCAGAGATCAAACCCATGTCTCTTGTGTCTCCTACATAAGCAGGCAAATTCTTTACCACTGCGCCACCTGGCAAGTCCTGACCTCTGGGGAGGACCGAAGTGGGACCTTGAGCAAATCTCAGTGGAGTCACTTCCGCCTTGTAAAATCAGGATGGATACACTGCCTCTGACCATTGTGTCTGACTGCTTGCTGGCTCCCAGCTGTTTGCATCTCAAGTAAACGGCTCCTGACATTACTGCTATAACAATAATGATTATTTGATCCTCTTGATTCTTTGGGGGAGAATTCTTTGGGTTGAGCAGCAACTTTCTCACTGAAAAGGTCAATGTGCTGAAACATATAAATGTTCTGGTACAGGGAAGTGCTTCATAAATTTGGTAACAATTATGCTTTCCTGCTGGGCCCCCTGGTTCCTGAGGACAGCATCTGTCTCTGAACTGGGCTCGGCTTCTGCAGCTGGCAGCATGACAAGTTCTCTGTGATGGTGACCTTGACCTCACATCCAAAGCAACCTCTCTCCAACTTCAGAGCAATAAATTAAAAGCCAGGGTGGCCTTCCTCCCCGCTCCCTTCACCCTGTGTGTTCCCGCCTCTTGTCCCCTGCCTTTGCTCGTGCCTTTACCCTCGTCTCTGCCCCTGGCTTAATCCAGCCCTCAGGACCAATCACCGAGACTAACATAAAGGTCCTGGGTGGACACCTGACTCTCTGATTACCTTAGGGAAGTCCCATGGCTGCTCTGGGCCTCAGTGTCCCCATATGAAGCAAAGTATTGAACTCAATGTCCTCTAGGTCCCTTTTGGTCATGCACAGGGAGTTGGAATATGCAGCAGTGCCCACCACAAGAAGAAAGTGATCCTGGCTACTCTTACCCCCTTGGATCAACGAAGATCTATCAGACTTGCGGTCAGGAGAATGGGGACAATCAACTCTATGGCCTCCAAAGGTTTGTAGCCATCACCTCTGCAGGCATCCAGAGGACACGGCCATGCCTGTATTTACCCTCACATCCTCAGCCCAGAACAGTGTTGTTGTGCTGAGCCCAATACATAAAAATTGTTTTGTGAATAATAGTCAAATGAATGCATGTATGCTTGAAAAGTGGCATAAGGTTATTATTAGAAACTGAAGTTGGAGTCAAATGAAATCAAGTTAGGGCTCCTTAACTTTAAGTTCCAAGGAGAGAAGCCCCTCATTCCTTCTGGCTTTTCCTCTAGGCTCAAACTGCTACATCAGCCCACTCCAGGCATCTGTTGGGTTGGGGGGGGGGCAGGTTGTGGAGGGTGTGGCGAGGAGGGTAGAAGGGAGGGAGAGAAAGACTATTAACTTATTTTAGCTAAGTAGAGAAGACTCAGACTTCCCTGGTGCCTTAGACGGTAAAGAATCTGCCTGCAATGCAAGAGACCCGGGTTCGATCCCTGCGTCAGGAAGATCCCGTGGAGTAGGGAATGGCAACCCACTCCAGTATTCTTGCCTGGAAGAGTTCCATGGACAGAGCAGCCTGGCAGGCTACAAGCCATGGGCCTGCAAAGAGTTGGGCATGACTGAGTGACTAACATACAGAGAAAATCAGATCTACAGGCCTCCTTATCCTGCTCACTATTCATTCATCTATTTCACAAAGATTTCTTGAGAATGTCTGTGTAGTTGGAGCTATGCAAACCTCAGTGGAGGACACATGTGGAATTCGTTAAGTCAGAACACTTGATTCTTAGCCCCAGCTCTGACAGGCACTCTGACCATAAGCTGGTAGTTTCTCCTCTTAGTAACCTTAGTGTTCTTATCTGTAAAATGGTGATGGGGGTGGGGCGGATTAGACTTGATAATCGGAGAAGGCAATAGCAACCCACTCCAGTACTCTTACCTGGAAAATCCCATGGACAGAGGAGCCTGGTAGGCTGCAGTCCATGGAGTCGCTAAGAGTCGGGCACAACTGAGCGACTTCTCTTTCACTTTTCACTTTCATGCTTTGGAGAAGGAAATGGCAACCCACTCCAGTGTTCTTGCCTGGAGAATCCCAGGGACAGGGGAGCCTAATGGGCTGCCGTCTGTGGGGTTGCACAGAGTCGGACACGACTGAAGTGACTTAGCAGCAGCTGACTTGATAATAACTAAGACTCTTTCCTTTCTTATTATCTATAGCCAAAGTCTCCCAACCTGTTAGCTACAGATTCCTTGGTGAGGAGGATGGGCAGGAGGGCAGAGTGTTTTTTGTTTTTTTTTTTTAAAGAGATCTGGGAAGTCATCAGTGCATCAGGAATTGTCTGCAAACTAAACACATGAAGTTACAACTCCTTCACATGTGTTGGATTAAGGAGAAAAAGACACTTTGCAAAAGGGTTTCATATGTTAAAAGGTAGAACCTCTGATGTGAATGGCACAGGCTGTAGTCCTGACTCACATGAGATTTGCAGTTTTACATTAAAATAAACTCCAAGTCACTTGAGGACAAGGAGAGAAACAGACGCAGGTCCTGAAAGTCCAGAGACAGAGAGACCAGTGATCTTCTGGAAGCCACAGACCCCACTGGGAATCTGAGAAAAGTACTGACTCTTCCCCTGTGAAAATGCGTGCCAGCACCAAATGTCATACACAATTTCTTTTTTAAAAAACTGAGTTTGGCTGCACCAGTCTCAGCTGCAGTATGTGGACTCTTCACTGGGGCATGTGGGCTTTTTAGTTGTGGCTTGTGGGATCTAGTTCCCTGACCAGGGATCGAAACTGTGCCCCATGTATTGGGTAGGTGGTGGGGTCGGGGGGTGGTGGAGTCTTAATCACTGGCAGGGAAGTCGTCATATACAGTTTCTTGGTGATCAAGGGCCTCCTAGTTCATTTGACAGACCAGAGGATAAGAACTCTTGATTTAGATAAGCCTGTAAGCAGAAGGCAGGTGACTCTAGAGAAAATTCCTACATTGAATTCTGGAACAAGAGCAGCACCGGACTTATTGGAGAGGCTAGAGACGCATCAGGGACAATGGCTTAGGGACCTGAGGGGCCAGAGAGAAGGAAGGGGGAAGCCTGGGTGAAGTAAACCATGAGCCCTCTTCTCCTGTTCCTTTTGTTAGACAAAGCAATTCTGTCCGCTGTTTTGAAAGACCAAACTCACGAGCTTCAAAACATAAATGAGCAGAGCCTCTTAAATCACTGGGGAATTGTTTATGAACATAATTATTGGATTAAATTGTCTTCATAATAAACAGAGACTGGACTGAAAATCTACAGCCTCTGTGATTGGATATAGAACAGCAGAGTATCAAGAAGGGCCCCTGTCCAGACGAGACCCGCTGTTCAGAGGCAAGACCCCCAGCTGAAAAACTCTTTTTCCATTTTCATGAACATGGACCTCCAGGTGCTAGAATCTTGATGGGCATACAAGATTTAAAAGGTGAAAATATGCTTTTGATCCTTCAGTGGTAATCATTTTAAAAGTCATGGCCAAAGCTGCCAGCACTACTATTGCACCCAGCAGTCTCGTGGCAAAGGACAAAGGACCCAATGGCCAAGTGCAGTTTGATTGAGGCTGTTTGGCAATCAAGGGCATAGACCCCCTGAGTGGCTCTGGGGGTGGGTTGGCTGGGGAGGAGGGAAGAAGTTTGTACCGCTGAGAACAGGTTTCTCACACTTCAGTTTGTATCTGAGTTGCCTGGGTACCTTGTTACAATGAAGATTCTGATTCAATAGACCTGGCGTGCAACTGAGATTCTGCAGTTCCATTAAGCTACCAGGTGATGCCACTGATGCTGGTTCTCAGGCCACATTTTGCTGGCGAGGTCTCAGATAACAGCTGTGACTGCCAAGCATGCTAAGCCTGTGAACTTTGCAGTCAGACAAACCTAAATGCAAATTCTAACTTCTCCATCTCACTTAGCTGAGTAACCTTAGTTACTCAGCTTGTTTGAGATTCAGCTCTTTATCTGTGAAATACAGGTTATAAGGAGTATTTCCTTCATTCAACAAATATACATTTGGCATCAGCTCTGTGTCAGGCTTGTGCTGGGCCCTGGGGACGCAGTGGTGAGATAATACAGGCTCAGTTCCTGCTCTCATGGAGCTGACAGCACTGGAGATGATGGATGTGAAGGACTCAGCATCGTGCCTGGTACATGGTAAGAGCTCAACAAATTACATCTATTTTTACCAGAGGAGAGGTATCATCAATTTCACGTGCCCAGGAAAGAGAACTCTTCTGTTAAATGCTCACTGCTTGAAAGGATTTGAGATTCATTCTGCTATCCTGGGGACAGAGATGTGAAGAGTACATGGTCTGTCTCCTTGAGGACTTCCTGGTTTAGTGGGAAGATAAGCATTTAGCCTGAGTGGCCCCTGTAAGCCGCCCAACTCTGCCCAGCAGCGCAAGTTAGATAGAAGTGGGTCTACTCTGCTCATGTCCTTGGTCCTGAACCACCAGACTCCACTCAGTCCTCCAAGCTGGCCCTGGCTCTCTTGACTGTCCCACCCCTAACTTTAGTTTCCTTACTCTGCTTCCCATTTATCTGTTCTTTGCTCACCTCTTTGACTTGAGAAATGCTATTTCGCCTCAGTAAGGATCCTGACTTCACTCTTGCTGTGCCAGCCAGACAGCCTGAGAGCTCCCATTTGGAGCCAGGCACCCCCCGCATGGACCTCCCTGTCAATCTAGACACCAGTGTTGCAGGGTTCGGAGCGGGGAAAGTACAAAGATTCAGAATGCTCTGGAAATCTGCATGCTATCCTCAGGGGAAGGCCCAGCAGAGCCAGATAGGCCTAACCAAGAGGTTGGAGTTCAGGTAGGTAATGAAAGAATGACAGCCACATCCAGGGGGCCTGGCTTTCAGGGCCCCACCCTGTGCCTTTTACCTGACACAGCCTTCACTACAGTGGGGTTGAGTCAAGGCCAGTGAGAAGACGCGGGGCAACTTCAAGGAGCAGCCAATGACAGGATAGCCAGAGGCAGCCTTAGCCTTTAAATGAACTGCAAACACAGGACAGAGGCTGTTTAAGAAACCATCATGTGCAGCTCTGGGCCCTGAAGACACCATGAGGAGCATGGCTGAGTCCCTGCCCTTATGGAGCTTACAGTCTAGAGAAGAAAGCCACCCAAATGGCCGGGTGTTTCAGTACAAGGCAGTGGGCCCCATCATGGGGGACACACAGAATTGGTGAATGACCAAAGCAGACCTTTAGTGGGGACTTCAAGGAGCAGGAAGGTGAGGCAGGGAAGGATGAAGGCAAAGAAACTTCCACGATGGGGAACAGCATAGGTAAGGACTGGTCCATGTGCCTCCCATGAGGAGGGTGAGGAAGGGGGTGTGCTAAGGAATGGGGCCACGCACAGGTTGTGAAAGTTTGACCACTCTAAGGAGCCTGTCACTCTCCTGGGGGCAACAGGGAGTCAGCGGATGGTTCTGCAGTATGATCCAGCAGTACAGCTACCAGCCCCCTTTACAAATGGGGAAACCTAGCCCGTGAAGGTTGGTAGGTCACTGGCCTGAGGTCACACTACTAGAAAGTGAGGGGCCAGGGTGCAACCCCAGCAGTCCAAGGCCTGAGCCTACACTTTCAAGCTCATTGCTAAGTACGTCCGCAGATAGAAATGCACATATGTTAAAATTAACTAAAAAAATTTTTTAAAACAACTGCACCCAGAGCGTAGGGCTCAGCCAGAGGCCGTACAGGCAAACCCTATTTAAACCCATTTAACAAGGAGCCTCTTAATGATCTCATTAGCCCAGACAAGACCCTTAGGAAACTTGAGGCGAGGCCCTGTTTTTAAATGGGGCTTCTTTGAAGTGGCCACCACCTGAAGCAGCCACCTGAGAGAGTGGGAACAAAGCCAGCCTGTGAGGCCTGTGCCCGCTCGGGCTGGCGCCATGGGGCTGCTCACACGGCAGGACTTGGCCTCTGTGTGGCCCAGGGTGCCCTTCGGGTTTCCATTAGCTCGCTCCCAGCCGCCCTCTCCATAGGCTCATTCGGAGGGGCGACCTGGCTGGCCGCACATGAGGTCATGCATTACGATGGTGGCAGCCAGAAGGGAACTGTGGCCTTCTCTGGGCCTCACCTTCTGAGGTCTGGACTTCCAGACTCCTCTGAACCCTGGCCCAGATCATGACAAGAGATGCCCTGAGTGTGGGCTCACTCTGACCCCTGGCTCAACCTCCACCTCCTGTATCCTCCAGTTCCTTTCATCAGTTCTCTCTTTCTCTCTCTCTCTTTAAATTCTTTTTCTTAAATTAAAAAAAAAATGTATTTATTTGGCTGCACCGGTCCTAGCTGTGGCACGCCGGATCTTCGATCTTTGTTGCATCCTGAGGAATCTTTGGTTGTGGCATGTGAATTTGTACTTTGGGCATGTGGGATCTAGTTCCCTGACCAGGACTCAAATCTGGGCCCCCTATATTGGGAGCATGGAGTCTTAACCACTGGACCACCAGGGAAATCCCCTCATCAGTTCTCTTGTTTCTAGGCTGACACCCCCCTTCCCCTCCAGCTGCCCCAACTCTGATTTCTCCACAACCCCCTCCAGAACGGGTGCCTGATCTGCCACAAGAGCATCTGTGGAGACCCCAACCAGACATTCCCACTTCCACATGGATGTCTGTTTCTTGGGTCAGCTCCAGGTTCTCAGGGCTCCCTCTCCCTCTAGTTGCATCCAATATGAAGCGAGGGGAGGGTCAGCATCCAAGCAGGGCCTGGCCACATGTGTTGGAGCTGCCCCAGCCAAATCTGAGGGTGACTGACCTTCCGAGAAGCGAGCACCCAGCCTATTGTTCCACCACAGGGTGCAAACTCCAGACGGGCAGAAGGAAGAGATTCACCTTTCCAGAACTGCACGCCGAGCCCTCCCAGCAGGCTGTGGCTGAGGCCCTGCCTATTAATAGTCAAGCAGCTGTTTGCCTCCCTGAATGAGACTCTTTATTGCAAGCTGCGTTGACAAAACAGATCCCGCTCCTTCCTGCCCGGAATATTTGGGGGTGGAGGGGCCGCAGGGAGATGTTCCTTCCTTCCAGGGAAGTTGAGAAGGTCAGCAGTGGAAAAGACCTTAATGGTGACCCCCTCTCAGCACTCGGGAGGCCAAAACCAAGCTCATTACCACCATTTCCTTTGCCCTCAGCCATGTTCCCAGCTCCAGCCAGCAGACCACTGTTCCCCCAGTATTTCCTCAAATTCTCTCCCCTCCCTTGTCCCAGTCCCAATCTAGAAGCCTCAGAGTCAAGACCTCAAGTGACTGCCTCTGCTGACATCCAGGCTCTCATCTCCCAGGCCTAGGCCCCTTCAGTCCACTGTGTCTGTGAATCTCCATGCTCTACCTCAGCTCCTGGCCTTTGCTCATGCCATTTCTCCTGCCCTCTTCCCATGCTTAATGGTCCCTTAAGTCTTGGCTTAAAAAGAGACCACTTCAGGAAGACTTGTTTCCCCATACCCAACTCAGTATGCTTCGTGCTCTGCTAAATCTTTCTCCTTGTCTGAAGTTCTAAGGGGTAGAGTGGGTGGTTTGTTGTTGTTTTTCATTGTATTTCTCCACCACCCACCAGGACACTATATGACACTGAGCTGAATAAAAAAGAAGGAGGTGGGGCATGTGAATTCTTCCTTCCCCTTTCTCCCCCAACAATGTCACCCATCACCACACCCTGTTAATTCAAACTGATTGAGAACAAGAGATCTGGACATGGGCCGCCTGGGTTTGAATCATGACTCTGCCGCTTACCAATTGAGAGACCTTGGGTAAATCTAACCTTGCCAAGCCTTCGTTTCCTCATCGGTAAAATGCAGCCAGCCATAGGGCCTCAGAGTAATTGTAACAGGTCAATGAGAAAATGCTTGTAAAGTGCTGAACCCAGTGCCTGGTATGTTCAGCAAATGTGGTTAGCTACAAAAATAACTGAACTCAATGCTCCATTCGCCACAGAACCTTTCCTCCCCTCATTAACCACTGTCTATGATGGCGGGCTACAGCCCATGGGGTTGCAAACAGTCAGACATGACCGAGCGAGTAATTGCCTATGATGGCTGGTGTTGCATAGCACACACTTTGAGACATGCCTGCCTTGGTTGACCCTCCTCCTGTTGAACAAGTGAGGGAGGCGAGGCCAGAAGGAGCAGAAGAAAGAGCTGTGACCCTCAGAGTGAGACGCAGGGGTGTGTCTGTGTCTGAGTCTCAGCCTGCGCAGCCAAGTCCGTGGCCACCTGATGGTCCAGCAGCCTGTTCATCAACCCTCCCAGGTTAGCCCCAGGCCCCAGAGGGCCCACAGTCTTCACATTCGAGCAGCCTGAGCATGAGTTTGGATTCCCAAAGCCCCTTGGGGTACCTAAGGCATGTTTGTGCCGGGAGTTGAAGGGATTTGTTTCTTCTCTGCTTGATGGGGGTAGAGAGGTGCCTGGGGTGGGGTAGAGGCAAGAAGGAAGGAGGCATTCATTCAAGCCTTGGAGCTAGCGCTCTCTGCTTCCAGGAGGCTGGCTGGTTGCTCCTGCTCTGCTGGGCTTCACAGCCTTCTTAAACCATCTTCAAACAGGGAATGCATACGTATCCCTGCCTGGTGCAGGATTTTTCAGTCCCCGAAGCACATTTACTTAGATGATCTCACTTGATCTCTTAGTTGCCCAAACTGTGAGCAGAATAAGGATCTCCCCAACATGGCTGCAGAGAAGGCAATGGCACCCCACTCCGGTACTCTTGCCTGGAAAATCCCATGGACGGAGGAGCCTGGTAGGCTACAGTCCACGGGGTCGCACAGAGTCGGACATGACTGAAGCGACTTAGCAGCAGCAGCAACATGGCTGATGGTAAAATTGAGGCTCAGAAAAGGCAACTACTTTGCCTAAGGTCACAGAGTGGGTGTGTGGCCATACTGAGGCTGGAGCCTAAGTCTCCTGGCTTGCCACCCAATACTCTTACTATTCCACCTGGCTGTTGATCAGGGCAGGAAGCAGAATGTTCTCTGTGGTGTCACAGACCCAGGTTCTTTAAGCAAACAACTCTAGGCCCATAAACATATGAAAAGATATTTATCCTTATTAGGATTCAGAAAAATACAAATTGAGACCTTTATGAGATATAATTTTACATCCATTAGATTGGCAAAAAAAAAAAAAAAAGGAACTCAACAATGCCAAATGTTGGCAAGGATGGGGATCAACCTGATGCTTTCTGCTAGAAGAAATGTCTGTGGGGATAAGTGATTTGGAAAATGATCTATTATTATATTTCATAAAGTTGAACAGTCACTTTCTCTACAACCTAGCAAGTCTACTCTTAGAGATATATACTCCCAGGTATTTATTCACCAATGCTTACCATTCTGACCCCACTGATTATTAAAATTTTGAAATAATTCCATGTTGCTATTAATAACCAACCAATATTGACTGATAAATAGCTACTACTCTGAGTCTCTCCCCAATCCCTTGACCACGTGACGCTCTGTGCACTGGCTACTCCAGCTCCTACCCTGGGGGACCCCACCCCCCCCACCCCCGCCAACCTCTCCAGGATCCAGCAACTACCAGGGTAACACCTGGCCTCTCAGAACACCTCCAAGACCAGGTTCCAGGTCCATGGCATTCATCCTGATTACTCAATGCCCTCATTTTTCCAGTTGTTTATTATTATTATTATGTACACCCTAGAGAAACTCTTTTCCACATTCATCAAGAGAAACGCACAGTTTATTCATAGCTCAATGTTCTTAGTAGAAATAACAACCACAACAACCACAATAACAAATCAACTATAAATAACTTGATGCACACGGACAGGAGATGCCCATCAGAGCTTCTTCCTCCAGCTGGGTCAGAGAAGCTGCTGGGGGCTCAGGCAGAAAGAGGAGCTGGGCCCACGCTTAGAGGAGCTGGGTCCAGGCCCCATCAGATGGTCATGCTGGATAGCAGGTGTGAAGCAGTCTCTCTGGGCCAGGTGCTCTGTGCCTTTGGATTGTATCTTATTTACCAGCGGAGGAGGCAGTTACTAGTCTGCATCCCATTTTACAAGGAGGGAAACCAACATGTAGAGAAGAGGTAAGGTGCTTGTCCAAGGTCACACAGTGTGGAGCTGTGGTTTGTGCTCTTGTCTGTTTGATTCCAAAGCCCAAACTCTTCTTAAAAAAAAAAAAAAACCTTTTATTTATATTGGAGTATAGCCAATTAACAATGTTTTGATAGGGACTCAAAGAAGCTCAGCCATACATATACGGGTATCCATTCTCCCCCAAACTCCCCTCCTGTCCAGGCTGCCATGAAACACTGACCAGAGTCCCCTGTGCTGGACAGTAGGACCTTGAGCCCAAACTCTTCTTCGCTATTGCGTGCTCATCACCGCAGACTGGAGGTTCCTGGGATGTAAGATATTCTCCACTGGGGATCCCTCGCATCCAGCCCAGAGCCTGACATATGGAATATACTCAGCCCAGAGACTCAATATAATCAATCAATTGATCAATCAATCATCATGTTGTGTCTGACCTCGGCCTCTGGGCTGGGCTTCACTCTTTGCTTACCACTTGCCGGGCCCCTCAAATTCAAGCCATTTCTGCCCTGACTCCTTTGCTTCCTGACCTCCTAGTTTTGAACCGGGAGTTGTGAGACATGTCTTCACTGAGATGCCTCTCTGAATCTTTTTTTTAAAAATATATTTATTTATTTGGCTATGTCGAGTTTTAGTTGGGATGCGAGGGCTTAGTTGCTCCACAGCATGTGGGATCTTAGTTCCCTGTGAAGAAAAAAGTGAAAGTGTTAGTTGCTCAAGAATACTGACTGGAGTGGGTAGCCATTCCCTTCCCCAGGGAATCTTCCTGATCCAGAGATCGAACCCAGGTCTCCTGCATTGTAAACAGATTCTTCACCATCTGAGCCACCAGAGAAGCCCCTCAAACAGGTGTCCCCCTGCATCGGAAGGTGAATTCTTAACCACTGGACCACCAGGGAAGTCCCATACATCCAAATCTTTAAAAACAAAGAATGTGATGCTAGCCACACATGCCTTCATTCTTAAAACATTGATTGAGCACCTACTGTATGCAAAGCCCTGAGCTGAGCTTGGAGGAAATAACATTGACTAGACATGGTCCCTGATTTCTGAAGCTCAAAGCCTGCCCTGGATGACCCTGACCCTGAAACCACATCTCCCAGAGTAGCAGGTGCTGAAAATGAAACACACACCCAGCTCCGTGGCCCTTCACCGCAGCCAACTGGTAAATCAAAGTGTCAGGCACTACAGGGCTGGTTTGGGTGTTCTGTCTCCCGTCTGACCTTTTGCCTAAGGAAGAATTTGCTTTTGCTCCAGGAAGAGTAGTGTGGTTGTGGGGAGTTCAGTGTGCTCATTTATTTGTTTTGGTTTCCTTAATTCAATCTCTTTAACAAATAAAAATAAAGATAGTGTGTTTGCCCCAACAGTGGCAGGTCCCCTCTGAGATGTTATTATTACACTTTCCAGAATTAGAATCACACCATCACTGCTAATGGCCTAGGTGCCCGGGGCAATGGAGGAGAACCAGGTGAAGTTACGAGCCTGGGTTCCTGGCCTAGCTCTGCCAATAATTGATGTTGAAAAAGTCATTTCACCTCCTCCCGCCTCATCTCCCTCCTTCATGAAATGAGAGGGCTGAACACGCTCATAAAGACTGAACTTTCACATTTACTCTCTCATTTTGCCTTTGTAATATCCTGTGAGGAAGGCATTTTGATCCCTGTTTTATTAATGGAGAAATTAAAACAGAAGAGACAGGAGAGTCCAGGTGACCCAATCAATCAGAGGCAGAGACAGGACTCATATCCAGGCTCCCAACCCTTGCCTGGCGTCCTCTTTTCTTCACCAAGTTTCTGGTACTAGAGTAACGTCCAGATGCCTTTAAAGATCCTAAGAATATGTCAAGGGCTCTTAACCGTGGGGCTCTGCAGACACAGAATATAAGAACCTGCTCAGTTTGATCTATATGAAATCCTTGTTTTATTCAGTGGGCTGTGGAATCCTTGATTCTCCCAGTGCCCATATGATCGTAAACACAAACACCAGCACGGGTATAGTCACATGGCCATGCAACATCACTAGACAGACAATCAGATGGTCCAAAAACATAATTTTTAATTGTTTTAGATTATCACTGGGATGAACATTTAAAAAGTCATGCAGAACTGGTGGAATGACCCACCCCAATTCGGAGATTTTGTCAGGCTGCCTCCACGTCTCTGAAACACCCCTCCCAGTTCTAACATTCTTTGAGTCTCCCTGGTAACCATCTGCTGGTGGAAATGACAATTAAGCTGTTCAGCAGCCTTGTTCACTTAGTTCCCCCATTATGGCTCTGTGCCAGGGTCAAGAAGGCCTGAATTTATCCACCTGCAGCAACATGCCAAGGGAAGAGGAAACCTTCCAAAGGTAGGGATATATGTCTCAAAATACCGAGTACAAGAGGCCTAAACCTGGGTGGATATCATTCACTCATCCACCACCCCCATTCACTAATCCATCATTTTTAGAACATTCACTCCTGCCTGTTACATTCCAGGTCCTGAAATTTGGAGAGACAAGATAAGGTAGGAAAACAAAAAGAAGGTTTACCACTGTGTGTATAATGCGCCACTATCAATGTCATGTAAACACATATATGTATATACTCAGCAGTAATGTTGCTTCCTCCTAGGAATCTAAGGGAGGGGTGGGAAGCTGGGAGATTTACTTTTCCCTGCATCCTTTTTGCAACTTTACAATTTTGCATCATGAGTATGTACTGCCTACTCCAGAAATCAGTTTCAAGGTAAAAAGTGTTCCTGACTGCCATCCCAGTGCTCTGGTCATCTCAGGCTGAAACCTCCATCCTTGGCAGTAATGGTGTCAGTGGTAGTGCTTCGGGGTCAGTAAGTAGGATGAATAAATAGGCATCTTCTGGCCTTGTTGACTACAGCTCTGTGGCCTCATCAAAGAGGCTGCTGACCTGAGAGGGCTCTGCCCACCCACTCCCAGCTTGATCCCACCCCCACAGGGTGCTGTACCCAGGATGGAGGTAACGGGGTAACCCCTCTGCTGTGGCCTCAAGAGACCCATTTGTGTGGGCATCATGTGGTCACGTGTGAGTGAAAGTCACCCAGCCCGTGTGCCCCTTTTTTCCCTAAAAATATTTCCCTTGGAACCATCAGATGCCCTCCCAAGTCTGCTGGCACGCTGAATGGGCTGTTTTCGGCTGCTGTGGTGTGCGTGCTCCCTCCTCTCCTGCCAGAACCAGGAATGCCACTCACTCGCGTCCCTGCCTCCAGAGCTCCTGAGCAGGGCCCAGGGCCCAGGGGTGGTAGATCTGGATTCCCCATGGTCCAGTTCCTCCAAAGGTGCAGCCCCACTCTGAGATGTACCAGTACTTAGACTGGAGGAGACTAGACTGTTGATCCCTTTGGGCCAGACAAGGCAGGGGAAGACACACTGGACGGGTCTCAGGGGTCAACTTCTCCAGAGACTTTCCTCAGTGAGTCTTCCGTGGGGGCCTCAGTACTGTGTGCCACTGCCCTCCCCGCCACCACCTCCAAAGAACTGGAGACTGTCCTCATCCCTAGTTTGTTATTTATTTTTTTTATTTTTATTTTTGGCTGCCCTGTGAGTCTTGCAGGATCTCAGTTCCCCAACCAGGGACTGAACCCTGCCCACGGCAGTGAAAGTACCGAGTCCTAACCACTAGTTGTTGTTGTTCAGTCACTAAATTATCCAACTCTTTGCAAGCCCGTGGACTGCAGCACGCCAGGCTTCCCTGTCCTTCGCTATCTCCCAGAGTTTGCTCAAACTCATGCCCATTGAGTCGGTGATGCCATCCAACCATGTCATCCTCTGTCACTCCCTTCTCCTCTTGCCTTCAATCTTTCCCAGCATCAGGATCTTTTCCAATGAGTAGGTTCTTCACTTCAGGTGGCCAGAGTATTGGAGCTTCAGCTTCAGCATCAGTCCTGTGAATATTCAGGGTTGATTTTCTTTAGGACTGAATTCCCCTTCATCCCACTTTTAAAAGTGAGGCAGCTGGAACCCAGAGGTAAAGTAACTTGCGCCCAAGTTCACCTAGCCCGTAAACCTCTCAGGTTGAATTCAGCCCAGGTCGGCCCAGCTGGAAAAGCCACCCACCTCTCACTCCACCACAAGGCCTCCCGAGGGAACACTACACTGGAGAAACAGGCTCAGCTTCTACAACCAACAGAAGCCCAGACCACAGAGGAAGAGATTGATGCTGCTGGTTATATTAAAATGTAAAACCCTCATGCATCAGGACTCCATAAATAAAGCGAAAAACAAGCCACTGACTGGCATAAGATAGTAGCAGCAGACCCAGGATTAGAGCCGTCACAGATCAATAAGAACGACACAAACAACCCAAGGAAACACAGCCCGGGATACAAAGGCAATTCACAGGAGAGGAAATCCAGAAGACCCATAAAACGATGAAAATCTTTCAGCTCCAATGATCAGAGACATACAAATTAAAAAATATAAAGGAGAGGCATTTGGCCCCTCTCAGACTGACATAAATTCCAAAGTCTGAAGATTGCAGCTTCAGCCTAGATGGGGCACGGGAGAAACTAGCCAGACTCTCAGATTCTAGGATGTCCACAGCCGTGTGGTTTGTACGGTCCCAAACCAGAAACAAATGCCCATCAGCCAAAAAAAAGATTAATACATTGTGGTACCTAGAGTGAAAAGGATTAGAACAGTGATAATGTACTCTGCAGAGCTCTGCCCATTAACGTGAATAAATTTCAAACAAAATGTTGAACAAAAACACGTTGCAGAAGGCAACATACAGTATTATATCATTTACGAAAACTTGAAAAATCTGCAAAGCAAAACTTTATGTGTTTTATGAATACATACATACATAGCATAAATATGAAAATGTGTACAGGAATGATTCACAGCAACCTCAGGGAATGCAGTGGTGACCCTCCGGGCTGGGGCAGTGGGCAGGGGTGGGGAAATGGGCTGGGAAGCCCCGGTTTATTTGTGATATCATGCTTCACAATCTAGGTCCCTGGGAACATGGTATGTATTTGGCCCTGTATTTCTTCATGTTAAATGTTTTATAATAAAGAAAAGCAGGGAGCTGGAAGTTGCTCCAGGGCCAACTGTCTCCCAGGTCACTAATTTCTGTTAGAAAATCCCATCTGAAATGTATCCTAGTCACTGCTCCTAATTCTGCTCCTTCAGGATCCCATGTGAAAACCCAACTATTGATGGCATCATCCAAATTGGCTCCTGCCCTCAGCAGGCTAATTGTGCAGGCTGGCAACTGCAGAGAGAAACCCGCATCTCCCAGCCACCCCTTCCATTGCCACCCTCCTCCATCCCTCATCAACCCTTCCAGCCCTCTCAGCAGATGGCTGCTCACACAGCATGTTCTTTTCTGTGGAAAATCCTTAAGAAGCCCAGAGGCAAAGGAGGCTCAAAAAAATTATGTTTCCCAGTGGCATTCTCTCTGCAGACTCTGGACCAGGCTCAGAGAGGGATACTCAGTGGGAGCAATGAGCTAGGAGTCATCAGGACATCTGTTGCTGAGTTGCTGTGTGACTCTGGGTAAATGACACAACTTCTCTGAGCCTTGGTGTCTCCCCAGGTACACTGAGGGAGAAGCAAACCTAGGAGCTTCAGCAGGGACTGGGGAGCTTTGTAACACACAGACGCTGGGGCCCCAGAATCAGAAATGCCTAAGGTGGGGCCCTAGAATCGTCTTTCTGAAGAATTTTCCGGTGATGCTGATGCCTGGGCAAGTCTGGGAATCCTTAGATGGTCATTCCAGGTTGGACATCCACGTCTGTGAGCAAACGCTAACCACACCACCTTGCTTTTTCTCCCATCCCCAGTGCCTTCCCGCATCCTTGTTAATCATCACCCTGAATAGTTTATGCCAAAACAGGGTGCTGGGTGAGAATGAGGGAGCAGATGAGCTCTCAGAACACAGCCCCTCGCAGCCTCCCACTCCTTAGTAACTGCAGGGAAGCTGAGAAAGCAGGCGGGGAGGAGGGCAAGGACCCTACCCGCCACGGGGAAAGGAAGGGCTGGTGGTGGGGACCCGGCCCATCTGCCAAATTCCTGCCGCTCCACTCCAAGACCCAGCACCCCAGCTCCTAGAGCAGCTCCTTCTTCCCCGCCTCCACCCCCAGCGAGGACAGGAGTCACTGCAAATCACAGAATTCTAGAACATCAGAGGCAGACCAGTGGTTTCCCAATTGTAGCCATTCACCATCATCTTACTACCTGTACTATTATTTAATTGATACCTTCTTTTGCATTGACTCACTGTTTTTTGTTTTTTTTTTTTACTTGAATGCCTACTTTAGCCCCACTTTAAGCAATAATATCTGTGAAATAACAGGTTTGATGTGCTAGTTATTTTTTTTGGTCTAATACACTTTAAAATAAATACATAATGATTTCCATTTTTAAATGTCCATTTATTTCTCTCCACTTTTCAGAAACATCAAACCAGTCCATCCCTGTTGTTTTACAGAGATGCAGGGAGACGCAGGGAGAGGTGGCGTTTGCCACTGTTCGCACCACCGGATGGAACCTCATATTCCTACAGGCATACACACTGGAGAGACTAAGGGGTACACACCACAGTGGGGGGTGGCATGGGCTCCAGGCACCCTGGTGACCTTGACCTTTAGAGAGACCTTCCTTTGGTTGTGCACTGCCCCCTCCTGGCCGGTCCTTCTGTAATGTGGCTCCACCTGGACGGAGCCACCTGGAGGGCCGGCCTAGCTGCATTTAACGATGCCAAGATGAGAAGCTGGGATAGTCAGGGAAGGCATCACTGAGGAGGTGGAATTTGCCTTTGGCTTTGAAGGCTGAACGGACTGGGATGAGCTTGAATGTCTATTAGGAAGCTGTGATAGGTCCCATGGTCAGTGGTTCATCTGGGGGAGGTTTGGTAAGCAGAGGAGTGGTGTCATGCCAAATGTGGTGTGAAGAACAGACAAGGAAGGGGAACTTCCCTGGTGGCACTGGTCTATGTTCCCAGTGCAAGAAGCCTGGGTTCAATCCCAGGTCGGGGAACTAGGTCCCCCATGCTATATCTGAGATCCCTGCTGCAGCCAAATAAATAAATATTGTTTTAAAAGATAAATAAAAGGAAAGGCAAGAAGAGAGTGACAGGGGAGAAGGGCATGAGGGCAGAGACTGCCTGGAGGGAAGAACAGTGTAGCAGTGGTCCAAGCCAAGAGGGATGGGGCCTACCTCTGCCCCTATCCCACTGGGGACCCCTCCAAGTCGGTCCCTACCACTAGGCTTGTACTTTTATGGGCAAGAAGAGACAACTGGATTCCTTGCTCTCCAAGGACACTTTCAGCTCTGAGAAAGAAAATCACATAAAGAAGAAATTATGCCGATGAGACTGTGGTTTGTTACAAGCCTTTGGGCAGTTAATCTGGCTTTAGCTATTAAAATAAACCCATGCATCTCCTCTGGCCCACTTTTGATTCCATCCTACAAAAACTGAAGCTCCAGTCTGTACAAACGTATTTACTAGGCTGTTTTGAGTGGCACCGTTGTCTCAGCCAAACAACTAGAAGGCACTAAACTGTATCATGCTGTCTCCTGCCTCTGTCAATTGCCCCTCCGGGGGCTGGCTAGGGCACTCTGGCAGCCAGAGCCTGTCCAAGGCGTGCCACTCCCTGGCTGTGTGGCTGAGCCCTTGACCTCACTGAACCTCAGTTTTCTTACCCGAGGGCTGTTAGGGACTTCATTGGTGGTCTAGTGGTTAGGGCTCCATATTTCCACTGCAGGGGGTATGGGTTCGTTCCTTGGTCAGGGAACTAAGATCCTTCATGCTGTGCAGTGAACAAAATGAGAACAAAAACGGGGCTGATAACTAGCTCTATGCTTCCTACGGTGCATCCCATAGGCTTATAGTACCCACTCTACAAATGTGAGCTGCTACTATTACTCAAAAGCCCATGGCCGGCCCAAACATCTGGAGAAACAGCTCTGATATGTTATTAACTGAAAAAGCAAGTTGTGGACTTTTGTGTTTAGCATGACCCCTTGTGTAAAACAAAAAAGAGAGAGTGGACTAGGGAACTGAAGCCAAGGATGCCTGTGTCTGTCTGCAAGGAAGTACATGAGGCCAGGCCCCTGAACTGGTTGAAGTGGGCTGAGTATAGTGAAAATTACTGAAAGCTCAGCCTCTCTGCACACTGGTGCCGAATTAAATCTCAGAGACAGCTTTGGGTGAAGCAGCAAAGGACAGCTTTATTGCTTTGCCAAGCAAAAGGAGACACACAGGTTTCTGCCTTGAAAGACTATGTGTTCCAACCCAGGAGGAATTTTTTTTTTTTTTTTTTTGGCTGTGCAATCCAGCACGTGTAGTTCCGAGACCAGGGATCAAATTCACACCCCCTGCACTTGAAGCACAGAGTTTTAACCACTAGATGGCCAGGGAAGTTCCCAGACTGGGAGGAAGTGATGAAGGTGATATACCAATGGTTCAAAGGTGAAGTCTCTGACATGTGAGCAGGGCTTAATCTGATCTCAGTTGGCCTCCAATCTTGATGAGATTCTCTGGTCCCTTGAACTTTGCTGCTCCTCTCTTAATTGGCAGCCATTCAAATCCGCCCTTTGGAACTCAGGGAAAGTCATGGAAGCTGGAGTCTGGTCTATAAGAAACAGGAGACAAAAGGGACTTTGTACCTGGGAGCCCCACAGGGCCTCACTTGGGTGTCAGGAAATAGGATGGGTCTATGGCCATACCCTCCAAAAGGTGCCTGATTGTGTCTGATCTCAGAAGTTAAGCAGGGTCAGGCCTGGTTAGTACTTAGATGGGGGGAAGTGCGCTGGGAATGAATGAAAGAGAGAAGATTAACTCAGTCTTTATATATCTATGAACTGTTTGACTTGTTACTTCAGTAATAACTTTTCAATCTTTTATAAGCTTTAAAAACTCCAATGAGACTGAAGGAAAAAAGAAACAGAGAAACTGTCATCCTAGAAGAGAGAAGAAAGCTGTGGGAAACCAGCTGGCCCAAGTGACTTGGCCCAGGGAGAACCCATGGTCACAGTGGATAAGGGGGCCAACTTTGGGTGCTGGAGGCAAAGGGAGCCTCTCTGGAGAGTGTTTGTGTTGGTTTTAGTCCAGTTTCTCCAAAGAAGAAAAGAAGATTTGAAGATCAGAGAGGGCAAGAGATTAGCCCAAGGTCACACAGCAGTGCCAGGTCAAAAAAAGCAGTTTCCTGACTCCTGGCCCAGGATCCTCTTCCTTATATTGAGCTACCTCCCACCTCTGTGCAGGAGCCACTTTTGCTGGGAAAATAAGGGAGTAGAGTCCTACCTGTTTAGCTTCCTTCCCTTCTATTAACATTCCTTCCTTCACTCATTTCCTGAGTGCCCTGCTCAAGAAGTCAAGATAACCCAGGCATACTGCTTACCCTACCCAAGAGTCACTCACAGTTGAGTGGCCTGGAAGCTTCTGGCTTCTAACACTAAGAAAGACATCTTTTTCTAAGTGGAAGAAAAATGCTGTGAGGCCAGTTTTGTGTGTGGTTTTTTTTTTTTTCTTTTTAATGCACTGTTTTGTTTGTTGCTGCCTTAATTATTGCCATGTTATATTTTATCAGTTTAATGTTTTGATTTTATGCTTGGGCCCCCAAGGCAATTCAGTGAAGGGTATGATTTGGAAAATCAAGGAAATAAAGAAATTGTCCACAGATGAGGCAGCCTCCCAGGAGCCAAGGACAAAGCATAAGTGCCTAAAATGAATTTTATTAGGAACAAAACAAAAACAAACAACCTGTTGCCAGACAAAAGGTATTAGACTGTCTTGGTTTGGTTTTTATTTAATTTAATAACAATTCTCCATTTCTCCCAAGGTCATACAAGGACAGAAGACTCAGTTTCTTCTCCACTGACTTGTAGAAGCCTCCCACATTTCCGCTTCTCGGTCTATACTCATGTGTGCCCCGTCTGCTCTGCCCTCCTCTCTTCCTCAGGAGGCAGGCTGTAACCACCCTCTCATTGGCCAGTATTTATGGATTAAGGTTGGGAATAATGCAGCCAACAAGAGAACCACCAGTTTGCCTTCAAGGAGTTTACATTCTACTAAGGCAGGCATTCTTAACTGGGGCCATAATGCCCCAAGGGGCTGAAACTGGTTCTTGGAAGGGTTAAAAAAAAACGTTGATCTTCCTAATGATTTACATGTTTATCACCCTGTTTGCCATCTCAGTGAGAAGCCCCACCAGCCACCCAGTCAGTGGCCAGGGCATAGTCATCAGTTTGAGTTGCCAGTCCTCTCTGAGCTCAGGCTCCTGGTAATTGACCTTGTGGCTGCCCAGTCCATGAAGGCTTCCACTCTTTCCCTGAAAATGGACTGCATCTGTCTTCACTTTCCACATTGCCCAGCCTAGACACCAGGGCCCAAAGGTTAGGCATCTATTTTGCCAACATTTTAGACCCCTATGCCCTTTTCTCCACCCATCCGGCACAGCCCTGGGCCTGGATAAACCTCACCCAGGACTTGCCCCTGCTTGTACGTGGGTTGGTGAGCCACAGTGGGGAAATCCCCCAGCCAACAGGACAGCACACACTGGGGTTGTCAACACTGTCAGGCATTTGAAATTTTGTGGGCAAGTTTGCTCTTCTGAATGCACACTCTCCTCCTTCCTTCAAACGTCTCACCACTTCTCTCCCTCGCTCTCAGCAGACCTTGCCTCCCACTTTTCAGAAAAAATAGAAGCTGAAGATGAAATCTCCCTTAACATCCCACTACAAACCTACATCTACATCTGCACCCATCCTCTCTTTGTTCCCTCTTTTGGTTTTAGAGAAGTCATCCCTCCTTCTTTCCAAGACCAGCCCTTCCACCTACGCGCCTGAACCCGTCCCCTCGCGCATGCTTGTGAACATCGCTTACTGCTTGCCTCCCCTCTTTCCCACACCCTTAATTAATCTCTCCCCTCAATCTGCCATCAGCCTGAAAACAAACTCAGGTCTCTTCCACCTTCTGACATACCTCCCCTCCCCCAACACATGAGACTTCCCTGGTGGCTCAGATGGTAAAGCGTCTGTCTACAATGCGGGAGACCCGGGTTCGATCCCTGGGTTAGGAAGATCCCCTGGAGAAGGAAATGGCAATCCACTCCAGGACTATTGCCTGGAAAATCCCACGGACAGAGGAGCCTGGTAGGCTACAGTCGATGGGGTCGCAAAGAGTCGGGCACGACTGAGCGACTTCACTTCACTTCCCCCAACACACACACACACACACACACACACACACACACGTACACACACATGGAGCTGTCACAACATCTCTCTCCTCCCCTTCACACAAATACTTCTCAAAAGACCCACTGCCTCCCTCACCCCTCCCTCACTCATCAGATCGCTGCCATCTGACCCTCTCCATCACTTTGCACAAACAGTATTCCCTAAAACCACCACCAACAGTCCCCCATGACTGTCAGTAACTGAAGCCACTGGTCCCATCCTCATCCTTCTGACCTCTCAGAGCATTGCCCCTTGACTCTCCCCACTTTCCCAAAACTCTCAGCTTCCTTCCCTTGGCTTCCTTCCCTATGCCCACTCTCCTGGGTTTTCTCCCACCTCTTGGGCCCTCCTTCACAGCCTCTGCAGGTACACCCTCATTTTCACAGCCACAACCTGTGGGTGTGCCTCACAGCTCCATCCTGGGGCACCTTCTCTTCTCTCTGGCCAGTCTGGGCCTCCCCCACAGCCACGTGATCATCTGTCTCCTGACAACGTCCCATCCTCGTGTGCTTCCAAACCCAGGCCTATTCAACATCTACCTCCAGGGTCCCAAAGGTCTTTCAAGCTCAACACGTCTAAAGTGGAACTTGCATTTTTCATGACCCCCTCCACAGCCTCCCATCATCCCTCACCCAGCAACTCCTCCCAGTTCACCTTCAGGTTTCCCCATCTCAGTGAAAAACCACTGCCTGTTTTCATGGAAACCTCAGAGGTCATCCTGACACTCACTCTCCATCCCCTCCTTTCCCACACATCTCTGTGATGATTTTACTTCCTGATACCTGGAACCTTCCACAGCCCTCCACCTGTACTGCCACCAGCACCACCCCTGTGATAGTCTCCCCGGATGCCTGCCTGCCCTCCTAACCCTAACCTGTCATCTTGCAGCTACTCACACACACACATACCCCATTCCACTCTCTGCCTACAGGGGTCCCATTAAAATGCAAATGTCATCCTATCCTTCTTGGACCTACACTGTCAGTGGCTTCCTAAACCTCTGAGGATGAAGAGAAAGATCCTCAATACAGAACCTGCCTCTGCCCTCCTTCTAAACTCCCCAATTCCCCTGCGCTCCCTCTGGGCCCTGTCACGAAGGCATTTTCTCACCTCTTCTCTCAGTGGTACCTTCCACCTCAGGCCCTTTGCACAGTCCGTTATTCTGCCTAGGATTCTTCCCGCTACCCCACTCTCCCCTGCACATAGTTCAGAGGTCCTCACAAAGATCACTTCCTCAGGGAATCCTTCCCTGACCCCCAAGCAGAGATAGATCCTGTCATCCTGTCAGATGATTTCATGGTGACGGCTAATGGACACACAAGTGCAGTACTATTCTTGGAAATTTTCTGTGCGTTTCTGCTTAGAACTCATTTACTCCTCATGGCAACCCTATCAGGTAAAAATTATAATTACCTCTATCTTATGAGTGAAGAAACTGAGGCACCAAGAAGTTATGTAACTTAGCGAAGGTCACCTAGTTAATAAGAGACAAAGCAGGAGTTTGAACCTGGGCAGAATGACTCCAGCATAGCTTTTAAATACTCCTCTTCCATAAGAAAAAAACTCTATCCTTTTCTTTTCTACACTTACTCACCACTTGTAACAATGTATTTGTATGTGTTTGTTTTTGTTAAATAACAAAAACATATAAATAACAAAATACATGTAACAAATTATATGTATTTGTTAGGTTACATCTCCCTGTTAGACTATAAGCTCTATTGGCATAGAGACAGTTTTATTTCCAACAGTAGTTGTTCAATAAATATTTGCTAAATAGCTGAATGTAGATTAGTCTCCCCCCTCTTCCTCACTTACCATATTCCATCAGTTACCTGGTCCTGTCCCTATTTCTTCCTGGAGCAATCGTTCCTAAGCCTAGGGTGGTCAGGTATGTGCTTACCCCGTATCTTAAAATTGGACAGAAAACGTTATGTGTCTGTACACCTTTAGGATTTTCTACAGCAAACGTTAGGTGCTTCTTGCTCTCTTCATTTTCTCGATGGACACATGAAGTTAAGAACGGCTGATTCAGGACTTCCTTGTTGGTCCAGTGGTTAAGAATCCGACTGCCAATGCAGGAGGCATGAATTTGATCCCTGTTTTGGGGGAGCAACTAAGCCCGTGTACCAACAGCTACGGAGCCCATGCTCTAGATCCCACATACCATAACCTCTGACGCCCTAGAGTGCCCTAGAGCCCCTGATCTGCAGGAAGAGAAGCCACCGCCACAGTGAGAGGCCCAAGCACTACAACTAAAGAAAGGCTGCGGGTAGCAATGATGGCCTAGCGCAGAAGACCAAATAAATAAGGAGACCCAAATAGATAAATAAATGAACAGCCAAATAAAAATTTTAAATATATGTTAAAAGAAAAAAAAAGAATAGCTGATTCAAATATTCCCCAGCCTAACTCACCCTCTCCCTGCCAATCTCCTCTCCACAGCTACGGCACCCTCTCATCCAGTTTTGTCTCCACAAATCCATCCTCTATGCGTTGGTCATAGCAATCTTTTTTTTTTGGCTGTGCTGGGTCTTTGTAGCACGAAGGATTGTCAATTTTCGTTGAGGCATGTGGACTGTTTAGTTATGGCATGAGAAGTCTTAGTTGTGGCATGCAGGTTCTAGTTCTCTGACCAGGAATCAAAGCCAGGCCCCCTGCATTGGGAGTACAGAGTCTTAGCCGCTGGACCACAAGGGAAGTCCCCATTGCAATCTTTAAAAAACACAAACCCAAGTCACCCTCCTGCATAGAATCAGACAGAGACTGGCTATTGCCCTTGGAGCAAAGTGCAAACTCTGACCAGGTGGAGCGGGTGTTGAAGGCCCTGTTAACTTGTCCATCCTTCTGTGTCCACACTGGTTCCCTCAACCCTCCAACTCAACAGTCCAGCGGCACAGACCGCGTTTTGTGTTTGGGTTTCCTGGCCTGTACCGGAGTGGTTTCTCCTGTCTATATTCATGCAGTGCCCTCTGCCTGGGATGCCAGCCCTCTCCTCTGCACCTAGAAACTCCTATTCTGTCTTTAAGCCTCAGCTTAGATACCCTCTTGGGGTTAGGGGCCCCTCCTTTCTCCCATAGGCTGTGCTTGCCCCAGACAACGTGCAGAAGACATTGAACCATAGTTGCTCGATTACCAGCCTCTCTCTTCCCTGTGAGCTTTGAGGGCAGCTGCCACATCTTATATATCCCGCAGGCCTAGCCTAAGCGCTTGCGGAAGGTACGGCGCTCAATAACTATTCAATGAATGAATGAACGATGACAAATAGCACCGGTTCATGTGTTCTAAAAAGATTTGTGAAATGATTAAATGAGTGGGTAAGTGGAAGTTCGAGTCTAGAGAGAGCTGGAGAATAGGATATTCAGAGATGAGTAAAATCCGATCACAGCTGTCACACAGCTAAGAGGAAGACAAATGCCTTCAAGGAGCGAGGCTGAAGGATTTAGGAGGGAGGCATTCTAATCTTAGGCGGCCCAGGGGGCGAGTCCGGATCCGACTCCCGCCCTCCCCGCCAATAGGCGGTCTCAGTGCCTCCCAAGCCTCCTCCCTTTTCATCCGCGGAGGCGGGGCCGGCCACCTTTGGAGATAAGACTACGCTTCCCGGCGTGCCGCGCGGCGGGCGGAGGAGGAGCCGGAAGTGGGGGGCGCGAGGTCTAAGGGCACAAGGGAAGTGGCGGGCGGGGACTGAGGGGGGCGTGCAGGTGAACGGACAGGCCGGGGGTCGCGGGCATGGCTGAGGCCAGGAAGCGGCGGGAGCTCCTTCCCCTGATCTACCAGCATCTGCTGCAGGCGGGCTATGTGCGTGCGGCGCGGGAAGTGAAGGAGCAGAGCGGCCAGGTAAGCGTGCGCGGGCCGTGTCCAAGGGCCGCGTGCAAGATCTATGGAGAGGCGGCCCGCGCCTCTTCCTCTGGCGGCCTGCGGGCGCCGAGATCCCGGATCCCACTGTGCTTTGGGACGCGGCCCGGGGCGCTGAAGGGGCCGCAACCTCTGCCCCGCACCTCTGTGGCTCCCAGTTCCTCTGGGCCTCAGTTTCCTTATCTGTGGAGTGGGCGGGCCGGGAAGTGAGACCGAACGCTCTGGGCTTTATAATTCCCGCGCCCCTTACCTCCACCCCCTTCCGGGAGCGACAATTTAAAATTTCGAAGTATCAGGCCACGTGGCTCGGCGCGGCCCCCTAGGGCGAAAAGGTTGCTGCGAGTCTGAGGAGAGAATCGCTACCAGCCCAGAAAGGAGCGAAAGAGCGCCCGAGAAGGGGCCTGAAGCTACTTGACTGAGCTGGAGCTCAAGCCGCTAGCAGCTTTTCTGTACTAATTGGGAGTTGAACTCGTGGTGTAGTCGCTCTTACTTCATCCATCCCTCAAGCAGCTGTTAATCTGGCAGTGAGGGTGCTGGCGATAGAATAGCGAGGAGGGTCCCTTGGCTTACTAATTAGAGTTTACAGGCTAAATCTGCTAGGGGAGATTGACATAAATCAGAGGACCACAAAAGTAACTGTGCACTCAGCACTGCATTAACTGCCAAGAATGAGAAGCATAGGGTGCTAAGACAGGAATGGCAGATCGCCTTAGTCTGGGATATCCAGAACTGCTCTCCAGAGGAAGTGAATGCTGCTTTGAGATCTGAGAGAAGGAAGTGGATGTTCCAAGTAGGAATGCAAAGTGTTGCATATGTACTGGCCGCCAGAAAGTTTATTATGACTGAAGTATGGAGTACAAGGGTGACAGAGATCTCTGGGGAGACAGAGGCAGGAAGTGGGCTTCCTTTGGTTTTGGTAAAGTAGTGGTAAGCCACTGGAAGGTGTTAAGTTGGTGTGGTGTCTGTTGACTTGATTAGTCGGTGTCCGTCGGGCTATGGTGTAGGCTCTGGTCATGATACTTGCTCTCAGGACCTCTGGGAGAGACTAAAGGATGACAAATAAGACATCATCTGTGCTTTTCCCAATCTTTGGACCTCGGTAGCTTTTCTTACTTCAGTTATATCACTTACCAGCTACAGGGAACAAAAGGGAGTACCTATCTTCTCTGGGGCATTTGCCTAGACGAAAGAATCCTGCCCTCATGAAGCATATATTCCAGCAGGAACAGACAAATGACTGAATTTTTTTTAAGTTAATGATACAGTGTATGGGGTGATGGTAGGTGCTAGGTGTAAAAATAAGGCAGGTAGAAGGGATAAGGAATATCAGAGTTAAATTATCTATAGGGTGGTCATGAAACCCGAATGAGAAGGTGACTTTGGGGCAAGGACCTGAAGAAAGTGAAGGAGTGAGCCATATAGTTGGCAGGAGAGAGCATTCAAGACAGAAAGAACAGCCAGCCCCGATTGGGGCCGAGTCCCCTGATGGATTTGAGGGACAGTGAGGAGGCCAGTGTGCCTGGGGCCAAGGAAAGTGAAACGGACACTTTCAGTCACTGTCAGTTACAGTCTGAATGTTACCGGCTGCTGTGCTGTGCAGTTACTATTGTAGACTGTCTCCTTAAGGCCTGAGAGCAGCATCTTAGATGGGTACTGCTGTTATCCCCATATAAAGAAAGAACCTGCAGCTTTAAAGAGCTGAAGACAGGAGACTATCTAGTTAACAAATTCTCTTTGCCTGACCCTAGATGCACCCTCCTGGCCACTCTGCTTAAATCCCTGGCCCTGCATTACTCACTCAGCCTCCTTGGGGCACTTGACACTCCAGGTTCTTGACATTTGCAGAGAGTAGACTTCTGATCTTGGCTCCAGAGGGCTTTGCTTCTACCAAAGGATTGGCACCATTTGGTTCCAGTCTGCCCAGTGGGTGAGCAGACAGCGTGGTTGTCTAGTCTGTGGCTCGTACTCCCTGGGGAAATTGACCAGCTTGACTTTTGAAAGGTCAGGGGTGGAAAAAGCCCTGTCTTGTGGCACCTAAGCCTGGAGAGTGCCAGGGAGGCTGGGGGCTGAATAAATGCTAGCTTGGAATATTCCCACTCTACTCTGTCAAAGGTACTTCTCACCAGAATATTGTCTTAAAAGGTTTTAGTTGGAAGTACTTGCCCTGCGTGTCTCTGAAAGGTTCGGGTGGTCCTGGCAGGGCTGAGCAGACGTATTGCCCAGAGCAGAAAGACCCCCTTCTCAACCATCTCTCTGTGGCTCATGATGTCATGAGCGTGGGGCCCAAGGAGGAACCTTGCTGTGCTCAGGAGGGTTAATTGCTGCTTTCTCTTTGCTTCTCTACAGAAAATTTTCCTGAGTCAGCCTGTAACCCTTCTGGACATCTATACACACTGGCAACAGTAAGTCTAATGGGGCTGAGAGAGTGCAAGAAGGACACCCCAAGCTCTCAGCATGAAATCAGCTAGGATACTAATCTGGTCTAAAATCTGTCCCCGTAACCCACTGTAGATACTTTTATCACCTCTAGGAAGCTACACCACAGATATGGGTGTCTGTCTGCTAGTAGAGAGGACACTGAGAACTGTGAGCAGTGTCTCTGAAGGACAAGAGCTTCTTGGCAGCTTGTTATTCATTCAGTCAATGAGCATTTATTGAGTAACTACTGAATGCCAGGCTCTCAGTACAGAGATACTGTCATGAATGAGACATGCATGGTGGCTCCTTTCCTGGAGCTGACACTGGAGTCAGGGAGGTAAGCATGCCACAGAGAATGAGACAAATGAGTATAAAATTACAGTGGTGGTGAGGATTATGAAAGAGGTGCCTGGGGCCAAAACTGCCTGAATAGGTTAGCATCACCTCATTTAGGTGTGTAGGAGTGGCTTCCTTGAGGTGACCTTTGAGTTGAGAACTGCAGGAGTGGGGAGGTGAACTCGGCAATAGGTGTGGAAAGGCTGATGGAGTGTAGCTGGCAGAGGGAGCTGCTGGTCTGAGGCTGTAACTGCTGTGCAGTGCAGACGAGACTAGACAATCGTCAGGGACCACCCCATGACAGGCCTGATCACCCACAAGGAGAAGTTGTGTCTTTGCCCTGAGAACCATGGACGGGTGAAGTGAAGAGTGGTGAGGTCACTGGCTCGACTGGGTAGGCTGTGGATATCAGCCTCCAGAGCTGCTGGGGCTTGAGGCAGGAATAACATACGAGGGAGACAGTTTGCAGGAATACCAGAGGATGAGATGAGGGTCTGCAGATGGTTTGGAGAAGCAGTGTAGTCAGCTCCCAGGTGTCTGACTTGTACGCTTGAATGGAAGGAACCCAACATGGAGGGAAAGATTTCAAAGACATGTTGAATGTGAAATGCCTGTGAAACACGCAAAACAAGGAGAGGGGATAATCCAAGGACTTATCAACAGAGGAATGGATCGAAAATGAAGGAGGGGGTAATCGCTCCCTCAATGAACTGGCCTGACCACAGCCAACTACGGGAGTGAAGGACCTGCAGTTGTGACCCATGAGGAATGATAGTGAACGTGCAACTGTCTGGGTGGAAAAAAGATAGCAGAGGGGCAGTGGAGGGACCACTATCTGCACATGTTTGGAGACGAAGGGAGTGGGGTGTTCCCTAGGGCCTGAGAGAGAAGTGGGACCCATGTGAACCTGCTTTAGGAAGCCAAGTGTCAGCTTCTGAGTGAAAGCAGTTGGTCATCAGAGCTGTCCAAAACTGAGGTGGGCTACAGTAGAGTGGTGAGATCCCTGTCATCAGAGGTGTGTAAGCAAAGGCGGGCATGGTAGAGAAGGGATCCCAGCTTCCAGTAGAGAGCTAAGGTCTTTGCAAGCCCTGTCAGCCCTCAGTTCTTAGCTCTCCTCTGCTGCTAAGGGGAGCACAGGGTACACCCCCCACTTCCTCTTCCACGTGCCCAGGTGTCTGGCTATTTGTGCAGCACTTCCTTCCCCAGAGAAATGCTTCACTGAGCCGCGCCACACGCCCTCCCCTACCACCAGCCCCTTCTCTGGATGAGGGGTGCTGACTTGGACAAGGACCTCACACCCACCAGAGCCAGCCTAACCTGGTGGTGCAAACCCAGCTGTATGACCTTGGACAAACTTGATCTCCCCAAGTCAGTCTCCTTCAGTAAAATGAAGATAATAATAGTAAATAAAGTGCTAAACCTGGCCAGTGGAGGCATTACTCCTCTACTTGCTTCTGTTTACTGAGCACCTACTTTGGGACAGAACTGTTCTTGATGTAGTTGGAAACAAACTGGAAGAGAAAAATCTCTGCACCTGTGAAAGTTCTACGGGGAGAAGAGAGGCAGAGTGAACCTATACGTGTGATAAATGAAACATGTTTTTGTAGGAGATTTCCCAACAAGTGGCCTTCCTGGGAACAAGGGAGCCAGGCAGCACGTCCCAATCTGTGGCAGAGTGACATCTGTCCCACATGGAGAGTGTGGCACACAGACAGTGACCCCCTCAGGCAGGAGGCTGGGCTCAGAGGATGTGATGCTTGAAAATTCTGGCACCTCAGCCATCTGAGTGCTTGTCCTCCCCAGAGCCTCAGACTGTGACTCTGGGCAGGTCAGTTAGCCGTGAGACTTAGCCTAGGTACTCTAGGTACTGTAGTGAGCTGGAAAAGGTTCTGCCAGCCCTCCCCTCCCCGGGCATGCAGTAAGGGCATCAAGTAGGAAGTAAGTAAAACGATGGGAGAGAGAAAAGTGCTCTGAAGAAAATGAAACAGGGCAGAGAATATTTTAGAGGACAGTGGTGACTGGGGAAGGCCTTTCCGAGAAGGCTTTACTGCAGTTGAGGCCTGAGGGACAACAGGGACCTGGGCAGTCTTCCAAGAGGAGGTGACTGTGGGTGCCACAAGTCCTGAAGGAAGGAGGAGCCTGGGTGATTCTGTGAAGTGTATACAGTGCTGGCGCCTAGTCATGGTGCTGTGACTCTTAGCGGCTATTAGAAAATACTGTCCACCCTTCCTGAGTGTTTGAAGATAAACTGTAAAAATACAATGAAATGAGTGAAGATGCACAAACAAAATTGTTTTGCACTCTGTTTCATCACTGTTTAAAGTCTCTTTATACACTTTCCCTTTGGGGTCAGGGAGGACGTGGGAGGTCTTCCTTTTCAACTCTCCTAGGGTTGTCCTTGCCCCCTGGTTGAGCTTGCCAGTCACCCTTGTCCTGCAGAACTTCGGAGATTGGCCGGAAACGGAAAGCAGAGGAAGATGCGGCCTTGCAGGCCAAGAGGACCCGCGTGTCAGACCCCATCAGCAGCTCAGAGAGCTCGGAAGAGGAGGAGGAGGAGGAGGAGGCAGAAGCCAAAACCACCAAACCCAGTAAGAGCCCTGGGTGCTGAGAGGGCCCCCGTCTCTGAGCCGGGGGCTCGGTGCAGTACCCTGCACCTCTCGGGGACCGGCTGTTGTATATTGGATTGTTCCAAGGGGGAGTCCACCTCCAGCTTCACCTTCTGTGAGCCCTTGGAGGACCAGGTCCTTTTAGAGGGAAGGTTGTAAGAGCCCCACATACCTATTTTAGTCTTGATTTGAGCCCTTCCTCTGGGCCAGACAGACATTGTATCCCAGGTGCTAGGAATCCAGTGGTGAACAAAAACAGGAATGGGCTCTTAGAGTCTAGAGGCATGTAGAGAGTCAGCCTCTCCAGTCCAGGAACTGCATTTTTTTAAGCCTTCTAGATAAGTCTGGTAAAAACAGAAGAGCAGCTTTCATTTTCAGAAGAACTGCGAGAGAGATTTCAGAGACGGCAGCTGGCGGGCCCCTCTTCTGTGTGCTCAGGGGCTATTTCAGCAGTTGCCTCTCTGAAGGGAGCAGGTTTAGCACCTGTACACTGTCCCAGGCACCCTGGTTCCACTGCGTTGGCAGGGGCCACCCTGTGAGGCCTTCACAGCCTGCTCCTATCCCCGTTCTCCAGCTAGTTTGTGCTTTAACCAACAGTGGTCACAGCTCCACAGAAGAATTACCATTCTTTGCATTATTGGTTTTTACTTACATAGAAGGTAACTTCTTAATTTTTAAATAAATTTTCTCATTGTAAAAGAAATACAGGCTTCATTATATTCATTATAGAATATGTGAAAATGACTTTTTAGAGAGGTAGTGGAAAATTACCCATATTCTTGGCCACATATAATTTGGCAAATTATTCTTCCATTTATTTTTCCTGAGCATGTTTTTTTCAAATATTGGCGATCATACTGAATATGTATGTTATACTTTGCTTAATCTTTGAAAATTATAATGCAAAACAAGTTCTCTGTGAACTCTACAAAACATACAGAAGAGAAGTGGGAGGTTTTCTGTTCCCCTTGCCTGCTCCCTTTCCTTTCCCTAAATGCATCTCCTGGAAGGTAGCCTGACGATGCTGACGACGCTCCCCTTTGCATCTGCACTCAAACAGATAGACATCTGTACAGGCCTACATCCATACTTACAAACTATTTGAAACAAAAGCTGTATAACTGCCTACTGACTGCTTACTCAATATTAATGAATTTTTTAAGCTGTAATAATGGAATTATAATTATACTTTTTAAGAGCCCTCATTGAGAGAAACCTGCTGAAATATTGTTGGGCAACGTAATATGATGTCCGGTGTATTCTTCAGGATAATACTCACTGGGATGGATGAATGCGGGGTGCAGTTGAAATAAGATTGGCCACAAGTTGATAATGGTTGGGGTTGGGTGGCTTAGTCCTCTTCCTCAGTACTTATGAACGGGCCTAAAATGTTCCAGAATTAAAAATCAAGAAAGGGCTTCCCTGGTGGCTCAGTGGTAGAGACTGCCTGCCAGGGCAAAAAACGTGGGTTCAGTCCCTGGTCCGGGAAGATCCCGCGTGCCACGGAGCAGCTAAGCTCGTGCACCACGACTATTGGACCTGTGCTCTAGAGCATGTGCTTTGCAACAAGAGAAGCCCCCATGCTGGGAAGCCCACGCACCACAACTGGAGAGTAGCCCTGCTCTCTGCAGCTAGAGAAAAGCAACAGAGACCCAGCTCAGCCAATAAATTGGAAGAAAAAAACAAAAATGAAGAGAGATGGAATTAAATGTCAGGAGAAGAATTAGATCATGTCATTCCTCTCAACAGCATCATATTTTTTAACCTAATCAACACTTGTTTTCTCTTGGCTTTATTTATTCATTTGTCTTTGGCTGTGGTGGGTCTTCCTTGCTGTGCTCGAGGTTTTCTCTAGTTGCAGTGAGGGGGTGGCTACTCTTGTTTGGTTGCACAGGCTCCTCGCGGCAGAGCACAGGCTCAGCAGTTGTGGTGCATAAGCCTAGGTGCTCCACGGCATGTGGGATCATCTCGGACCAGGGACTGAACCTGTGTCCCCAGCATCGGCAAGCGAATTCTTAATCACTGGACCACCAGGGAAGCCCCCAACAGCATCTTCTTTATTTCACAGCATACGTTAGAAACCTTTCCCTAACCTGAGCTCAAAGGAGACAGTATCCTGGTATCAAGGCAAAAAGGGTCTGGAAACTGACATCTAACAAGATTCCAGTCTTTTAGTTCAGCTCCCCACCCACTGGGACATGGTTTAAATTCGAGCAGCTTTCTCTGTGGACCTGGGGCTGCATGACCTGCCCCTGTCTTGCTAAGTGGCGTTCGGGGCTGCAGTGTGGCAGGTGGCCTGTGGGAATGGCATCCCTGGAGTTGTTCGGGCCTCCAGGGTAGTATGCAGTAGGTCTGGGAGCCAATCCCGTTTCCTCTGGGGCCCTCGGTATCTCCAGCCTCCAGGGAGCTGGAGCCCCATTGGGGATGTAGTCAGCCGACTTCCATGTCGCCACTCTCTCTTGCTCCTGGGGGATGTGGTTGAGCACCACCGAGCCCTTCCTCAGTCCAGGCTCAGCCTCAAATCTCATGCCAACACCAGGCAGCCATACAAATTGAATTGTTATGTGAGCTGAAACCTTTCTTCTTCCCTGAGAAAAGGCTGGTCTGGCTCACCCAATGGGTATTTGTGTCTTGCAGCCCCGAGATTAGCAGCTACCAACTCCTCAGTCACAGGGACAGTTTCGTCTTCAAATGTGAAAGAAAAAGCCAAGGTGAGTGGGACCATCTTCCAGGCTGTCACCCATGGGAGGTGAGGTGCCCTGTAGGACATGTTCCCTGGCATCAGAGAAGAACTGGGTTGTGGGTAATTGCCCAGCTTGGATTCAGATCTCAGTCACCAGCTGTGTGATCATGGTGTGTCCCATGCACCTCTCCAGGCCTCGGGTTTTTGTCTGTAAGATGGGGATGATGCCTACTGCTGTGAGCCATTGGGCACCTTACATACCTGGGGTAGACGGCTCCTGTCCTCTTCCGGCCCTGCATTCAGCTCTTCACTCAGAAAGTCATTACCAATACAGTTATGTTCCAGGGGCTACATGAGGCAGTGGAGACACCATAGCAAACAAGACACCTGTGGCTTTGAAAGCTCGAGAAGCATTTTCTAGGCTGGAAACTACTTGGAAGGCAGAATATCGTTTTCCGGTCATCCACAAAGTGGTGTCCCAGATACTGACTCAAGCATTAGCAAAAAATATGTAGAAATAATCACGAGGCCATGATAACATCCACAGTAAATTGCTACTTACCGCTTAGCGAAACTGCTGTGTCCTAAGAACTGTAATTCAGTTCACACCTCTGCGAGGGGAGGTACCGTTTTCAGCTCCCCCTTGACTGGCCACAGGTTGGTGATGAATCCGTAACTTCAGAGATGAAGAAACAGAGGCTCAGGGAGGTCATGTCCCCAAGCTCACGGGTCTGGGAAGTGGCAGAGGTGGGAGCTGATGTGGTCTGTGCTCTTATCCACCTGACCATACCCAGTGGCTGTCACTCCTGTTCTCTGTAGGCAAAGACCACGAAAGCCAGCAAGACGGTGAACTCCACGACACACCCTGCCCCGGGAAAGGCAGTGGCCCACCTCCTCACTGGGAAGTCACCCCAGAAGACGACGGGGCCCTCGGCAAATGCTGTCTTGGTGTCAGAAACCGAGGAGGAGGGCAGCGTGTCAGCTCTCAGAACTGCCGCCACGCCTGGTAAGGAGCCCCAACCTCTAGGGCCAGGCCCCCGGGACATTCTGGAACTTAGGTGGTTGTCTCCATGACGGCGAGGACCACCGCCTCAGGCCAGTTTATCCTCCCCTGGGTGAGAGAGAATCTGCTACAGGGACACCTCAGGCTTTGCTGAGGGAGTGTGAGCAGCCGGGGTGGGGTTGGAGCATTTTCTGGTTTATTGCTCTCAGGTGGGTACCAGTGCCTTCCACAGAGGCTTAGACGCTAAGCCGAGAGGCCTGGGTTTGCCTCTGTATCGCATGTAAAATAGGTATTTTCCCTGTGATAGGGGAAGGAGGTTTTCTAAGCCCCCAGGTGCTGGCGCTTGTGTGTCAGGACCTATTGTTACACCTCTTACCAGCCCTTCGGCTGTGCAGGAGTGGTGGGGGCGGGGGGCAGTGTGGTATGCCCCTCAGCTGTTCGTCCTCCATGGGTGCAGGAGCTTGCACTCATACCTGGCCCTGAGTAATTGGCGTGGAGGGTGCCAATGAGAGGCAAGTGTGTCTATAAAGGGTTGGCCCTCAGTCCCCTCCTTGTTTATCCCTCAGGAATGGCATCTGCCGACCAGGCTGATAGCTCCAGTGAGGATACCACCAGCTCGAGCGATGAGACGGACTTGGAGGTAATTGCCACCCATCCTCAGAGCGGCCCTCTGCAAACCTCTAACCCTTCTGGGGCCTGGCCAGAGGCCTCACCTCCCAGTGGTACCGGTGTCACCTCTCCCCATTCAGTGGGTGTTTTGGGGTGACCAGGAGCTGGAAGGCTGAGCCTGGGCAGGTTGGGAGCCAGATTTTCACTGTGCTCTGGGCAGGAAGAGGGCCTGGAGTTGGTGGGGAGAGACACCATCCTCCCTGTGAGGCGAGGGCAGACTTTCTCAGAGAGACGGCACGGGACCAGGGCCTGACGCACAGGGGGCTCCACCGGGTGGGCATGTCGGGGTGTGAGTATTCGAGCAGGAAAAGCTGCACGAGCAAAGGCCATGGGGTCAGGAGTGTGGCTGTCTGGGGTCAGACTGCTGAGGAGGTTCTGGGTCTGCTGGTGAGTGCTGGGTCTCAGCACTGCCTGAGGAAGTCCGTGGCCTCGTCTCTTCCGTGAACTGTGGCCTGGAGTCTCTGCAGGTTATTCCTTAGTGTGCACCTTCCAAGTGGCAGGCAGGTTCCTGCTGCCGTGGGGGAGTGAAAGGGACCCTCAGAAATTTAACTGCAGTGGTGATGGTTGGTATGAACAGAAAACGCAGAAAGCCGTGAGGGGCAGTAACAGGGATGCAATGCGGGCAGAGGGGCAGCACGGCAGGGACGGACACAGCAGACTTGGTGCTTTGCAGGAACAGGGATCCACAGGTTCATGAAGGGGAGAGTGACGTAAGATGAAGTCGAGGGAGGCAGGGCCAGATTGGCGCCTGACCGTGAGGCCCACTGAGAGAAGTTTGGGTTTTGTCCTGGGGGCTGTGGGAAACCTTGCAGGCTTGCAGGCACACAGGTGAGATGGCCTGATTTATGGTTCCAAAACATCACTGGTTGTGGCCTGGGTTGGAGGACGGTGCTTCATAAGTACAGTGAGATGGCTGAGAGGGCTATTGGAGTCATGCTGGCAGGAGATGCTGAAGGCTGGCACCAGGGCACCCAGCGGAGAGAGAACAATAGGATTCGGGGATCAAATTGACCTGGCACCCATGGGGCTTCCTACCTTACCTTCCCACCTCAACCAGTAACCCCTGAAGATGCAGACCTAACTGTGGGCTGCTTCTCACATTCCATCCCACCTTTGGGCCCTAGTTACAGCCAGTTATAAAGGCACCCTGGGCTTCCATGTCCAGGCTCTGTCGAGGGAAGGGACACACACCTGGCCCTGGAAGCCAGCAGCCAAACACATAGCTTCAGTGGGCCAGAGCCCAGGGGGGGGGGGGGGGGTTGCCCCAGGAATCTCAGCAGGCTGGTGCCAAGACTAGAGTTCAGGCCCTGGCCTCTTGGCCCTTGTGGTAGCCACCATGATCAGATACTGTGTTAATATTTGGAGGGGTAGACAAGTATGAGCTGTCCTGCTTGCGAGAGACTACCCCTCCACTGAGCCCTGTGTGCCAAGAGGTAGAGGAGGTTTGTGGTTGAGCATTCTGCCCCTTATTATCAGCGTTAGTGGTTTAACCTCTCTGAGCCTTTTGTCTTTTTCCGGAAAATGGGTGTAAAGATGGTATCTTAGGGAGTTGAGAATGAGATGGCATTAAGACAGAGCGTTACAGACTATGAAGCATCTTACACTCCTCAATGGCAGACAGGGTTATTCTCTGATCCCATGCTCTTGTTCCAGGTGAAAGCCGCAGTAAAACCATTGCAGGTCAGAGCCTCAGCCGCTGCAGTCAAGGAGTCTCCGAGAAAAAGTGCAGCCCCAACTCCAGGGAAGGCAGGGGTTGTGACACCCCAAGTCAAAGGCGGTGCTGTAACCCCAGCCAGCAGGGCCAAGAAGCCAGAAGAGGTCTCAGAGAGCAGCGAGGAGTCCGATGAGAGTGAGGAGGAGGCCCCGGTGAGGCCCAAGGGAGGCCCGCTCCTCCGGTTCCGGGGCAGCTGTGTAAAGAGCACCTCCGCTGCCAGAGGACACTGGCCCTGGAGTTTGGGGAGAGGGAGGCGGGGCTCTGGGAGGTGAAGGGCAAGGTCACCTGACTCTGCCTCAGCTGCTTCTGGAAGTTGCCCTTCCTGCCCGAAGGGAAGAACCCCGCCCAGCGCCCCCTTCCCCTCAGTTCCCCTGTCTAGAAAACAGGCTGCTGTCTTTGTCCCGGCTGGTCCTGCTGTGAAGGAACTTGAGAAGTTTTAGTTACCTGGCCCTCTGGCTTCTCAGGCCAAATCATGGCTTGTTAGCAAACAGAAATCCAGCTCTATTCCATCTGCTCGGACCCCCTTCTTGCATGGGTGGCCAGAGCTGCAGCCGGGCATGTCCTGAGGGAAAACCAGAGGCACTGGGAAACTGTTGGAATCAGAGAGCAGCAAGGATGAGGGGCAGACTGGTGGTAAAAGGCCCTTAGAGCCCTGAGCCTGCCCAGGTGAGGAGCCTATCCACCCTGGCCATCACGGAAAACCAGTATAAGGAACTGCTATCTTATCTGGTACCCAGGGGATGAGGCATTGGTAAGGTGAGATGGACAGGGGGTGTGAGGGCCCCAGGAATGAGGAGATACGGCCATCTGGCTGGCCAGTCATACTGGCTGGAGTGTCAGTCAAAGCGGGGAGTGGGGAGAGAAGGAAGGGGTCTCGTGAGCCTCACTAAAGGCTCAGGCTTTATTCTTAAGACATCACAAGAGAGTTTTCAGAAAGAAATGAACAAACCATGCTTTCTCTTTTACCAGGTGAAGGCCTTGGAGAAAACCACCCCAATCAGAGTTGCTCCTAGTCCTGCCAAGGGGACCCCTGGGAAAGGGGCCACCCCAGCAGCCCCTGGGAAGGCAGGGCCCTTAGGGAAGCCAGAGGAGGACTCGGAGAGCAGCAGCGAGGAGTCAGACAGCGAGGAGGAGACACAAGCTGTCAAGACCCCAGTGCAGGTGGGACCTGGAGAGAGGGCCCCGGAGCTGGCACCCACCCCAGGAGGCCTCCTGAGGGCTGATTCTCCCACTCCATGCGCCCTGGCCACGCACAGGGCCACGTGGAGTCTGTGGTATCTTTGACCCCATCTGCTCTCCTGTTTCCTCGAGTCCACTGTCTGGGCTCTCTCCACTGATTCTGTTTCTCTCTCTTCAGGCAAAGCCCTCTGGGAAGATCCCCCAGGTTAAAGCTGCCTCCGCAGCACCCACCCAGGTGCTTTCCCCTAAGAAAGGGGCCCCTCCAGCACCCACTGGCAAGGCAGGGCCTGCAGCCACCCAAGCCCAGCCCAGGAAGCAGGAGGAGGAGGAGAGCAGCAGCAGCAGCGAGGAATCAGACAGCGAGGGCGAGGCGCCCACGGCCACGCGGCAGACTACAAGCCTGGCTCAGGTGAGGCTAGAGGACGCCCAGCCCCGCCCTGGGAGTTACCTGCAGAGACCCTGTGGGCCTCTCGTTCTCTGTTCCAGAACCTCCATTCGCCCTCCTCCCCTCCTGTCTCACCTCACACGTTCCCCGCTAAGCCTCCTGTCCTGTCCTCTGTCACTCCCAGGCAAAGCCCTTGGAGAAAAACTCTCAGGTCAGAGCTGCCTCAGCCACGGGTGCGGGACCCTCGGCGAAGGGCACAGTCCCAGCGCCCCCTCAGAAGGCAAGGTCTGTGGCCGCCCAGGACGGGAAGCAGGAGGACTCGGAGAGCAGCAGTGAGGAGGAGTCGGACAGCGAGGAGGAGATGCAGAGGGCAGGGACCTCAGCCCAGGTGAGTCCTCTGCCTGTGAGGTTCATCTCTCCTGCTCAGTGCCGGAAGCCCCTCCCCTTCCCCCACCTCCACTCCCTGGACCGGGTGACTCTCCATCTCTGTGTCTCACTGTAGGCACAGTCCTCTGGGAAAGCCCTCCAGGTCAGACCTTCCTCAGGTCCCACCAAGGGGCCCCCTCAGAAGGCCGGGCCTGCAACCACCCAGGTCAAGGTCGAAAGGGCCGAGGAAGACTCGGAGAGCAGTGAGGAGGAATCAGACAGTGAGGACGAAGCGCCTGTAGCCAAGACTCCAGCCCAGGTAGGGTCTCGGGAGGGGCGGCTTCATGGCCTGACCCTTAACTGCCCCCGCCGACCAGTCAACTCTGCGGGGGCGGCTGTGTGGAAGAATGGCAGTGAGCTCCAGCCCTGAGGACATGGGTCCTCTGAGTCCAACATCCTTCTCGAGCTTCTGAATTGTGTGTCCCCTTAGGCAAAATCAGCTGTGAAAACTTCTCAGATCAAGGCCTCCCCAAGGAAGGGCACCCCCATTACACCCACATCTGCCAGGGTCCCCCCAGTGCAAGTCGGCACACCATCCCCCCGGACAGCAGCAACAGTGAGTACGCCCACCTGCGCATCATCCCCAGCCATAGTCAGGCATACCCAGAAGCCAGGGGAGGACTCTTCAAGCAGCGAGGAGTCCGAGAGCGAGGAGGAGACAGCTCCTGCTGCAGCAGGGGGACAGGTGAGGCCAAGTTCATTTGGCTGGGTTGGGGCCAGCCCTCATGGGTCCTTTGGCCCCTGTGATAGGCCTCCTGTGTCATTCCAGATGAAGTCTGTAGGGAAGAGCCTCCCAGTGAAAGCTGCCTCAGCATCCACCAAGGGGCCCTCAGGAAAAGGGACCATCCCAGGGCCCCCTGGGAAGGCAGGACCCCCCGTGGCACAGGTCAAGGCTGAGGTGCAGGAAGACTCAGAGAGCAGTGAGGAGTCGGACAGTGAGGAAGCGGCTGCAGCTCCTGCACAGGTGAGGCCTGGGACGGGGCTGAGGATAGGCTAACCCGGCTGCCTTTGCCCCAGGTGTGCAGAAGCCTGAGCGGCACCCTCAGCTCACCTTATTCCGCACTTTCCGCTCATCTCCTCTGCCCATAAGAGCTGCAGGGTCGAGCTCCAGGGCCTCCTTCGTCGCCTTTTGAGCTCCCACTGAGATTTCTTTTTACGCCAGCTCTGTTGAGTACCCTGTCTGCCAGGCTACATCCTGTCTGGGGCTCCTTTGGCCCTGGCTCTCACAGTTCCCAGCCTAGATGGGGCACATGGATGTGTACACTGATTGTATCAGCATGTATGACAGGGTTGGGATGGAGGGTGTGTGCCTAGGCCAGCAGAGCATGGCAGAGGATGGTATCTAGGGCCTTTTCAGGAGAGAAGATCTCTTGGATGAAGTGGCACCTAAACTGTGGGCGAAAGAGTTGGCCAGGTGACGTAGAGTTTTCCAGGCAGAGAAACCAGCCTGTGTGAAAGCCAGGAGAGTGCCTGGCTTTTTGAGTTCCCCAAGCAGAGCATTCTGGTGGGATCACTAGGGAAGACCATGTGAATGGCAAGTGGTGGGAAGTTTGGAGCTGGGCTGCCTGGGTTCAAGTCCTAGCTCCACGTCCTAGCAAGTGCTATAATCCATCAGGGCCTATGTTTATTCTTCTGTAGATTGGAAATCACCCCTCACAGAGTTGAATTTGATGAGCTCTTACCTGCCACATCCAGCCAAGGGGCTTGCACACAGCACGTTCTCATCCATCTCCCTTGAGGGAGCAGACTCAAGAGTTGTCTTCCAGACTAGGAAAGCGGGGAGAAGTGAAGATAGCTCACTCCCTGCTCACTGACCCACCCACCGTTTATTATTTTTAATTGTCTCTCTTTTTTTCACTAAGCACTCAAATTAGTCATTTCTTGTTTCCCTGTACCAGAGTACACATTTCTGTGAATTTTTTTTGTCTTTCTCTCACTGTTATCTTGTGGGACCCAAGGTCCTGTAATTCCTTTACTGAAATTTTAAGCTATTCTTGGCCTTCCCAGTCTCAGCTCAATAGGCTCCTATCCTGTTTTTCCAAGCTACAGACACATTTGACCAGTGCCTTAAAAGTTTCAATGTGCTGATCACTTAAGCACATCACTTAGGTCTTCGCATTTGAGCCTTTCACCTGTCCCATGAGACAGTGTTCATTTGCTTTGGTTTCTGGATAAGGAAATTAGAGCATAGAGGAGTTGTTTGGTAATTTGATCCAGCCCCACCAGCCCCTGACTCCAAAGCCTTTCCCACTTCCTTCTATTGAGGTTTTGTTTGTTTTGTTTTGTTGGCCAAGATGCATTGTGGGGTTTTAGTTCCCCAACCAGGGATCAAACTCATGCCGCTGGAGTGGAAGTGCCTTGCCTTAACCACTGGATCGCTAGGGAAGTCCCCTTCTGCTACATCTTTACCGCGACTTTTCCAGCCACAGAAAGAGTCATATTTTGGGGCATCGTATTCTCTTGGGTTGAAAAAAAGAGCAGCCAATCCCTCTCCAGGGGCCTAGCCTTATAGCCTGGTGCTCTGTCAGACGAAACTGTCTTTCCTAACTTCAAGAGGTCTGATGAACCTCTACTAAAACAAGCAGGACTGATAAAAGGAGTCTTAATTGGCCAACTTCTTTTCCTCACCTTCATCCAAGGGATGAGGATAATAACTGCCTCTGTTGCGAGGTTATTATGAGGATTAAATGGGATAATACTTGTTCGGCCTTACCCTCAGTGCTATACATATTAACTGGTTTCTAATCAGTAGTTCTAATCAGTGTTCTCAGCATTGCTGAGGTCAGAAATTGATCTGCTCAGAGATACCCAGCCAGCTGAAAGTAAACCGTCCACTGAGGAAACTGAAGTTCAAACAAACAAATTAACAGTCAGAGGATGGGTTCTGGAAAACCAAATGTGCCCAAGACACAGGAAGGAGATGATTCATGATTTAAATGCCGTGAATAGAAAGGTAGCCCTGGTGTGAGAAAGATAGGGGAGAGATGTTCAGTGTTTGATGAATGGCCAAATAAGTGGTGTGGTGCCTTCTGGGCCTGAATTTGTGATGTATACGATCTTATGTCCTGTGACATTGTTATACTTGATTATCGGTTCTAGTGACTTTTGTAGATTCCGTAGGATTTTCTATATATAGATCATGCCTTCAAATTAAGGACAGTTTTACTTTTTCCTGTCTAATCTAGGTAGCTTTTATTTCTTTTTCTTGCCTTATTGGACTGGCTAGAACTTCCAGTAAAATGTTGAGTAGTAGTGGTGAGAGCAGACATCCTTGTCTTATTTTTAATCTTAAAAGTAAAGCATTCTGTTGTGTGATGTTAGCTGTAAGTTTTTCATAGATGCTTCTGATCAGATTGAGGAAGTTTCCTTCTATTTCTAATTTGTTGAGAGTTCTTATCATGAATCGGAGTTAGATTTTTGTCAAGTGCTTTCTCCTTATGAAAGTGATTTTTTTTTTTTCTTTTGTTAATATGTATGACATTAGTTGTTTTGGGGGTATTAAATCAACTGCAGATGGTGACTGCAGCCATGAAATTAAAAGACGCTTACTCCTTGGAAGAAAAGTGATGACCAACCTAGATAGTATATTCAAAAGCACAGACATTACTTTGCCAACTAAGGTCCATCTAGTCAAGGCCATGGTTTTTCCTGTGGTCATGTATGGATGTGAGAGTTGGACTGTGAAGAAGGCTGAGTGCCGAAGAATTGATGCATTTGAACTGTGGTGTTGGAGAAGACTCTTGAGAGTCCCTTGGACTGCAAGGAGATCCAACCAATCCATTCTGAAGGAGATCAACCCTGGGATTTCTTTGGAAGGAATGATGCTAAAGCTGAAACTCCAGTACTTTGGCCACCTCATGTGAAGAATTGACTCATTGGGAACGACTCTGATGCTGGGAGGGATTGGGGGCAGGAGGAGAAGGGGATGACCCAGGATGAGATGGCTGGATGGCAGCACAGACTCGATGGCCCTGAGTCTGAGTGAACTCCGGGAGTTGGTGATGGACAGGGAGGCCTGGCGTGCTTGATTCAGGGGGTCGCAAAGAGTCGGACACGACTGAGTGACTGAACTGAACTGAAATCAATCTTTCGTTCTTGGAATAAATCCATCTTGGTCAGAGTGCATTCTCCTTTGTATTTGTTGCTGAGTTTGGTTTGCGAATCATTTGTGAGGATTTTTGTGTCTTGTGTTCACAAAGAACATCGGTATGTAGTTTCCTTGTGATATCTTTGCCTGGCTTTGGTATTGTGTGATCCTGCCTCGTAAAACCTCTCTTCTCAGAGTTTGTGTTGCACTGGTACTATTTCTTTCCTCAACGCAATTCAGATCCATAAGTAAAGCCGTCTGGCCCTGGCCTCTTTGTGTGTGTGGGTGAGGATTTCTGATGGCTCAGTCAGTTTCTCTAATTGATGTTGGTGTATTCATTTTTTCTTCCTGAATTAGTTTATATTTTGTACCTTTTAATACTCTGTGCAGTTAATAATTGGTGCCATTCTAGAAACTTGTCCATTTTCATCTCAGTTGTGTAGTTGATTAGCTTAAATTTGTTCATAATATTCCTCTGTATCCTCTTAATATCCAGAGGATCTGTAGTGATGTCCTACTTTCTTTCATAATTTTTGGTAATTTGTGTCTTCTGTCCTATTACTTGATCACTTTAACTAAAGAATTACAAATTTCATTCTTTTCAAAGGAATAACTTTTGGCTTCATTGATTTTTTTTTCTCTTATTTTCCTGTTTTCTATTTCATTAATTTCCGATGATCTTTATTATTTCTTCCCTTACTTTGAGTTTGATTTGCTCTTCCTTTTCTAGCCTTTTAAGATGGAATCTTATATTTTTTTCTTTTAATTTTAGATTTTTCTTTCTAATTGAAACATTTAACACAATAAATTTCCCTCTGAGGACTGTATTAGCTTTGTCCTATGAATTTTAAAGTACTGTATTTTTTATTCTTTGAGCCATGGATTATTAAGAAGTGGGTTGGGACTTCCCTGGTGGTCCAATGGCTGGACTCTACACTCCCAATGCAGGGGCCTTGGGTTCAGTCCTTGGTCAAGGAACTAGATCCTCCATGCAGCAACTGAGATGCAGTGCAGCCAAGTAAATGTCTTCAAAAAGAGGTGGGTTGAGGGACTTCCCTGGCAGTCCAGTGGTTAAAACTGTGTGCTTCCACTGCACGGAGGCTGGTTCAACCCCGGGTTAAGGAACTAAGATCTCACATGTTACGCAGCGTGGCCACACACCAGGAAAAAAAAGGGGTGGGCTAATTTCTAAATGTATGGAATTAATACAGATTTGTTTTTGTTGATGATTTTTAGTTTAATTCTGCTGTGGCTATAGAATATATTTTGTGTGATTTCAATGCTTTCAAACTGACTGACTTGTTAGGATAACTTAGACATGGTCTTTTGTTTTTGTAAGTCTGTGTCAAAGACATTACTCCCCTCTGATAATTTGAGTTCTGTGCTGATTAGCCCCCTTTCTTCATCACACATAGGCTATGCTTTAGACTGGTTTCTTTGTTCAATTCGATAATGTTAATTTCACTTGGTCTTATGTAAATGAGGGAAGCTAAGTTATGGGGCATATCTCTGCTCAGATGACATCTCTGAATGAGGTGGTCCTTGAGATGCTGTCAAATCCCGCATCCTATTTCACATTAGCAAAGTTTCCTTTCACACTCTTATTAAGGATTTTGCTCTTTGTTGCTCTTGAGTTTCTAGGTCTGTATTTGCTGGAGACACTGATTAACTTTTAGGGGATTCCTTGGACATCAGTTAAGGTTAGGTTAAGCTGAAGAAAACCTCAGACAACAATGGTCTTCCATTTTGTTCTGCCATCCTGAGTACCTGGCTTCTACCTGATAGACTAAGATGGCTACTTGAGCTCCAGCTATTGCCTCAGTATTCCAGGCAGCAGGAAGGAAGAAGACACATCTACGTGTGTAAGAAAGTCAAACGTACGCTTGACTTACATTGATTAGCTAATCGCATGGCCATCTAGCTGAAAGGGAGCCTGGAAACCGTTTGTTCAGGGTAGTCTTATGCTTAGCTAACTTGAAGAAAAAGTGCTCACAACAGTAATGAGTTTGAGCGTTTATTGTGTGCCAGCACTATGTTAAACACTGTGATATCTCCCATTTCATCCTCACCCTTCCTCATTCCCATTTTACAGAGGAAGAAAGTGAGGCCCAGTGACGTCACATGATTTGCCCAGGTTCATACAGGTGTTATTGGAGGAGTCAGAATCCAGACTCCAGCATTTGACTCCAGAATCGGCATTCTTAGCTAACTGCTTGCATCCTTTACGTAATTAATTCCCTTTTCTCCTTCCAGGTGAAGACTTCAGTGAAAACCCCTCAGACCAAAGCCAACCCTTCTGCCACCAGAGTGGCTTCAGCCAAAGCGGCAGCACCAGCTCCTGGAAAGGGGGTCCTTGCTGTCGCTCAAGCCAAAGTGGGGTCCCCAGCCAAGGCAAGTAGGACCAGAGCCGAAAGAGGTGCCGGGGTGGAGTGGAGGGGAGGACCAAGCAATGGCCCTAGCCTTGACAAGGGTCCTGCACAGGTGGGCGTGACCTCCCCAGAACCATGCCCTGGGTGGGGTTTCACCGTGCTTTCCTCTTCCTTCCTCAATACCATTCCCTCTTCCCGATTCAGGTAACCCCAGCAGCGAGAGCCCCCCAGAGCAGCGCCGTCTCTGGGAGCGGCCAGGTGTCCGTGCCGGCTGTGGGGAAAGCAGCGGCTGCAGCAGCCCAGGCCCAGCCGCGGCCTGTCGGGGGCTCACAGGAGGACTCGGAGAGCAGTGAGGAGGAGTCGGACAGTGAGGGAGAGGCACCTCCTCAGGTGAGGCCCCGGGGGCCGGAGAGCAGCCCCCGTGCTTGTCCTCTGGACCAGGAGCCGCCCACAGCGCAGCTGCATGTGCCCCAGCCATCTCCCATCCCTCCTTTCCTGATCCTGTTTCTCTCACTCCAGGCGAAGCCCTCAGGAAAGACCCCCCAGGTCAAAACTGCCTCAGCCCCCACCAAGGCGTCCCCCAAGAAAGGGGCTGCCCCGGTACCCCCTGGGAAGGCAGGACCCCCAGTCGCCCAGGCCAGGAGGCAGGAGGAGGACTCGGAGAGCAGCAGCGAGGAGGAGTCGGACAGTGACGGGGACGCGCCAGCAGCTGCACCTCCAGCCCAGGTGAGACCTTACGAGGAAGCAGCTGTGGTGCCAGGCCTCCAAGCTTCCGCCACCTACTCCCACGTCAAAACTTGGGTTCAGGGCCAGGTGAAGAAGCAAGACCAGATTTAAGCTCTGCCTCCAGGGACCTTTCCCCCAGAGGCTGTCCCCCATGTTTCCTTAGGTAAAACCTCCTGTAAACAACCCCTGCCTCGCGCCAAACCAGGGCCTCCCCAGTAAAAGGTGGCTTTGGTACTCCCATATCTGCCAAGGCCTCCACGATGCACATGGGCCCCACCCGCCCCGTGGGAGGCCAGGCCAGGTCCTCAAGGATGTCCCAGAGAACCAGGAGGGGGCTTTGATGTGGTGTAGGTACCATGAGGCCCTGGGGAGTGGGAGGAAGCCAAATCTCTCACCCTGTTGTCCTGTAGGCAATGGGGCCTGGGGCCTCCTGTTGGTATGTGTATCTCTCAGGGAGAGTTCTTCTTCTAGCTCAGTGTGAAGCCTGGGGAGTGGGGAGAGAGAAGGAATGATGACCCAACTTTTATCTGGATGATTGTTCCTCTGTCTGCTTGTAGGAGTGGCTACAACCTATAGTTCAGGGTGACAGACTCCAGGACTCACAGGGCTCAGACATGTGGTGGAAATGACTTGAGTGGTGCAGGCCTAGCGGAGGTGATAGATGGCAGCTGACATGAAGCCTTGGTGTCAGGAGAGACTGAGGGAGTGGTGGCAACAAGGGGAAACTAGAAAGATGGTCCCTCTCGGCTCCAGCCAGTTGTGACCTGATGGACATGTGTGGCTAGATCTTTCATTCCTTACGGGAAGCTGGGAATCCCTGCTCCAGGCTGAGCTCTTATCCCTCCTAGATTTGTGTTTTCTTCACAAGTAAATAAGCACCAAGAGGTGTAAGTGCTCATAGCACTCACCTCTCTGCCTTCGGTGTAGCAGATCAACTACTGAGCATGCTGTCTTGTTGACAGAGATAAAGGCATGAAAGACGTTGGCCCTGCCCTCAGGGAACTTGTAGTCTGTAGGGTGAGACAAGGTGATGGGGTTACTGGAGCATGTTCTGGTAGTGCTCCTTCTGATGGAGCTGAGAAAATGAGTGTCTGAGAGGGTGGAGGAGGTGATTGAACTGAGCTTGGCGGAAGACCTGGGGTTCGCTAGACACTAAAGTGGAGACAGGCTCCCCAGGGAGGAGATGGGAGAGTGTGGAAAGGAGGGGGGTTGTGAAGTCAGGTGGGCTCGGCAAAGGCCAGCTGTCCTGCAGGCAGCAGTCACTTTCAGTTGCTTGTTACCAATAATATCTATAGGAGCCTAAATGCCAGAGTGAGACACAAGGGTCCTAGCCATGTTTTGGACCGTGATGCTTTTTGAAAAGTTTTGATCAGGTTATTGTATCAGTCAGGACATCTTAATCTGCAAGAGAAAATAAGAGCTACTTCACAAGAGCTCAGATGGTTCTTAAGAGGGTTGGTTATCTCGGGGCATGAAGTTTCATGGTAGGGCTCCTGCGAAGGTGGTCCCTTCAGCTTAGCATCGTTGGTGACAGATTTCTTCTCTCTCCATGCCTCGTCTGCCTCATTGGAACAGCAGGGCTGCAGCATCTCCTAAAGAGAAAATCCCCCAGTTTACTTCCCCTCCACTTAGCTCCTTGACCAGATCTCACGCATGTGTTCTACCTGTCCTCGGCCATCCCCTCCCCCCGCAAAAAAAAAAAGCCGCTCACTGATGTGGGGCCTGCAGTTCCTGAGATTGGCTGGGACAAAAGGGCCACCCTCTCCAAAGCCTGTGGTGGGGGCCGCCAGAACAGAGATAGGGTTGTATTAACAAGGAAGACACGGGGACTTGGCTGTTGCAGTGTGCACTGTAGTTGACCCAGTGGAAAATTGGGAAGTACACGCCCAAATCAGGATCTTCTAGCTTTTCTTGAGAAATTGGAGGCTCCAGGGACTTCACTGGCGGTCTAGTGGCTAAGACTGCGCTCCCAGTGCTGGGGCCTGGGTTCAACCTGTGGTCAGGGAACTAGATCCCACATGCAGCAACTAAGACCTAGTATAGCCAAATAAATAATGGATTAATTCTGTGCGTGCTAAGTCGCTCAGTCGTGTCCGACTCTTTGCAACGCTATGGACTGTAGCCCCCAGGCTCCTCTGTCCATGGGATTCTCCAGGCAAGGATACCAGAGTGGGCTCCATGCCCTCCTCCAGTGGACCTTCCCGACCCAAGGATCAAACCCACGTCTCTTAAGTCTCCTGCATTGGCAGGTGGGTTCAAGAAGCTGGAGGCCCCAGCAGTGTGGGTCCTGCTTTTCTGAGTAATAAAAATTGGACCTTCACACCAATAGGGAGGTGCAGAGCTGCCCTCTGCCCTGGCCGGGCTCCTCTCCGCCACCAGCACCTTTCAGTTTAGTCCCTGCTCTAGGTCCTCCTCTGGCCTGACTGCCATCACCAGCCAGCCCCCCTTGTTTAGTCTTGGGCTGTTTAGTCAACAGCTGGTTGAACTGCTCTCAGCCGGCTCCTGCTTTTAGCTGGGGATGTGACAGCCAGATGTGAGCTGTGCTGGGGCCTCTGGCTCACCCCTGCCACCTTGTCCTGGGCGGCTGTCACCTCTCATTCAGATGCCTCGCCAGCAGCACGCTAGCCCTCGGGTTTTAGTAGTGCCTGACTCACACATCCCTTTCACGGTTGGAGTCAGCCCTGGAGGAAGGATATTCAGCGTGGAGGCCTGTGTTCCCGGTGTCTGTGGGGCATGCTGGCCACCCCGCCACACACACTGTGTGTCAAGGGGGTCATGCTGTCTTCCTGGGAGAGTGAGATCGTTGCTCGGTGTCTCAGTTGTGCTTCCTCTCAGCTAACGAACACCCCCTTGCCCACCGTGTTCTTGTCCGCTCAGAAGGAGGGTAGCTCCAAAACTGCCACAAGCAAGACCCTGGCTCCAGCATCCCTGGAGAAGAAAGCAGAGGAGTCCTCAACCAGCAGTGATGAGGACCTGCCGTCGAACCAGGTAGGCCGGCCCTGTCCCTAAGGGCACTTAGGCTAAGAGCTGGGCAGATGCGCCTGGGAGATGGCAGGAGGAAGCGGCGGTGGGGGCATGGGGAGGGCAGGTCTGTCCCACTTACAGCGCTTCCCCATTTTCTGAGCTCTTTCTTTTTTTTTTTTTTAACACTTTGATCTCCACAATAACCCTGGGAGGCAGGTAGCAGAGCCTGCCAATGGAGGGTCAGAGTTGGCTCCCACAGCCCCAAGGCGCAGGTACACAGCATGCCACCTGACAGGGAGGGCCTGTTACTGCGGGAGGCACATGCTGTGTCAGGAATCAAGGCCCAACAAGCTGGAGTGATCTCCCCAAACTCTTATGACCCATAAGAAGCCCAGGAAGAGGCAGGCACTGGCCCCTGGTTCCATGTGTACGCCACTTCCTGTTGGGATTCTGTCAGAGCCCCGCGGGCCTGGTCCCAGACCTCGCTCAGGGAGCTACGGCCCGTCTCCACACGCTGCCAGCCATCCTCCCCTGGCTCCACCCCTGAGGGCGGAACCAAGCCCCGCATCTCCCCAGCTCCAGAGGCTCGCTTTCGTTCACCTGGCAGGAGTCTGAGTTTCTGTGTGAGCCCCAGGACTTTCCCACAGCCGGCATTGCCCTCTGTCCTCCCCTAGCCCCAAGGTACTAGAAGCTTCTGCCAGGCCCTTCAGAGATGCCGGAGTTCCAACCATCAGATGAGTGGGGTCTCCCTATCCAGCTCCCCTTAAATATCATATCATACACTGATTAGTCCATCAGTAGGGCCAGGTGTCATGCACACCCATGGTATTGGGGTGCTCACTGTCTTTCTCTCCTTTAATAGCCTAGATTAGAAGAGTAACTGTGAACAACTCCATCTACCGTTGGCCACTTCCTGAGTGCCAAGGACTATGCTAGTCCCCATGTTTTCCAGCCCTATGAGGAAAGGTGCTTCTTTTATTACCATTTTGAGGAGGAAGGAATAAGTCCGGAGAAGTTGGACAAGATGCCTGGCGTCACATGGCTGTCATAAGGGACAGACCTGGTGTCAGAACCCAGGCTGTCCATACTCTGCTCGCTCCCTGGCCCTGCCCTGACACTCCCCTCCCTGTGGCAGGAAGACAGCTGGGCTTGGGCCCTGCCCTTCTGGGCTCTCCGTGGAGCCTTTTGGAGCCTGCCTCCTCTGTGCAGGATCTAAACAGCTGGGAAGGAGGGGGCCGCTTCTCCCTTCTCTGCGGGGGCGGACTAACACAATTAAAATGAACATCATGCTTAAACTGAACCATTTAATTGGTACGTTAGTCCTCAAGGTTTTGGAGTCCCTGTTAGAAAAGAAAAAGGAAAAAAAATCAGCACTTTGAGCATTCCCCAGAAGGATTCAGGGAAGCCGGCACAGCCCAGGGGAGCTGCAGCCTCCTCCCAACTTTGGGGTATTTTAGCTCCTTAATCCCCAGCTCTCTAATTATGATTATTATTGTTATTATGCATTTATCAAGCACTTCTCTACTGATGAGTTTCACTGTTTTTATTCTTAGCCCATCACTGAGAGTAAGGGATTGATACCAGGGTGGTGGGCAGAGCCCCAGGCTGGGAGGCAGAGAGGGGCTGTGGGTCCATTCCCAGGTCCCCTCACTGTGCCTCAGTCTCCCCCGCTGCAGGAGTTGGGCTTACCTCTCAAAGACAGATCAGGGGATGGTCCCTGCGTGGCTTAGCCCTGTTGTGTAGGCATTAATCCCAGGCCAGAGTCTGTGCCAGGGCCTAGGGTAGGTACCAAATTTTAACAGACAAGGCCTTACCTTAGAGTTCCAGGTTGAGTTGAAAAGAAAGAAGAGGCCTCTAAGAAGCTGAAATTAAGGTGTTAAAGATCTAAAGTCTAGCATGGCTGGTCCTCGGAGTCCCTGTCTGGTGCTTGGAGGACCAGCTTCCAGCCCTGGCTCTGACACCAGTTTGCTGGTTACCCTGGGTGAGACTCCCTGAAGGCTGGTGAACCATGGAGGCTCTGGGCCACATGCCCAGGAGTGGGATTTTTCAGCTCCCTCAGGTGTGGGCCTAGGATGTGCTACCAGCTCCAGACAGTTCTGGGAGAGGCCTCAGAGAAGTGCTGCCATCCAGAGCTCGGGTCCCCTCGTGTTTGTGTCCCTTGTCCCCGGAGTCAGCAGTCTAGGCCAATCCATTCCCCCACCCCCCGCCCGACTGCCATGACCCAAATGATGGCACTCTTGTGATGCACTCAGCTGTGACTTCCAGAAGGCCACGGGGTTTGGTCCTACAGGCACTGACCCCTGCAATAGAAAGAGATCCTGTGTGTTCCCTCTGGGCCCTCACTGCCCAGCACCTACAGGGGCAGAGTGGAGGTCCAGCCAGGTGTTGAGGCTGCTTCCGCTTCCAGTGAGTCTTTCCTGACCCACCCCAGAAAGAAGGTCCTTGTCACCCCATGTGTATCGTGCTTTGTGGTTTCCAAAGCAGACCAGAAGCTCTTTGGTGAGAGAGCCCAGACTGGGTTACTAAGAGCCCTTCCAGAAGGTGGGAGAGTGAGGCTCACGAATCTCAGGGGCTGGGCCACACGACGAGGTTGTGGCAGAGGTGGGGTCAGAAGTGTGTCCCATGTACCCCACCTTTGAACCTTCCTCTCCCATCCAGGGCTCCGTGGGCCCCGGCCCCCCCCGCCCTGCCCCACCCCAGCTCAGAGGCAGGGCGGGCAGCGTGGGCAGGTAGAGCAGGGCGGAGGCTTCTGCTGCGGAGCTGCTTTTAATATCCCAGACGCTATTGTTTGCCTCAGTGGGTTCGCTGCCTCTCTTCGTCCCCGACAATCTGTTCCTCTGTCTTCTCACATATATATAGATCCCCCCTCCCTCAACTGAAAGCCTTCTCCCACTTCCATCCTTCTCTCTTTCATCATGTGGGAAGGAAGTCTCTGGAAGTGGCAGATCAGAGCGGCTGTGGGGGAGGCTGTTTGGCAGGGGTAGGCAGGGCCCGGGCCCGGCAGAGCTTCCCCCTCGGGCGGGCCCCTTTCTGCTTTCCATTTCATGTTGCCTTTCCCGCAGCACCCTGGAGGACACGGAGTCAGGCCCAGTGGGGTAGGCAGAGACCTGGGTTCCAGACCATGGCCATGGGCAGCTCCCTTCTGCTCTCCTGCTGCCCTCCGTCTCCCTGTGGGGTCAGGGGGTGGGGGCAGAACTCAGACCAGGTCAGCTCTCTGGGGACTGGAACGTAGGCTCCCCGGGTGTCCTTCTAGGCGGTGGGCATGTTCACTGGAGCTGTGGTTCCCAGACATCTGCCAAGAGTCCACAAGGAGTGTTACTTTTTTCTCTTTTTTTTTCGGTGTCTTACTGGAAAATGCAGAGCATGCCCCAAGCTAGAACAGTGTAGAGTCGCCAGTCACCATCCCAGCTTTGGTAGTTCTGGACTTGTGACCAGTCTTGGTACATCCTACATCTTCACTCTCTTCCCCAACACCACTGTTTTTTTTTTTTTTTTTTTTAAGCACAATCACTGAAAAATTGGCCCACCTAGTCAGCGTCCCCATTTCCCCAGTTGCCTTATGACGTTTTCTGTATCTAGTCAAACAGGAATCTAGGTAAGGGCCACCAGCTGCATTGGGTCCCTTTGGTCTTAGTTGGTTTTCCCTGAGCAGTTTACTTGTTGAAGGTCCTGGGCCCATGTAGTTTGGGCCACCTTCCTGTGTCCTGGCAGGAGGCAGCATCAGAGTCCTGGGCATGGGGGCAACTAGACTGTGAGCAGCCCCCTAGCGACCCGTCAGGCAGCTGGCGGGGCGTTGCTCAGAGCGCCCTGCACAGCGGGTGTGTGTCTCTGAAGTCAGCGAGGGGAAGGAGGCTGACCTCCACATTCTGGGCCTAACTTGGCTTCAGTTAGGCTGTGTGACCTTGGGCAACTCTCCCTCCCCTCAGGACTTGTGGTTTTCCCATCTATATGATGGAGCTGATACTGTTGATCTCAGGGGTTCCTCTGAGGGTCGGGTGGGCTCCTGTGAGCTCTGAGGAGCTGTGCAGTGTCTTGGCGGGTGCCTGGGCTGGGAGTGAGCTGGCAGAGCCTTGGGAGCTCTCTGGAACCCTTGCATTGTAGCACCCTCCCCTACCCACCTTCCCTTTCCCCTGGCCAAGCTGTTAATCACTGGGGGGGTGTGTTTTGTTTTTGTTTTTCAAGGTGATTAAAACCCCTCTGATTTTTGTCGACCCTAATCGTAGTCCAGCTAGCCCAGCTGCTACCCCCACCCAAGCGCAGGCTACAGGCACCCCAAGGAAGGCTCAGGCCTTGGAGAGCACAGCCAGGAGCTCCTCTGAGAGCGAGGACGAGGACGTGATCCCCGCTACACAGTGCCCAACTCCTGGTGAGCACGGGCCACCCTGCAGGGCTGACTCCCTGGCTGCAGCTGCCAGACGTGTGCACACACACATCCGTTGAGGTGCCAAAGGGAGAAGACACTGGCTGAGTCCCAGCAAGTAGTTGGTCTGGAGGGGCTTAGGGCAAGGTTTTGACCCTATGTTGGCTCATCCCCATGAGGATCTGGCTTGAGCAATAACTGTGCCAGGGCCTCTCTGTGCGGGTTCCAAAAGGTAGAACCCAGACTAGAGACTCGAAGCTGCATTGACCAGGTTTGTAGTTCAGGAGGAGCCTTGTAACAGCTGGCTGACTAAACTTGGAGAGGGCTGCAGGGTAGTGAGCCTCTCATTCCTGGTGGCATGTGAAGGAGATCAAATAATCCCTAAACAGAGAGGTGTAGGGAGGAATTCCTGGAGACAGGACCAGATCTGGATTTTCTTTTGACTTTTGACAATCTGTGATTCTGACAGTGATAGCAAGAAAATGGGTAATTATTATCATTGTTGTTACCAGAACACTTTTTGATGATATTAATACCTGATCTTGGCGGGTTTATTAAGAAATGCAGATTAGCACAAAAGAAAAAGCATCACTTGTAATCCCACTGTCCAGAATAATCACTGTTAACATTTTACAGACATTAACTTTACAAAAACCAAAGGTACAGTGTGTATTTTTAGTGAGACCATACTGTACATATGCTCAGTAATCTTGACGTGTTGTGACGTTCCATAGTCACAGCGTGATCCCCACTGGCTACAGAGTGGTCACCTGGGAATCCTGCAGTTTTTTCAGCCAGTGTTGAGTTGGAGGAAGCTAAGGGTTTTATTTGGGGTGCTGGGCTGTTACAAACAGTGCTGCAGTGAACACATGTGATTGAGCCTCTGCACATGACCACGGCTTTTCTAAGAGAGAGGGTTTTAAATGCGCAGAGTCGTGTTTGGCTCCAGTGCTCTGCCTGTCATTCAGGAGGAGCAGCTTAGCCAGCAAGGGGGACTGCAGGTGGGGAGGGGCTGAGGAAGAGGCCTGGGGTGTTGCCCACAGCTGCCGTCTCATCTCCTTATAAAACATGGAGACAGAGGCCGCTCCTGCCTGGAAGGCTTGGGAGGGGGTTTAAGGGGCTTCTACCACATGGGCCCTGGGCACTGCACAAGGTTCCCAGGATGGGCTGATAGAGCGGGTTTTGCTGCTTGGGGGAGGCCACAGGGCTTCTGTGCCCTGACATACCCCCTCCCCCTCCATCTCAGCCACTAGGACCAGCGTGGTGACTGTGCCCACAGCACCTCCAAAGGCGGCCCTCAGAGCCAGTGTGGTGGGGGCTCCCAGCAGTGAGGACACAAGTCAGGGGTCTGAAGGCAAGAAGCAGGAGGCCTCAGCCACTCAGGTACCTGGTGGGCAAGGGGGCGCTGCCGGGCCAGTGGGCTGAGGGGCCCCTCCTCAACACCACTTCCCCTCAGGGTTGCTGGGTGGCACTGTAGTTGCTCTTACCCACCCTGTGGAAGCCAGGGCCTTTCCTGGCCTGGCCATAGCCCTGATCCGTGCCCCCGAAGGTCAGGAAGCATCCTCTGGCATGTGGCCCGCTGGGCAGAACCAGCACAACTCCAGCAGCTTCTCCAATACCAGGCTTTTGATTTGATTTCTCTCTCATGTTTGCCGTGAACAAAAGTTGCCCTTTGTTAATGTTCATCATAGTGACCAGTAACGTTCTTCCTAGCCTTCACTATTTTCAGTGCATTTTTATTTCTTTGGTCCTTGCTGGAACCTAAAAGCCAAGCAGGGAAGAGTTAATGGCTCATTGTTCAAAGGATGGAGCTGAGCACCACGCCCTCAGCAAGAGGGTCAAGACGCATCCAGGATCAGGCAGGGCTCCTAGATCCTAGTTCATTGTTTCTGGGGCCCATTGCTCGTGGGGCCATAGCCGTTTGTTTTTCCAAGCCCTTGCACCCCACCCCTCTTTTCCTGAGATGGCAGGAGCGAGAGCTGGATAGGCCAAAGCAGGACTTGGGCACCTCCACTCACTGGGGCTCATCACGACCTCTAACCCAAAAAGAGCTTCCTGGGAGCTTGTTTGCTGAGTGGGTGGCTGGGTTGTGGTCACTGCGCCCACCAATCTGCATCCATTTGGCCTTTCAGCCAGCAGATGGTGCTGAGCATCTGTCCATCCTGGGAACTGGGGGTACAGCAGGAAGAAGACAGGGAGGGGCCCTGCCCTCATGGAATTCCCAAGGCGGGGGACAGCCATTAAGCAAGGAGACCAAGAGTTAAAGTACTCACCAACTGGTGGGTGCTTTGAAGGGAGCAGTATCGATGTAAGCGAGAAACAGTGGGATGACTTGCCTTAGAAAGGATAGGCCGGGGTGGCCTCTCAGAGGAGGCGATGCTGGGGCTGGAGAAGCAGCCAGGCCTGGGCAAGCTGAGGAGCCCTCCAGGCAGGGAGACCCAGGCACAGAAGCCTCTGGGGGAGCACTTGGGGCTATGAGAGCTGGGAGAAGGTGGGGGAGCAGGGGCAGAGGGGCCAGGCTTCATGGCCCATGGTGAGGGCTGAAGGAGGCCTGGGGGTTTTGGCGAGGGATCACACCCAGTCCTCGTTCCGTTCTCTCCTTGGCTGCTGGCAGATGTGGGAAACAGAAGCAGCCCCAGGGAGCCTGTTGAGGAGTCTGCTGCAGCCGCTGGTCTAGAGGCTCGGACTCAGTGGTGGGGCCTCAGGGGGCCTGAGCCCCACCCCTTCCCTGGGCTGGGAGCTGTCTGTGGATCCTCTGATAAGGATACTATTAGCTTATTTTCTGTCCAGTCAGTGGCAGTACCCCTTCGACCACCCCTCAGCCCTCCACTCCACCTCCAGGTTCCTCTGGCAGCTACAGGTCCCCTCCCACTCCAGCCAGGCAGGATGTGACCAGGGTGTGGCCTAGATGGCATGCCAAGAACCTGGGAGCCCCAGGCCAGGCTCTCACCCACTCATGCAGTCTTAGGCTGAGGCCAGCCCCTGGGTCTTGAGTCTGGGCCCATCCTCTTTCTGGGGGCCCTGGGCAGGGTCCTGTCTCCATGGAGCCAGGCTGGCTCCTCACCTTTGCCTTTCACAGGTGACCAAGAGGAACCTCCCGCTGACGCAGGCTGCCCTGAAGGTTCTTGCCCAGAAAGCCAGTGAGGCCCAGCCTCCTGCTGCCAAGACCCCGTCTTCAAGTGGGGTGAGCTGGGGAGTTGGGGGCCAGGCCTCACCCCGGAGGGGATAGTGTTCAGAGGCACAGGAGGTAGAAGGCAGGGTGCAGGCAGGGGCCCAAGTCCCAGCGCTGGCATTTAGCTACCCTGTGACCTCGGCATGCTCATTTACCTTCCCAGGCTTCTACTGTGCATGTCCCCCCACCAAAACTTTCTTTTTGAGGAATCTTAGTTCCTCAACCAGGGATTGAACCCAGGCCCTCAGCAGTGAAATCCTGGAGTCCTAATCACTGCCAGGGAGTCTCCAACTGCCCATCCTAGAGAGTGGTGGGAGAATTAAATGGGGCCTGTTTGCGAAGCCTCTAGTGGTGCCTGGCCCTTCCCTGAGGTATTCAGTAAGCACCAGATCTTATTTTTCCTTTCCATTCTCTCTCCTTTCCCCAAATCAGACTGACAGTGCTGTGGGAACACTCTCCACGGCGAGTCCCCAGAGCACCCCTACCCAGGTCAGAATGGCCAACAGGCTCAGAAAGCCTGAGGTTCCTGCAGCTCAGCGGGCCACAGCTACTCCCTCGGGGCACCCCACACCCAAGGCCCCTGCAACCTCAGATGACAGCAACAGCGGCTCTTCGGGAAGCGAGGACGAAGCCAAGGGGTCCCAGGCGGCCCCGTCAGCCCACAGGCCAGGTGAGGCTCCTGGGAGGGAAATGCTGGAGGGCCTGGTGGAGCCCTGGGCTCAGATCTCTGCTCTGTAGCTGCCCATGTTCTATGACTTTGACCTAGGCATCTCATGCAGGACCTCAGTTTACCCAGCTATACAATCCCATGACCAAATTGGTCCACATGACATGAACAACCTTTTTACTTGACTGTTTGGCCATGCCCAACCTTTTGGGATCAGGCTTCCCTAACTGATCCCCAGATTCCCAGGACCACACCTCTCTTGGGGATTAGAAGGTTTGGGCATGCAGGTGTCTCACTGGAAATGCTGCGAATAGCAATAGATCATGGAAGGGATCAATGAGGGGCAATGATGCCTTAGATCAGAGGGTGAGGCACGTAAACAGGGACAGGCCACCTCAGGGCCCTCCTGCTCCCAGAGCACTCTGGCCTGTCCAGCGGGCAGAAGAAACCTGGGGTTCCCAACAGTTACCTGTGCTTCTCCCGTAGGCTCAGCCCCTTCCAGGAGGGAGACCTTGGTGGAAGAGACCACAACAGAGTCCAGTGACGACGAGGTGGTGGCACCTTCCCAGGTAACTGCAAGGGAAGGGGCTGGCGGTCTCAGGAGCCTTGAGGTAGGAGCCCCAGGCCAGGCTCTCACCCACCATGCAGTTGTAGGCTGAGGCCATGCCCTGGGTCATGGGTCTGGGACCAAGCCCGTCCTCTTTCCAGGGGCCCTGGGCAGGGTCCTGTCTGCACAGCTCCTCTCCTGAGGTCCCACTTCAGCATAAAGCTGTGAGAAGCAGACTCTTGGAGTCTATAGAAAGGGTTTACCTTGATTTTAGGTGATTTCCGGATAAAAACATTCTCTAACAGATAACAGATGGGATTTCTTTTAAGGTTATCATCTTTATGTGGCAAGTGCTAGTGCTTTTCCGTTTGCATTATTAATAAGTTTCCTTTTTAAATGAGGCTGTTTAAAATACGTATTCATTATAGTAGTGCAGGAGGTGCGCACACAGGGCTGATGTGCCCGCCGCCCAGCTGGCCTGAGGGTCCCGGGGCTGATCCCCTCCAGTGGGCCATGCACTGCTGGGCTTCTTCACACTGGGCTTCTTCAGTCTCTCCTCTCAGGTTTTGTGACTCCTGGGCTGACTCCAGCTGGTTCCAAGACTTCAAAGGCCACTCCCAAACCAGACACCAGCCCCTCTGTTTCCTCTACTCCGGCCACCAGAGATGCCCCAGAAGGCAGTCAGGAAGTGGAGCCCCAGCAAGCAGCAGGCACCATGTCCCCTAAAACAGGTGAGTCAAGGGCTGCAGGAAGGACACAGCAGGATGTGGAAGAACAAGGCAAGGAGCCCCTTTGCCTCCCTCAGGAGCAGTCCCACCAACATGGTCCTGTCTGCCAGCAGGGCCTCCCCAAGTGAGGTCTGGTACCGCTACATCAGGCCTGGAGGTGCTCGTCAAAAGTGCAGGGGCCTGTGCCCTAGAGTCTGGCTCCTGTAGTCTAGAGCCGACCGGAGGTCGGGTTATCCAGCCCTGAGGGATGCTGGTGCACCCTGTAGGCTGCTCCCTACCTTAGAGGAAGTGCACCTGGACTTTCAGGGTAGGCCTTGGCGCTCTCTAGCTGTTCCTGTTGACTTTTCTTCCTAACAAGTGGGCTCCTGGTACAGGGTGTAGGAACCTGGGATAGCTCAGACAGAAGATGGGGTCACGTTTGAAGAAGTCTTCTGCACATGGTGAAGACCCCGGGCAAAGGACTGACATGCTCTGAAGCCTCAGACAAGCCCATGGCGACTCTGGACCTCGGTGCCTTAACCGTACAGGGCAGGGGTTGGTGGGTCCATTGGTGGCACATACAGAACATGGCACATGTGGAGAAAGCCACGTGGTATTTGGAGGGCAGACTCGAGTGCTCAGGTCACCTGGCCTAGGGTGTCAGCCACAGCTGACTGTGCCAGCACTCTGGGACCGGTGTCTCAGAGGGTCTGCCTGGGCCAGCTCTCAAGGTTCCCTGGTCTTGGCATTCTAAGGGGTGTGGTAGACAGGAGGCAGAGAAGTGGGTTGCTGAGGCACCCTGTGCTCTCCTTGGCTCCCTTCTCTAGCTGACTCCTGTTTTTGCCACGAAGCACCAGAGGACTGAAGGGGGCCTCCCTCTGCCCTGGGAGCCCCCTCTGCCTACCTCCTCAGCCCCTGGGGCTCTGGAGCCAGAGCTGCTGCAGGTCCCACTGCACTCTGAAGGGAACAGCTTTATTCTCCCCGCATGGAGCCAGGGCCAAGCTCCCAGCACCTCCCAGAGCCCAGGGTGTCGCCACTCTTGTGCTGTGAGACCCCAAAGGGACCTGCGAAGCTGGGGCAGTGCCGGGACATATGCTCAGCTCCCAGTCCTGGGGCCTCTAGCTGCAGCTTGCCCAGTGCTGGGTCAGCAAGAGGAGTCATTGCTCATTTTCTTCCCCAGTGTTCTTCTCTTTGTGAGAGGCGGGTGTGACAAGGAGACATTTTAGAGGGGGCTGTGGAAGGTTTTTTTCACACGTGTAGTCAGCACACAATTATCAAAGGAGAGCAGAGGCGTGGAAAATTCTAAACAAAGGCTGCAGCAGAAGTCGCTCTGGCAGGCAGTAAACCTGCTTAGTCAGCTGCCGTGTGCGTATTCCCTGCACCCCCCACCCCCAGGCCAAGCCACCTGGACCCCTGACCACAGAGGGCTGCAGGCCCCCAGCGTACAAGTGGGCATAGGTTGGATGGCCACATGACCTTGGCTTTTATTTAAATGCATCTGTGGTTTAGAACAGTGAGGGGATTTCTTGTTCATCCAATGCCTCATTTTATAAACAGTTTGGTTTTCAGACCCAGGGCCCAGGCATCCTGTCTTCCTGCCCTGGGCTCCTGACTGGAAGGTGCCGTCTATCCTGTCCCATAGATTCTTTGATTTGATGGCGGATTACAAGCCCTTTTGGAGAAGGAAATAGCAACCCACTCCAGTATTCTTGCCTGGAGAACTCCATGGACAGAGAAGCCTGGTGGGCTACAGTCCATGGGGTCTCAAAGAGTTGGACACAACTTAGCAACTAATACTACAAGCCCTTTGATTAACATGCTGGAGTTAATTTCCATCCCCAGCCTGAACTTGAGTTTTCAGCGTGAGGAGACATGAAAAGAGCTCCAAGTTAGAAGCAGGAGGAGAGGTGTGGGCAGGAGACCCAGCGGGTTCCCATGGTCCCATCTGTACTGCATCAGAGAAGGTCAGGTCTATGCTGGACCCCTTTGGCTTTCATGCCACCGGAGGTCTAGTCCCCAATTCTCTCAGGTCCATAACCCCAGGTCCTCTCTCCATAGGCAGAAAAGAGGCTGGTGCCACACCTCAGAAGCCCGGGAAGGGGCCTGGGAGTACCCCGGCCTCCATGCTGGCGCTGCAGAGCAACATCACCCAGCGCCTCCTGAGCGAGCCCTGGCCCCTGAGCGAGGCGCAGGTGCAGGCCTCGGTGGCAAAAGTGCTCACAGAGCTGCTGGAGCAGGAGAGGAAGAAGGCCGTGGAGACCGCCAAGGAAGGCAACCGGAAGGGCCGCCTGGGCCATAAGCGGAAGCTGTCCGAAGACCAGACAGCCCCCAAGGCCCCCAAGAGCAAGAAAAAGAAGCAGCTGGCAGCTGCAGATGGTGGGGAGCATGTGGTCTCCTCAGAAAAGGCCCCCAGGACTGTCAAAGGGAAATCCAAGAAGGACAGAGCAAGTGGTGACGTCAAGGAGAAGAAGGAGAAGGAGTCTCCCGGCTCTCAGGGGGCCAAGGAGAAGCCAGTAGGGGAGCTGGGGACTCCGAAGGGTGACGGGGGAGACCACGGCAACCTTAAGATCAAGAAAGAGAAGAAGAAATCTGACAAGAGTAAGTGCCTGCTGCAGCCCAGAGCACACTTCCCAGTCCTGCTGAGGGCTGCAGTCACCACTCGGGCGGTGGCCCTCAGCCAGCACAGAGAGGGCTGAGAATGTCTTGCCCGTCTTGGGAGCAGGATGGGCAAAGCCGGAACCAGGTCCTGGAGCAGTGGAGCCACCACCACCAGGACGGCGCTCACAGCTCCAGGGCGTGTTCCGCTCGCAAAGCCCTGCCCTCCCCCACGGCGGCCACAGCCACGTGCACTGGCAGCCGAGGCTCCTGGGGTCCAGGCTCCTGGATAGCAGCCGCCCCTTGCTGCATTCTGTGCTGGAGTCCTCGTGCAGCCGGGCCACGTTTAACCCCCACCCCAGCCCTGTCTGATGGGTGGTCACTCATTCCATTTTACAGGTTGAAAGTGTCTTTTTAAAATCAGTGTGTAGAAATTTTACAAAGTGAGTTAAAATGGTAACAGTCCAGGGCTTCCATGGTGCCAGAAATCATAAGACTTGTGCTTCGATAGCTCCCCAGGGTGTGGGGCATGGAGAGGAGAGAGCTGTTCTAGGGCCCCCGAAGACCTGCCCTGTCTGCCCACTTTGACCCCAACCCTTAAGATTAACATCTCTTGTTTAGCAATTTTACTTTCTTCCCTTAGAAAAAAAAGACAAGGAAAAAAAGGAAAAGAAGAAGAAAACAAAAAAGGCCTCAACCAAAGACCCTGGCTCACCATCACAGAAGAAAAAGAAGAGAAAGGTAGAGTGAGTCCCAAGGAGTCTTGGGCTAGAAAAGGGGACCCAGACCCAGTCCCCAGGTGAATGTGATCCGCCCCAGCCTCCGGATGTCAGGGTAGGGGGTAGGGTAAGCCAGAGCCAGTCCCTGTGTCCCTACCATTCTCAGGGTCCCGAACAGGAGCTTGTGTATTGTGAAACACTAGAGAAGAGCTAGGAGGTGGGGGCCACCCTGAGGGGCCCAAGGTCTGTGCATGTGGGAGCTGTGGAGCTGCCCTGTCTTGCCTGTGAGGTAGGAGGCTGTTATGACAAGTGAAAAAAAGAGAAGCCCCCCTGGGGCCGGGAGACCAGCTAGGCTGTTGCAGGTTTCTGGGTGAGAGAAAAGGTTCCCTTGGATGTGTGTGCCCCAGCTGGCGGGGTATCCCCACGGCAGAAACACGGCCTGCCTCGTGCATGTCAAGGGCTGACCGCCTGACCCGGGGCCCTCAGCTCCTCATACCCAGATGCAGTTCTCAGCAGGGCCACAGCCGCGGTCAGAAAATCAGAGCGTCTGCTGCTGCAGAGTCCTGGGCTCCATCCTCCAGGGCTTGGGGGGCACCCTCCGTACCCTCAGGATTTGTGTGTCCCCAGTATCTGTTCTGGGGGAGCCACAGAGCCTCGGGAGGGAACTGTCATAGCCCCTCCTGGTGGGGGTGGCGTGGGTGGGGAGACACTTGAGGTCCAACAGCATCTCCTGCTTCTCTCTTCACAGAAGAAGACGGCAGAGCAGACTGTCTGAGGGACGCCGGGTGGCAGGTACACTCCCGGCCTGGGGACCCCTGCTGACCCTTTGCTCACTGGGGAGGGCAGGTGGTCAGCTCCAGCACCCACTGTGGTCCTCAGGAGCGAGACTGGGCCTCGGGGGTGGGCCTGAGGGGAAGGGGTTTTGGAGAAAGAGGGTTCAGTTCCTCAAGGGCAGTGGGTGATGCCGGGAATCAGAGCTGCAGAGTCAGAAAGATCCAGGAGAGTCCAGACAGTGACCACCACTGAGTTGCTCAGGTCGGGGGAGGTGGGGGTTGCTGGGATGTGGTAGCGGAGGGGCACACTGGCATGCTTCCTCCTTGTACATGAGGGTAAGGCTTGAGGTTGGGGACAGCTCAGTCTCTCTTTCGCCACTGTCACTCCTTTTCTTTCTAATTTTGTAATTCGAGGGCCTTTCCTCGAATGGGAAGGAACATGTTTTACTCAAAACAAGCCATTCTGATGGCTCTGTGCTTCCCAGGTGGTGGTGAAGGGGTGGAGTGCTCCGCCTAGCTGAGCGAGCCCCAGCCTGCTGTAAACAGGGTGATACAGGCCTGGGCAGGTGGTGAGGCTTCAATGAAGCTAAGCTCTGAAGCCCTCGTCCCAGTTCCTGGGACACAGTCAGCACCACCAGGTGTCCACCGTGGTTAGTTAATGCTCCTATGCTGCATGGGGAGAGCTTTTGATTTGATTTTGTTCTCCTTGGTGGAGAAAAAGTTGGGGAAGTCTTATATCTCCTTCTCCCAGGGATTTCTTAGCCAAGTGGTGGCCAGCCCCACGCTTCTTCCCTCTGCCCAGCGAGGGTGGGAATTGAATTTTTAACTTCCCCTCCCTCCCCAGAAGATGATGGCCAGCTGCGATGTCCATGCCGGCCAAACCAGCGAGCCCTGAAGAGAGGCTGGTCTGAGGAGGAAGAAGCCTGCCTGGCTCCATGACGTCTGCTCACTGAATTCTCTCCAACGCAGGATGCCTCGGACGGATGGACATGTACAGTATATATATATTTTTTTAAGTGACCTGCCCCTCCCTTCTCAGCTCCAACATGCCTAGAGGCCTCAAGACGTTCTGCCTCTGCTCTGTAGACCCAGTGAGGCTCAGTCTGTGGCTCCTTCGGGCCCTGGTCTCTGACTGATGCTGAGGCTTTGTCCTCCTTTTGTCAGTTTTTCCCTGTTTTGTTTGTATGGGTTTTTTTTTTTGTAAGAACTCAGAAAATAAAAGACTTGAAGGAAAGGTGCAAGTTCCCAGTGCTTCTGGGCAAACGTTCTACAATTGATTGATTCTTGGAAGGGAGAGTCTGACTGACACTGGGAGATGAACAGACCTCATCTGCTCAGGATTTATTCTTGACGGTGTATCAAGCCTCTGGGATACTGTGCTGAGTGACACCCTGTCTGCCAAAGGAGGAGACTCAGTGAAGGGCCCTGATGGAGTATGGAAGGCTATCTAAGCTAAGGGGGAGCTTGGGCACGGTCAGGCTAGGTTACAAAGGTTCTGCTATGATGAAGGCAAAAAGTGGAGGCACTCAAAAGATGTGTCAGGGTGACATCCACAGGAGTTTGTGATGGCGGTGATGGTGGGGAGCCCACTTCCCTGGTCCCAGAGCAGTGTGAAGCATCTCTGGTCATGAAGGTCCAAGGCTTTTAGCCTTCTGCTGGAGACAGTGAGCGTCCATGCAGAAACAGCACTAAGCCTGGGGGTTCTGGGAGAGTCAGGGTGACAGCCAACTGTACCCTTAACTGGGGGCCCCTGGGCAAGGACCCCCTCCCAGGTCACCTCTCTTCCTCTAAGTGTGTTGGCTAGAACAGAGGCTGCAGAGCATTTTCCTGTTGGGTTCCTTTGACCCCTAGCAAGTCTTCAGACTTAGAAATGGAGAGATATTAATAAACTTTGTCATTTAGGGCTCCTCTTGGAAAGTCCAGAAATGTGACCACAGGGGCCTGTGCTCCTCCTGGCAACAAGCGGCTGGGGCTGCACAGCGGCCACCCCTTAAGTAGGACATTGGCCCCCAGTTCCACAGCCCCCACTCCCTGGTGGTCTCAACACAAGGGCCTGCGTTGTTGCCATCTGTCATTACACTTGTACTGTTCTTAGTATAGAAATGAAAACGGGGACAGGAGAAGCTGGACCCAGAAGAGCTGGTGCTTAAAGAATTATGGGCAAGAGCCTGTTTCTTCTTCTTGGAAGTAAAGTATTCCTGTGTGTGAAACATGGAGAAGTGGTCTGTGTCCAAACACTGCAGCCCCCCAGCCCGGCATCTGTGTGTGGGCTCCCCAGGCTGTGACCTCCCTCCTCGACCACAGGGTTCAAGGTCTTCGGTTCACCCCCTTGGGGTAGACAGACCATGCCCAACAGAACAGCTGAGAGCCGGGAGTGTTCTACTCACTACCTTTTATTCTCACAGGAGCCGTGGTCGTAGGGCTGATGACAAGCTTGGCTGTGCAGAGGGAACTGGGGGGTGGCAGGAAGTGAGGGGAGGGGCTGCAGTTTGGGGAGGCTGGTTCTTCCTGGGTGTATGATGCTGGGGACAGGGAAGGGGTGGCTCATGCCCCCAGTTAAAGGGCTGGAAAGCTGAAGCCTGGACGGGAGGGGACAGCAGAGGTGTCTGTCGTGGGACTTGGGACAGTGCCGTCCCTTCTCCCTGCACCTGCCCACCACTTCATGGGCCTCTATCTTGGAGTTCCATGTCAGCCTGCTGTGGTGTCAGCAGTGGGGGTCAGCCACACTCATGGTCCATGTCCGTGGACCTTGCATTCCTGCTAGTGGATGGGAGTTTGGGCAGCAAGTGTACTGCTAGTCTATGCCGTTCTGATATGATTGTCGTGTCCAAGGATGATGGAGAGGCAGAGTCTCATAGAATGAGGTGCAGGGTGGGAGACAGCAAGGGGAGGGGTGTGTAAGGGAAGGAGGGGACTGGGGCAGGGAGGGAAGCTGTGGCCTTGCAGGGCTGTCTGGGTGCTGGCGTCTGCGTCTGCTGAGCTCACAGGGCGACTGCAGGGAGGGAAGCAGCAGGTTAGGGCTAGAGTCACTTGTCCCTGCCCCCTCCCAGCATCCTGTGGCCTCAGAGCAGTTGAGAGCCCTTCACTCTCCACTGCCTCCTGCTTGGATACAAGAATTGACCGCCATGGCCCCAGAACCCCCAGCCCTGGTCCTCATCTGTGAGAAGGAAGTTGGAGAATGGCCTGGGGTCATCATCCACAGGCGAGTTGGCCCCTCTGGGGATAAGCTGCTGGGGACCAGATGCCCTGCAAGGGTGCTTACCTGACTGAAATCCTGCTTACACCTCTAGCCCAGATGACGGATACTCCATCTCCATTGGGTCTGCAAAGGAACAGAGAATCCACTCGTTAGCTGCAGTCTGGCCTACTGTGCCCACTGGCAAGGGGCCTGGGTGGGCTAGTTCTTCCCAACCTTGCCACAAGCCTGGTGCTTGGTAAAACAGATGTGAATGGAAGGACGCTTGTTGGATGGCTGCAAGCAGCAATGAGATGTGGCTGGGGAACTGAATGAGCGAGGCCAAGGAGGGGTGATGAAATCAGGTGGGTGGACCTGGAGGGCCCTGGATGCACGCGTGGATGGATAGAGTGGAAGGGTTGGAGGACAAATGAATTAAGTAGATGAGTGTGGACATAAGGAGAGAAATAACAGTACACAAATAAATAAGGAATGCACAGTGGGTGGATGCATGGCTGAGTGGCTGCTCCCCGGAGAGGGCACCTTGCGTGTCCTAGTGTGTGCTGGGGGGACAACCTGCCCCTCAGCCTTTCTGATCCTTCCTGCTCCTGGCATAGTGGCCACTGCTTACCACTGCAGTTATGGCGCCCGCGGCTCCTGGTGTGGGGGACCTCGGTGCCGTTGGGGAAGACACACCAGCAGTAGCCGATGCTCCCATAGCACTGGAGCGGCATATAGTTGCCGTTCTCGTCGCAGTTGGGCTTGAACATGCCCGGGTGGATGGCAGGGATGCGGCTGACCTCTTCCTGGCACTGGGTCAGTACTGAAGCGACAGGCACGGTGAACACAGTGAGTGAGCGGGCTCTGGGCTGGGGTCTCAGCAGAACCAGAGGTCCGCATAGCACTGTGGTGTGCCTAATGCCTTCTGTCCAAGTGGCTGCACTTGCTCTACCAATTGCACAGATGGAGAAACTGAGGCCTGGACCAAACAGGTCCAGGAGCAGAGAGGAAGTGAATGGCTGTGTTGCTAATTCATCCCAGATCATGATGATTTCTTCTGACAGTCAGTGCCTACTAGAGTTTAGAATTGCACCTATGATTCTGGTTCCTAGAGAAAAGCAGTAGACTCCTTGCCAAGTCTGAGCTCCCATTACTGGCTGTATCCAAGTAGAAATGGGGGTTACCATGTGGTGAGGCTGTTATAGAGCGGATTTGAACATTAGCTGGAAGTTGGTCAAGATAACATGCAAGGTGCCCTCTCTGAATCCATGATGGAGAATCCTGGGGTTCAGGAAGGGCGGGCCCTTGATCTTCCACTTCTGAAACTGAAGCCCAGAGGGAAGAGACTTGCTCAAAGTCACATATCCAATTAGCACCAGGATGAGAACAGAGCACCCATAATGGCTTTCAGGCTGAAAACCCTGTTACACGTTGCCCATGAGATGGAAGAACCCCAAAGCCCCTTATCTAGCAGCCATGGCTGTGTGACCTGGGAGAGGTCCCTTGAAAGGGTGGGAATCATGAGCCCAGCCCTCTTCTGGGAGCCTGCAGGATGCAGTGCTGGGTGAGGAAGATCATTGCTACAACTCCTGCGATGTTTTGGGTGGTTTTTGCTCCAGGCCTCCTTGTGCAGTTCCATCCTCCACAAGGGAGGTCACCTCCTGAAGGGACAGGATGGGGGCTGGGGGCAGACGAGCCCAGAAGAACAGGCAGGAGAAACAGGAGTGAGAGCTGAGAGGCTGGGAGAGCTCTGTGCTTGGATCAGGGAGCACCCAAGGCCCTATCCCTGAGGGAGCTCCCAGAAACCCCGCCTCCCCAAGATTCACGTTCCCTTTACCTTTTGGTGGAACCTCAAAGGGCTTCTCCTCCAGTGAGTTCTTGCTCATTTCAAACAAGAGCCACTGATGCAGCCAGTTCTCAAAGAGCTAATGGAGATAAAGGCAAAGGGTCAGGGTTAGTAGCCCACTCCCACCCTATTGACTATGCCCCTGGGAACAGAGACGTGGAGGGCCAGCGGGGACCTGGTTCCCCCTTAGACACCCCACAGGGTTTCGTCAAGGTGGTTCCTCGAGTTCAAGCATTCTCCCATGGTGGGAGCTTCTTAAGTGCTGGGAAGCCGCCTCCAGCTTCCTGAGAATGGCTTCGCTGCTCACACCCCTCGTCCCAGGGCTGCTTTAGACAGGGAGGCAGGGTACCAGTGCAGGGAAAGCTGCTGACCTTCCAGTCCAAGCCGTCCATGGAGTCCTTAAGGTGTTTCAGGTTTTCTGGCAGGCTCCCCTTCAGCTGCGGGTACACCTTCAGGGGGTCCGCCTTCTGCAGGGTAGCAAAGCAGGAAGGAAGGTTAAAAAGCTTCCAGGCAGGCTAGGTTTAATGTACAGCTCATGTTGCCCTGATCTTTGGTTCTGAGGTGTGGAGCCCAGACCTCAGCACACTGGAGCTAATGCGGAAGGGGATGTGTTAAAGTAATCCAGGGGCCCAGCTACAACACCCTGGGCCTGGGAGTCGGGAGACCCAGTTCCAGGCCCAGTTCTACCAACAGTCCTCAGTCTTCTGATCCTTGCAGACTCTTACTCATCTTCCAGGTCTCACCTCCTTCCGAGGGAACCCTAGACTTCATCCCAACACTCCCGCCCCAGTTAAGTCAGATCCTTGGCCTCTTTCTCTCAAAGCCCCCTGCATATCCCTCATCACCTGGTCACTTGTCTGTCTCCCATGCTAGCCTGAGATCTCCATGGACTAGGAACTGATCTGACTGCTCCCCACTGTGGCTCTGGAGCCTTGCACAGTGCCTGGTGCTGAGTAGACATGCAGTAAAAATTTGGGAAGGAATTAAACAGGCATCTTCAGCAAGTCACTTCCAGACTCTGGGCCCTAGTTTCTCCACCTCAAACACAAAAAAGTGGGGAGCAGTGGGGCTGAACTTCATGGAACATTAAGGGCCACATTTGTGTTGCTTCACTAATCTGCGGAGCCCACATTGAACGTCTGCTGTGAGCCGGGCCTGGGGCCTGTGGGGATGGGGTGGGAGGTGGGGGCTGCCTGGCCGGGCTCCACTCACCAGGAGCAGGTGCATCACGTGGTCCTGTGTCATGTTGCCATACTTGGTGGCGTTCTTCATGGGCTGTGGAAGGAAGGAAGGGAGGAGGAGTCCCCAGCGCTGGCACCTGGGGGTGGGGCCCAAAGCAGAGCCAGCAGCTGGGGTCAGGGTGAGAGTCTGGATTCCCAGATGTTCAACAAGTCCATCTCTACCACCTCCCACTGTGAGAGCTTGAGCAGGTTGTTATCTTCCTGCCTCAATATCCTGTTCCTCTACTCTGCTTATGCTTTCCTGCCCAAGGCTTTGTGGACAGGAGATAGTTTTGTGAACAGAAACATCATCTATATATCAAGGGCTCTGAAAATAGGAGGGACTGTGAGATGCTCTGGGAAATGGGAAGCATTTTATAATTTGTGGAGGGCTAGGCCTTCCTCCAGAGAGGGCCCCAAGAGGCTCTTTCCTTCTTCACCCCTAGAATTCCTGTTCCTCCCCCAAACAGCCAGGACCGCCTCTCCAGCTGTGCTTTTCCTGAGCCAGGTGTCATCCCCTGTCCCTTGACACTTGCCCTCTATCCAGGCGGGGTAAGCTTCCCTCTCCTACTGCCCTGGGGTTGGCCTTACCTCCGGGCCTGCCATGGGCAGCGCCCGCATCAGCATGGGAGTGGCCATCCGCATCTGGCTCAAAGGCTTGGCAGCTGTGGGGGCAGAAGGCACAGCATGAGTGTGGCCCCAGTGCCCAGGGAAGAGGGTACTCAGACCCAGGGACCGAGAGCTCAGACCCAGATGAGGGGCTGGAATTCCAGACCAGAGGGTGAGGACAGTGGGCCCAGCTGGGGCAGGAATGAGGGTTCTTTGAGGTGAGGGGCAGGGGTGTTGTCGGGACAGAGGCAGGGCACGCACGCTTGGGAAGCTTCATGCGCAGGTTCTCCAGCTGCAGGTTCTGGGAGGTGACCGTCAGCTTGTCCAGCCGGCCCTGCTGCTGGTACAGGAAGTAGGCAGTGGTGGCCTGGCCAGCCAGGAGCAGAGCCACCAAGACAGAAAAGCCCGTGTACAGGGCTCCACGACTGCACTTGCTGTGGGGGGAGGAGAGGGACATAGGTTAGAGGAGAGTCCACAGAAGTGGCTGTCCCGGGGACTGGCTGGGAATGGGGGAATGTGCCCCCACAGTTCCAGCCCTTGCCCTCAGCTGCCCCTAACAAACACACGCTTTAAGCACAAGTAAGTGCCTATGAACTTACAGCTTGACGATATTCCCCTGACCCCCTACCTCCAGCCACTGCTGCCCCTATAGCCCTCCCAGGCAGAAATCATGGAGCTGCCCCTGTGTGGGGAAGAGCCAAGAACAAGGGCCTTGTCTTCTCGAGGGAACCAGCAAGGACAGCTGAGGAAACCCCAGGAAGACCCTGCTGCCTAGTAATTCATGACATCACAAACATGGCTCAGTCTCATTGCCTCTCTGCTCGCCAATCCTCTGTGATTTCTGGACCCAAGGCCCAGTCCAGGGATTACTCTGAAAGGAGAATGTAAAAATCCTGTGTGGAGAAAAGGAGAAAACCAGAAAGGAGGGGAAAACAAATCCTACTTTTTGGCCTTCCCAAGGAAAAGGGGTGGCCTGGCCTCTGATGTAGTGAAAAGTCCACCCACGCTTGGGTCTTCCTGAGTTTAAGCTCTATAACCTCCTCACCTTTTCAGCAACCCCATACCCAAGTTGAGTCCCAGCTGTTCCTCCCACCTTCTCTTCTCTCAACCTCAGTTTCTCATAAGGTCTAAGATTCTAGAAAGTCATAATAAAGATGAGACCCTGTAACCTGGATTGCAATCCTGGTTCTGTCATTCCCTTAGCTCAGGGAACAGGGGCAAGTCACTCAACCTCTCTTAGTAACTTGAGGTAAGAATATCTACTCAAAGGGTTGTTATATAAAATGAGATCAGGATAAAGCTCTTGACTCCATACCTAGCACACAGTTAGCAGTCTGTAACACTGAGCACTAATCTCAAGGGAGTTAATGATTAACTTTAGCATCTGGTTTCCTTCCTCTTCGTGCATCTTGACGGCCTGTCTCCTGGTTCTGGATGAGTGCCAACTCTTGTCACTTCCTCCTTTCTACTGCCTCTTTCTTGAATAAATAACTGGCCAAAGTCAGGAGCCAACCAGAACTAGGGGGAATCACGGTACAAGTGTTGCCAGGCAGAAGTGTTCACAAAAAGGTCCAAAACAGGCCAGGACAGTTTTCAGAAGCAGTGATTGAACTGAGGGAAAACCAGACAAGGATTTGACAAGGGGGCACCCCTTCTGCTCACTGAGCCCACGATGGCTCTGCAACTCACTGGGTGGCCTGTGCTCAGAGGCGACCCATTTCCCCTCCCTGCAAATTGTGCCTCTAGAAGGGGGTCGGATGGTAGACAAACTCAAATTTTAATATCAGACTAGTCCTGGGTCCAAATTCTGGCTCCAGGATTCACTAGCTGCAATAACTTTGGTGACTCACTTGTTAATACAAGTCTCAATTTTTTCTTATGTAAAAATGGAAATAATAAAAGTACCCAACTTAAAGAGTTAGTAAAAGAATTATGATTGAGTTAGGCATTTAGTTATATATGCCCACCACAAAACTAATCATACTAATATCTAACAGGGACTGAGGATTGGTAACAAGTATACAGTGAATAGGAACTATTATCATAACCACTGTCATTATTATTGCTGCTGCTACTACTGAGACCCAGAGAGAAACTGTGATTCATACAAGTCATATACAACAGTTGCAGAACCTTGACCAGAATCCAGCCTTCACAAGAGTTGGCCCTCCTAGCCACGGGATTCCCCAAGGTTTTCACAGGCCAGGCACTAATGGTCTGTCTCTAGTTACATGTCCCACAGAATGAAGTTCCTCATGACATCTCTGAGAGTCTCTCCCAAACCCCTTTCTGCCTGGCAACTGCTGACATCACAACAAGTCCCTATAATATGCAAATTACCTGGGAGCGGGGGCAGGGACATTGGGGTAGCTGTATTCTAATCATTCCCCATTTTTTTTCAGGGAAACAGATGGATAAGGATCTGGGAAAGGGTCCTCTGGATGGCTGTGCTGGCCCCTTACTGCAAGGGAGAGGGGCATGGGCAGGGCACCACCCACATCAACCCACAGCCCCTTCTGGAAATTTAGCCAGAGCCCCACACCTCACCCTTTTTTGACCCTCCTCCAACATCATTCCCTCCTGTGATAGCAAACATCTTCATCTACTCTACAGACACCTGCAACTATAATTCCCTTGATATAAACACATATACCAACTTATGATAACTAGGAGGAAACTCCTCAATGATGAGCTGCTTCTGCCATTCTCTCTTAGAAAATCTGCTTCTCCATCTAGGATCCATAATATATTCAAAATTCTAATCTAGGGCTTGGCCCAGCTTCAAGGGACTCTGGGAAGGTCCTGATACTGTGGGAAACTGTAGGGAATGAGTACAGAGCTCTCTGATTTTCAGAAGAGAAGTATGTGATGCAAAGAAAGTTAAAACCCCTGCCCTAGAGGAACGCGCTCATTTTACAGGCGGGAGAACTGAAGCCAGACGGCCAGAGACTTGCCCCAGACCACCCAGTTAGTGCTGCCGTCAGAGCCCAAGTTCACGCCTCGTCCGACTCGAGGTCTAGTGCTCCTTCTGTAGCCCTGTGCACGTACATCTGTGCAGCCCAAGATTTGGCTGCTCTCTCCTACTGCTCACACATACCTCTCCTGGGCTCTGGGGCGCTGGCCCAGCATGGGCAGCTGCTCATGGTTGGAGATGAGGTCACGCTGGTCTTCCATGCTTCTGACCTCTGGTCTTTCCCCTCCTGCTGCTGCTGCTGCTGCTGCCTGCGTATCTGGGATGCTGAGCCCTGTGCTCACCTCTTGAAGTTGGGGCTGAGGAGGAATCTGATTCGTCCACAGGAGGCCACTCCGCCCACCCGGTACAAGTGGAAGTGAAAGCCACAAAGCTGGAAATACCCTCACTTCAGCAAGTTGCCTTTAATGGGACAGGATGAGGAGGGGGAGCCCCCACCGAGGCAGGTGAAAAGGCCAGCATGTTGCCGTTGGCTGCCCAGGGCCCTCGTCACTTGTTTCTGGGCAGACCTGTGGATTCATAAGGCTCCTTGGAGGTTTCAAGAAACGGGCAAATGTTCACTCCCTAGATAGGAAATCACTTTGAAGCAAAACAAAAAAAAAAGCCGAAAATTCTTTTTGTCTCCCCTCTCACCTGTAGATGAGTGGGTACATAAAGGGGCTGCCCTCCTTTTATGAACTTAGACAAATCCTTTCCTTCTCTCAGGGCCTCAGTTATGTCATCTCAAAGCCAGGGGAGGAAAGCTGGATTCAGTATTCTCTCTGCTCTTTGCTAATACAAGCATTTTATGAATCTGAGTCCCTGGTTCTAAGGCTCTGGTACTAATATTTGCCAGCACTTACCCAGCCCTCCTTTGAGCTGACACTGTGCTAATCATTTTGCATGCTTTGTTTCATTTAATCTTTATAGTGGCCTTTTGAGGGCTGTTTTATTTTATGATCTCCATTTATAGATAGAGACACTGAGATTTTGAGAGGCTACATGTTTGCCCAGAATCATGCATCATCTCTTGATTTTAACCATTCCACCCTTCTGCTTCGTAATGCTCAAATTATATCATTCAAATTCATGACAGTGGAGGCCTCTACAGGGAGGGAAGGAAGAGGGTCTGGGAAAGGCTACCCAGGGGAGGTTTAACTGTTGGCATGGTTTCATTTCTCACTATCTGTATCTTATAGACCATATTTGTTTTATTAATCTTTATGTCTTTGTGTGTATGTTTAAATTCTGCAAATTTAAGGTCAATGAGCACATGAAAAGATGCTCCACATCATTAGTCATCAGGGAAATGCAGATTGAGGCCACAATGAGGTACCACTTCACATCCACTATGATGGCTGTAATCAAGAAGACAGATAATCACAAGTGTTGACAAGGATGTGAAGGAACTGGAACTCAGATATTGCTGGCAGGAATGTACTATGGTGCAGCTACTTTGGAAAACTATTTGGCAATTTCTCAAGAAGTTAAATATGGAGTTACATATGATCCAGTAATTCCACTCCTGGATATCTACACAAGAGAGATTAAAGCATGTATCTATAGAAAAACTTATACACAAATGGTCATAGCACCATTATTCATAATAGCCCCAAAGCAAAAACAACCCAAATATTCATCAACTGACGAGTAAACAAAATGTGGTATATCCATACAATGGAACATTATTTAGCCATAAAGAAGAATTAATGTCTCAATACAAGTCTTATTTAAAAAAAAAAAAAAGGAATGAAGTACTGATTCATGCCACATAATTAATTTTGAAAGCATCATGCTAAGTGAATTTGACCAAACATCTGAAGAGACAAAGTTTGACAAAAGTTATTTTAGTAAATTCTGTTCTAAATCATCAAAGAGTGAGAAGTAATGATATGTAAATAAAATTTGCTTATCTATTTCAAGTGAAACTGAGATTAGAGGCTAAGTGTTTAAATTTGGATTGTATATACTTTAATAATGCCATTAAATTATCATGATATATATTTTAAAAAATCATGATAAGTGAAATAAAGCCAGACACAAAAGGCCACATATTGTACTATTCCATTTATATGAAGTGTCTAGACTAGGCAAGCCATAGAAACAGAAGGTAGATCAACAGCTGCCAGGGGAAAGGGGATGGGGAATGATTGCTGATGGGTATGGGATATCCTTTCAGGGTGATGAAAATATTCTGGAATTAGACAGTGGTGATGGTTGCACAACTTTGTGGATACATAGGAAGACCATTGATCTGTACCATTTTAAAAGCCTGAATATTATGGCTTTAAATTGATAGTTCAATTTAAAAAAAGATTTCTTGGTAATGATGGTAAGAACACATTATATATTTGCTTCCTCTTTCACTTGGCTTCTGTCACTAAAATGACAAAAAGTTTCTTTATTTTTTTTTAGTTTAATCTGTATGGACGGAGAGAAAAGGAGAAGAGAGCAGAATTTTAGAAGCTGGAAAGCAAATGGATTAGGAGTAGTCATTAACAGACCCAAGAAGGTTAATTCTAAACCTGCAGCTAGAAAAGCTGAGAAGCCACCAGTTTATGTGGTAGAACAGGTTCAGAAATTGAGAACTAGACACACTGGGTAGGAGTACAGTTAGATATCCATGTCCTGTCCCTCCCCAACTACTCCTCCCTCCCTGAAAGAGGCCTGGAAGTTTATCCTCAGGCACAGGGCAGGGCATGGGCCCAGCTCTGAAGATGAGTCCCAGCCTTCTCTCCGACCCAGTTTCCAGAATGCCAGAAGCCAGACCTTCTTTTTCTGGGCAATAAATGAGAGAATCCTTCTCTGGAGAGCATGACCACAAGGAATGACCTAAAGATTCTGATACTGGGTTCAACGATGAAACAACCCAGCCAAATAACCTTACAGGGAAGACCTCAGCCAATAAGCCATTCACATCAGTCACAGCTTCCACCTGATTTTTTTAGACAATCAAGGCTCTTGGGACATCTGAAGAAAACCTCTAACACACAAGAGAGTGAAAAAACAAATAACCCAATCTCAAAAAGGAACCATGGAGGAAACAAATAGATATTAACAGCTTTAGGGAGATAAAGGAGATACTGCACCCATGAACAAGAAGAGGATGCTATAAAGATGAATGTACTGTTAGAACAATGACGACAACAGCAAAAATACCTTGAAGATTGAAAGTACAAGGGTAGGTATTAAACAGTCAGTAGGTAAAAGATAGTTTTTTAATCTCCCAGAAAGTAGACCACCAAGATAAAAAGGAATTGGGAGAAAAAATAAGAGAATTAAAGACCAATCCAAGATGCCCAATAGCCAAATATCAGTGTTCCAGAAATAGGGAACAGAGAAAACAAAGGTGAAAAAAAAAGCCAGTGAAAAAATTCAGTACAATGTCCAGAACTCAAAGACATAAATTCCCACATTGAAAGGACCTAGTGAATACCAGAGACAAAGCATGAAGATAATTTCACACCAAGGCACATCAAGTGAGGTTATAGAAAAACAAAGACAAATTTCACAGAAAGAAACAAGACAGATACCAAGGACCAGGAATCAGAATGACTTTGGACTTCTTAAGAGCAACCCTGGAAACCAGAAGATAATGGAGCAACACCTTCAAAATTCTATGAGAAAATTATTTCCATCCTAGAATATTTACTGAGCCAAATTATTAAGTAGGTATGAAGGTATCACAAAGATATTTTCAGACATTCATTATCTCAAAAATTTTTCTTTCTCAGAAAGCTTCATGAACGTATGCTTTACCAAAATGAAGGTCTTCACTAAAAATAAAGGAAGACTTGAAATATAGGATCGATCCCTGGGTTGGGAAGATCCCCCGGAGAAGGAAATGGCAACCCACTCCAGTATTCTTGCCTGGAGAATCCCATGGACGGAGGAGCCTGGTGGGCTACAGTCCACGGGGTTGTAAAGAGTCGGACACGACTGAGCAACTTCACTTTCACTTTGGAATATAGGAAGCTGAAATTCAACTCACAAAAGGGAATGGGGATTCCCCAGAACAGTGGCACAGAGAAATCCCAAGAGAAAAGCAATAGATTCATATTGGATCAGGTCCACAGGCTCTGAAAGACATTTCTTCAAGAAGATAAAATTGATAGACAGCTGATAGATCTGAATATACTGAGAGATGATTTAGATCATTTTCTGGAGAGTATGAGGTTAAGTTATGATAAATTTCACAGAAAATTAAGCAAATGAAAAAAAAACCTAGACAACTATTTTTTGTTGCTGTTGTTTAGTTGCTAAGTTGTATCAAGACAATTATTAATTTTGGGGAAAACAAAAGTTATATAGGAAATGAATAGCCATCACACCATACTACACAGCACAGTTATAAATGGCATTCACTGTCATAATATGGCAAACTTTGAATACTGATCTAACTAAACATACAGTAGAGGCGTTTGGGGAGGATGAGAGGATAGGAAAAGTGACTTAGAAGAGAAGGAAAGAGGACTAAATCTTGGTCTTGTGTCCACAGTGAAAAGCCAACCAGACCATGTTTAAAACTGAAACAATCTGAAAGTAACAGTACCAGAAGTTATTGAGAGACATAGAGGCTAAAAACGTTTTAAAGTGGTGGGAAAAGGAAGGTAAAGGACTTCTGTTTTTTGCAGCCAGCTTTTTAGAAGGATTTGATTATTTAAATATGTGAATTTATAACTTTGATACGAAGTAAAACTCCATTTAACATCAAAGTCAGCTGATTCTGAGCTGACTGTGGTAACAAAATGGCAATCTTAAAAAAAGCCTTTTCCTTGTGAAGCAGCTTTCGGTCAAAGTTCAGGGTGACCCCGAAGGTCATCCTGTCCTCGCCCACAAGAGGCTGGAGATTCCAGCTATAAGAGTGGACAGGATGATGGTTCCCTTCTCTTCCTATAGTAGGGTAAGAGGTCTCAGGTGTCACACGGGCCCCACTGCCCAGTGGAGGAGTCCTGTCCTACCCATTCTCTCGATGGAGATGGAGACAGAATGACAGGAAGCAGGAAGGCTTGGTGTCTGCCACACCCTGAGAGGGACCCAGGGTTAAGGCAGGATTCGGCTCCCCCACTGTTCTTTTTTTTTTTTTTTTTTAATTTTAAAAGCCAGAACATTTATTGTGCGACTAATCGTTGAAATCCTTAAGATGAACTGGATGCTGCAACAGTCGCTCGCTTGGGTTTAGGTGTTGTTCCTTCACGGAATCCATGCCTGAATCTGTGGTATACAATTTTTAGCTGCCTCATTCGACCAGTCCCGGTGGTATTTCGTCTTTTAGCTTTAGCACTCCAATTATACTTTCTCTTTCGCTTGGCACGGTAGCCACACTTGCCACAGGTCGACTTCTGAAGGTGGTAGGCCTTAGAGCCACAGCGGCGGCACAGCGTGTGCGTCTTATTCCGACGCTTTCCAAACGATGACGTTCCTTTCGTCATCTTGCTTCTGCCGCCGAGACCAAAGAGTCCCCCACTGTTCATATGAAGAAAGTCTGACTCAGAAAGGGGAAAGGAACTGGCCCAAGGTCACACAGAGCTGGATCTGGTCTAAACAAAAGAGCTCTGAGGCTAACTTCTTCGAATAACATCCTAGTGCCAAAATGGTCAATCCCAGGGCTGAGGAAGGGAAACAGGTGAGTTGCAGACATCTTTTTTTTTTTTTTCCCCCAGAAAGCAAAGAAGTGCTCAAGGACCACTGGTATTTGTCAGAAGGACCCCGAAGCCAACTTGAAGGAGCACCTGCCAGCCAAATATGAGACAATTCCAGCATCAATAAGAATAATTTGCCCTGCTTCTTCAAAAGGAACTATATAGTTCAATCCCAGTTGATAAGGAGTTTTTCTTTCTTTTCTTTTCTTTTCTTTTTTCTTTCCAGAAGAATGCAAGCTAACGTAAAAGAGAAGACAGAATTAGAGAACCACCTGTTTGTAATCCCCAGTGTAACAGTTAACCACCAATGGATGCCAAAATCACGAGACAAAGGGCTGGGGGACACAGGATGCCCACCTCCCATGGCGTCTCTCCAGAGTCCTTGCTGGCTGTTTATAGGAAAAGACACCCTACAATGGTGCAGTCCTGCGGTTGCCACCGCATGATCGGACTTTTAGCATCACCGACCGCAGAGCACTGTGACATTTTGTGTTTCCTAAAGAGGTAAGATACTCAGCATCAGTTGGGAAGTATCTTTGCTAAAAAAATTCATTAAACTGAATCTGCCATTAGACCTAAATTCTAATTTACCAGACACAGAAGAACAAATTAAATAAAACTATGAATAAACAGAAGAATTCAGACAGTCTCCAAAGAACAACAGTACCCAAGGAAGAGTCAGTGTCATGAAAAAAGATGCCTGTGTGGGTGTGGAGAGGGTTCTGTGTTTTAAAAGATTAAAGAAACATAATAACCAAATGCAATTTGTATATTCTGACAAGATTTTGGTTGGGAAAAAAGCTGTAAGAGATATTTTTGTGAAGCTGGGGAAATTTGAATATAGACTGAACTTTAGCTGATACTTGGGGATTATTATTGCTTTTCTTAGGTACAATAATGCAATTTTAGTCTGCTAGAAAAATATATTTTTAGAGGCTAAAGACTGAATGAAGTACTTGGAGGTGATATGAAATGTGGTTTGCAAGTTATTTTCAAAATAGCTCAGGAAAAAAGATAATAGATAAAATTAACAATAGGTGAATCTAAGTGCAATGTATAAACATCTCTGTATGTTTGAAATTTTGAATAATAAATGGTTGGGAAAAAATTAAAAGCAATTGTGTACAAATCCAATCCCCTCCTGTATAAAAACTGTGCTAGCTGCTCAGAAGACACTATATTTCCACCACTGTTCCCTTGACACATTCTTACATTGACAGTGGGCTCTTCCACAGCATAAGCAAAAAATGTAAGTTGTAGTCCTCCTTGAAATTTCTCAGAAATTATCCAAAGTTTTGTATTGACTAGAAAAAAATTCCAAGGATTTCCTTGGTGGTTCAGTCGTTGGCACTCTGTGCTTCCAATGCATGGGGCCTGGATTCGATCCCTGTCAGGAAATTAAATCCCACAGGCCACAGCTAAAGATCCCGTGGGCTGCAAGTAAGACTTGTCTTGGCCAAATAAATAAATATTTTTTTTTAATTCCAGCTCCACTACTACAGGATGTCAGGATGTGTCATTCTGAGCAAATGACTTAACTCCTCTGTGCCTCAGTTTCCTCATCTGTAAAATGGGCATACTAACAGAACTTAAACCATTGGCTTTTGGGGATGATTGAATGAATTGATATACATATGCCTGATGTAGAGATTAAGTGTGCAATAAGCATTAAGTAGTTCAGTGATGAATTTTTTTCTGCAAACTTAAATAATTTTATTTATTTTTGGTTGCAGTGGGTCTTCATTGCTGCGTGGACTTTTCTCTAATTGCAGCAAGTGGGAGTAACATTGTGGTCCATTGCGGTAACTTCTCTGGCTGCAGAGTGCTGGCATTAGGGCTTCAGCAGTTGCAGCATGTGGGCTCGCAGCTGTAGCTCCCGGGCTCTTGAGCACAGAATCAGTAGTTGCAGTACATGAGCTTAGCTGCTTCACAGCATGTGGGATATCCCCATGTCTCCTGCATTGGCAGGTGGATTGTTTACCCCTGAACCACCAGGGAAGCCCCTCTGCAAACTTGCTGAATCTGAATCTGGGACTGTGCCCAGAGATCTGGAGCTGTACAACAAAGCCAGAGGGGCCCTTATCCCCACCCCCAGATCATAGGAGACTCCTATGGTGTCCCTGTTGAGCTGGTCTAGGTTGAGATGCCTGTTCTCCCTTGGTCTGGGCACTCCATTCCCCAGAGGTGTGAGTTCCTGCCAGTTCACTTGGGTGAGCCAGGAGGTGGAATCCCCCAGGACCTCTAACAATCTTGTGTTCCTTCTTGGTCCCCAAGTCCTGGAAGAGGAAAGAGCCACCCTAGGTGGTAGGCAGGCAGTGTAAGCCCAGCCCTGTCCACCACCCTACATGGCCAGGCCATCCTTTCTGTGTTGGGGCCCCTTGGATCCTAGCACATCTTGGCCATGAACAAGAGGCCAGAAAAGGTCCTCTCTATGGGGAAGGATCAGGCCCACACTACAGTCCTGTACCTGTCACGCCTGGCCTGGGCAAGCCCCTTATTTCACTCCTCTCACTTGCTCATTTACACATTTGACAATTATTTATTGCCCACCTACTCCGTGCCAGGTCCTTGGGCTATGTCAATGAATGAAGCAGACAGTATCCTTGCCCTTACAGAGTTTGCTTTCCAGTTGGAAACAAACAAGTACACTTGTTTGTTAAAGAGTAATGGCAGAGATGGGGAAACAAAAGGTATTACTACACTGCAGGGTGGGGCAAGTGGTAGTACTTTATAAGGGGCTGGGCTCAGCCTCACTGACAGGGCGAGGTTTGGGCACAGGCTTGAAGATGAGGTGGTTAACCTAGGCCATGTCTGAGGGAGGGATTCCCTGGACAGAAGGAATGGCCAGAACAAAGATCCCAGTGTGGGGTGCACCTGGCTGAGGAGCAGCAAGGGGGCCAGAGTGGCTGGAGTGGAGCCACTGAGGTGGGGCGTGACAGGACGCACAGTGAACAAGGTCTTGGGCCAGACCTTGTGGCCACGGTCACAACCTTGGCTTTCACTGAGTAAAATCAAGAGCTTTGGGAAGGCTTTGGGACTTACCTGGTGGTCTAGTGGTTAAGACTGTGCTTCCACTGAAGGGAGCGTGGATTTGATCCCTGGATGGGGAACTAAGATCCTACATGCCAAAAAAAAAACAGAAAAGAAAAAGCACCATGGGAAGGCTTTGAGCAAAAGGTGTCATTATCCAAACTGCGGTTTAAAAGGGTGGCTCAGGCTGTGCTGAAAGTCAGTACAACAGGGGCAGATAATCCCCACTACCTCTTGGGACTGCTGTGAAGGTCCAAGAAGGAGTAACAAACGGCCTTGAATCCGCCTGAAATGTGGGAGACCTGGGTTTGATCCCTGGGTTGGGAAGATGCCTGGAGAACGGAATTGCTACCCACTCCAGTATTCTGGCCTGGAGAATTCCACAGACTGTATAGTCCATGGGGTCGCAAAGAACCGGACACGACTGAGCGACTTTCACTTCACTTCTGTTCACTTCACAGTGTTTCTGGGAGAAAGAGACTAGTTGCTCTGCTCCTTACCATTGTACTGAAGGGACAATTGAGTGAGGAGAGGATTTGATTTGCCCTAGGTCAGATGTCCTACAACCAATTTAGGATCTGGGACTCCCCGACTCTTCTCCCAGCTGCTGTCTGGCAAGTAAGTTAATAGTATGGCCCTTGGACATGTGATCTCAGCTAGTACAACAGAGCAAGACTGATCAAGCCCTCTCCTAGGATTCATTCATCCAGCAAATATGTATCAAGCACCAGTTCTGCACCAGTCACCAGGACACGGAGCAAATGGAGACACCTGGCGACGAATGATCCTGGGCTACAGTGGCTGAGGCTGGGATTAGGGGTCAGGTCACAGCTGGGGCTGGAGGCAGGGAGATCAGTCAGGAGGCTGTGGTGAAAAGTCAAGCTGGAGAGGCAGGCCTGTTGGGGGCCATGGCTGGGAGCACTGCAGGAAAGGTAACAAAGAATAAAAATGTCAGGGGGAAAATCCACAGGACTCAGACCAAACTGAATATGGATAGAGGGGTGAGACCAAGATGTTGCTGAGCTTTTTGGCTTCGGTGACGGAGATGATGTCTTTTCCAGAAACAAGAAGTCCTTGGCACATTTGAGGAACAGAAAGAAGTGCAGTGCGTCTGAGCCTAGTGAGTGAGGGGGAGGGTGGTTTCGGATGCTGTTGAAGGGACAGGCTGGGCTGCAGCTTAGGTATTATTCCAAGGAAATGGGAAGCTGGTGGGGAGTGTCAAGCAGGGATGGGCTGGGGCTGGTTTATGTCTTTTAATGACGTATGGCATACAGATTTCCCAGGGGCAGGAGTGGGAGTGTGGAGATCAGTTAGGGGTAAAATCGTTTAAGTGAGAGACGGTGTGGAGACAAGGAGAAGCAGATGGGTTCGATAGCTGTTTTGAAAAGTAGAAATGTCAGGACTTGCTGTGGGAGTGAAGTCAAAGATGGTGTCCGGGTTTAGAGCTATGCAATGGATGGTGGCATTCACTGGGATGTAGGAGATGGGAGAACACATTCTGGGATAGGAAGACCCTAGAGTTTTGTTGTGGCTATAGTCTGTGTGACACCCATGTGGAGACATCATCGATGACTGACGGTGCCAGACTGAAACTTGAAGAGTGAGTATACATGTTTGTAAATGATCGGCTTGCAGACAGTTTTTACCGGGGGACGAGGGCTGAGCTCTAGAGACCCTTGATGTGTAGAGATCAGATGAGGAGCAGCTCTGAGCAGTGCAGAGGAGTGGTCAGCGAGCAGCAGGGAAATAGGGAGAGGGTGTGATCACAGATCCCAAGAGAGGAGTGAAGGAGTGTCAGCTGCGTCGAACACTGCTGAGGGGAAGGCCCACTGGACTGGGCCACCCGGAAGGCATGGGAGATCTTGACAAAAGCAGGTCTGAGAATTGGGTTGGGCGGTGACTGGGAGGGAAGAAGTGAAACCAGCACGGGAGGCGGAGCAGAGAGGTGAGGGTAGCCTCTGGAAGAGGATGCAGGTCCTGGTGTCTGAACCTGCTGTCCAGAAGGGAACGCCTCGGGAGGGTGGGGGAGGGACCGGTGATGCTGCAGAGCAGGGGTTCTGCTGGGCTCCCACACGGCGGGCCACCAGCACTTCCACGGGGGCTCCCGCACGGCGGGTCACCGGCACTGCCACGGGGGCTCCCGCACGGCGGGTCACCGGCACTGCCACGGGGGCTCCCGCACGGCGGGCCGCCGGCACTGCCACGGGGGCTCCCGCACGGCGGGCCGCCGGCACTTCCACGGGGGCTCCCGCACGGCGGGCCGCCGGCACTGCCACGGGGGCTCCCGCACGGCGGGCCGCCGGCACTGCCACGGGGGCTCCCGCACGGCGGGCCGCCGGCACTGCCACGGGGGCTCCCGCACGGCGGGCCGCCGGCACTGCCACGGGGGCTCCCGCACGGCGGGCCGCCGGCACTGCCACGGGGGCTCCCGCACGGCGGGCCACTGGCACTTCCACGGGGCCGCCCTGCACGGCACTGTCGCTCGGCTGACCAGCCTCCCCCCCGAGGCAGGAGTGGTCCTGGAGTGTTTCTCCTCCTAGGCACCAATTCCCTGCCGCCTCTCTTTTCCTGCTCTCCTCTCAGACCTGCCTCCTCAGCCTGGCAGCTCATTTTGCAAATGCTGCCACCATCAGTCCAGTCCACTGGGTTTGAGGGGAAAGTGAAGCTTTCTGAATTACACCAAGGCCTTGGCTCCTGACTTTCCTGCCTTGGCAGAGCTCGTCTCATCTCTGAGCATAAACTATTCTGTGTGTTTCCTCATTTTACTGTCACAATAGCCCTGTGAGTCTCAGGAAGATTAGATGAGATGTACAAATACTAGCTAAGTGCCAGCAAGTGGGAAACCCAAGATGTGAACCCGGGTTTAAGCTATCAACAGAGACCATTCTCTTAACTACTCTGCCATGCTGCTTCCCACAGACCCCTTACTCGCTGTGACCAATCTTAGTGACGGTCATGCCTCCTGTAGCCCCTGTTACCAAGGTGATGGATTAGAAAGGCAGGATTCCTTCCCAATCTTTGTGGGCAATTGTACTACCTCCATTACTCTCCAGACGAGCTTCACTATCAGTTCACTAGCTCTGTCCTGCTCAGGCGTGATCCTTGTCTTGAGCATTTCCTCACATCTCTGAAGGTCTGTTGAAATGCCTCCAGAGACAGTGGGCTCAGCGCCTCCATGAGCAGCCCATTCTAGGCAGTAGGATGGTGTGGCAGTGCAGTGTCGACACTACTTGGCTGATCTCAACTCTGCTTCCTTCAAGCAGTGTGTGCCTCAGTTCCTTCACGTGTAAAACGGTAAAACAGTACCTACCTCCTAGTATGATGAGGGTTAAATAAGATGCTACATTTAAGTTGCTTAGTAAGTGCTTAATAAATTTAGCTACTGACACTGTCATTATTGTTATTTTTTCTGAGGCAGAGTTACAACTTGCTCCCTATAACTTCCACACTTTGGGCCTAGCCCTGTCCCTTGAAATTCTACCCTCTCCCACACTCCCTGCAGGTTATTCCTGCATTTCTCAGTTTTCACTGTCTCCTGACACCAGATTTTTTTCGGGAGGGCAAGCTCAGTTATTCATTACACTGACATGCTCTTCCTAAGATCATGATTTCCTCTTGACAGAGTCACTGGCTGTTAGCTGGGCAAGCTCAACGCTGCCAAACACATAACTCAGGATGGGAGAACGGTAGCTTCAAGGCCTCTCATCTACTGCCCTCACAGGCCTTCTTGTTGGCTCTCGGGCTTTTGCACTCCCTGGATTTGGTATCCCAGTCAGTGGGTCCCATTGACTGCATATCCTAAACATCTCCTACCAGGACAGGATTATGTCAAGATGAAGAGCCACACTCTGGCGCCAGACAGAGCCAAGTTCAAATCCAGACTCTTCTGCTGACCTACTCTGTGATCTTGGCCAAAAAGCCTCCTTGAACCTCAGTTTCATTATCTACAAAATTAGACTGATAATAATCTTGCCTATTTCATAGGGTGTTATGAGGACTGAGCAATGTATATAGACGGTATAGTGCATACCTCAATAAATATGTCATTAATATCCTAGGACTATGCTGTCTACCAGGGCAGCCACTGGCCACACGTGGCAGGTGAAGCCTTGAAACATGGCTAGTCTCAATTGAGACATGTGCTAGAGTATAAAATACACACTGGATTTCAAGGTGTAGCTCAGAAAGAAAACAAACTATCTTGGTAATAACTTTCCATATTGATTATACATTGATATAATCACTAAATATATTGGGTTAAGTAAAATATAATTAATGTCACTTTTTATATTTATTAATAAGCTACTAGGAAATTTGAAATTATGTGGCTAAGTTTTGTGGCTTGCATATTTCTTCTGGACAGTGATAGTATAGTGGGGGTTTGCAGTGGTGGAGGGGGTTTGTCGGTGATGGAATTCTGGTTTGCGGGTATTTCTCAGTGTGGGAGAAGAGAAACAGTATATTTGGTTTGGGGGCATTTGACTTCCAGAGGCCACACCTGTCTCTTATAGATGGCATTTGAGCTGCAGGGGTTCCTTAGATATTACAGAGATCTAAGGTTCTATCTGGGCAGATGGGGAAACCACAGGCCATGAGAAGTGGGAGCTATCTGGGGTCACGGAAGCTCAGGGCAGCAGAACGCAGACCCCCATCCCGTATGCATGCCACTGCCACCTGGTGGCCACCAGTACACAGCGCCTGAGGACGCGGCAGCCGCCGGCTCCTTCAGGAGCGGCCCCGCTGCCTTCCACTCCCCAGTCTTATGCCAGGACAGGCAGGGCCCTCCTCTTCCTCCCCCTCAACCAGACTGCACTGAGCTGGAGCCCACCAAGGGTGTGCCAGCACAGTAATTGAGGAGGGCACACTCGGTGGTTTCAGACAAGCATAGGTTCGAATCTCTGCTCTGAACTTTTCTAGCTATGTGCCCCTGGACAACTCAATTTCTCTGACACTCAGGCTCTCTGCAGCTAAAATGTGGATAACAGTACTTGCCTTAAATTCATTCGAACGCGACATCTGCAAAATGAGTCCACAAACATGTAGAAAACACAACTTAACGTACTGCTCCTGGTGCTGGGACACAGCAGTGACCTAAACAGACACGTCCACTGGTTCTTCAAGTGTGCTCTCCAGACCACTGACGTCAGCACTGCTTGGGGACTTGTTAGAAATACATGTCCTCAGGCCTCCATCCCAGATCTACTGAGTGTGATGCACACTCAAGGTTGAGAACCACAGGACTCAAGAGGCACAGACTCCACACTACGGTTAAGTGCTATGAATGTGGCAGGTAAACAGCTCGAGAATGATGGCTAGAGGTGGGATGGGGTAAGAAACATTAATTGATCTGTGATGATCAAGGAAGGACTGTTTGATAAGGTGACAAGTTCCAGCAAAGATCTGAAAGCAAGTATCTAGACATTATTTAAGACATTTTCTTATAAGACCTGGAGCTGTAATACACAGCCTGGTGACTATAGTTAGGAAAAGTGATTTCTATTCTGATCAACCATGCATCCAGCTAAACACTGAGGCTGCTACTGTTCATAACAGAAGATGAAGGAGCACTAGGACACATTGATTCTGATTCGCTAGCCTTTGGGGGCCAGGCTCACGCCTGTATGCCTCCAATGATTAGGAAGCAGTTTTATTTCCTCTTAGCGGCTCTCTTTTAGAAAACGCTTCTTTAACTGATGCTTAAATCTCTCTACAACTCCTACCTACCCACTGGCCAAGTTCCACCACCTTAGGACTACATGCAACAAGACAGAACTTAACTTATTTGAAGTCCCTTATACATCTTCTCTTTGGACCACTTAAGGTCAGCAATGCTCCCCCTGAGGCCATGTTTTGCAAAAGGTTTCCCAGGTCTTTCATTAAGAGACTGAGAATTGCCTTGGTAGTATTCTCCTGGGCAAAAGGGAGCCATGACACCATCACCCAGGTCAATGGAGTTAACTGGAAGAAAAACCACTGTCAAGACCTCAATTGTAGGTGGCTTCCCTGGTGGCTCAGAGAGTAAAGAATATGCCTGCCATGCTGGAGACCTGGGTTTGATCCCTAGGTTGGGAAGATCCCCTGGAGAAGGGAATGGCAACCCGCTCCAGTATCTTGCCTGGAGAATCCCATGGACAGAGGAGGCTGGCGGGTGGCGCCACAAGAGTCAGACACGACAGTGACCAACACTTTCACTTTCTCCAAAGAGGACTTGCTCTTCTACAAAGAGCCCAAAGACACTCCCACCTGTGACCACATCAGCTCTGAAATCTGAGGGTTACTGGGTTAATATGAAAGTCAAGTTCAGTTCCCTCACCTCGGGGCTGTGGTTGGGGCTGAGAGCAGAGCCCTTGGGGGATTAAGCTCACTTAACCTCCTGGCACTAACTCCAGTATTTGCCCCAAGTGTTACCCCAGCTTTCTTTCCTATAGCTTTCAGCTCCCTAAAGCATTTTATCTTGATGTCCTTTTCCTTCCCATTTCTTCAATGCTCCTGGGAATTTCCTTCACTTTCTTAGAACCCGAGAATGCATGTTTGTTTCAACGTATCTAGCATCTATTAGAAAAGTCCTTCAACTGACTAAACTACAGAAGGTGAAGGCAATTCTTTCAATGATTCATCGAACAAGTCTTTATAGAGCCCCTATTTTTGCAGACTGGGAGCTGGGCTGGCAGACACTGTATAAGACACTCTCTGCCCTCTCAGAGCTAGATTAGCAGGGCAATATGCTATTAGAATAGAGGGAGACTAGTGGTACCACGAGGGGAGGAAGAGTGATGGGGGAACTGAGTGGAGAAGCACCTCGAGGGACATCCCAGAAGATAACTTTGACAGTGATGAAAACCTGATTCTAACAAGTGAGTGGTAGGTAGTGAGGCCAAGTTGGGGAGAGAAGATACTGAAGGAGTCAGACTGCAGGCATGCAGAATCGGCAAAGAGAAAGGAACTAGGTTTGGTTTGGGCAGAGAGGGTGAAGGGTATGGCAGAGTTAGATAAAATACTGGAGATTCATGGAGACTGGATTCTAGACTGAAGATAAGCGTGAGGCATGGATAAAATAGCAGGGTTATGTGTGACAGGATCCAATTAATTTGAGATCACACAGCTGTAGTGTGGTCTGGGCATAGGCATGGGCCAGAGGGAAGACAGGGCTTCCTTGGTGGCTCAGTGGTAAGGAATCCATCTGCCCATGCAGGAGATGTGGGTTTGATCCCTGGGTCGAGAAGAGTCCCTAGAGAAGAAAATGGCAGCCCACTCCAGTATTCCTGCCTGGGAAATTCCATGGACAGAGGAGCCTGACAGGCCCCGGTCTATGGGGTCACAAAGAATTGGACATGACTTCAGTTCAGTTCAGTCGCTCAGTCGTGTCCAACTCTTTGTGACCCCATGAACCACAGCACACCAGCCCTCCCTGTCCATCACCAACTCCCAGAGTCCACCCAAACTCATGTCCATTGTCAGTAATGCCATCCAACCATCTCATCCTCTGTCATTCCCTTCTCCTACTGCCCTTAATCTTTCTCAGCATCAGGGTCTTTTCAAATGAGTCAGCTCTTTGCATCAGGTGGCCAAAGTATTGGAGCTTCAGCTTTAACATCAGTCCTTCCAGTGAACACTCAGGACTCATCTCCTTTAGGATGGACTGGTTGGATCTCCTTGCAGTCCAAGGGATTCTCAAGAGTCTTCTCCAACACCACAGTTCAAAAGCATCAATTCTTTGGCACTCAGCTTTCTTTATAGTCCAACTCTCACATCCAGACATGACTACTGGAAAAACCATAGCCTTGACTAGACGGACTTTTGTTGACAAAGTAGTCTCTGCTTCACTTACGACTAAACAAAGAACAGAGGGAAGACAAGAAGATCTGTTAGGAGAAAGACTGTTACAGGAGCTCAGGTAAGGGAAAGGAGTGAGAAGTAGGGACCATCTCTATGGCCCTGACTGAGGCTGCACTTAACAGTCAGTGGCTGGGCTTCCACCGTCTGCAGTCTCAGGTGGGCAACAGGCCAAGTCCTGCCCTGACTACCTCAGTGGCCAATAGGCCACTTACATTCCAACCTGGACTGCACCAACTAGCTCTTTGCAACTTGCAAACAAAACCTAGGAATGAACCGCTTTCAAAAATTCCTGATTTCATCCCTGGTTACCAGGAAACAGCAGGACAAGTTGCAAAGTCCCATCACAGGAAATAAAAAGAACGCTTCAGTGAGCGCCAGCATCTTCCCACCAGGATTCCAGCCAGCTGTCATTCATGATGCCTGGCAGAACTGAACAGGCATTAAGAATAGGAGCAGTTTCTTCAGTGCCAGATTAAATGCTTTAATCTTTCTTGTGATGAACTATGAGGCTGCCATTATCACAGGAATTTTCACTGAAGGGCTGAGCGGTTATGTAACTTGCCCAAGGTTGAGTCCAAATCTGGGGAACTGGGATTTCCACCCTGGAATACCTGCCTCTTGCAGGTCTGTGTACCATGCCCTGCCTTTGAACCAGAATGACAGTAGAAAAGCACCCTCACTTCCCCCGACCCCTGCAATGTTTATTTAGGGATACTTTTAGATTTACCAAAAAGTTGCCAAGATACATTTCTGTATATCACTCATTTGGTTTCCTCTAATGCTAGTTATCTTACATTTTTAACAATTCACTTGTCAAAACTAAGGAGCACAGGTACATTACTACTAACTGGACTCCAGATTCAGATTTTTTTTTGGCTGCACTGGCCTTCACTGTGGTGTGCAGGCTCTTCATTGCAGGGTGTTTGGCTTTCCTGTTGCAGAGCATGGGCTCTGGAGCACATGGGGTTTGTTGCCCGGCAGCATACAGGATCTTAGTTCCCTGAACCAGGATCAAATCTGCCTCCTCTGTTAAGAAGGCAGATTCTTAACCACTGGACCACAAGGGAAGTCCCTAGGTTAATATTTTATTAGTTTTTACACTAATGCCCTTTCAGGTCCAGCATCCAATGCCTTGTTATTCCACCTCCTTCAGCTCCTCTGGTCTTGAGTCCTTGTTTAACTTTTTACAATTTAAATGTTGATATGTTGTAGAATGCCCTCTAACTAGATTATGGGTTTCCAGAAATTGAAAATTCAGTTGAAGTATTCATCATCTTGTCAAGTCAGAGTACTAGTCAGATAAACATGATTTATCCAAGTGTTCAGCAACCTTAATAGTTCAGCCAGTTCAAACTTAATAGTTCATCTCCCCAAAGCTAACATCTTCCATGTTCTATTCTTTGGAAATTGAGTCACTAAGCCTAGCCCACAGGTAAGTTCACTTACTGGAAGGGGGATCAACTATTTTTAGTTTTTGTAAGATTTATGCCTTCATCTTAAAATCACCTGTATTAGCATGGACTCATTTTATACTTTGTGTTGTAATTACTCATTTTAAAGATGATAAACATCGACTCATTTATGGCTAATCCACCACACACAGTAAGTTGGTAGGAGACATGGTAAGACTCACCTCTTCAAGGCTCTTCCAAGTGGGATGGGAGTCGTAAGTAGATGCATACCTGGGAAATGGGTGCTAAACAGCAATAAAACAGAATGAAGTACTGAAATATGTCTGCTGGGATGAACCCTGAAAGCATCATGTCATTGTCTTGCCTCGGAGAAGTCACCATCACAGGGCCCTGGGCTAATCCTCTGCAGACTCAGGACCATCTGATGCCAATGGGTACTTGGAGTTGGATGCAGGCTTCCGGAAAGCACAAACTTTTTTATCACTGATGAAAATAGGGCTTGGTGTGTACTGGTGGGTGACTGAATCTTTATGTACTTTATGTACTGATGTAGAACAACCTCCTAGATCTGCCAAGTGAGAAAAGAAAGATACAAGACAGTGTACTCCCTTTTTTGCACAGAAGGTGTGGGGGGCGAGTACCCACCCACACGTGTTTATATATGGCTGTCTGGAAGGCTCTTCTGTTCAGGCTACACTGGGCTCAACAGTTTCCACTCCACTCCCGCTCTTTAAGAATTGGTCCATTTTTGGAATCAACATCTCCACTTTCAAAACAAGGTCTCTGGAATCAACATCTCCACTTTCAAAACAAGGTCTCCAAGGCCTTGGTCTCTTTAGATGACTGAGGCAACTAATGCCACAACCAGTAGTGTTGCGAAGACCCAACCGTAGCACCGTAACTTCACCTCTCCTTCAGTTCCTCCTTAGGAAACCAGTTCAGAGAACACAGGCTCTCCCTGTCCCAGGGCAGGGGCTGGATCAACACCTCGTGTTCCTCTCTGACAGGTTATACATATTCTCTGAAGTAATCTATCTATTAACGGCTGCTGGTTTATCAATGCATCCGTGATCTCAAGACAGCCCCATACCCTGGTTAAATACAGACAGGAAGAAGGAATCAATTACCCCCAACCAGTGGCCCCTACATAAAGGAGAGACGACTGGAGTCAAAAACAGCTTACATCAAAGCAATTTATTAACAGAAAGCAGTAATTTGAGGAGTCCTGTTCACAGACGGCGACCACGGCGACCCCCCTTCCTGCGGGTGCTGTCGGAGGGGATGGGGGTGACATCCTCTGTGGGGAGGAAGAGAACGAACACATCATTGTCTGGAGCTGGGTGGGATGGGGGGCAGGCTGCCCGAGGCCCGGGGTCAAGCAGACCAGCAGTGGACCGTACTGCTTCACAGGGAGTCCTCAGTATGTAGCAGACGGGTGTGGAGCAGCCTCCTCAAAACTCCTCCCGTAGTTTGAACTCAACTTCCGTGAAGGGGAAACTGAGGCTCAGACAGAGCAGGCAACTTGAATAGGATGTCAGAGGCAGGTGGCAAATCCAGGTCTCTGATACCTAGCCCACTGACTCTAGTGGAAAAGTCCTCTCAAACTGAAGAACAGCTCCATTTTAATTAGGTAAAAGAAGAGTGAAAATGTTTTGAAGAAAACCTCTAGAGAGATGGACCATCAGGTCGAGGGATCAGTACACACTGCCACAGAAAAAGCAGGGAAGGGCTAACATTTTCTTCCTAAGAGCTATAAATGGTCAGATCACAGACACAAGGATATAAACACTATGCAAGTATAGAGAACTGCTGTGATTCTCAACCATGGGAGCCACTGCCCCCTCCACATATTTTTGTCACAATGACTGGCCAGCTCTACCAATACACAGTAGTCAGCCCCCCCAAATATTGAACACAACTCCCTTGAAAACACTAGAAAGGACAATTCATCTCCCGTTAGTTCCACCAGCCACCATCAGGCACAGAAGTACAGAAATGACACGGTGCTGTTCCAACGCAGGACATTCAGGTCAAGGTGGCCTGAGTGCTCAGGTAGAGTTTATATCACTGGGTACCTCTTGCACACCCCATTAACAAATCTAACTGCCAAGAGTTAGCAGACCAGGGCCTATATCCACTGCATAGACCGCATGCTTTCTGGAGTCACACTTTACTCACCAATCCGCCCAATCTTCATCCCTGAGCGGGCGAGGGCTCTGAGCGCTGACTGGGCCCCTGGTCCAGGAGTCTTGGTCCTAGAAAACGAATACCGAAATTAACAAAAGCCTTTGGCCAAGTCATTATTTGCTGCATGCCTCCCCCGCACCATGGGCCACAGCTTGTGCTCCCTTTTGTCACATGCTGTGATTCTAAGTCTTTTTGGTGATCTGTCCTTTCCCACCCTCCCAAGATCAATGGATCACTTAACAACTTCCTATTTGGTCTCTTCCCAACATAGCGGCCATCTTTAACAGACAAACCAACCTCAACCTCAAACCGTTACTATTAAAAAGTTTTCATGCCCAGAGATCTGCCAAGCTCATTTCCATTCCAAGACTGTTGTCCCTGGCTGTAATACTCTCCTCTGTCCTTCCTTCACTGGACCAATCCCTAATATCACAACATTAGGTCTTCATTTAAACTTTATTATCAACCCAGCCCTGACACATTTCTGCTTCCCAACATTTACTGCAAAAAGGAACCATACGCTTCCCTTCTCTATTTTTTTAAAAGCCTGTCTCTGCCAGCCTGAGAGCCACAGAGGATGGAAACAATACCTGTTTTCCCCCATCACTCTTTTCTAGTACTTAGAACATAGCACTTCACATGCTGTGTATGCTCAATTAACACAGTAAGTTGGGGCAGGGTTGCGTGCAGAAACCAAATACAGGCACACCTCACGTAATTGTGCTTCACAAATCACGCCTTTTAAAAAAAAGTCCCTGTTACATTTTCTTTAAAGCAATCAAGTATTTTTAAATTAAGGTATGCTGCATTTTTAAAAAAAGACAGGATGCTACTGCACACACAATAGGCTACAGTATAGTGTAAACGTAACTTTTATACACACTGAGAAAAAAGCGCTGCTCATTTTTACTGAGATATTGGTTTTACTGCAGTGGTGTCTGGAACCAAACCCACAGTATCTCTGAGGTATGCCCATATTAATCACATAGGTACCTATGATGCCTTGCCCAAGCTCAGGGACCTCCTTCTCCCCCGAGCCTTACCTATTCCCTCCTGTGGCCCGGAGTTTGATGTGGAGGGCAGTGATCCCCAGCTCCTTGCATCTCTGGGCTACATCCTGGGCAGCCAACATGGCAGCGTATGGAGAGGACTCGTCTCGGTCAGCCTTCACCTTCATCCCACCAGTGACACGGCAGATGGTTTCCCTGGGAACAAAAGCACAGGATCCTCTCTTTCTTACCCATCAAGAATTCAGAGTGCATATCACACCCTAAAGATAGAGAGCAGTACTGCCCAGGAAGGGCAGAGGATGAAGGTCAATCTGAACATCATCCTGATCCCACAAGACTGCCCTAGGCTCAGCAGTGAAGGTGTTCACAGATCCCAGATTAACACTGCATCAACATTTTACTCTTAGCTTTAATCTTATTACTCGAGTAATAGGAGTAATTCCTCCTCATTTGACATAAGAAGTCCCCAGAGTGTAAAGGCACAAAGCGTACCTCCTTTTCTCTTAGAACTCCAGCATCTAGATTACAGTTATCTGTGCACTAACCAACCAAGCACTTATCCTTATCTGAACATCTTTAATGGAAATATTTCCAGAGATCCCCTTAAAGTGCTACTCAGTTCCCCGGTCATTTCTAATCCCAGCCCTTGCTAACTGGGTCCTGTGCCTCCCCACGGGGGTAACTCACTTGCCAGAAAGATCGGTGACATGCACAAAAGTGTCGTTGAAGGATGCAAAGATGTGGCACACACCAAATACATTCTCTCCTTCAGCCACCTGAGGGCCGAGGCTGATGACCTGTTCTTCCTTCTTTTCCTTCCCCTTGCGAGGTGCCATCTCTTAAGGAGAAAAAAAACAAATTCCAACGTTAAGGACAAAACCCCAAATGTTTACAACTCTGGGAGTACTTCCTCCCCGAGAAAGGTGAGCAGGACACTGAAGAGCTCTGGCTCTCCCGTTCCAGGCCGGCGGGAGCAGAACTCAGGGTTCCCAGGGGACTCCCAACCCACCCTGCCAAGACCAGAGTGCCCCTCATCTCTGGCTTCAGGGGCAGCAGGCGCGTGATAGGTGTTCAGCAAACAACGATGTGCAATCCCTACCCTCAATTTCTGGCTCTGAGAGACCTGCACAGAAATTGCAATGTGCCCGACTTAGCAGTCACTCGGACTTAGGAAGCATCTAAGGCAAGGCCGTTTCCTCTGCATTCCCTTCTTGAATCCTCACTACATCCCCACGGGATTCACGAGACGATTATTCCTACGTTCCAGATTCGACAACTCCAGAGATCAGAGGCCCGGGATGAGACTGCCCAGGAAAAAACCGGTTAAGGTGCAAACTCCATTAGACCAACTTATTACCCAATCCTTCCCAACCACGGTGTGCTGCCGGTTAAGGTAGTGGTGGTCGTGGCGCCGGGCCTACGCCTTCAAGGCTAGATCCGAACTCACCCACACTTAACAGCTTTTTCCTAAACCAAGGCGGCCGCCTCCCGAGACAGGGCGCGAAACAGAGTCTGGGTCAGCCCGCCGTGCTCCTCTCGCCCGGCACGAGGTTTGTTTCCCGCAGAAAGACCTCAGCCCCAAGCCCTAGGCCCCGATGAGCCCCCGTGCTGCAGGATGCCAGCCGATTTTCCTTGTCCAGGTTTCCTACCTGCGCGTCTTCCCCAGACTCCGCCACCGGAAAGAGAGGGTGGAAGAGGGCGGGGCGACGGGTCACGCTCTTGTCCCGGAAGTGCACGTCTGAGGTCACGGGGCGAGGACAGCTCCCGGAAGACGCCGATTTTAGCGTTTCCAAGGAGATTAAAACGCCTGGAGAACACGGCTTACTGAAGGGAGCGCCTAAGGAGATAAGGGCCTGGGTATCTTGACGAGCGGTCTGCTTCTAAGACTGAAAGAAGCAGCCACACCCCGTGGGTGTGGAAGGCCTGCGTTCTAAGATGGCGGTGACCGCGGCTAGACGAACTTCCACCACCCTGAGCCCGGAGCCTGCTTAGCCTGAGGGCGGCAGCTCCCCTCGCGGTGCGGAGGTAAATGACAACAGTATTTGTCTGTCGTCTCTGACTCTGCAATCCCTTCGACTGTAGCCCTCCAGGTTTCTCTGTCCATTCACTCCTCCAGGCACGGATACTGGAGTGAGTTGCCTGCCATTCTCTTCTCCAGGCGATCTTCCTGATCCAGGGTTCGAACCCCTGTCTCCTGCATTGCAGGCAGATTCTTTACAGTCTGAGCCACCAGGGAAGGCCTTTTAACTACTGAGTACTTGGCAAAATAAGAATAAATTATTCAATATTTGTTATTTTATACCAGCCTATATTCATATGCATTGCTTCATTTGATCGTCACCACGTTAACAGATAGATACTATTAAATAGATACTGTTTGACTTTTCTTTTAAAGAAAGAGATTTTTTAAAACATTTTATTGGAGTATAGATTTTGGGGTTTGGGGGGATATAGTTTATTTACAGTGTTGTGTTAGTTTCAGGTGTCCAGCAAAGTCATTCAGTTATATATATATTCATTCTTTTCCAAATTCTTTTCCTCATATCGGTTATCAGAATACTTAGTAGAGTTCCCTTTTCTATTCAGTAGGTCATTGTTTGTTTTTTACTTATATATAGTAGGGCCTGCAAGCTCTGTCAGTTCAGTGGTGTCCAACTCTTTTTCAGCCCCACTGCTCGTAGCTCACCAGGCTTCTCTGTCCATGTGATTTTCCCCTCAAGATTACTTGAGTGGGTTGCTATGCCGTCCTCCTATGTATTATTGTGTGTACCTTAATCGCAAACCTCACTTATCTACCCCCCACCCCCAACCACGTTTTCCCTTTGGTGACCATAAGTTTGTTTTTTAAAAATAATCTTACTTATTTATTACTTAATTTTTGGCCACACTGGGTCTTCCTTGTTGTATGAGGGCTATCTCTAGTTTCTGAAAGTGGGGGCCACAGTTCCCTGCAGAGTGTGGGCTTCTCATGGCAGCGGTTGCTCTTCTTGAGGCGCACAGGCCCTAGAACTGGGGCTCAGTAGCTGTGGTGCACTGGCTTAGTTGCCTCTAGGAATGTGGAATCTTCCCGGATCAGGGATGGAACCTGCATCCCCTGCTTTAGCAAGCAGGTGGATTCCTATCCACCAGGAAGTCCCTATAAGTTTGTTTTTGATATCTGTAAGTCTGTTTCTGTTTTGTAAATAAGTTCATTTGTATCATTTCTTTAAAAAAATTAGGAACTTTCCCCAGTGGTTCAGTGGTTAAGAATCTGCCTTTCAATGCAGGGGGTTCAAGTTCCATCCCTTGTGGGGGAACTAAGATTCCACATGCTGCAGGGAAATAAAGTCCGAATGCCACAACTCCAGAGCTTCCCACAACTGGAGAGCCCATGTGGCCCATGACCCAAGGAAGAGCCTGCATACTGCTACTAAGACCTGACACAGCCAAATAAATAAATGTTTTTAAATAAAAGGAGTCTTAGCACCTTAAAAAAATTAGATTCCACATATGAATAATATCATATGATATTTGTCTTTGATTTACTTCGGTTCAGTTCAGTCACTCAGTCATGTCCAACTCTTTGCGACCCCATGAACCGCAACACGCCAGGCCTCCCTGTCCATCACCATCTCCTGGAGTCCACCCAAACCCATGTCTATTGAGTTGGTGATGCCATCCAACCATCTCATCCTCTGTCATCCTCTTCTCCTCCTGCCCTCAATCTTTCCCAGCATCAGGGTTTTTTCCAATGAGTCAGCTCTTTGCATCAGGTGGCCAAAGTTTTGAAATTTCAGCTTCAGCATCAGTCCTTCCAATGAACACCCAGGACTGATCTCCTTTAGGATGGACTGGTTGGATCTCCTTGCAGTCTAAGGGACTCTCAAGAGTCTTCTCCAACACCACAGTTCAAAAGCATCAATTCTTTGGTGCTCAGCCTTCTTTATGATCCAACTCTCATATCCATACATGACCACTAGAAAAACCATAGCCTTGACTAGATGGACCTTTGTTGGCAAAGTAATGTCTCTGCCTTTGAATATGCTGTCTAAGTTGGTCATAACTTTCCTTCCAAGGAGTAAGCGTCTTTTAATTTCATGGCTGTAGACACCATCTGCAGTGATTTTGGAACCCAGAAAATTAAAGTCAGCTACTGTTTCCACTGTTTCCCCATCTATTTCCCATGAAGTGATGGGACCAGATGCCATGATCTTAGTTTTCTGAATGTTGAGCTTTAAGCCAACTTTTTTTTTTTAATTATTTTTTATTTTTTTTTATTTTAAAATCTTTAATTCTTACATGCGTTCCCAAACATGAACCCCCCTCCCACCTCCCTCCCCATAACATCTCTCTGGGTCATCCCCATGCACCAGCCCCAAGCATGCTATATCCTGCGTCAGACATAGACTGGCAATTTGATTCTTGCTTTAAGCCAACTTTTTCACTCTCCTCTTTCACTTTCATCAAGAGGCCCTTTAGTTCTTCTTCACTTTGTTCCATAAGGGTAATGTCATCTGCATATCTGAAATTATTGATATTTCTCCCAGAAATCTTGATTCCAGCTTGTGCTTCCTCCAGCCCAGCTTTTCTCGTGATATACTTTGCATATAAGTTAAATAAGCAGGGTGACAATATACAGCCTTGACGTACTCCTTTTCCTATTTGGAACCAGTCTGTTGTTCCATGTCCAGTTCTAACTGTTGCCTCCTGACCTGCATACAGGTTTCTCAAGAGACAGATGAGGTGGTCTGGTATTCCCATCTCTTTCAGAATTTTCCACAGTTTATTGTGATCCACACAGTCAGAGGCTTTGACATAGTCAATAAAGCAGAAATAGATGTTTTTCTGGAACTCTCTTGCTTTTTCCATGATCCAGCGGATGTTGGCAATTTGATCTCTGGTTCCTCTGCCTTTTCTAAAACCAGCTTGAACGTCTGGAAGTTCACGGTTCACTTAGTATGATGATTTTCAGGTCATCCACGCAATCCATGCAGATGGCATTATTTCATTATTTTTCATGGTTGGGTAATACTCCATTGTATGTATTTACCACTTTTTCTTAAGATTATCATTTTAAAATAATTTTTACGTGTGTATTTGTGGCTGTGCTGGGTCTTTGTGGCGGTGCAGGCTTTTCTCTAGTTGTGTTGATCGGGGGCTACTCTCTAGCTTCGGTGCTCGGGTTTCTCACTGTGGTGGCTTCTCTTGCTGTGGCGCGCAGGCTCTAGGGCGCATGAGCCTCAGTAGATGTGGCTCCTGGGCTCTGGAGCACAGGCGAAATAGTTGAGGCACATGGGCTTAGTTGCTTCACGGCACATGGGCTCTTCCCGAATCAGGGATCCTATCAGTGTCTCCTGCATTGGCAGGCTGAGCCTCCAGGGAAGCCCTACCACTTCTTTATTCATTCCCCCGTCAATGGATGTTTAAGAGGCTTCCGCATCTTGGCTGTTGTAAACAGTGCTGCAGTGAACATTGAGCTGCATGCATCCTTTTGAATTCTAGCTTTCTCCAGATACATGCGTAGGAGTGGAACTGCTGGGTCATATGATAGCTCTGGTTTTAGTTTTTTCATGAACCTCCATACTGTTCTCCATAGTGGCTATACCAATTTACATTACCACCAACAGTGTAGGATGGTTCCCTTTTCTCCACACCCTCTCCAGCATTTATTGTTTGCAGACTTTTTGATGATGGCCATTCTGACCAGTGTGAAGTGATACGTCATTATCACTGATTTGCATTTCTCTGATAATCGATATTTGCATTTCTCTGATAATTAGTGATGTTGAGCATCTTTTTATGTGCTTTTTGGCCTTCTATGTGGCTTCTTTGGGGAAATGTCTATTTAGATCTTCTGCCCATTTTTTGATTGGGTTGTTTGTTTTTTGACACAATTCCTTGTTGATTACTTCATTTGCAAGTGTTTTCTCCCATTGTGTCAGCTGTCTTCATTTTGTGAATGGTTTCTTTTGCTATGCAGAAGACTGAATTTAAGGAGTTGCCATTTTTTAATTTTTGTTTTTATTTTCATTATTCTAGGAGACAGATCCAAAAAGTATTGCTGTGATTTATGTCAGTGTTCTGCCTGTGTTTTCCTCTAAGAGCTTATAGTGTCCAGCCTTACATTTAAAGAAAGCAATTTTAACTGAAATTACACAGTTGTGGGCAATTTGGAATTCTGACTTCAAAGTCTGTGTTTAATAACTACTTCCATATATCCCTCTAATAACAGGATTGAAGGACCTTGAAGGATTGGAATGTATAGACATGAAGAAGGGACAAAAAGTAGGTCATGTGTTGTGCCGTGTGTGTGTATGTGTGTGTGTGTGTGTATGCAGAGGTGTGTGTATATTAATATATCAATACATACATATACATATAAAGCCTACATAGTGAAATATATATATATAATTTTTTAACAAAATGAGCAATTATGTAACATAGCATGTAGCTCTTTGTGTACTGTAATTGATGCCATTGAACAACTTGGGCTTGATTTCAGGAAGAGCTTTTTTAAAATTCATCTATTTGTTTTTGGCTGCACTAGGTTTCCGTCGCTGCACGTGGGCTTTCTCTAGTTGCAGTGAGCGGGGGCTGCTCTGTAGTTTTGGTGTGCGGGCTTCTCATTGCGGTGGCTTCTCTTCCTGAGGAGCGCAGGCCCTAGGGTGCTCGGCCTTCAGGAGTGGCGGTATACCAGCTGAGTTGCTCCGCTGCATGTGGGGTCTTCCTGCACCAGGGATCAAACCCGTATCCCCCGTATTGGCAGTTGTACTCTCAGCCACTGGAGGAAAACCCAGGGAAGAACGTCTTTTTAAAAATGTAATGCCCTCTTTCCCCTTTATGAAAAGTAATTAATTAAAGAAAACCCATAGAATAGAAATATTCAGAGTGGAGAACAAGAAGAAAAAAGAAACGAGTCTTACCCACCACTATTAATACCTTGGTGTGTGTTCTTTCCAAACACCATCTCTGCACACAGGTTGGCCAAAACATTAGTTCAGGTTTTTCAGTAAGATGTGGAAAAACCTGAACAAATGTTTTGGCCAATCCAAAGCATACAGAAGAGGCACATTTTTTTATTTTTTAATTGGGGTATAATTGATTAACACAATGTTGTGTTAGCTTCAGGTGTACAGCAAACTGAATCTGTTATACAAATATAGATATCCACTCTTTTTTAGATTCTTTTCCCATATAGCCCGTTGCAGAGTATTGAGTAGACTCCACTGTGCCAGACAGTAGGTCCTTATTAGTTATCTATTTTATATATAGTAGTGTGTATGAAGGCACTTCTTTTTTAAAAGAAAATAACTTTACAACATTTTCCCCCGATGGTATTAAAAAAGCATGCTCATTATAAACAATCCTCACACTACAGAAAATAAATAGCAAAAAGTAAAAATCATCTCTAAATTCTTTCTTCTCGAGATACCACTATTATCAGATTGGAGCATCATTCCAGAAATAATTTTGTTTACTTGTATGTATACCTATAATATTCAGTCTTATGTAAATGAAATTGTGTTCTGTATGCCACGTGGTGACTTTTTTTTCTCACTCAACATTGTGGACATCCTCCCAAAACAACTAATAGATATCTACAACATTTTTCCACAGGTATTTAATATTTCATTTATTATTTTGAATATTAAGTGCATTCACACAAATTTAAAAATTAAACATACCAGAGCTCTTCCCCTCGCATTGCCCTCTCCACTCTGTCCTAGGGCCCGGGGTGCTAAGTTGTCCTGAAAACCTCAGACTATGTCCCTGCCCTCTGGTTCTGGTTAGAACTCAGAAGAGACTGGAAGGGAGGGCAGACTTATGTCCCTGGTCTCTGTCAGCAAGCTGTCTGGGTCCCGTGACTTGGGCTTCTGTGGGATGCCCCTTCTCTGTCTTCAGGTCTAGAGATACTCCCTCCATTCTCGGGAGGTGACATTATCTGCTGTTAACGTCCCAGGGGCCTGTGGTTTCCCTGCATTCACGCTGCTACAACTTTATACCTAATTTGAATATTAAACTCTTCTCCCGTTGCTTAAAAAAAAAACCCTACTCCTCTCCTGTCCTCAGAAACCCAGTTCTCTTCTTTGCAAGCAACCAGGAATCGCTGTAGGTCTTCTCTGTAGCTCAGTTGGTAAAGAATCGGCCTGCAATGCAGGAGACCCTGGTTTGATTCCTGGGTCAGGAAGATCCCCTGGAGAAGGGATAGGTTTCCCACTCTAGTATTCTTGGGCTTCCCTCGTGGCTCAGCTGGTAAAGAATCCACCTGCAATGAGGGAGACCTCGGGAAGATCTCCTGGAGAAGGGAAAGGCTATCCACTCCAGTATTCTGGCCTGGAGAATCCCATGGACTGTATAGTTAATGAGGTCGCAAAGAGTCGGATACGACTGAGCGACTTTCACTTTCAGGAATCCCTGTATCGCATTATTTTTTTTTACTACTATATGGTATTCCTCTCTATAGCTGTCTCACTGTTTATCTAACCAGTTCTGTATTGTAGGACATTTATTTCCAGAATTTTGAAATATAAACAGAAGTGTCACAAACACAGTTGTGATATTCTTTCGTTGGGGTAAATTGCCAGCAGTCAAAGGCAATATGTACTTTAAGTTTTGATATTTGTAGCTAAACTGCCCTCCAGAAAGTTGTTATCAATTTTCACTTCTGTTCAACTGAGACTCTAAGTCTACCTCCTTACTATATTGTATTTCTTCTGTAATTAATAAAGTCAGACACGTCTTTATGGATTGTTTTGCACATTTGCATCTCTTTTGTGATTTGTCTGTTTATATTCTTGGAAAGAAAGAACCATTTTGTTCTGTGGTATTGAGTTCCCCAGTGGAGAAGGTATGTTAGCAGAGACTGGAGCATTATGGAGTAAGTTTCTGCTTTGGATAGAGTTGTCTTAAGGATGTCCCTGGTGGTCCAGTGGCTAAGAATTTGCCTTACAATGCAGGGGACATGGGTTCGATCACTGGTCAGGCAACTAAGATCCCATACGCCGGGGATCAACTAAACTTGTGCAGCACAGCTACTGAGCTTTTGTGCCACAACTAGAAAGCTTGTGCCCTGCGATGCAAGATCCTGCACGCTGCAACTAAGACACAATGCAGCCAAATAGACAAATAAAAGAGTTGTACTGAACACACAGATCTCTAAACCTCAGTGAGGGAAGGCTTGATGGAGGGAGCACAGCTTCATCTTGTGGCTGGAGGCAGCCCACAGTCACCTCGGGACAAATCTTTCCATAGGAAAGTGCCAGAAGTCTTCAAAGTCACTGTTTTCAGATTCCACTGTCATTTTTTCTTTCTTTTTTTTTTGAAGTCACTCAGTCGTGTCCAACTCTTTGCAACCCTGTGGACTGTATAGCCCACAAGGCTCCTCAGTCCATGGGATTCTCCAGGAAAGAATACTGGAGTGGGTTGCCATTTCCTTCTCCAGGGGATCTTCCTGACCCAGGGATCGAACCCAGGTCTCCCTCATTGCAGTCAGACACTTTAACCTCTGAGCCACGAGGGAAGCCCTCCACCGTCATTTTCTAATCAACATGTTTATTATTTCAACAGAGAGTTATTGGTTGTGGGTCCTTGGGCAAAAACTGGAACCTCTCTGGGCTTCAGCTTTGTCATCTGTGGAGTGGGATAATTTTAAAGAAATGTATACTGAGACTTATGTTTTTACAGGGGGCTTAGTGCCAGGCTCTGAGACAAAGCAACAGTGGCTCCAGGGTAAGACTTGAGGGCAGTGCAGGAATTCCCTAAGCGAAGGCAGGAAGAACGGCCTGAGCATGGGCCCCAGTGTATGAAAAGGTCCCGGGCTGGGAAGGCGTTTGGAGGGTTGAAGGAATTAAAACCAGCTGGGCTGTTGTGTGTGAGGGCGGAGGGACGGGAGGTCAGGCTGGAGCAATGGCCGGAGCCACCGTCTGCGGGCTCTCACCTCCCTTCTGCTGTGTCTGTTTTCCCCATCCCAGCCCACCCCACGTGCCATCAATACTGTGAGCACAGGGGCTGTGTCTGCCAGCACCTCCCTTGATGATTCATGCCTTCGATGAATGCTTATTGATCACCTAGTATGCATCTGGTCCTGCTCTAGATAATGATCCATTCTATCTTGGAGTTCACCTTCTGGCAGGAAAGGCAGACACACTATTTAAGGTAATTTTCTGTTGTGTTAGAAGATAACCAGCACTATGAAAAAAGAAGTCCAGCAAGGGAAAGTGTGGCGAGGTGTCTGAGAAAAGGGGGCGGGGACAGGTAGGAAAGGGGATGGGGCATTTGCAGAATTAAATAGAGAGGCACTGACTTCCCAGGTGGTCCAGTAGCTAAATACTCCAGGCTCCCAACGCAGGGGCCCTGGGTTCCATCCCTGGTCAGGGAACTAGATCCCACATGCTGTGACTAAGACCTGGCACAGCTGAATAAGTAAATTAATTTTTAAAATATTTTTTTAAAAATGAGAGAGCAGAGTAGCCTCGTTGAGAGATTTGAGCAGAGGCATGAAGGAGGACAGGGGGCAAGCCTTCCCTTTATCGTCAGTGAACTAAGGGAAGACCATTACTGGCAGAGGGAAGAGCGTTTACAAGGGCCCAGAGGTAGACGCCTCAGTGACATACTGAAGGACGAGCAAGGCCAGCGTGGCTGGGTTTGGAGTGAGTGAGTGAGGGGATGTGGAGATGTAACAATGTAATGATGAGAAAAAAAGTGGTGGAGGGACATCCCAGGTGGTCCAGTAGGTAAGAATCCGCCTGCCGATGCAGGGGACATTGGTCCCCTGGTCCGGGAAGATTTCACATGCCATGGGGTGACAAAACCCATGCGCCACAACTAGTAAGTCCGCACGCCGCAACTACGGAAGCCCTCGTGCCTGGAACCCATGCTCTTGCAACAAGAGAAGTCACTCAGTGAGCAGCCCCCACACCTCAACGAAGAGTAACCCCTCACTCACCACAACTAGAGAAAGCCCTTGCACAGCTACAAAGACCCAGCACAGCCAAAAAAAAAAAAAAAAAAAATTTAGAAAAAGAAAAGAGAATGTGTGCCAAGGGCAGATTGTATAGGCCTTTAGGTCATTGTAAGAATTTTGGCTTTTGCTCTGAGTAAAAGCATTGGAGGGTTTTGGGCAGAGAAGTGACGGAGTGTGACTCAGGTTTAATAGGATCAGCACGGATGCTCTCTGGAGGCTAGTCTCCCAGTGGGGGTGGTGTGAGGGACTACAGTGGGAGCAGGGGTCGCAGTGAAGAGATGAAAGATGATTGGTCAGTGGGACCAAGGTGGCATTAGTTGAGATAGAAGGAAGTACTCAAAATTTGGTTATATTTTGAAAGGAAATCCAACAGGATTCCCTGGTAGATGAAACCCGCATCTACCAGCATTTAAGGCTGGAGGAACTGGAAACTCCAGCATTTAAGGCTGGAGGAACTGGAAGGACAGTCGCCATCGGCTGGGATAGAGAGGCTGCATGCACACAAGCTCCGTGGCTCAGTTGTGTCCGACTCTCTGTGACCCCGTAGAGTGTAGCCCGCCAGACTCCTCCGTCCATGGGATTTTCCAGGCAAGAACACTGGATCCTTCTCCAGCGGATCTTCCTGACCCAGGGATGAAATCCACACCTCTTGCATCTCCTGCATTGGCAGGTGGATTCTTTACCACTGCGCCACCTGGGAAGTCCCGGGGAGGCTGAGGGGGGAGTAAATTCTGGGAGAAAGATTAGGTGTTCAGTCTTAGGCCTGAGTTTGAGATGTTTGTTACATATCTTAAGTGGAGATGTCAAGAAAGTTTTGGGGGTAGATGAGTCTGGAATTGAGGCAAAGCTTTCAGCTGGAGGTGTACATTTGGGAGTCTCCTGCATCCTGATGAGATTTGAAATTTTGAGACTGCTTATGACCACTCAGGAGCAGAGTGTAGATAGAGAAGAGATCCAGGAACTGAGCTTCAAAGTGTGGGGATGAGGGAAAGAGACAGCCAAGGAAGAAGCAGCAGGGAGCAGTGAGATGGGAGGAAAACCCAGCCAGGGGATGCCCAGGAAGCCAGGAGCAGGCGGGGAGGCCAGGAGGAGGGAGCGGGGGCTGTGTCCACGTGAAGAGAGGTCGAGGGAGACGTGGACCGAGAGTGACCACTGGTGTAGCAGCTCGGAGGCCACTGGGGACCTTGGCGAGAGGTCAGGGTGTGTGTGGCAGGGGCACGGGAGGGGAGTGCAAAAGCTTGAATGGAGTCGACTGAAGAAAGAAAGAGACGGAGGTACAGACGGTGCTTAAGCTTTACTGCGAAGGTGTGCCGAAGGGCAGGATGAACAGGCAGGATCAAGAGGTTCTTTTTCTTCTTCCTACTTTAGTAAAACAGGAAAATATCAGTAACAGATACTTGAATGCCAGTGGGAATGGTCTAGTAGAAAGTGGAAAAAGCTGATGGAGCTGTGTCCCTGAGTAGGAAGAGGTGACCGACTCTAGTGCACAGATGGAGGTAGCAGCTTTAGAGAGGAGTGTGGATAGCCGATCTGTGCAGATGGGGAGAAGGGCGGGGCTGGAGGGTGAGCGCGTGGGAGTGGAGCTTGAGAACGTTCTAGTCAGGGAAGTGGGGTGAGAACAGCTGTGAGGCTGGGGGTGGGCGAATATTGAAGTTTGGAGGTGAGAGAAGGTTTGAAACTTCAGCAAGAGCTAGAGGGAAGAGAGGGTGATTCCGGGCTGTGCTAAGGGTCCACTCAACGTTTTCTCAGCCATGTTCAGCTGCATGGATGTAGGCACAGGGTCAGCAGAGTGTTGGATTTCACTGGGGTTGCAGTTTTGCCAAGAGAAGACAACTTGAGAGAGGAACGGGGGATTGGAAGGTGAATGTATCAGAACGTGATTGCCACTGAGCAGGTGCTAAAACTGGGGTGACTGGAGTAGAGAGCACATCGGGGTGAGGGACAGCAGAACGATGGTGGGGATGATAGGTCTGAGGGCCCACCGGGGCGAGGGAGGGCTGAAGGCCAGGCACCAGCTGGTACTTTGCGATGAAGGTCAAGGATGGGGGTGCGGGGGGCATGAGATTGAGATAACGGCTTGGGGCGGAGTTTCAGACCTTGGTAGTGAGTGGTTGACATTGGGGTGGAGGGGACAAGATCCTCAGGGACAGGTCGAGGGACTGGAGGCCGGGGTGATGGGAGCAGTATCCCTGTGAATATCGGAATAACCAGGAACTACAACAGGAACAAACCAGTTGAGAGTGATACCTCGGCCAGGGGCAAGCCCTCAGAGATGGGAGGCTGTGGCCCAGAGGGTGGAAGACGTCTGCGCCAAAGTGGAGGCCTGGGTGCTGCAGTGCGGAGACAGGATTCAAAACGGGCGTCCTTGAGGGAGGAGGGACAGAGAATGCTTGAAAAGGACAATGAAGAGCAGGGAGAACAGCCTGTGGTTTCTCCCTCCCCTCTTCCCTTTTTTCTCCTGTCCCCGGGCTGTGGAAGAAAAGGCCACTGGGAGGCCTGCAGGGGAACACAGCGTCCTCAGAGGAGAGCAGGTTCTGCTGCAGGAGTTCTGTTGACTGGAGGTGGGGCGGAGGAGGGAGGGTGCCGCTGAGGGGCTGCCTAGGGCCCATAGGGACTAGAGTGCTGGGCCAAGGGAGGCCCTGGGTGCCAGGTGGAGGAGAGAGGCAGTGTGAGATCATCGACCCAGCACTGCAGTTGTTCCATGAATAATGGTGCCACCAAGCCCTTCCATCAAAAACGCACTACAGTCAGACCCCGGTGACTTGCATGTATATTCTCATTGAATCCCCTCAATAGCTCTGCGAAGCAGCAATGTTTATTCCCTCATTTTACAGCTAAGGAAATGAGTTAGCAGCCAACAGCCATCAACAGTGGTGCAGGGATTGGAGCCCAGACAGTCTGACTCCAGAGCCCCAATACTTTTAATCTCAGATCCAGGCTTTTTTTTTTTTTAACTTATTTGTTGAGTGGATGAAAGAGGAACTGGGAATTAACCTTGAGGAATCCAAACCCATTCCTGCACCCTGAAGCACAACCTGGAAGGCCCCCATGCTTCCCTTCCTTAGCAACAGAGCATATTTTAATTTGCCCGTGGGCTTCATTCTCTGCAGGGAAGTCCTGCTGGAGGGAGCAAGGGGGATAGTGGAGAGAGGAAGCTGTGGCCCAGAGAGGGAGCGTTGGCTCACCAGAGAAACGCTGCCAGACGTCAGAGAGGAACTGCAGCTCAGTGGGAGCTGGGGCTCCAAGATGGGGCCCAGCCAGAAGCAGCACCCTGAATCCTTCCTGGAAACCTTCGGTTTCCATCTTCCATCGGTTGTGACCCACCTGCTTTGGATTTTTACAGAATTCACCCACAGGCTGAGCTTATGGGCCTGAACTCTCTCAGTACTTAGCATACAGAGGGGGGAGTTACAGGGTCTGCTATCATTGTCTTTTGTCTAGGACTTCCCAGGTGGTTCATTGGTTACAACTCTGTGATTCCACTGCAGGGGGCACGGGTTCGATCGCTAGTCAGAGAATTAAGATTCCCGCAGCACAGAAAAGAAATTGTACAAAACAAAATGCTAAAAAAAAAAAGGTCTGTCTAAGGAGGAATATGGATGTGAGAGCTGGACCATAAAGAAGGCTGAGCTCCGAAGAACTGATGCTTTTGAACTGTGGTGTTGGAGAAGACTCGAGAGTCCTTTAGACAGCAAGGAGATCAAACCAGTTCATTCTAAAGGAAATCAATCCTGAATATTCATTGGCAGGACTGATGCTGAAGCTGAAACTCCAATACTGTGGCCACCTGATACGAAGAACTAACTCACTTGAAAAGACCATGATGCTGGGAAAAATTGAGGGCTGGAGAAGAAGAGGGCAACAGAGGATGAGATGGCTGGATGGCATCACTGACTCGATGGACATGAGTTTGAGTGAGCTCCGGGAGTTGGTGATGGACAGGGGGGCCTGGCGTGCTGCAGTCCATGGGGTCGAAGGGTCGGACACGACTGAGCAACTGAACAGTAACAACAAAGGGTGAATACGGGCAAGAAACAACAGTGTGTGTGTCAGGCTTAGCAACAGGCGGTGAGGGGGCCTGTGGGGCCCCCGGGGGCAGCTCCGGCTTGGTCACGGGCCTCCAGGCAGGTGCCTAGAGTAGGGGTGCAGAGTAGGAGCAAGGGTCAGCCAAGACAGAGAGAAGAGGGTGGGGAGAGCTCCCAGGCTGAGGTAACAGCCTGTGGGAAGCTTGAAGTGTGGGGAGGCGGGCCCTCAGGGTTTCAGGGTTAGGCCTCTGTGCTGCTGGGGAGAGGCTGAGGGCCTTGATGGGCAATGAGCAGATCCTCCACTCCTAGGCCTAGCCATTTCTTCTGGGTGAGGATGGTCCCAAAGAAAGGCAATGCCAAAGAATGCTCAGACTACCGCACAATTGTACTCATCTCACACGCTAGTAAAGTAATGCTCAAAATTCTCCAAGCCAGGCTTCAGCAATACGTGAACTGTGAAATTCCAGATGTTCAAGCTGGTTTTAGAAAAGGCAGAGGAACCAGAGGTCAAATTGCCAACATCCGCTGGATCATCGAAAAAGCAAGAGTTCCAGAAAAACATCTATTTCTGCTTTATTGACTATGCCAAAGCCTTTGACTGTGTGGATCACAATAAACTGGGGAAAATTCTTCAAGAGATGGGAATACCAGACCACCGGATCTGCCTCTTGAGAAATCTGTATGCAGGTCAGGAGGCAACAGTTAGAACTGGACATGGAACAACAGACTGGTTCCAAATAGGAAAAAGAGTATGTCAAGGCTGTATATTGTCACCCTGCTTATTTAACTTCTATGCAGAGTACATCATGAGAAACGTTGGGCTGGAAGAAGCACAAGCTGGAATCAAGATTGCCGGGAGAAATATCAATAACCTCAGATATGCAGATGACACCACCCTTATGGAAGAAAGTGAAGAGGAGCTAAAAAGCCTCTTGATGAAATTGAAAGAGGAGAGTGAAAAAGTTGGCTTAAAGCTCAACATTCCGAAAACGAAGATCATGGCTTCCGGTCCCATCACTTCATGGGAAATAGATGGGGAAACAGTGGAAACAGTGTGAGACTTTATTTTTTGGGGCTCTAAAATCACTGCAGATGGTGATTGCAGCCGTGAAATTAAAAGACGCTTACTCCTTGGAAGGAAAGTTATGACCAACCTAGATAGCATATTCGAAAGCAGAGACATTACTTTGCCAACAAAGGTCCGTCTAGTCAAGGCTATGGTTTTTCCAGTAGTCATGTATGGATGTGAGGGTTGGACTGTGAAGGCTGAGTGCCAAAGAATTGATGCTTTTGAAGTGTGGTGTTGGAGAAGACTCTTGAGAGTCTTTTGGACTGCAAGGAGATCCAACCAGTCGATTCTAAAGGAGATTAGTCCTGGGTGTTCTTTGGAAGGAGTGATGCTAAAGCTGAAACTCCAGTACTTTGGCCACCTCATGTGAAGAGTTGACTCACTGGAAAAGACTCCGATAGTGGGAGGGATTGGGGGCAGGAGAAGGGGACAACAGAGGATGAGATGGCTGGATGGCATCACCGACTCGATGGACGAGTTTGAGTGAACTCCGGGAGTTGGTGATGGACAGGGAGGCCTGGCGTGCTGTGATTCATGGGGTCACAAAGAGTTGGACACGACTGAGCGACTGAACTGAACTGAACTGAGGATGGTCGGGGTGGGGTCCCAGGGAGCTGCCCCGCCCACCCCGCGGACTGCAGAAGGCTGGAATGCTGTCTTTCTCCTAGTTGTCCACTAGATGGCGCCCGATCACCAGGCCTCTGCGGGGACAGACAGGCTTTGGCTGGGGCTGGTACACTGGAGTGAGGATGGGGGCGGCGATAAGCTTTGTAATTTCCGAGCCCCGAGGTTGTTTGGGGAGTGTAAACGTAAGTCAGTGTGTGTGTAAATCTTCACTTTTGTCAGGACGTCTACTTGGGACATGGCTGTGATTTGGCTTTGGTGTACATTCTCCCTTAGGGCCTCGTCACACCCCAGGAGCTCAGACTATTAGTTTTCCAAAGTGGAACGCTGAGACAGGAGAAGGTTGGTGCCGTGCCCAAGGTCACTTGGCTGGTTCAAAGTGGAGTAAATAGTGATCACCACCAGGCGTCTTAGGACAGATCCCAGCCACGTGGCAGGACCCACTCGTGAAGGACTTCCTGAAGTCCTCTGAATGGAAGAACAGAGCCCAGTGGGTTGGTGGTACTGGGATACGAATCCTGGGCATTTATCCATTTAGCATGTTTGTTGAGCACCTACTACTATGTGCCAGGCACCGTGCTAGGCATTGGTGAACGATAAAGCAACTGGTAACAGACATGCCCATGGACTGTACCCTACCAGGCTCCTCTGTCCATGGGATTTTCCAGGCAATAGTACTGGAATGGATTGCCATTTCCTCCTCCAGGGGATCTTCCCAAACCAGGGATTGAACCCTGGTCTTCCTCATTGTAGGCAGACATTTTATCGTCTGAGCCACCAGGGAAGTCCCTGAAGGCTGTCAGGGAGACAGCCAGAGTTAGCCAGCTGACAAGCAGACCCAAGAAGGTTAGGGGGTTGGTGAGGAAGCCTCAGTCTTAGAATGGCAGTGACAGGATTCCGTGAGAAGGTGCAACCGTGAGGCGGGCAGGAGAAACAGCGCTGAAGCAGAGGCTACAGCTCATGCAAAAACTGCCAAGGCAGGGAAGTGTTGAGGGGCTGCATAGGGATGGGGGGCTGGGGGGAGAGGGGAGGGAGGGGAGGTCATCCCTGGGGCGGAGTTGGCGGGGGAGAGGGTGTCTGACGACCCTGGTGAGGGGTGTGTATTGCCATCTACATACCATAAGAAGGGGGAGGAGCTTTAGGCAGGGCTCGCACAGTGTGATTTGCATTTCAAAGTCCACTCTGGCTTTGTGAAGATGACCACACAGGTGAGAGACGATGGTGGCTCACAGCATGCTGGCAGCTGCGAAGGTGGAGGACAGTGTCTAGGTTTGAGAGGTACTTTGGAAGTAGAATCAGCAGGATTTTCAGATGGATTGCATATAGGGGTGAGGATGATTCCAGGTTCCAAGCATGAGCAACGGGTGGACAGTGGGGCCATTTCCCAAGGTGGGAGAGCCTGGGGAGGGTGTGAGCTGGGTGGAAGATGGGAAACAAGGTCAGGCTCTGTTATTTTGAAGCCACCCCTGTGAAATCCTAGTAGAAAGATGGGGCAGGAGTTGGGGCTCCTTGGAAAGGTAGAGACCGCTGAAATAATCTCCAGAGCCTCTGTTGTTCATTGTTCAGTCGCTAAACAGCGTCCAGCTCTTTGTGATCGCATGGACTGCAGCACACCAGGCTTCCCCATCCTTCAGTATCTCCAGGAGTTTGCTCAAAGCCATGTTCCTTGAATTAGTGATGCCATTCAACCATCTCATCCTGTCACCCCCTTCTCCTCCTCCTGCCTTCAATCTTTCCCGGCATCAGGGTCTTTTCCAGTGAATCAGTCAGGAGTCTGTAGATTGTACTTATTAGTCTTTAAATATTTAGTATTTATTTGGCTGCACCAAGACTTAGTTGCAGCGCTTGGGACCTTCTCTCTTTGTTGTAGCACGCACACTCTTAGTTGCAGCATGTGGGATCTAGTTCCCTGACCAGGAGTTGACCCTGGATCCCCTGCTTTGGGAGCATGGAGTCTTACACACTGGGGCACCAGGGAAGTCCCTAGGTTGAACTTAATGTCAAGGGCCTGGATGCGCTCACTCAGCCCAAAGGCCAGGCAGCTCAATAATGGGAGACTGTGAGGAGGACCCCATGGCTGCAGGTGTGACAGGGAGCCTGCTGGAGGTGTCGATGACTGGTGGAGAGGGGTGGCCTCTGTGAGGGTGGTGCAAGGAAACGGCCCCTGAGGATGTGAAAGACCAGGACTCAGGTGGCCCTGGGGTCGCGTGGAGAAGCCGGACTTGCTGACTCTGCCTCTTTGTCTGCTGAGACCTTCCTTCGCAGGAGTGCTTCCCCCACCACCATCTGGCAGATGGCCCCGGGGACACAGACCCTGGTCCGGAGCTAGCGGGGAGGGCGGCCTCTGGCATGGGGCTGTAATTTCAGTTGGGGGCCGGGCTCCTGGGTTTCGGTGCCACCTGGTGTGAGGTTCCTCTTTCTGGCACCTCCCCCATGGCTGTCTCTGCTGACCGCCCCACCCCCCTGCTGCAGTTAGTGAGCCTCCCGCAAAGGAGGGGAGGCGGGCCAGGCCCAGGGAGTGCTCCCACCTGGAAGGGGCTGCCAAGTTTAATTAGAGCTTGTGAAGCCCTGGGACCTGCCTCTGAGAGCACCACCCCCCTCTCCCCGGACTTTCATCTTTGAAATTTCCCCACCAGCTTGGATGAAAGGGCCAGGGAGGGGCCAGGTATTAATAGTAATTATTAGTTTCACAAATAAAGAGGAGAAACGGGATTATCCCCAAGCCCAGCCAACTCGTTCGCCCCTCTTTGTGTGCCTCCTCTCTCCTTCCTCTGGCTCCATTTCCTTTCTCTTTCCACTTTTCCTCCTCTTCCCCTCTCCTCCCTCCCTCCCTCCAGGGCTTGCCTCTTCTGTCTATCCCCATCTCAAGGCCTCAGGATCCGCCTGCCACCCCTCGGTCTCTCAGCTCTCTGTGTTGGGATATCCGGAGCACCAGGACATTCAGGGAGCACCCCTGTGCTTCTCTGGGGCGCAGAGGCAGAGTGAGCAGGCAGAGAGGGTGGAAGGGTGTCTGTGTCCATTCATTTATTCACTTACTGTTTTCCGAACAGCTGTTGAACATCTGCCATGGCCCAAGCACTGGACTGGGCCCTTAGGACTCAGTGTTGGACAGGACAGACACGGCCCTGCCCTGGGGATCTCCCGGGGAGGCTAGGTAGTAAACAGTAAGCTGACAGGTTACACTTGAGGGCACAGATAGATGTCTGCTCAGTTCAGTTTAGTCGCTCAGTTTGTCCAACTCTTTGCGACCCCATGAATCGGAGCACACCAGGCCTCCCTGTCCATCACCAACTCCTGGAGTTCACTCAGATTCACGTCCATCGAGTCGGTGATGCCATCCAGCCATCTCATCCTCAGTCGTCCCTTTCTCCTCCTGCCCCCAATCCCTCCCAGCATCAGAGTCTTTTCCAATGAGTCAATTCTTCACATGAGGTGGCCAAAATACTGGAGTTTCAGCTTTAGCATCATTCCTTCCAAAGAAATCTCAGGGCTGATCTCCTTCAGAATGGACTGGTTGGATCTCCTTGCAGTCCAAGGGACTCTCAAGAGTCTTCTCCAACACCACAATTCAAAAGCATCAATTCTTCGGCACTCAGCCTTCTTCACAGTCCAACTCTCACATCCATACTTGACTACTGGAAAAACCATAGCCTTGACTAGACGGACCTTTGTTGGCAAAGTAATATCTCTGCTTTTGAATATACTATCTAGGTTGATCATAACTTTTCTCCCAAGGAGTAAACAGCAGCTGTGATGCAGAGCTAAGGGTGGGGCCCCCGTGAGGCTTGGGGATGAGGGAGGCATCCCCCCGAGGAGGTGGCGTTCCAGCTGAGAGCTGAACAATGAGAAGGACCTCAGGAGAGAATTGTTGAGAAGTGTTCAGGGCAGGGAGAACAGCCTTTGCAAAAGCCTGAGGTCAGGACTGTGGACCTTGTGAGAATGTGAAAGGAGGATGAGGTGGCAAGAGGTGGGGTCCAGAGAGCGAGGCCGAGGTGCGCTGGGGCCGGTGGGCCCACAGCCGGGCCCCAGTGCACTCACCGGGGCCCTGTACCTCACTGAATGTCCTGCTGCCCCTGTGTTGGAATTCTTATTTATTTATTTGGCTTCATCAGGTCTTAACTGTAGCATGTGGAATCTTTCATGCTGGCTCATGGGCTCCAGAGTGCTCAGAGGCTCAGTAGTTGTGGCACAGGGACCTAGTTGCCCTGCAGTGTGTGGGACCTTAGGCCCCCGACAAGGGATCGAACCTGTGTCCCTTGCATTGGAAGGCAGATTCTTAACCACTGGACCACCAGGGAAGTCCCATTGGAGTTCTTCATTTTTAAGCAAGGGGTTCTTCTGCGTTTGCATTTTGTACTGGGTCTCATCAGTTATGTAGCTGTTCCCTGCTTGGGGATGGAGAAGGCGATGGCACCCCACTCCAGTACTCTTGCTGGGAAAATCCCATGGATGGAGGAGCCTGGTAGGCTGCGGTCCATGGGGTCGCGAAGAGTCGGACATGACTGAGCAACTTCACTTTCACTTTTCACTTTCATGCATTGGAGAAGGAAATGGCAACCCACTCCAGTGTTCTTGCCTGGAGAATCCTAGGGACGGGGGAGCCTGGTGGGCTGCCGTCCATGGGGTCGCACAGAGTCGGACATGACTGAAGTGAGTTAGCAGCAGCAGCAGCAGCTGCTTGGGGAGGTCAGCAAAAGAAGTGACTTAAAAAAAAAAGTAAATGTATATAGAAATATGAAGGCTGCTGGGTTGGTGTTTGGTGAATGAATGAAGGAATGGAGGAATTTGGGTGCACACGTGTGAGCTCACCTATGAGGCTGTCACTGGGCCACGTAGGCCTGGCCAGGAATGCTACTCACACACAGACGTGGCCCTGACGTGCTCCTGAGTCCTGCAGCGCCTGCTGCATTTCTCAGGGCCGTCGCCAGAGAGGCTCCAGGGGATATGTGCGCCAAGCCCAAAGCAGCACCGTAAACAGGGGTGGTGTGGCCAGGCTTCTTTCAGGCCCCATTTGGGGAAATAAGGTGACTCCTCTACCCCAGCTGGAGGCAGCCCTGTCTTCCCTGTGAGACCCGAGACTTTGGAGCCAGAAATATTTGAGTTCAAACTGCCTTCACATCCTCACAAGTGGATATGTGGATGCAGATAACTGGACTTTGGGCAGGTGATTTGCTTCTTCAGTCCTCAGTTTCCTCATCTGTAAAATGGGGATCACTACTTAGAATTTCTGAGATGATTCAATGTGGGAATGAAAGGGAAGATTTTGGCAGAGTCAGAGCTTGGTAAATATTTGTAATAATAATAATAATAGTTTTTATACCCATACAGTCTCTGGAGACTTGGGTAAAGATTTGCTTCTGCCCCCAAATGTCTGCATAATCATGAACAAGTCTCTGAATCCTCCTGGTCCTCAGCTTCCTCTTGTGTTAAAATTGGGGTGATAACAAGCTAACTCGTCTCTAAGCAGGGTGATCAGGACAATCCCACACATTCACCGTGGAGCTTGTTTGAGAACTGATGTGCCCATATGACTTGTTGGCACGTTCCTGACCCCCACCTCCCCCATCTCGGGGCAGATTTTCTCCAAATACGCCCCTTCCTCGGAGAGATAAGTGTTCCCCCCCTCCCCACACCTCACCCAGTTCTTGGCAGTGCATGGAACCCAGTCCCTGGATTCCCAGCCCCGAGGGTGGTTGTCCTCAAGCTAGAAAGTCTGCCCGGGAGTGACCCTTAAGGTCAGGGTCTGAAGTTGGGCAAGGAAGAGGAAGGTCCACAGCTGGGGCAGCGTTGGCGTGGGGGAGGGGGGCGGGAGGTGAACTAAAGGCAAACAAAGGAGCTGGAGCCCCAGTCCGGCGGTCTGGCTTCCTGCCTCCCTCTGGGCAGGAAGCAGCCAGAAAGCTGTGAGAATCAGTCTCTGACTAAGGGCCCAGGCGACAGTCTTGGAGTGGGTAGAGCCCCGACTTCATCTCCCACGTTCACCACCAAAAGCTGATTTTGGGAGCCTCCAGAACCCATGGGAAGCCCTGAGCAGCACCCAACACCAGCCTGGGAAGGGGAGCCGCTCCTGATAGGTGCCCTAGCCAGAGGAGACAGGAAGGGAGAGCTACAGGGTCCTCGGCCACCCGCGAGTGGAGACCTGGTGGGCGGGGAGGCTGGGTCCGTGTCCAGAGGCTGCGGTGAGCCAGCAGTGTGACCACAGGGTCACTGAGCCTCTCTGTGCCTCAGGCCCCTCGTTGGGAACGAGGGGGTAGTCGTCACGCCTTCTCAGAGTGTTACTGGGAGAACTAAGTGCCCTAAGGTTCTTAACAAAGCCTGACACATAGTGAGTGCTTTGGAGAGGCTAGTTATTATTATGGGCTTTAAAAAAATGAGGCCATGCCGTGAGCCACGGCAGAATCTGTCAGATCTCTGGATGGACGAGTTTGGCGCCCTCCCCATTTTGTTCTCTGGATGGACGAGTTGGACGCCCTCCCCATTTTGATGTTTATTTTTTGGATGTTTGAGGTCTTCCTTGTTGTGCACGGCTTTCTCTAGTTCTCTAGCTGTGAGTGGGGCTACTCTTTGTTCTGTAGGTGGGCGGACTCCTTGTCCCAGTGGCTTCTCTTGGAGCACAGGCTGTAGGTGCCCAGACTCCAGAGCGCGTGGTCTTCACGGCCACTAGAGTTGTGGCGCGTGGACTTAGTTTCCTCGAGGCATGTGGAATCTCCCCCGACCAGGGATCAAACCCATGTCCCTTGCATTGGCAGGTGGATTCTTAACCACTGAACCAAGCGGGAAGTCCAGCCTTCCCCTATATTTTGCTCTATGCTTGGCTGGCAACAGTCATTCATTCGTTTATTCAAGAAGTATTTATGGAGCATTTTTGTGGCAGCAAAGTGGTGGGGGATCCCAAAATGGATCGGTTCTTGGACGGGGCATTTGGGCTAGAACGAACTGTGGGCTTAGTTTCTGTATACTCAGATACCCACTGCCCTGGAGCTGTGTGTCAGCCAGTTCACAGAGCAGGGAGCCCAGGGGAAGTCATGGACACATGATCACACAGCTACTGACTAGCAGTAATGGAACCGAACCCTGGCCCACATCAGTCCAAAGCCAATGCCTTTCCAATTCAAGGTTCCAGGGCTGCCTCCCTGCAGCACTCTTTGACCGCCGCATCTGCACCCCCACTTTGGCAAAGCCAGAGGCGACCCCCACTCCCTGGAGGCCAAAGGTTGGGCTGTTTTCTGCAGCCCTCTCCAGCAGGATTTTTGTCATTTCCTCCCTGGTTCTCCTGACCATGCAGAACAACCTTGGGGCTTTCCCCAGAGGGGAAACCCAGCCTGGAAGCAGCCCAGCCTGGAAAATGTGGCTGTGGGTAACTCCTGATCTCCTTAGTTGCAGAGCATCTGAGTGCCCGGGAGTGGAGCAGGACCAGGAGTGGGGTCGCGGGGGGGGGGGGGGGGGGGGGTGCTCCCTGAATGGGTGCTGAGCCAGTGATTCCCCTCTGGCTCTGTAGCCTGAGATAGGTCACAGCCCCTCTCTGGGCCTCAGTTTCCCCACCTGTGAAAAGTGGAACAGTAACAAAGCTACAGCACCAGGCCATCTGCATGGCCTTTGTGCTGGGAGTTGACAGGCTGATGGCAAGTTCTCCCGCCCGTCTTTCCTCTTGGGCTTTTGTGAGGATAAAGGAGACTGTGGCTACAAAAGGACTTTGAGACAGAGGACAGAACTGGATACCAGCTGATGCAGAAGTTGATGGCTGTTGATGGAGACCCTCCCCACCAGGTCCAGCTTCTGCCTCACCCAGACTGTCTATGCCCAAGCTCCCATTCCCCAGATCTCCTGTAGAATCTGGGGCAGGAGGAGCCTGGGAAGAGCCTGGTTGGAACCAGGAAATCCTGGACCTGGCACAAGCATCCCCAAGCTTCGGGATCACTCATTTGGCTGCAATCCCCCGGTGGACCTTCCAGCAGCCTCACTGACACCCTGCCATGCCAACTTTGCACCTTGACTTTTCCACAGGTAGAGGTGGGGCAGGGAGAGCAGGAAGAGGAGGCCTGTGGCTAAGCAGGAGGCCACCTTCTGGCAGATCACCACACTCACCTTATGCCTTGGTGGGCCTCAGTTTCCCCATCTGCATTGTTCAAACGTATATCACAGGACCTCACAGAGCCTTCTGAGGTACAGTGGGTGGGTCTCCAACTTCTGCCATCCTCAGACCTCCAGGCCCTAGCCTCGAACAGATGGAGACCAATTCCACCCTCGGCCTTCCATCTGGGATCTGAACCACAATCCCCAGCCCCATCTGCTTGCAGCAGCCTCCCAAATGCTCTCCAGAATGGCCGGAAACCAAGGGTGAGGAGGTAGGGGCACGCCCCCTCCCCAGGAGGACTCAGAGGCAGGAGTCTCACTGCCAGGCTTGTGCGCACGGATGGAGAGGTGACGAGCCGGAGGGATGGTGGGAGAGGCAGCGCCAGGTGGAGAGGCCCGTGCCCTGGGCACACAGGCCCACCCACCCCCGTTTCCTCCAGCTGGGCCAGATGGTAGGGGCGGCGAGGAGAGGGATCCTCGCTCCTCTCTTCCCCCACCCAGGGGCTCTGCAGGGGCCTGGATTTCTTTCCACACGAAAGACATGTGGGGAGGAGCCTTACCCACACGCAGATTTGGGGCAATACGTTAATCTGGTGGAATCACATTTGAAGCGTTACAGAACCTGAGTATGCTGGAGAATTCCAGAATCTCAGAGGCACAGCATCTCAGAATTTTAGCAAAGTGAGTCATAGATTGTAGGTTTCTAAACTGTGCTGTGTCAACACTGTAGCCACTGGCCACATGTGGTTATTGAGTCCTTGAAATGTAACTAGTCTGAATTGAGATGAGCTGTACATTTAAAATACATAGCAGATTTTGAAGATTTGGTACAAAAGAAAGACTTTCAAACATCTCAATAATAACATATTAATTACATGTCAAAATGATAATATTTTGGATATAGTGGGTAAAATACAATGTATTACTAAAATGAATCTCACTTGTTTTCTTTTTTGCTTTTAAAACATGACTGCTAGAATATTTTAAATTTCATGTGTTTCATTTCAGAATTTTAAAGAGATGGAATTTCAGAACCAGGTTTCCAGATTTTTATATCACTAGCTGACTTTGAGCCTTAGATATTAACTCCCAGAGCCTGGGAGAATCTGAGAAGAATCCTGGTCCTCTCCCAGCGCAGGGATCCTCTGGCCCACCCTGACCAACACTGACCAGCCTTTGCCTACCCATTCACTCCTCCAGTGGAGAACTCAACTGCCACCATGGCTGCCGGGCTTTTAGAATGGCTAGAGTTTCCGGGTGTCGGCTCGCATCTACTCCCCACAGCTTTTTCCACCCTCATGGCTGGCTTCCAGAGCCTCTTCCAGGGCCTTCCAGGACAGGCCTGCATCCTTCTTCTCCGTGAAAAGTGTGGAATTTGAGTTCTGACCCCCCCCCCCCCCGCCCCCGCCCCAGGCCGCTGTCCTGCAGGCTGCAGGGTCTGCCTCGACCCCTGTTCCCCTACAGGTGAGCTTCAGGGAGTCTCAGCTCCTGATGCCTCTGTCTCTTAGCAGAACCTGGGACCCCAGTGATCAGGTGAGGGTCTTCCAGCCTCTCCCAGTCTATAGACTATCCTGTCTGTCTGTCTGGGGAACTGCCTGCCCTGTGCAGTCTCCAGGCCCTGCCCTGTTCCCAGCTCCAGAGGACGTATGACGGTGACTGCCGGTGCTGGGATGTGGGGGTGACACAGGAATCGGGGAATTGGGGAATGGATTCAGGGTGCCTCAGATCTGCCTGGAAAATGCTTTTTCCGATTTTAAGAGATGGTGGGGAGGAAGAAGGAAGAGGCTTTCTTACTGACGGACTCAGGAATTCCAAGGCAGTACTAATAGGTGACTCACTCAGCACCTGAGCAGTTCTGAGAAGGAAGATCGGAAGTCAGTCAGGGAAGGCGTCCCGGAGGAAGTGGGATTGGAGCTAGGACTTGAAGGAAAGGAAGGGGGTGTTAGAGTTGCGAAGAGGTGGAGGTGAGGGCATTCTCCTTGGCAGGAAGAATGCTGGGCACACGTGGCCGGGACCCAGGCCTTGAGGGTCCCAGGTTGCCTGGAGTAGAAGGGTCAGAGGGCAGTAGGGCTGTGAGGATGAGTCAGCTGGCTGAGGGCCTCTGGAGAGGTGTGTGTGTACAATAGAGAAAGGGGGAATCCCAGTTAGCTGTAGGAGTATGTTGGGTAAAATAACAGTAACAACTATAGCAGCTATGCCAGGCACGGTGCTAAGTGGTTTCCTAATATTTCATTTATTCTTATCAATAACCCTATGATGTAAGTACTGTTATTCCCATTCTACAAATAAACAATTGAAGCCATGGTAAGTGACAGTAAGTGTTGATTGACCTTGGATTTCCACACAGGATAGTCTGGCTTCAAAGCTCTTAAACATTGGATGAAGGGAGGTTGTGGGGAATGGAGATTGGTGGGGTGAGTGGTGTGTGCAGCGGGTAAGTGAATGGGTGTGACCCTCTTGTAAGTAAATAAGGAAGGGTGATCCCCACTGCTTCCCTCCTGCTTCCCTCACCCAACCCCAGCTCTGTCTCAGGATAGACTCAGCCCAGACAGGTCTGTGTGAAGATGGGGCCTTGGAATGATAAGAATTTCCATGCCTGTTGGAACAGATAGCCCCAGACAAGAGTCTGGTCACCATGGCAGTTTTAGAGCCAATTTCCCACTGGGGTCAACACTGCCCTTCCCTCCCTTCCTTATATGCTGGCACAAGTCCGGGACCCAGGAATGGTGTCTAGACTTGACCCTGGGTGCCACCTCCTTCTCAGCTCCTGATGCACACACAGCTGGGCAAGCGGGAGAGTTGCAGGCAGGCGCCTCCTCCGGGTGTCCTGGCTTGGCTGCATCGCCGGTGATGGAGGCAGGCCCCTGTTCCTCTCTGGGCCTCAGTTTCTCCAAGCAAGCAGAGTGAATTAGTTCAGGAATCATAAACTAAGGTGATAAAGTGGCCCAGGAGGAGAATGCAAACGAATGAGGTGAGGTGGGTAGGGGTGTGTATGTGTGTGGTAGGGGTTGAGGGGCCAGGAGGACTGGAGGCGACCTCCTGACCAGGTGACTCGGCCTGTCCTCCCTGCTTCATTTGGTGGAGCCCCCGGGACCCTGAGACACAGTTTCTTTAACTGGGAGTTGTGGTGCCTACCCCATGGGAGTGGTGAGAATGAACTGATGAGAATAATTGATAGGAATCTTGAGGAGAAATGCCCCCCAGCCTTTGATGAATATAATCTTTTTATTTGAATCATATTAAAAGTATTTATGTCTAAGCTCATATAGCTCAATATCAAAAAACAATCCGACTAAAAGATGGGCAAAAGACCTAAATAGACATTTCTTTCTCCAAAGATGATATACACATGACTGATAGGCACATGAAAAGATGCTCAGTGTCACTAATTTTTAGAGAAATGGAAATCAAAACCACAATGAGGTATCAGCTAACAATGGTCAGAATGGCTATCATCAAAAAGTCTATAAGTAATAAATTCTGGAGAGGGTGTGGAGTAAAGGGAACCTTCCTACACTCTTGTTGGGAATGTAAATTGGTGAAACCACTATAGAAAACTTCTCAGGGGGCTAAGATGGTAAAGAATCTTTTCTCAGTGCGGGAGATCCAGGTTCGATCCCTGGGTCAGGAAGATCTCCTGGAGAAGGAAATGGCTACCCACTCCAGTATTTTTGCGTGGACAGAGGAGCCTGGTGGACTACAGTCCATAGGGTCAGAAAGAATCAGATACAACAGAGCAACTAATACACACACACATGGAAAACAGTATAGATGTTCCTTAAAAAACTAAAAATAAAGTTTCCATATGATCCAGTGATCTCACTCCTAAGTGTACATCTGGAAAAAAATGAAAACTCTAAACTGAAAAAGGACATGCACACCAATGTTCATAGCAGCACTATTTACAATAGCTAAGACATGGAAGCAGCATGTGTCCATCAACAGATGCCTGGATAAAGAAAATGTGGTATATATGAACTGTTGACTATTACTCAGCCATAAAGAAAGAATGAAATAATGCTATTTGCAGCAACATGGATGGACCTAGAGAGTGTCAGAAAGACAAATGCCATGTTGTCATTTATACGTGAAATCTAAAAAAAAAAAAATACAAATCTAAATAAAAAAAACAGAAACAGACTCACAGATATAGAAAACAAATTTATGGTTACCAAAGAGTAAGGTGGGGGAGGAATAAACTAGGAGTATAGGATTAACAGATATTCGCTACTATCCATAAAATATATGTTGTTGTTCAGTTACTTAGTCGTGTCCGACTCTGTGACCCCATGAACTGCAGCACGCCAGGCTTCCCTGTCCTTCACCATCTCCTGGAGCTTGCTCAAAGTCATGTCCATTGAGTCAGTGATGCCATCCAATTATCTCATCCTCTGTCATCCCCTTCTCCTCTGGCCTTCAGTCTTTCCCAGCATCCTGGTCTTTTTTAAGGAGTCAGCTCTTCTCACAGGTGGCCAAAGTATTTAAGCTTCAGCTTCAGCATCTGTCCTTCTAGTGGATATTCAGGCCTGACTTCCTTTAGGGTTGACTGGTTTGATCTTGCAGTCCAAGGGGCTCTCAAGAGTCTTCTCCAACACCACAGTTCAAAAGCATCAATTCTTTGGTGCTCAGCCTTCTTTATGATCCAGCTCTCACATCCATACATGACTAGTGGAAAAACCATAACTTTGACTAGACAGACCTTTGTCGGCCAAGTAATGTCTCTGCTTTTTAATATGCTGTCTAGGTTTGGCCTAACTTTTCTCCCAAGGAGCAAATGTCTTTTAATTTTGTGGCTGCAGTCACCATCTGCAGTGATTTTAGAGCCCCCCAAAATAAAATTTGTCACCGTTTCCATTCTTTACCCATCTATTTGCCATGAAGTGATGGGACCGGATGCCATAACCTTCATTTTTTGAATGTTGAGTTTTCAGCCAGCTTTTTCACTCTCCTCTTTTACTTTCATCAAGAGACTCTTTAGTTCTTCGCTTTCTGCCATAAGGGTGGTGTCATCTACATATCTGGGGTTATTGATATTTCTCCTGACAGTCTTGATTCCAGCTGTGCTTCATCCAGCTCGGCGTTTCGCATGATGTACTCTGAATATAAGTTAAATAAGCAGGATGACAATATACAGCCTTGACGTACTCCTTTCCTACTTTGGAACCAGTCTGTTGTTCCATGTCCAGTTCTAACTGTTGCTTCTTGACCTGTATACAGGTTTCTTAGGAGGCAGGTAAGGTGGTCTGGTATTCCCATCTCTTTCATAATTTTCCAGTTTGTTGTGATCCACGCAGTCAAAGGCTTTAGCATAGTCAATGAAGCAGAAGTAGAAGTTTTCCTGGAATTCTCTTGCTTTTCCTATGATCCAACAGATGTTGACAATTTGATCTCTGGTTCCTCTACCTTTTCTAAATCCAGTTTGAACATCTGGAAGTTCTCAGTTCACGTATTGTTGAAGTCTGGCTTGGAGAATTTTGAAAAAATTTGAAAAATATATGTAGCAATAACAGTTTACAGCTCAGGGAATTGTATTCAATATCTTACAATAACCTACAATGGAATATAATCTGAGGAAATATATATAACAATCACTCTCTATACATCTGAAACTAACACAATATTGTAAATCAACTTTACTTCAATTAAAAAAATGTATTTAGCACCTGGGGATCAAATGAAGCGAACTGAAGAATGTGGAAGCCAGATAGAGGAGGAATGGATGAGAAATGGCCTGGGGGTGAAGGCAAGACCAGTGCAGAGCCCCTCTGGAGAGGTTGGCCAAAGAACAGATTGCTCGCGACCGTTGGCTTCTGTCCCCAGATCGGCAGGCTGTAACTGGGCCCTGCCTCACCCTCAGAGGACTTTGAGCCTATTGCAGTTACCAATTTATTTACCAATTTATTGCAGTTTGGAGACCACAAGTGCTTGTGAATGTTTTTCTTTTGCCAGGTTGTAATTGGTGCATCACAATGAACACAGTAAAAAAGGGAAATTAACCGATTTACATTTGTTTGCAGAAGCCATTATCTTCTCTGTGTGAAGATTCTGAAGATCTTTCACCCTCCATCCCTGTTCTCTTGGTCAAGTTGAACCCTGTAAGGATTTGGAAGACTGCGGTCCAGTGGCCTTGAAATCCCGTTCAGCTGCAGCTCAGCTCTTTGAACAGCCGAGAGGATCTCCCACAGGTTGGCCAAACCTCCGTTTTCTCCTCTTTAAAATAGGGTGAAAAATCCTCCACTGTGAAAAACTCTCAGGACTACTGTGGGGTCACCAGAAACTGCTTTACAGAGTGGGAAAATGCTTTAGAAAACACGGGGAAAGTGCTGCACCTGCAGAGGATTGTGCTAGCCGAGTCCTCGGCCCAGGCTGCTCCTGGGAGTGAAGGATGCGCTGAGGAAAGCGGGACACACATCCGTGGGTGGGCTCTGCCTGAAACAGGAAACCTGGCCCCAGGGTCAGGACTGCTTTGGAAACCAGCTACAGATGCTCTCCAGCAGCAGCAGCGTAGATGAAAGTGGAGGTGCAACAGGGAAGGGTTGGGAAAACCCTATGGAAGTGAGGAAGTAGGACACGGAATCCAGGTGGTCCTGCACAGTTTGGGGACTCATTGTCCCTGGGCACTGAGGGGTGGGGTAAATGGTAAGAATGTAGCCTTTGAGTTGGGTGGGCCTGGATTTGAAAACTCCTCTGCCACCCCTGTCGGGGAGACCATGGGGCAGTTCTTTTTACCTCTTTGAGCTACAACTCTCTGAGCTGCTCAGCAACAAATGGAAAGCAGGCAGCATGCAGCAGAGCAAACGGGTAAGTGCTGTTAGTTGCTCCCGTCTCCCACCTCTGACCGTCTTCTGCCGCACTCCAGGACAGTTTATATCCATTTTCCATCTGATAACCCGCCCGTTTCACAGATTTTTTTCCCTTCATTTGTTTAACAGAAAGCAAATGGTCCCCGTATCTGAAGAAGTGTGTGACTGTGTGTAGGAGAGAGAGAGAGAGAGAGAGACAGGAAACTCTCACAGCATGTGGTCAATGCTGTAATTACGGTGACCATGTTCTCCAAACCACAAATCAGGTCACATGGTCAGACAGAGGCTATTTTCTGCCTCCACTGAAGTCCAAACATGAAATCACACGTAGTTCCACATTCATTGAATTACCTTTCACTCTTTTAGAGAAGCAAATGACATGAAATTTTTATTCTCTGTGACAAATCCCATCATTGTCCCAGAAAATCACTAGAGCTGTGACTAAGTCCAATGCAGAGAGCCCTGGCAGGAGCAGGAAGACTTCTTGTAGGAGGTGCTGCTTAAGTGGGGTCTTGATGTCTGAATAGGAGGTCTCCAGGCAGAGAAAGATGGGGTGACCTTAGTGCCCTTGGGACAGGACCTACCCTTTCTGTTCTACAGAAAACCTTGTTAGAAACTGGGGGTGGAGGTAAGTAGGCAACAGTGTCTGTTTTTAGTTACTTTTCGCTTTCATGTTCCAAAGATCTCCTGGGAAATAGAGTTGTTACAGGCCAGTACAGCACAGTTAGAGCGCGGCATAGCTTGTGACTCATTTACATGCTTGTCTCTGCAGTGGACTGTACATTCCTTGAGGACACGGGCCACATCTGTCTTGTTCATCTCTGTGTCCGTCTACTTCCTCTTCCCCACAGGATGGTGTGAGGAAAACTCTAGGAGAGGTGCTGCTGCTGCTGCTAAGTCGACTCTGTGCGACCCCATAGACGGCAGCCCACCAGGCTCCCCCGTCCATGGGATTTTCCAGGCAAGAGTACTGGAGTGGGGTGCCATTGCCTTCTCCGAGGAGAGGTATTAATCAATGTCAAATGGGGGAAAAAAAAGTACAAAATGCTGTAAACGGGCATTTTGTAGGCAGACATTGTTCTTTGTTTTGTGATGAATCTGTTGACTTTTATTTTGTTTAGTTAGCAAATATGTGACGGTTGCCAGTCTGCCCTGTGCCTAGCACTGTGTGTGGGGGTTCAGAGCTCAGCTGGGTCTGAGACAAATGTGGTCCTGCCCCCGCACAGCTTGCACTCTAGAGAGAGGCAGCCCGCAAGTAACTTCAAGGGTGATGAAGAGGGACTATGACAGGCAGACCTGGAAGTGGTCTTAGTCAGGGGCACAGGGAAAGCCTCAGGAGGAAGTGAGATTTAACCTGATGTCCCCCAAATAAAAATTAACCATTTAGCTAACATTTTCAGTTCAGTTCAGTTCAGTCGCTCAGTCGTGTCCGACTCTTTGCGACCCCATGAACCGCAGCACTCCAGGCCTCCCTGTCCATCACCAACCCCCAGAGTCCACCCAGACTCAAGTCCATTGAGTTGGTGATGCCATCTAACCATCTCATCCTCTGTCGTCCCCTTCTCCTTCTGCCTTCAATCTTTCCCAACATCAGGGTCTTTTCAAATGAGTCAGCTCTTCACATCAGGTGGCCAAAATATTGGAGTTTCAGCTTCAACATCAGTCCTTCCAATGAACCCCCAGGACTGATTTCCTTTAGGATGGACTGGTTTAATAGAGCTAATTATGTGACAGGGGCTTCCCTGGTGGTTCAGTAATAAAGAATCCACCTGCCAATGTAGGAGACATAGGTTTGATCCCTGGGTCAGGAAGACCCCCTGGAGAAAGGAATGGCAACCCACTCCAGTACTCTTCTTGCCTGAGAAATCCCCCGGACAGAGCATCCTGGCGGGTTACAGTCCATGGGGTTGCAAAAGATGTCGGACACGACTTAGGGGCTAAGCAACAACTTCATGTGACAGGCACCATTCTGAGAGCTTCTTTACATGTTTAACTCATTTAATTCTCACAATGGCCCTATGAAGTGCAGACTACCATTATCTCCTTTTAGAGATGAACACAGAAAGTTTGAAAAACTGGCCCATGGGCACACAGCTTGTAGAGCCAGAATTCAAACCCAGTTAGTCCACACACTTAACAAGGAATCAGGTAAAGGGGAAGGCCAGGCATATCATGTAGGACAAGAGATAAGGCTGGACAACAAGTTGGGGAATTTATCGTGAGAGCAATGGGAAGCCATTGATGGCTTTAAGTAAGAAATGAGCATGGTGAAGTTACCTTAGAGGAGGCAAAGTGGGGGGAAGGGAGCTGTTAACATGGGCCAAGGCAGACAAGACGGTGACTTGGACTAGAGTGGTAGTGATAAAGAGAACGGGATCGGATTGGGTTAGAGAAACAACGGGAGGCAGAACCAATGGAACTGGCTCATGGATGGGATGCGGGGAGAAGAGGCTTGTGTCAGATTTCTGGGCTGGACATGTGAACTGGACATGTCCATGGAGGAGGGGGAGAAGCAGGTTTGGAAGTTCAGCCTTGATTTATGGCGTTGGATAAAGGGGACCTTGGGACAACCAAGGAGCATGGCGAGTGGTCAGTGAGGGGAACAGTTGGACTGAGGAGAGGGTGTGGGCAGTGGGGGTTATCAGAACAAAGAAGGTCCCCAAAGCTCCGGGAGATGTGGGTGGGTCCTGAGGGGATGGAGGAGCAGGGCATCTCGACAGTCCTCCTCAGAACCCCCCAGGGTATGGTCAGAAATGGGAGTCCTCAGCTCCACCTTGACCCTAGGCCCAGGGAGGCCAGTTCCCTAGGTGGGGCCTGGGCGTGGCCTTTTTGCAGGCTTTCCGGGTGACACTAAGCAGGAGGGCCTTGGGCCCAGCTTGGTGAACAGTAACTCTGAGGACTTGAGAAGAGCCGGAAGAACTGTCAGGGATGGGGAGTTACCCAGGCTCACAGCCTCCCTCCCCCCAACCCCTCAGCTCCATTGATGAGATGCTGGCCTTGCCCAGCTTGGGCAGGAGGATAGCTGGTGGCCTGACCGGCCTCGTGTAGCCTGTCTCCTATCACCTCCTTCACCTGCGTACAGCCTGCTCACTCCAGCTGGCCCTCAGGATAACATCCCTTCCATTGGACCCCTCATAGCAGGTCACCCATAAGCCGCTCCCAATCCACCTCTCCAGCTTTCTTGCTCATTCCTTCCTTCCTGTTTCCTCCCCCTTCCCCCTACCCCTGTCCATGCAACACTCAGCTTTTCCTGAATGCTTTCCATGTGGCCTGTAACAGGTTGTTCCTTATACCGGGAATGTCATCTCCTCACCCCAGTCCCTTCTGGTTTCTCTGGATCCTGCTCAGAGGCTGCTCCCCTCTTACTGTGGGCCACAGCACTTGCCCTAGGTTTGAGGGGATGGAGGAGCAGGGCATCTTGACAGTGTCCCGCAGAACCTCCCAGGGTATGGATTAGAAATGCGAGTTCTCAGTTCCACCCAGACCCAGGGAGGCCGATTTCCTGGGTGGGGCCTTTTTGCAGGCTTTCTGGGAGACAGTGAGCTGGAGGGCCTTGGGCCCTCAGCTCAGGAAGCCTCTGGACACAGAGAGGGTCATGCAGATCATCTCCAAACACACCGGGACACTTCTTAAGAGTGCAGATCTGTGTCCTTTCAACCCTGCATCTGTTACCGAGAACACAGGCCCTGACACAGGGAAGACGCCTGCAGGACCTCATGTGGATGAAAACGGTTTTCTAAAGCAGATTTGAGCATAAGATTTTGGGGCTTGTTTAACCTGCCCAAGACCCAGACAGTATTCAGGGTTTTTAGATCGTTGACTGCAGGAACATGGATCATAAAAGAGAATTTGCTGGTGGATGCTGATTTCCCTGGCTAAACTGATGGCATGGCTGGAGTATGCCCTAGGAAGTCACAAGCCTATCTTTGAACAAGGCCTGCAGTTTGGGCCTGTGGTCACCAACCCTAGGCTAAGTCCAACTGACTGTGCTCCATCTAAAGCTGTCACATGGACATGACTGGTCTTGAGCCTGGTCCCACCCCTCAGCAGCATACCTTGCTCAGGCCTTTGAGTCTTTCCCTCTCTGAGACATGAGTGGGCTGGCTGAAATCCCTTCTCCCTCTCAACCCTTCCCCCCTCCCCACCGCAACCACAGGGAGGTTACTCTTTAGGGAAATTGGGGTGAGTCTGTCTTACTCTTTAAGTGACTGGCTTAACTTTTTTACCTTTCCTGGCTTTGCTATTTTTTTTTTTTTCACTTATATTTTTTGTTTTATTGCAAGATATTCACTTTACAGTATTGTGCTGGTTTCTGCCACACATCAACATGAATCAGCCACAGGTATATATTTGCCCCCTCCCTCCTGAACCTCCTTCCCATCTTCCACCCCATCCCACCTCTCTAGGTTGTCACAGAGCGCTGGGTTGAGCTCGTGTCACAAAGCAAATTCTCACTGGCTGTCTGTTTCACGTATGGTAATGGATATGCTTCCATGCTTCTCTCTGGATCCTTGCCACCCTGCCCCTCCCACACCATGTCCACAAGTCTGCTCTCTGTCTCTCCACTGCCGCCCTGCAGACAGGTTCATCAGTACCGTCTTTCTAGACTCCATACATGTGTGTTAATATACAATATTTGTCTTTCTCTTTGACTTACTTCATTCTGTAAAATAGACTCTAGGTTCATCTACCTCATTAGTACTGACTCAAATGCATTCTTTTTTAAAGCTGAGTAACATTCCATTGTATGTATGTACCACAGCTTTTGTATCCATTCATCTGTCAGTGGACATCTAGGCTGCTTCTATGTCCTAGCTACCGTAAGAAGTGTTGCAACAAATAATGGGGTGCATATGTCTTTTCCAGGTATGGTTTTCTCAGGGTATATGCCCAGTAGTGGGATTGCTGGGTCATATGATAGTTTCATATATATATATATATATATATATATATATATATATATATATATTAAGCTTTGCTCCTACAGTGAGGTAATCTTGAGCCTCTGAAGGCCCTTAGGAAACCACCAATCTATTGCTTTCCAAATTTGCTCTAGTCTCACTCCAGGCCTATGAGTCAGACCTGTAGGGTAGGGTAGGGGCCTGGTGATCTACATCATTAAACAAACTCCTTATGGCTCCTAATCAAGCAATCAACTAATGACCCAGCCCCTCATTTTACAGACAGGCTCATGAATGGCAAAAAGCCCCACCTGGAACAAATACATCTGTGTGCAGGCTCCGGCTCTCAGCCACTTAAGAAACTCCCAGAAATCATTTTGTCTTTCTGGGCCTCAAGGTTCTCATCTGTTTAATGAGGATGACCACTGTAATCCTGCTTAATTTGCAGGGTCCTTGAGATCCTTGAAATAACACTGGAGGTAGGAAACTGAGGCTCAGTGGGAGAAGAGATTTGCACAATGTCCTCCATCTCTTCATCTGCCTGTTACGTGCCAGGCGCTGGGAATTCAGCTGGGAACAACTTGTTGGGGAAGATGACATTCTAGAAAACAATGAAACCAATAAATGAACAAGATAATCACGATAAAGGGAATAAAGGGGTTTTCGAGGGTAAGGGCAAAAGGGTAGGGGGTGCGGGGAAGAACTGCGCACGCAGGAGGGGTCACTCCAGCAGAGACCTAGTTGTTTGGGAGCCGTCAGAGGAGGCCCTGGAGGGCTGTCACAAGCCTAGTGGAGGCAGAGCCACGAGGCCCCTTCGGCCCGGCGGGCCGCTCCCAGGGCCCTTGGAAGCACGGCGGGCGCGGGTCTTTGTCTCCCTCGGTCTCTCTGCAGCGTCTCCGACCCCCCAGTGCTGTTCCCTCCTTGACCCCGAATAACTTGTTGGCTTCACTCGGGCTTTGTTTCCTCGAGGTCACCGCCTCCGGGACTCCCGACAGCCGCCTCGGGCCCTCGTGGGTCCAGCATCTGACACCCCTCCCGCCCCCGCCCCCTAACCCGCTCCGAGACTGGGGTCAAAGGCAGCCCGCGTCACGTGGTCGCCGAGCAGCACCGAATCGGCCGGGAGAGCCGAGGGAGAATCCGGGTGGAAGCCGAGAAATCCAGCCCCGATAGCAGCGCCCAGTCCCGCCCCGGCCCCCGCCCCGGGGTGCTCGCCGCACGCCCGCCGGCCGCTCGGGCCTCCGGCGCTGATCTCCGGCCGGCACCCACGCTCCATCGCGGGATCGAAACCCGCCTCCACCGCCGAGATTCGGGGAGGTAGGCGCCGGGCCGGAGGGTGTTAGGGGAGGCAGGTGGGGGGGTCCCTTGGCGCGCGGGTTCACCCCTCTGTGCTCCGCGGGCCCGCGCGGGGGCGAGGTGGCGCGCCCCAACTTCCAGCCTCCTGGGAGACCCCCCCACCTCCCACCGCGGGATGGGGGGAAGGCTGAGCGGTGCCCCAGCGCAGTGCCGGGGGCCGGGACTGGGGGCTGGGCACCGGGAGGGAGGGCCTAGGGGTGGAGAGCCTGCGGAAGGCGGGGCGGCGGCGGCGGCGGCGGCGGCGTGGAGCGGGGGTGGGAACGGCGGGAGGCGGCCGCGAAGGGGTTAACCCCGGCCCGGGCCAGTGCCCCACGGCGCGCGCTCGGCCCGGGGGACCCAGGCGTCCGGCGGCTCGCCGGGAGCGCCCCCTCCCCCGGGTGGCGCCCTAGCCGAGGCAGGTAAGAGGCTGGGAGGGCCGGGGCCGGCCAGTCCCCTGTCGCCGAGCCGGCGGGGCCCGAGTCGAGCCGGGCGTGCAGGCCGCGCGGGGCCCGAGTGGCTGCCGGCTCAAGTTTGGTGCGGGCGGGCGCCGGCCGGGCTTGCAGCGTCCGCGGGGCCCCGCGCACGGGGGTGGGAGGACAAAGGGGTGGGGGACCGCGCGGGGGCCAGGGGCAGGCCGGGGTGCGGGCGAGGGCAGCGCGGCAGCTGTAGGTCACGGATAATGTCACTCACGAGGAATGCCCCCTCCCCCTCCCCACTCCCGAACAGGGGAAACTTTTGTCTAGCGAGGGAGGGGGTTAGAGGCCGGGTCCCCGCTTCGGGAAGGGTAAGGCAGCAGGACCGGTTTTCCCTGGGTAGTGATCCGTCTAGTCTCTTAACTCCTCTCCTCCCTCAGGTTCTCGGGAGCAAGGACACCCCCGCTTTGAACGCTGCCCTTTAACAACCTGGGACGAGGTAAGAAGGGTGCGTATGTGGACGCGAGGGCTCTGGGACAAACTGGGAAATTGGGCACTGGCCTCCTGGCTCTTTCCCAGACTCAGGCCCCGGTGGGTCAGCGAGGAGCCATGCCAAGCCCAGGGGATACAGAGCCCCACCATCACACCCAGCTGCTGTACCCACCCGCCCAGAGCATTTGGAATGGCCTGGGCATTATTTTCCCTGGTTTGAGGTTCAGATTGACCTGGGTGCCTGTCACTTCCCAGCTCTGTAAGCTTTGGCTGATTGCTTACCTTCCCCTAGCCTCAATTTTCTCACCTGTAAAATGGGCGAAGTGTAAGAATGGGCCAGGATAAGAATGAAATGAGAACCTGGGGTACCTTAGTAAACAGGAGCATGCTTATATTCAACAAGTATTTGTCCTGTGTGTATTACACGCCAGGCCCTGGGCTAATTGCCTTATATACTTCATCTTGTTTAATTCTACCATGTGACTATCAGCAAGATAGTCACAGAGGGGCAAACTGAGGCACAGAAATCGGGAAGGTTACTCAGGTGAGAAGCGGTGGAGCTTGGATTTGACTCCCCTCCCCCAGCCTGAGTCTCGACTATAGGGCTCTATAAAGTCCTGCTGTAACTGATCTCATTTTCCTCTGAAATTATCAGGACACCCTTGGCCTTTCCCTTACCCCCAGGTGTTGCTCCTTCTGCCCAGTCTCGTGAGGGCTGACATCTTGTGCCTTGGTTCTTATTATTGTGGGAGGCTGGAGCCTGGGCCTGGCGCTGGATAATGGTCCAAGTTCTGTTGCTGGCTGGGTCCATGGCAGCAACTAGCTTGTCGTGCGGGTGGTGCAGGGAGGTGCTCTGCCCAGGGACAGCTGGTGGCTGTCTCTTCCCAGTACCCAGGGAACCAAAGAGCTTTCCAACTCCATTCGGACCAGGTCACTTTCAGATCAGCAAGGGGCAGAGGTAGGGCCAGGAGCGGAGCCCTTGGGGTGATGAGAGACCTATGGCCAAGGGACTTACATTCCAGGTGTCCTCTGGTGTGACTCATTAGCAGGGTCCTCACTGCAAAAGTAGTGGGCTGCTTTGGTGCCCCAACCCCAAGCGTCCTTGAGGATAGTCATGAAGGGTGGATTTTAAGCCCATGTCTCGATTGCAAAATCCTCATGGAAAATGCATGGGTTTCTGAGTCTAGAGGACACTGTAGGCCCTCAGTAAATAGCCCAGGAATGAATGTGGGGTGGCCTAGACTTTCACTTGCATAAGTGCTCTGTGTTAGCCCAGTCTTCTGGTGGCGGTACCATTCCATGACTATGTATCAGGCTCTGAGTAGGGACCTTGAGAAATTTATTTAAAAATAGAAAACAAATTGCTGGTTAGTAAATGACATATTAAAACAATAGAGTGGGAGTAGACAATAAAGTTTTGGGGAGAGGAAAGTTTGTGCATTACTGTTCTAACTGCTCCAAGGGGGCTGTTCCAGCACCGAGTCTGGGATTTGCAGTGTCCATAGGCTTTTCCTGGACCCTGAGAGTAGGGGGTCCTCTTGGACTGACAGTTCATTGCCAGTTTGTAGGAACAAGAGGGGAAATTCGACTACTTAACTAGACTTTAAGGGCACTCAGAAATGTGGGGGATTGAAGAGTCCTGAGGGATGGGAATGACCCTTGGCGTGTGGTCAGACTCTCTCTGTCATGATCAGAGCAAGAGAATCAACAGGTGAAGGGAGGAGAAGCCAGCAAGAATGAAAAGATGGATGGTGAATCTCCGGCCACAGGAGTATGCAAAGACAGTTTTACAATCACAAATCGAGGATGTGGTTAAAGGTATGAAATCATAGGCTGGGGGTTGACCTAGGGGCCAACTGAGAAACCCTGCATGTGAGACACTTAGGAACTGACTCTGGTTTTCGAAGCTTAGAGCTTTCTCTGCCCTGGGCTCTGGACCTGCGTGACCCGTCTTCCAAACTTTGAGGTCAAAAACAGGCCTGTAAGTCCCTGGAGACTGGGCAGACTTCTGCTGGCTTGGGATTTGGTTTAGGATATGGCTTGAAATATCTGGACTGTTTGGAGAACTTGGACATTCTTTACTTGAAATGGAACGTTCGGGTAACTTGTTAAATATGTATGGAAAATGCCTGTGGACGGGGGTGACCGGGAAATGAAATGTGGTGAGGTGCTGCTGCTTTCTGACTGGAGAGTCTGCTAATCTGATGGAGGAGGGAAGGCAAGGATCAAGTGATGGCGAAGAGGCAGGATGTGATCAGTGATAGATGGGCTTTGGAAGGTCAGTGGAGGGGAAAAGCTCTTCTGGTTATTAATGTCGACAGGGCTTCCTGGGGGAGGAAGTGCTTGTGAGGGTGCAGGCAGCGGGAAGGGGGGCAGTGGGAGGCAAGATCAGGTCATGGGGAGCTTGCAGTATCCTGCTCAGGAGTTTGGATTTTATTCTGTGGCTGGTGGAGAGGACAGAGGGTTGTAAGCAGCTCATTGAGTTGGTGCCTGTTACTGTGTCTTGTGCCAGGCTCCTTACAGATGCTTCATTGAAATCTCACAATACCCCTGCAAAGTAGCTTTTTGCTGCTCACCCCCAACCCCACCCCATCTTCAGATGAGGAAATGGAGGCTCAGAGGGGTTGAGTCACTTGCAGACCTGTGTTTGAGCCCAGGCTTGAACTGTTTCTGCCCTCTTGTGCTGCTTCTCTTGGGGGTCATTTGGCAGGAGATGGTGGCAAGACTGGCAGGGTTGAGACCAGCTCAGAGATGATGCTAATTGTGGTCCAGCAAAAAGTTGACCGGCATCTGACTCAGGCCACAAGATGGACTGAGAGGGAAGGAGGGGGAGGCTACAGGACTTCGTAGGTGTCTTGGGGATGGCGTCATCACAGGTGGCTAAGGTTTGGGGAAGGACCCATAAGTGGCCGTGTCACTGCTTTCAGTTCCCTACAGGGCTAACAGTGACACTAACGGGCATAAACCGCCTGGGAAAACAGCAGAGTCCCATTGCAGACAGCACACAGAGACTCTGGAGAGGGTGCAGAAAGCGTGTGCCAGGACCGTCAGGCCTGGGTGACTTCTCTCCGTTCCCTTTTCACCCGAGAATCTCGGCGTTTAGGGTGTGCTTGACCCACTTCCACTTCATTTTTCTCATAGCCTTTCAGAACTGCCCCTTCTGTGCGTTTCTAGAAGTTCCTCTGCGGTGCTCTCCCTGGGAGAGCCCTTGCCCCATGGAAACCCTCAGCCCAGCTGCCCTTTCAGAGGCCCCTCAGGATTTCTAGATCAGCCACCAAAGCCTGAATTGCCAGGGCCTGTGGTTTCACATAGGCCTGAAACCTGCTGCCTTCCTTTCTCAGTCCGTGAAATGGGTTCAGTCTGTCTTTCCTCAGATATGAGGAAATAAGGCTGAATCATGAATCAGGCTGACTGAGTTAGGGGTTGGTTTGAAAGTGAGGAATGGATGGGGTGGGATGTGTGTTGCGGGGGGGTGGGGGCAGGGGTATCTGCCTCTGTCCCCTCATTAGAGGTTAAAGTAGAGTCTCACCAGCCAAGGTACTTTCTTCTGCCTGTGGGCCTGTCACAAAGCTCTGTCAGCTTGAGCTTGGAGGTTGGGAGCTTGGAAGAAGGGGTGGAGGGGGGTGTCTTGGACTGTGTGGTGTTGGGGCTAAAGCCAGTCTGTCACCAAAGGGATTACAGAGGTCCCCAGTGGCTCAGCGAGCGGTAAAGAATCTGCTTGCAATGCAGGAGATGCAGAGATTTGGGTTTGGTCCCTGGGTCGGGAAGATCCCCTGGAGGAGGGCATGGCAACTCACTCCAGTATTCTTGCCTGGAGAATCCCATGGACAGAGGAGCCTTGCAGGCTACAGTCCATGGGGTCACAAAAGAGTCAGACATGACTGTGCTCACACACACACACACAGCCTAACGCTCTTATCTCGATGAAGAAAAGTTTGTGTCCAGTTGCCTCCTGGACCTTTTTATTCCTGCTTGTTTTATTTGTTGATACAGATTGGATTAGTCTAATTTTAAATGTGCACTGCAAATGAACACTTATTTGAGGGCCAGGCATGGGAGGTGGGTGGCTTGCTGTGTGACTACAGTGCTCTATTTCCCAGTCCCCCTTGGCCCTCACAAAGAAACTGTCCCCTTTCCCTCCCTGTGTGCCCAGTCCCTTCCTGTCTCCACATCTCTGCTCACAGAGAGGATGCTGCACCCTAGTCACTTCCGCTCACCCACCCCAGAGTCCCTCCCCAGCCAGTACCCAGCTCCAGCAGGACCTCTTTCTAAATCCACAAAGCTGGCACTACCTGCTCCCTGCTTTCCATGCAGTCTGTTATCTGGGCCTCTACAGGCACCTTCATACACCTGGTTTTGAATTCTGGCTCCTTAAGAACATGTCTCATCTCCTCCAGGCTCCATGCTCTGGAGGCAGTGGCTGCAGGCAGCCCGTTTCTGTCCCACTGGATTTGGGCAGCTTTGCACAGTGGAGTCAGAAGTCCCAGGTTCACGTCCCAACTCTGTCATCGTTAGCTGTGGGATCTAGATCACACTACCTAAATCTCTCGGCATGGTTTTCCTCAACTGCAGAATGAGGATAGTAATAGTCCTGTTTTGCAGGGAGATGGAGTAGATCTCTGCCTGACCCAGTGTCAGAGCCCAGTAAGTGGGAGCTGTTCAGAGATAACAATGGTTATCATAATTATTGTTTGTACCTAGGAGGTGATCTCTCTTTCTAGAGATGAAGGGAGGAATCTCTGGGATTTCTAAGCTTTCTGTCTAGGTTACTTGAGGCTTGTATGGGTGAGGAAACTGAGACTGGAGAGAGGGCAGTGTGCATGGGGCATGGCAGCTGACCGTCTCATCCTGGAAGCCTGGCAGGATCTCTCTTGGTTACATCTGATTTTCCTTTTTTTAAACTAATTGTATTTGTTTTTACTGTCCTGGGTCTTCATTGCTGCACAGGCTTTTCTCTAGTTATGGAGAGAGGGGCTACTCTCTGGTTGTGGTGTGTCAGCTTCTCATTGTGCTGGCTTCTCTTGCTGTGAAGCCCAGGCACGAGGGCCTCAGTGGCTGCATCCAGGGGACTCAGTAACTGCAGTTCCCGGGCTCTGGGACACAGGCTCAGTCGTTGTGGTGCATGGGCTTTAGTTGTTCTATGACATATGGAATCTTCTCAGGGGATTGACCCTGTGTCTCCTGCATTGGCGGGGGATTCTTTATCACTGAGCCACCAGGGAAACCCATTCTTCTCTTCTTTCCTGGTTAAGATGCTCAAGTTCTATAGTCCCAGCCTCCTCCTTGGTGGCCCTGTTGAGTGGTATCGAGAACTTGTGCCAGATAGATTGGCCCAGCTGGCAGCCCTCATGACTGCCCTCAAGACCAGGGGCCCATACTCTAGACTGTGGGCAGCCGTGGAGGTTGCAGCCTCTATGGGCCTCCTGCCCAGCCTCCCTGTGCCCCAGGAAGGGGGAGAGGATGGTGGCAGGGAGAGGTGACCTGGGCTGGATCTCAGGGTGGGCTGATGGGGACACGCATTGAGAAGAGGCTAGGAACCAGGCTCTGGAGCAGGATAAGCTGGGTTCGCATCTCTGCAGGGCCACTTCCTACTTGGTGGGACCCTGGGCGAGCAGTTGTAGGTTCTCATCTGTACAAAGAGGATAACTGTCCTCATCTCACGGCATTTAGAAAGAAAACACAAGGAAGATGCTTAACTGCAAGCCCAGGCCAGAATAGATATGGTTATTGTTGTAGCTGATGATGTAGTTAATGACCAAGGACCCCATTTTCATTCTCCCAGCAACAGAAGGAGGTGGGCACTGTTATCACCCCCCTTTAGCAGATGTGGCGACTGAGGCCCAGCGAGGTGGATGACTTGGCCTGGAGAGGTTCAGACTTGGCAGGTCCGTCCTTGGTGTCTGGTGGTTTCTGAGGGAACTGCTCCGGTCAGACGAAGCTGACTTGCATGAGGCGCTGGAAATGAGGAAGCAGTCTGAGCTGGCCGAGATGGAAGGGGATGTGTCTGGATGGGTGTCTGGAGGTATGGAGTAGAATCCTGCTGTTCCTCGCTGGGAAGTGGTGGAGACCTGAGAGTTCTGGCTCCATGAGGCGTAGCATGGATTCTGCTCACCTGAGGGCCGGCCAAGGATGGGCCTGTCAGGGCAGGTCCGGGGTGGCGGTCGGTGGAGGTTTGCTGTGGTTATTGCGCAGCCACCTCTGGTTTATGCTGCCTGCCCAGGCAGAGGCCAGGTGAGGAGAAATGAAGGTCGTCTTCGCAGGGCCTTCTCTCTGGCTGCACCATCTGCCCAGGTCCCCTTCCTCCTGCCCTTACACCGGGCAGCTCCTGCGTGTGTATTTACAGGACTGTTAGCATCACCTGTTCACAGACACGCCCCCTTACTCACCTGCATGTTAAGTCAGTGGTTCTCAAAGTTGGTTTCTGAACCATTGGCATCAGCATTACCTGGGAACTTATTAGAAATGCAGATTATCCAGCCCCACCCCAGACTTACTGAATCTTAAACTGATGAGTTAGGGAGGGGAATCCAACAATGTAAGTTTCTCAGGTGATTCCGATGCATGCTCAACTTCCAAAAGTACTTAGTTGGGTAATTAAAAAAAGAATTGATGCTTCTCTGGACTCTGAACATATTCAGATACCAGCAAATGCAGGGGACCCAGAGGAAAGCCAGTTTCTCTCTAGCCTGACTTCAGAGAGTCTCCATCTTGTAACAGCTTCCTCTGCCTGGGAAACAGTCTTGTGCCACAGTGATGGGGTTCAAGAGAACCCCAACGTGCTTATAGGAGACAGTGCCAGGGCCACTTGGGAGGTTGGGGAACTTGCAGGTGGCAGACTCTGTGGGTGGCAAGGATGGGTGCCAGGAATAGGCTGGCTGTATTCTAGCACTGGGGGCAGAGAATGGTTCCTGCTGCAGAGAAGGGTGTGTGCTGGGGTCAGGGGCACGTGCATGCATGTGTGGTCACAGTGACCAGATGTGGTCCAGGAGGGCCACGGGGCCTTAGCTGTTACCACCAATGGTTTTAAAGCGTCTCAGTCATTTTAATGATGGTGATTGTATAATTGCCACTCACATTTGTGGAGAGCTTGTCAGTGCTTGCTAGGCACATCCATGTAATCTTCTCTGGAGTAATCCCCAGAGTAATCTTGTAAGGTTGGCATCATTATTGGCCCCATTTTACAGATGAAAATACTGAAGGCACACAGCCATAGCTGGTAGAAATCTAGGAATTTTATTGTGGGGGCCTTAGAAGCATGATCTCCTTGGAAGAGAGGCTGTGGAGGATTGTTTTGGTGTGTTTGTGTAGCAGGCTTTATAGAGCTGCATTCTGTCAAAGGAGTAAGTTGGGCTTTACTGAGGAGGAGTGATGGGATTGTGTGGGGGTGGTTAGGGCTCAAGCCTCCAAATCATGGCCTCCACTACAGACACTGTCACTCTCCCTGTCTCATGGATGGGCCATTTGAGGCTCAGAGAGGTGCTGAGCTGAGTTCCAGGCCCCACAGCTAGAGCAAGAAATAAAGTGAGAAAAAACCCGGGTCTCCTCCCGTTTTAGCAGGAGGGTTTGGGGAATCGTGATCAGAGAGCCCAGCGTGTGCCCTGCTGTTCTCATCTGCCTCCGTGTCTTTGGGGGCAGTGCAGGAGCATCCCTGACACAGTATAAGAAGCCCTTCAGCTCTCAGTGGGGAGCAGGGACCCACACAGGGCCACCCACCATGTCACGATTGGGACCAGGCCTGCAGTGCGCTCTGTTCTGTCCAGGGGAGGCTTTGTTTCCTGAAAACTGTCTCTGCCCCCCACCCCTCCTTTGGCAGGCTGGGTAGCCATAGCCCTCAGGGTGGCCCAGACCAGTGCTGGGGGTAGAGAAGGGTGTGTCTGGAGGAGAAAGCTGCCAAGGAGGGTGGGGCGGCATCCAAGGGGAAGAACACCAAGAAGCCCAGACCCCAGACGGAAACCAAATGTATTTTCTAGGTCCTGAGAGGATATTTGAAACAATGGAAGTAGAATGGGGGAAGTCAGACTATGAAAAGGGCTTCTTGATATCCTTACAGGAAAAAAAAAAGTCTTTAGGTTTGACTTTTGTTTCTCCAAAGGATGTTTATGTAACTTCTTGAAAGCAGGATCCCAAGGCTTTGTCAAGTTTCGGTGCTGCTGTTTATAGACTTGGGGCTGTGGTGCTGGCTGGGACTTGATGCGTTGTCTTCCCAATTTATAGTTGGTGAAACTGAGGCTCTGACAGGTGGAGGTGCTGCCTGCGGTTGCACAGTGAGGCAGCAGGAGGCTTGGGATGGGAGCCTGGGTCTTGCGGGGCCTTGTAAGGGGCAGTTGTCGTCACCTCTTGCTCCCATAGCGCCAGCTGGCCTGGAGCCCAGTGGAGACTGTGGAGGGTCCCTTCTTGGAAACAGAGCTGCTATAGTCTGGGTAAGGCCAGGTCTAACCTGTAGACAGGTGACCCATTGAATGGTGACTTGCAGGGTGGGGAAGCATAGTGCTAAGCTTGGTGATGCCACCCCGTCCAGATGCTGGGGCCCAGCTGTGCACTGTCTGCCTAGCAGCTGGGAGCTGTGAGTCACTCCCAGTGGGTGCAGAGGCGGGGGCTATTGTATATCGTGATTCATTCTGTTCTCCCAGCCCTGAAGGGATGACTAGGCCCTGGGCCCTGATGCGTGCCCACGCCTGTGGACTAACGTGGCTGTCCATTTGGACTCAAGTTCAGAGATGAGGGGGCCAGAGAGCCTCGGGGAGTCCCCTTCCTCCACCTCCCTCTAACTTTGGAGTATTCCATGCTTTGGATCCGCTTTGGTCCCCAGCACAGGGCTATGTGAGCCCCTCAGATCTCCTGCAATGTTTTGTAGGCATTTCTGTGGATTATTTTTCTGCAGAGAAAATCTGTAGGTTTCATCAGGTTGTCAGAGGACTCAGTGGCCCCCAAAGTGCTGACAGGAGGGCAGGGGGCTGCATGCATGCCCTATGGGCTTGAGAGAAGGAAGCTGAAAGGCAGTGTGGTTCTAGCAGAAAGTAGCCTGATAGCAGTGTAGTTTCGAGGTTCATTGTGTGGTCCTGGAGGCCACTGTTGGGTTCTGAAAACTGGCTCCTCCTCTGAGCCAGCTCCGGCATCACCTTGGGTAAGTTAGTATGTCTGTGCTTTAATTCCCCCATCTGTAAAGTGGGAAAAATGAGAGTAGTTATCTACAGGTGTTGTAGACTTTTTAAATAAGATAAAGATAATGTGTGTAAAGGATTTGTGCTCTGCCTGGCACAAAGTAACCACTTGGTTAAAGTTTGCTGTTATTATCAGTTTCAGCTTTGTTGCTAATTTGCTGTGCGATCCTGTTAAGTGCCTTATCTTGGGGTCTTAGTCTCCAGCCACAGCTCTGCTGGGCTTTTCAGGAGCTGCAGGGCAGGGTTGAAAAGCAGCAGTGGGCAGGGGAAGGCCGGGGGAACCTTCTGCATCCTGGGTCTCCCCAGCCCAGGCCCTCACTGGTGCCTTGAGGCAGGATTATGTAACCAGTGGGGCCTGGCCAGGCAGGACTGGATTCTCAACCTCATTTTGTCCTCCATTGTCTCTTTCTCTCCCTTCCCCCGCGGGGCTGTTACATTAGCTGACCTGTTCCTCAGGCTCCAGGGATGAAATCGAACCCGTGCTATTCTGCCACCGACTGGTTTAGTTAGGAGGTTGCTGGGCAAGTGGCCCCTTCCCCGGCCACCTGGGGACAGACAGAGATGACGCCTCTGTACTTGCTTTGGGCATGGAGACCAGGATTCCTTTTTAGGGGGATGGGCAGGCTATAGGCTGGGGGGTGGTGCCCTTGACCCATGGCTTGAATTGGTACGCCACCTCCGCCCACCCTGCCATGACTCGCTTTCCAGGAGTGACCTACCCATCCCTGCAGCCCAGCGCCAGGCCTCCTCTCCCAGGAAGCCTTCCCTGGTAGCTCGGCTACAGAGATCTATCTCTTCTCTTCTGAGCTTTGCATTCTGTTCTCTTTAAGAAAACAGAGGCCGCAGACTGGCAGGACACATCCACCCCAGGGGCAGATTTTACTTGGCCCACACCAAATATTGAGCTAGTTGCCAACAGGAGATTTTACGTAAGATCTCAACTTCTGGCTTTACTTCAAAAATGAGAAGATTGTAAAACTTTGAGCCTAGTTCCCCAGTGGCCGCTACTGGAGATGAAGCACGTAAGCTCCACTTGGCCCCATCCCTCCCGAGCCACTTGGCACACTTACACAGTCTCTCTAGCCTCCTAGGCATCTGAGTTTTCGACCCTGTCCTGTAGGCACGGCTGGTTCTCTCGCCTGTGCTGTGTTATGGTGCCCTGTCTGTCAGCTTTGTGGGCTCTTTGAGGGTGGTTGGGGGTAGCTGACTCCTCTCTCTGTCCCTCGAAGCACTGTGCTCAAGCTCAGGACTGCATACACAGCAGGAGCATAATAAGTGTTTCCTTTATGAACGAAGGCGGGGCATTGCTGAACCTCACCAGCTGTGAAGATTCCATTTAATGGAAGCCTCTGGATCAGCCTGCCCCGTGGCCTGAGAATCCTCCTCCCAGATAAGCCGTGACTGCTTAGCCACTGACCCCGGCAGCTTCTTAAGCTGGGGATAAACAGTCACTCAGAGAGTCGTCCCCATGCTGCAGCATAAGCAAGGAGAGGGACATTTCCCCTGCAGCTGTCTCCACCTTCCACTCTCCCCTGGGGCTTAGAGGAGCTTCAGGGCAGAGAGAGGCTGGGATCAGCAGCCTTTGGATGGCATCAAGTGCAAACCTCTGAATCCTGGGGAGATGGGAGATAGTGGGGGAGAGTCAGTTCAAGTGTTTACTGGACTGGGTTTCCCCTCCTTCAGGCCTTTCTCTGCTTTATTCTTCTAGAGAATGTACTTTAACCCCCAGCTTCTTCAGCTATCTATCTATGCAAGGCTTATTTTACTCTTTTAATGGAAATCCTAACCTTCCCTGGGGACCAGCTAAGATGTCCCCTCTTGGAAGAGGTCTTAGCTGAGAGGTCACAGTTGTTCTGGGTACAAGAAAAATCTGGGAAGCTTTTTTTTTTTTAAAGAAAAAAGCATGCAGGTTTCTGGCCCTCATCTTTGATTCCTTCAGTCCAGAGTAGTGTCCCCCTCCTGGAGATTTAGACGCGAGGGTCTATAGACATGCCTTGAAGACCCTATCTTGGCTCGGGAGCCCAGGGCTGGAAGGGTGGACCTCTGGGTACGTTTGCGCTATGTGACATCTCATGTCCCTTTCCCTCTCTGAGCTGCTTTTTCACCTTTTGTGCACTAACACGCTGGGTTCCTCTGGTGGTTGTGACTGAAAGTGTCTGGAGCGCCATCCTGGGAGAGGCTGACAGGGGCAGCTGGGCAGGTGTCAGAGTCTAGGCCAAGCCCAGAGGGATTTAACACTGCTCAGGTGACAGACAGCTCAGGAGAGGAGGGCCCTGATGGCAGGGGAGGAGGCAGGCTGGAAGCCCGGGTCCCAGTGGGCAGGGCTTGTGCCCAAGAAGGTTGGAGGACTGTCTTGGGCTGCCAGTGACCTGGCCACAGGCTCAGAGGCATCTCGCTGGGTGGTCTGGTGGCAGACAGGTTGAGGCTTCAAGCACGGGCCGGCGCAAGTCATTTACAGATGGGTACGTCGAGGTGCGCGGAGGGAGGGACATCCCCCGTGTCTCACGTGATTATGTGGAAAGCCAGGCTTGGACCCAGGTCTTCTGACTCCCAGGCAAGGATCCACTCCTCTGTCCTCACCTCCCTCCTCAGGGTCAGTGCCAGGCCCCCCGAGCTGGGACAATCGTCTGGTTGTCTGTGACAACCTCGAGGCTTGGCCTGGAAAAGCGAAGCCACCATCGTCATAGCCACCCTGGAGGCATGAAACTGGTTGGTTGTGCAAATTACCCCTCAAACATCCTCCATCCCATTTTTTTTTCATTTTTCCTTAAACTGCCTCCAATGGGCCAGCTGCCTCTGTGCCCGTTTCCGCCTGGCACTGGGCTTCTTGCTCTTTATTCTGAGAACAAAGCTTCCTTCTGATGGCCCTCCTGCTGACAACAGGAAAAGGGCAGGCGTGGCACTGGGCCTCCCTCCTCCGCTTCCCCTGGCTGGGGGCGTGGGGCAGCCTTTGTCAGATGCCGGACCCCAGCAGCACTGGTGGACTGGCGGGGGGAGCCCAGCTGCAGCCCAGTCCGTGTTCCCGCGGGGATGGTAGCTGCCCCATGGGCCCAGCTGTCAGACCCAGAAGCAGCCAGAAGAGTGGGCACAGGCATCAGATAGGGACCAGTGTAAGTCCTGGTCAGGTCCAAGCAGTTACTTGTTCCAGGACTGTTCATGTGACAACCGTCAAGACTCCAGCTGCTACAGGCAGAGTCTCACTTCACCTCCAGGCTCTCCTGGTCTCCTCGGGGCTGAAGAAACCAACAGATGCTCAGATGAGGGCAGCCATAGTCCTTCCGCCAGCACATTTTTATTGAGCATCTATTTTGTTCCGGGCACTGGGACACAGCAGTGAACAAAACAGCCCAGGTCCCTACTTTGGACTTGGGGGTGACATTCTAGTGGTGAGAGAGAGCCAACAAACTGATGAATAGTGGCTATTTGTCAGGTGGCCAGAGTGCCTGCCACAAAAATAAAGCTGTGTTGAGTGGTGGCTCTGCTGTGTTAGGGGTGGGGGTCATGGAAAATCTCTGGTGAGGGGATGGGAGACTCCAGGAGGGAGCTAGGGAGCCACAGGGTGTGTGGGGAAGAGCATTCCAGGCAGAGGGTGCGGCAGCACAAGGCTTCGCAGCAAGAGGGTTTGGGATGTGCTCCAGGAGCAGAAGACTGGCGTGGGCAGGGGCAGAGTGAGAGCGGCCCGAGGGGGAGAGGTGGCCAGCCAGGCCGGGGAGGACTGCCTAGGGCCTCTCGGGCCTTCTAGAGGACTTTGCTGTTGAGTCTGAGTTAAGGGGAAGCTGCCGAGGGGCTGGGGCCGAGGGCTGACTCATGTTTGCGGGCAGGGAGAAGTCAGGAGGGTGGAAGCAGGACATGGCCAGGCCGGGAGGGAGGGAGGGAGGTGTGGCGGTCACACAGGTGGCAGTACAGCTCAGCATGGCGAGGGGTCGGGCTCCGGATGGGTTTCTCAGGATGCTGTGCTGATGGATCAGATGGGCGGCGTGGGGGGAAGAAAGTGTCAGCGGCAAGGTTTCTGGTCTGAGGGACTGGAAGGACGTCTGTGGAGACAGGGAAGGCTGCAGGATGGCAGGTTTAGGGAGAGAAGTGGAGATTTCAGATCAGATGTGCTAGTTAGGGGCATACCCGGGGGAGGGGAGATGCGCGAGTAGAGGCTGGTCCTGGGCGTTCCTGTCGTTGGAGGGGTGTGGGGGTGCCCTTGAGGACCTTCCAAACTCTTGAGAACCTGTCTGTAAGAGCAGCATTTCCTGGGCCTTTCATGTTCTTTTTCTTTCTTTGTAAACCTGCTCCTTTTTCCCCCTTCCTTCTGGACAGAGGAAGAAGGCAGACTCTGAAGACTCTGTCTTGGCGGTGGTCCTGGCCTTTCTGCCTGGTGTGCTTCCTTGGGTGAGGGCTCCTCCTGGGGTGGGTGGCGTGGGGGGAGTCCTCGAAGAGGAAGCCAGAGGCCCCAGGCCTTTCCCTGGCTTGGTTACCAACAGAGAGAGAGGTTTTTCTCTGTGCCTTGGTTTCCCTTCCCGCATATGGAAGTGTTAAGCTGGCCCCAAGGTTCTGAGGGTGGCAGGGAGCACTTGAAGAGGCCAAACACAGAGGTTAAGAACCTGGCTTAAAGTCCAGTGTGGATGCGAGTCCTTGTTCTTCCACCTGGCTGTGAGACTCTGGGCCACTGGCATAACCTCTCTGCGCCTGAGTTTTCTTATCTGTGAAAACAGGCCAACCATAGTACTTGCATCCTGCATCAGAGAGTTCCTGTGAGGGGTAAATGAGAAAATGCACATTGCCACGGCCTCGGCGCACACCACACGCAGTGGATGGAGGCTGTTAGTGACAGTGGCTGTGCAGTGGGTCAGGTTGAGGGGCTCTGCCCCGTGGGTGGTGGGAGCCACGGCAGGCTGTAGAATAGGAGACTGGTCCACACGTGCTCTGAGGAGGCAGCTGTGAGTCTGCCTGAACCCCGTCCACCTGCAGGAGTGACAACTGAGGGCCACCCTGATGGACTCTCTGCCCTTCCTTTAACTGGTGGTCTTCACTGACTTGGCGTGGGCAGCTTCTGCCTTGCACACGTCCTGTGGGAATGGAGGTTGTCATTTTCCCTCAGATCTCCTACAGAACCCTTTGTCTCTACATCCCAGTGGCTGACCTTAGGGAATGTGAGTGTGGGGCTTTGAGGGGTGGGTGATGTTGAGTGTCCTCAGGTTGTCTGAACAGGATCAGGGCAGGCCTGGAGTGACATTCCACTGGGCACTTGGATGTGACCTCGGTTCCTGGTCTGGGTCCAGCCTGGGTGCTTACTCCACTGGAGCCATGGAGGGGTTGACAATGGGTGGAATGTGGCCCCCTTAGGACCCACACTTCAGTGGTGCCCAGGCATGCTGACCGAGCCTGTGCTTTTGCAAGCCTGTTACCCAGCAGTTGAATCGTGCCAGGACAGCCAAGGACATTTCAGATTCCCCTGTGGCTGGCAGCCAGGCTGTCACCAGGCATTGCTTGTTTTCCCAGGGTCCAAGAGTTTTTCGAGGTGGAGAGGGCTCTGGAGATATTCCAGGGACTTTTCTTAACAGCTGGGTAAATTGAGATCCAGAGAAAGCAAGGCACTTGACCAAGGTCTCACAAGGCCGCCTCCCTCCCATCTGTCTCCTCCCTCTGTTCCCATGTCCCTTGCTCAGACTCCTGGCCTCTTGCCTGGACGTTTGTAACAGCCTGCATCTTCTGGGCTCTCCAAGAGCTTTGTTTGTCTTCCTGTTATCCTAATCTCGCCATAACCTGCAGGCACACATGCTGTTTGAGTGTGTCTGCTGTCCTTTCCCCTCCGGTCCCAGAGTGAGCACAGAGATTCCAAGTGCAGGCCTCAGAGCCAGACTGACCTCTGGTTGAATCTCCACTCTGCCCCTTTCTAAAATGGTGAACTGGGGAAGAGATGCCATGTTTCTGAACTGTAGTGTCTCTGTGAAATGAGAACAGTGGCAGTAGTTTGTGAAGCTGTCTTGATGGTTAAATGAGATAACAACATGAAATGTGGGTGTAACACCAACTCAATGGACATGAGTTTGAGTAAACTCTGGGAATTGGTGATGGACAGGGAGGTCTGGCATACTGTAGTCCATGGGGTCGCAAAGAGTCAGACACGACTGAGCGACTGAACTGAATACCTGCACAGAATGAGCTCTCAGAAACGTTTGTTAGTGGGAGCTCCTTGGTGGTCTAGTGGTTAGGAGTTAGTGCTTTCACTGCCGTGGCCCAAGTTCAATCCCTTATCAGGAAACTGAGATCTCACAAGCCATGCAGCATGGTCCAAAAAAAAAAGTGTTTGTCATATAGGCCCATCAGTGCTGGTTGAACTGAAAAGTCAAGGGCATGGAGCAGTAGACAGCTCCAGACCTGGGCTCCAAATTCACTGCCAAACGTTGCCTCACTGTGTTCTTGGGAAGTCACTCTTCCTCCAGGAACCCCACTTTCCTCATAGCAGAAAGAGGGAAGAAATCCCTGCCATGATCTTAGAAGCTTGTCATGTGATGCCAGAGCAGCATCTTTGAAAAAGCTTTGCATCTGTGTGATGGTTTAAAAATGGCACAGTGGTGGCGGTGGTGTGCTTGTGGTGACGAGGACTTTGTGGCCACAGTAGTGGACAGCTGGCCGGGCCGGAGGCTGGTCAGTCTGCAGATGCTCAGCACCCACACAGGCTTCCCATGCCTGCCTCTGCTCCCGCCGCCTCCGGCAGCCCGCCTTTTGCATTAGCCTCAGCATTGCACCCTCAAAGACGTGGGAGGTGCAAAGACCCAGTAGCATCTTCTGAGCTGTAGTGAGTTCTGGGTTATCTGGCAGATCCCGTGGAATGTAGGATTACAGCCAGGCCCTGGTTCGAATCTCAGCTCAGCACTTCCCGACTGTAAGCTTGAGCCAGTTGCTTCACTCCGGCGAGCCTCATTTTCCACATTTGTGAAATGAGGGCTTGATGAAGCAGAGGCCAAGCATTTAGGAAAGGGCAGAGCACACCGTTACACAGAGGTGTTATACCATGTTTTCTGCCTGCAGCGTGGTGCCTGATGGGCTTCTGGATGGCGGGAGTGGGGGCCATTGTGCCCGTTCCTGGGGCTGAGCGTGGAGGTCGGTTATGCTCCCTGCAGAATCGCCCAGCTTGGAGTTAGGTTGGCCCTTGGAGTCATCTGGCACCATTCCATTTTACTGGTGAACACAGCAAGGAGGGAGTGCTTGGCTGGGCTCACTGGCAGGTTAGTGGGAGGCTGGGCCTAGGGTGAGGCGAGGGAGGCACTTAGAGGCAGACTGAGAGGAACACTCAGGTGCCTCAGTGAGACTCCTGGTGCCGGGCAGGTGCCCGCCAGCACCTGAGAGTGGGCGCCTGCTGCCTGGATGCCTCATCCTGGCTCAGTGGAGGACTAGAACACCAGTCTCCCGACTCCAGAAATCAGCCCCTGAGCCTTGGGGGTGTGCAGACACCTGCAGGGTGCCTTGTAGAGCCTCATCCAGGCCCCTTGGCCTCTTTAAAAGGGGCCTTGGATAAGTAGTCACCGGCCTGCTGCTGTTTACTCTGTCTCTGCTCTCGAGCTGTCTGTGATCTAGAGAGAGCAATGCCCTCCCCCTCCCCCTGCCTGCTGCCCCTTCCCCTGCCAGCTGCGCCTCCGTGTGAGCATCCGAGCCCTCACCCGGGTGGGGAGGCATGTTGGCAGCAGGCTCCTGTCGTGGTGACAAGCCCCAGCGAGTCTGGAGAGATGAGGGCGCTTTCATGCAGGCTCTGATGAAGCCTCCTTGGTATCAGCAGGCCTGGCTGGTACCCACCAGGCCTCTGGGAGATTAGGGGGCTTCTGGGGCTCCAAGTGCCTCAGGCTTTCCTTTCCTCCTTGTTGACCCCAGAGCTCCTGGCTTCCCTCCACTCTGGCCATGGGGCCCGGAGGCTTCTCAGCATCCCCCAGGCTTTCGTGCCTCTAGGCCAGGCTCCCTATGACTACCGCTGGGCCACAGGTGACTTGTTACGAGGTGGCCAAGGCTGTTAATCCCTGCAGGAGTTCCTGGGATCACTGCGGGCTGGCAGGAGCCTAGGCCACCCTCGTGGTGTGATGTGAGTAGCCTTGGACAGTCAGCAGTGTCCATCCCCAGACCCTATACTTTCAAACATGCCATTAACACCCCCCTGCCCAGCTGCTACTCTTGGGGCCTGAAACTCTGCCACTGAGCAGGTTGTCTTGTGTTCTCCTTGGCATCCTCTAAAAAGGCAGATACGTTCGCAGGTGGACGTTCTTACATGTTTACTGCTGAAGAGCAAACCCAGGCTGGCCTTAATCCAGCTGCCTATGTGACCATGGCCCAGTTGCCCCTCCTCTCTGGGCTTTGTTAAGGCCCTTTTCCTCTCTGGAACCTCCGCGCTGTGGCAGTTACCCTTCTTTCTCCTCTTGGGGTTGGTGGGGGCAGTGACAAGGGCCTGGCAGCTGGGGTGGGGACCAAAACGAGGCGCTTTGACCACCTGCTGGCCCTGTAGGGGCTATCAGTCCTGCTTCCTCTTCGTCTCAGGACAGGTGGGGAAACTGAGATCTGGATTGGGGGACGGGCCCTGCTTTGGTCACATAGGAAGTCAGGCAGAGCTGCAGTCAGAGCTCAGTTACCCTTGCTGACGACAAGGGCTCATCCGCTCCAGGCTGCCACCCTTGAGAGGAACGCGAGGGCCATCGGCATAGGGTCAGGGACATACTTTCTCCTCTTCCATGGAAGCCGCCTCTGTCAGGGCAGGGGTGAGGGCGCAGGGTCCCTGCCTGCTGTAGGGTCCCCAGGCGTGGGACGGAGTCGGACGAGACATCCTCTTCCTGAGGTTCAGGAGGGTAGGAATTGGTGGCCTCTGGCAAGGGACGCAGTATGGGGGAGGCCTGGAGGCTTCCCGGAACGTGGTTGGTGGCGCGGGGTGCCCCCGGGCCACCCCCTCCCTCCCTCCCAGGGAGGGGACTGGGCTGACAGTAATGCCATTTGTCCTGGCTCTAGGATTAGGCGCGGCTGTGTTAAGTGAGGAGCAGGGAGCCATTACGAGGACGCGGCGACCTAAAGCGGAGTGGAGCTGAGCGGCTGCTGCCTGGAGCTCTGGTGGGTCCTGTCATGTTTCTCCCTGGCCTCCCTGCCCTGTCTGACCATGGCCTCGTGTTCCCTCCCTCCTGTGCAGTCCTCCCAGGTCTGTCTGATGTGTGTGTGCCCACAGTGTGTTCATGTTCATACCCATGCAGGACGGGGCCTGGGGTGCAGGAGTGGCCCCCAAGCCTGGCCCTGGGGGTCCTGTCTGCATACAGGACCAGAAGCGGGTGCCTCAAGGATCTCTACCACCAGGACCGCCCCAGGGAGGCAGCCTAGGGCCGACCTGGCAGACTCCTGACTGAGGAGAAGGAGACTGTGGCTGAGGGGTGGAAAGGACGGGCTCAGCTTCTCTCTGAGCTTCTCCTGACAGCTCAGCAAGTCCACAAATCCACCTGAGGCCAGCAGGTCTGGGAGTTAAAGATTTACCACAGGCCCTGGGGGAGCTGGTGTGGTGAGGTCCCAGGGTGCTCCGACGTTACCTTCGTGGCTTCAGTCCTGTCTAGGTGGTGAGGATATGGCTTGTCAAAGTCAAAAGGCTGCTGCAGACTTTCTGTGTTTGTTCTTTGTTTTGGCTGTGCCGGGTCTTCACTGGGGCATGTGGGATCTAGTTCCATGACCAGGGATCGAACCTGGGCCCCCTGCATTGGGAGCATGGAGTCTTGGCCTCTAGACCACTAGGGAAGTCCCTCTATGTTCTTAGCTTGACTTTTGGGGAGGGAGTTGTTCACAATCTCTGTGAGTTTGTATGGAATGTGGCATCTGTCTGCGAAGAGTCTGCTGACAGCCTTCATGAGATTCTCAAAGGGTGCCGTAACCCCCAGAGGTCACAAACTTCTGATCTAATCTGTACCCCCTTGTTGTCCAGTTAAGGAACAGGCTCAGAGAAGGGAAGGTATTGCCCAGAGGGAGCCGGTGGACACACTGGGATGCTGATGGTACTCCAGGCCCATGTGGAGTTTGCTTCCGCCTCCAGGAGTTGGAGGCCCCCACCCCATCCCGAGTACACATGTTTCTCAGGATCTGTCCAGGGGTCATATGGCAACCTGGGATGGGCAAGAGGTGGAGGGCAGGGGCTGGAGTTGGCCAGTGTTTCCCAGCTCCCCTGCAGGGCTGGCAGACAGGGTGGAATGAATAACGGTAAACTTGTGTGTACTTCTTGAAAGAAAACGACGAATAACTGAGATCACGGTTGGGCACTGCTTGCCGTAGTATCTGGTGTGTAGCAGACCTGTGAGTCATGCTGGTCCCCATGATCCTTCAAGTTGGCCTTGTTAACTCGGATCTCCTGCTTCTGACCCTCACCACCCAGCTCTCCCCTTCCTCAACATGAGGCCTCTGCGTGGGGCATGGAGGCAGCCTCCCGTCTCATGTTGTGGGGTCTCTGCCTGTCTGGGATGGGGCAGGGGATGGTCAGGACCCTCAGGCTGAGGTTCTGCCTCTCTGGGGACCTGTGGTGCTTCATCTGTCCATGAAGGAATGCTTTCCTGTTGCTAGGGATGCCGATCAGCCTGCATTGAGGCAACTGGGGCCAGTCACCTGCAGGGAGCAGGAACCTACCCATCCCTGGGTAGGTTCTGGGCTGCAGAACCTAGTTTAGGAATGGTGTGGAGTGCTGGGCAGCTGCACAGAGGCTGGGGCTCCAAGTGGGCCGGCTTGGGGTAGTCCTAGCTCTGTCCTTGCCCAGCTGTGTGACCTTGAGTCAGTTGCTTCATCCCCTCTCTGAGCATAGATTTCCCTTCTGTGAAGTGCACGTATCAGTGACACCACCTCTCAGGGTGTGAGGACTGGGTGTGATGAATCAAGGGAAGCCAGCATCTGGCTGGCAAGGTACCAGGAGTTCAGTCAGTGCCGGCTGCCATCAGCGAGGGAGGTTAGGATATTTGCAAAGAAATATCTTACTGTTTGGTCCCCACACCCCCAAGTGCCAGTGATCCAGGCCTGAGAGAAATAACTGGGAATGAATTTGACTGCATAGATGGATTTGGGCATTGGGTAGAGAGAGCCCTATTTTGAGGAGTTCTGGGGGCTAGTGAAGAGCTTGCTCTGTGAGGGTTCTGCCCGCCTTGGTTTGTTTGCCTGAGAGCTCCAGTGGGGCCAAAGGGCAGAGGTCCTGCGCCCTCTCACTCCCCGCTTTGCCGCCCTGCCATCTTGTTTGTTTGCTCAGTAAACCCCGTTTTCAGAGCTGGTGCAAAAGTACACTCTCAGCTCAGGCCTTGCTGGAAGAAAGACAAATTCTCAACAAGTAGGGAGTGTCGGTTCTTGAGAGTTTTGTTGGGCATTCCCCTCCCGGGAACCCAGCACAGACCCCAGGTTGGGAGCCAGGGAGTGAACCAGTGCTTTATGGTCTGTTTGCTTGTTCATTGATGCTTGATTTGTGGGTCTGCTTGCAGGCAGGATCATGAGAGGCTGCTTTTGATGTTAAAACACACGTAAGATGCTTGAAAACAAAAACAGAAAGCTCAGCATTTGAAGGGAACAGAGGACGGGGTGTGCAGGCGCTGGCCTGTATCAGCTGTCCTCAGTGGACTTGGAGGGCGCATGCTGCTGAAGGATGGATGGGCTGGGGAGATTCCCAGTTACCGCTTGTTAGCAAGCTCTGGGGCTCGGTTTCCTCATCTGTCAAATGAAGGGAATGTTGTTCGTAGTGGTGTGGTGAGGGGTAAATAATAGCATGTAGTACAGGCATATCATGTCTAATACATGGGAGTTCATGCTTTAATACGTTTAGCTTGGCAGTTCCTTGTAGCAGATTGAAAAAGGGAAAGGTCATTGGCAGGGGCACTTCACTCTTACGTACCTACCGTGAGTGGGTGATCACTTCGCCTTGGAAAGCATTTGGTGAAGTTGGGGCCCAGTGTGCTACTCTTGATTGCAGCTGACATCTCTGGCACGTCAGTCTGGCCCTGGGTGGTGGGGTACAGGGCAGGAGAGCTCATCCAGGACTTCTGAAATTCAGAGCTGGCGGAATCAACTCTCAGCTGAGGCTGGCCTTGGAGGAGGATGTGTAGGCTTTTTTTGTGGATAAGAAAATGGGCCAAGGCAGATGGGGGTGGGGCAGGCCTGGTAGTGCAACCCGAGGTGGTCCTTTCATCTCTCTGGGCCTCCTTGTCCCCGTGTGCTCACCGCAGGGTGGGCCATATACTCTGCAATCCTGAGACCCTTCAGCCAGACTGCCGACTGTCCCTTGGTGGCAGCTGTGGACTCCAGGGTGACGGATAGGCAGCCCTTTGGCCCCCAGCCAGGCGGCGCTGCGGGGCTGTGGGGGATGGGGCGGGCTGCAGATTCCAGCAGAGGAAGGGATTTGCTTCTGGTCCTGGCCTCCCAAGGGTGTGATTGCGCCAGAGAAACTCCTGCACAGCTGGGAAGCAAATGTGAAGGATTTTCTTTGCTATACATGTGGTGGGTGGGGCAGGCTGGGGCTGGGTAGCTGGTGGAGCAGGGTGACTGTGGGGTGCGGCTGGGTAATGGGTGGTGGTGTGACTGTGCTGAGGGTGTGACAGGCTGGGAGGGGCCAAGTCAGCTGTGGGGAACGGCCCTGGGATTGCATGTGGGGCTCCCAGTGCCCAGTCGGCAGCCACTCCTCCTCCCTGAGGCTGAATGCCCATTCACACACTTTTGAGCCTGTTTGCAGGGCTCTCCCCACACTTCTTCTCAACTCCCCACCCCATCCTTGTGCCTGTGGTCTGGAGGCCTGTGTTGATCCATTTGAACATCTCAGCACCATGTAAGTTTGCTTGTCCATTCATGTGCCTGTGAGTGTGGAGGAAGTAGGGGGCATGGTCAGGAGTGACCCAGGCAGGAAATAAAATCTGGGCTGGGTGAGCATGTGGGGCTCTGGGTACCGGCCTCCATTCAGCCCACAGCAGCAGCACGCCAGAGACCTCGGACCTTGGAGCCCAAAGGCCTGCACCTTCAGTGCCCAGTGCCCTGCTTGGTACCTGGCGGGGCTCAGTAGGAACAGAATGAGGAAACAGGGAATGGGTCATCTGCTTGTTCCTGACTTCCAGTGTGCGCCCAAACCTGACCTCTCTTCCTGTTTCTGGATCCACTATCAATTTAATGTGTGGTCTTTGGCCAGTTCCTTCTTGAGTCTCAGTTTCCAAGTCCATTAAGTGAATAATCATCTTGTTAGTCTGTAATCACCATGTGCCAGGCACTGAGCAGTTTTACATAGATCATCTCTCTCAGTCTTGGCAATAGCCCTGCAAGATAAATTAGTAGTATAAACCCCATTTTACGCTGGGGAAACTGAGACTCGGAGAGGTGGAGAGATTTGCACAGAGACCTTTAACAAGGATGCTAGCAGCTACTGCATCACTGCCCCTCAGATGTTTGGGATGACACAGCATGACGCATAGCGCTCTTTACGGGAGGCCTGCTGCACGTGGAGGCAGTGAGTGCCGGGGAGCTGGGTTGTTAGGTGCACTTCACCATGAAAGGCTCAGGGAGCTCTTGGTCTCACTCCAGAGCCCACCTGTCCGTCCAGGGCAGAGCTCGACCTCCTCCTCAGTCCTCCTCTCTAGACAGCTTGGTTTCTGAGAGGTTCCTTATAGCCTCTGCCTCTTTTCTCTTTGGGTCCTAGAGAGGATTCTGGGGGCACCTGGGTGTTTTGGAATCGGGGGTGGGGTCATAAGTGACTTTCAACAGAGCAGTGGCCACAGTTACCGTGGTATTTCCCGAAAGTGCAGTGTTGCCATGGCATCTCCATGACAACCAGAGCATCTCATTCATTATCCCCAGCACCTTGGCAGGGAAAGCTGGGCCTAGGGCTGAAAGAGCACAGTGGAGGCTTGGTTGAGGGCTTGGTAGCTGAGGCCCCCTCATGCTCTCCCCTATCCCTGCCAAGATTCCCCTGTAGGCTCTGAAGCCATCACCATTTCATGGGGTTTGGGTTCAGATTTCATTTCTGCCACTGACTAGCTGTGTGGTTTAAGTGGCTTAACATCTCTGAGCCTTATTTTCTGCAACTGTAAAGGTGAATGACAGTATTAGTTGTAAGGATTAATTGAGATAAAGTATGTAAAAGTGCTTAGCACAGTGCCAGGCACAGGTCATAAGTTCCAGTCCTGCCCCCATCTGCAGGCTCCAGGGTACAGAGCCGTGTGTAGAAACACTCCAAGTCTGCTCCGCCTGGACTACACGCGCGGGTGTGCTCGGGTTGGTGTGTGTGTGTGTGTGTGCACTTAAGTGCTTAATTGCTCAGTTGTGTTCCACTTTTTGCAACCCTTTGTTGCTTTTTACTTTTTATTTATTATTTTATTTTTGGCTGTGCCGGATCTTTGTTGCTGTGTGTGTCTTTCTCTGGTTGTGGTATGAGGGCTTCTCTTGTAGTGATTTATCTTGCTTTGGAGCATGGGCTTTAGGGCTTGCAGGCTTCAGTAGCTGAGGCATGTTGGCTCAATTGTTGCGGCTCCCTGGCTCTAGAGCACAGGCTCAGTAGTTGTGGCACACGGGCTTAGTTGCCCTGACTGTGGGATATTCCCAGATCAGGGATCGAACCTGTGTCTCCTCCATTGGCAGGTGGATTCTTTACCACTGAGCCACCAGAGACGCTCTCTTTGTGACCCAATGGACTGTAACCCACCAGGCTTCTCTGTCCATGGAATTTTCAGGCAAGAATACTGAGTAGATTACCATTTGCTTCTCTGGGGATCTTCCTGACCCAGGGATTGAGCTTGCATCTCCTGTGACTCCTGCATTGTAGGTAGATTCTTTACCTGTTGAGCCATCAGGGAGCTAAATGAGGGAGGGAGGTCAGCTATGAGACTGTGTTTACCCACCTGAGGCTGGAGCTGGAAGTATAAGCTACAAAGGTAGCCAGTGGGTGTGCATGCCCTGTGCTGAGTTCAGCCATTCAGTCGTGTCTAACTCTTTGTGACTCCATGGACTGTAGCCCTGCAGGCTCCTCTGTCCATGGGATTTCCCAGGCAAGAGTACTGGAGTGGGTTGCCATTTCCACAGGCCTAGTGTCACTAAAATGTGTGTGTGTGTTTTTTTTAAATGGACTTTTTGTTTTTTATTTTGCCCCACCACGCAGCATGTGGGATCTTAGCTCATCAACCAGGGATTGAAACTGTGCAGAGTCTTAATCACTGAACCGCCAGGGAAGTCCCTCAGATGTGCTCTTTTTCAAGAAGTTGGAAGTTCTTTTTTTCTTTTATCAGTAAACAACTTAGTCTTCTATTTGCCTAAGGCCAGCTGTTGCAGGCACTGAGGCCCCAAGACTTCCAGAAGGGATAAGGGGGGTTGGCGAGCCATCCTGCCTCCCAGTTGCTGCCTGCCCCATCCTATTCCTGCAGGAGATGGGAGAGTAGATGAAGTGTACCCTTTCGCCATCAAGTATCTCCTCAATTTTGTGTGTGTGTCAGTAGCTCAGTCGTGTCTGACTCTGCCACCCCATGGACGGTGGCCCATCAGGCTCCTCTGTCCGAGGGATCTGCAGGCACGAGGAGTGGAGTGGGTTGCCGTTTCCTTCTCCAAGAAGTTGTGAGTTCTGACTTTTATATGAAATCTCCTGATTTTAAGATGCTGATAGCTAGTCTCAAAGAAAAATGCTGTCAAAGAATTTTGCATCCTGTTTTGGCTGGAGGGTCCTGGTTCTCAGCTTCTGTGCTATAGAGTAGGATGGGGCAGGAGCCCGAGGAATGGGATGTGGGGGCAGGAAAGGGGTTGGTGGGTGGAGATGACTTCAAAGACATGATGATATTGGAACTGGGGTCTTGAAGGATGAGTAAGTGTCCCAAGGGGTAGGGGAAGACATTCCAAGCAATGGGAACTTCATTAACAAAGGCTTAGATGCATGACCAAGACTGGTGACTGGTTGGGCGAGGCTGGAGTTTAGGAAGATGGCTGGTGATGTTGGCAAGGCCCAGGCAGGCCCAGGGCGGGAGGGAAGTGTTGAGGCCTCAGCCCCCAGATGTCCTTGAGGCCTGCGCAGCTCCACGGAAGTTTGAAACCTTTGTTTGGCATCCCTTGAGCCACAGGGGTGCAGGAATTCAGGCAGGTATGGAGGGCCTTGAATGGCTGGTGCTGGGCCCTTGAGGGGTTGCAGTAGGGGCCGCACTGGAGGCCCCCGTGGCCAGCTCGATGGTGGTCCGCGATTTGCCAGCTACCCGGCCTTCTCTGGGGCCAGGGGCTAGTTGGTCACTCTCTTTCCCTCTTTACCCTCTCTTGGGCTTGAGCTTTGCATGGCCTTCTCTCTAGCCTTCTGGCTTCTATATGGCCTCTGGTCATCCATCCAGTTCCCCAGCAAGGCATGGCTTCTGAAAGTGGGGATTTGGGACTCCAAGGGCCAGTAGAGACTTAGAGAGTGCCCAGAGCTTGACGGTGCTTTGTGGGCTCAGGTGTTACCCACGTTATGAGTACGCTAAATAGGAACACATCAAAACAGCAGCTGGGCTTTCCTCAGGGTTGTGTGCCAGGCATGACACTTCCTGTGTATCCACTCATTTAATTTTCACAACTTCGGAAAGTACGTCAAGTTTTGCAGTTTTACAGATTAGGAAACTGGGGGCACTTAAAGAATTTGCCCAAGATTACACAATTGCTAGGTGGTAGGGCTTGGGTTTGAATGAAGCTGCCTAGCTCTAGTCTGCCCATGTAACCTTTAGGCTCTATTGACCTAGGGCTTTAGGAAGTTGGAGGCACTGGGTTTGGACTATGAAATTGTTACATTTCCCAGTGTACGTGCATTTTTTTAAAAATAGGGAAATGTCTGATTCCCACAGGGGTCGGTGACCCCAAGACGCCTGAGACTGCTGGTTGTGTCATTAGCACACATGTTGAAAGGCTGTTAATGCAACAGGCTGAAGGCCGGTGACCAGAGCACCCAGGCCAGCAGGGGCAGTGGGGTTAGATGGCCTGAGTAGGCAGGTGCCTCCCCACCCACTGTGCTCCTGTCCTGGCCCTGGGCCAAGGGGTGGGGCTCGCTGTGGCCGCAGGGCAGAGGGCTGCCCTTATCAAAGGGGAACGGGACTTGGGTACACCCTGGGAATAAGCTGGGCCAGTCGCCCCAGCTCTCTCGGCCGCACCTGGGAAGCCTGTCCCGCCTTGCCCTGCCGTCAGCTGGAATTGCAGGGACTCCCTGGAAAGCTCTGCCTGTTCCCTTACGCCTACGCTGTGCTATGCATCCCTCTCTCTCCCTACCCTGGGCCAACCCTTGCTTGGCTTTCTGGCCAGTTCAGGTACCACTTCCTTCAAGGAGCCTTCCTTAATCCTCCCCCTTCCTCCCCAGGGGGATTAAGTGCCCCTCAGTTCTCTCAGATACCCTCCCTCCTCCCACTGTCACACTCCCTGCATCGTGGGTGCCTGTTTTCTTGGCTGCGTTGGGTTCCCTCTGATGCTGGTACATCGTAAGAGACTGAACTGTAGAATATCAGAGGTGGAAGAGTCCTCAGACATCATCTGGCCCAGGCCCCTCGCTGACCGACGAGAAGCCTAGAAAGGGGCAGAGTGTGCCTGAGGCCACACAGCACGTTATGGCAGAACTGGGAGCAGACCCAGTGGCTAAGACACGTCCTCATTTCATACCCCTGCCTCTTTGCTGAGCACATCTTTTAAAAATATTTGTTTTCACCTAGTCACAAGATAACAAATGATTATTATACAAAATCTAGGAAACAAAGGAAAAGAAAAGTCAGAGATAATTGTTACTGTTTTTTGTTTTGATTTTTGGATTTAGTACCAGTTTCTGGCTTATACGTAAAATTTTTCACAAAAGACAGTATGGTCTTACAAACGTGTTTTCTACTTTAACAATATATATGGTAATTATATTTCTGTGTCAGTTAATGTCTTCCTTCAGCATACTGTAAATGGCTGCCTAGGATTCCATCACATGCTTGCATTATAATTGCTAAAGACAGCCCCCTATTGTTGGGCATTTGCTATTATAAACAACACTCTATGCTATTATACAGAACGGGAATTCGTTTTCTTGTGGGGAAATCTTTGCACACTTCTCCAATTACTACCTCTAGGATGAGTTCCTAGAAGTACAGCTGTAGGGTCTCTGGTAGACTGTACCCACGCTGAGCAGACCATGTGGTCTAGGGGCTGGGAGCGGGTTTGAGGATCTTCATCCCTGCCTCTGGGTCTGAGACTCACATTCCCCTCCTGGCTGTGCCAGCCCAGTCCCTCACACCTCCTACCCTCCCATCCTGCAGGGGAGCTCTCCTGCCAGTTTTCAGCAGCTACCTCCACTCAGGTTTAAGGGAGACTAGAGCGCCGTGGTCGGGTTGCTGTTTGGGTGAGGATGTTGGGCGAGCTTGGGATCCTCAGGGCAGGGGGTTTGGTCGCGTGCTGTGCTGGGCTGGTGTATGCCACTGTGGGCTTGTGCCCTGAGGATGAGAGATGCCTGTTGTATTTGGGGCAGATAGCGATAGCTGCCGTTTCTTACGTGTGGCTTACGCCGTCCTCCTCCCGTAGGTTTCCTCAGTCACCCTCGACCCCAGCCAGGTGCAGCAGGCCTGGTGATTTCACACGTGAGATCGCTGAAGCTTGAGAGGGCCTTCTAGCACAGCCAAGCCGCTGATGCTTCACAGCCTAAGTCTGAATCCTAGTCTGAGCCTTAGGCTTTAATCTGTCAGATGGCACTGCTAGGCGCATTCCGAGAGAGAAATGGGTGGGAAGCACGCGGGTAAGGGAGTGGGGGAATGCGGCGTTGGGTCGTGATTTAGAATTCCACCTCTAGCTGCCAGGCCTTGTGAACGCTTATTGTCCCACTTCATTCTTCCTGCTTCTGGAGTCTTCTTGGTGCAGTCTTGGACTCTGGTAATCATGATAAACAGCATCTATCACTGTAGACACCATATGCAGGTAACTGCTCAGCGTGATGTATGTATCATGGGACGAAACCTCCCAGCCTCTGGTGAGGCAGGTACTGTGGTTAACACATGGAGAGACTGAGGCTCAGAGAGATGAAGAAGCTTGCCCCAAAGCATGCACCCAGGTCGAGCAGCAGTAGTTGAACTCGGGCCTGCCTAGATCAGGTCCTGTGGGTCCACAGTCGGTGGAGCCCCCCAGGGCCCACACTCTGGCTTTCCACCTTCTGATTCTCCTTCTCTCTCCACAGCCTTGGCCCCGGGGGCCCCATTGAGTGAGCGGCATGTGGCGCCCCCAGGCCTGTCCAGCATCCTTCTGCACGCTGCCCAGCACCCCCAGGAGGCCCTGACGCCCTGGGGCACTTCTGCTGTGCACAGGACCACGTGGGGGTTTGCCATGGTGACATAAAGGGGTGCGGAGGAAGGAAGGAGCGCAACCAGCCGTGGACTGCGCCCCTGGCTGGGAGGAAGGGCCAGGGCCCAGATCCTCCTCTCCCCTGCCCACTGCGGGCCTCACTCACTGAGTCTCTGTGAATCTCTTGGCTGGTGGACAACTCGGGCGTCTCCTCCTGCGTGGGGCCTTGGGGCAGGCCGGGGCCCTGGTGGCCACGGTCTCGGGGGCCAGGATGCCCGCCCTGGCGCGCCTCCGCAGGTTGTGTCGGCACGTGTCCCCGCAGGCCGTCCTTTTCCTGCTGTTCGCCTTCTGCCTGTTCAGCGTTTTTGTCTCGGCCTACTACCTTTATGGCTGGAAGCGGGGCCTGGAGCCCTCCGCGGACGCCCCTGAGCCTGACTGTGGGGACCCTCCTCCCGTGGCCCCCAGCCGCCTGCTGCCGCTCAAGCCCATCCAGGCAGCCACCCCTTCCCGCACGGACCCGTTGGTGCTGGTGTTCGTGGAGAGCCTCTACTCGCAGCTGGGCCAGGAGGTGGTGGCCATCTTGGAGTCCAGCCGCTTCAAGTACCGCACGGAGATTGCACCGGGCAAGGGCGACATGCCCACACTCACCGACAAGGGCCGCGGCCGCTTCGCCCTCATCATCTATGAGAACATCCTTAAGTACGTCAACCTGGATGCCTGGAACCGGGAGCTGCTGGACAAGTACTGCGTGGCCTACGGCGTGGGCATCATTGGCTTCTTCAAGGTACGCGGGGAGCAGGTCCGAGCAGTGAGGGGCTCCAGCCGAGCTCGATTCTCATCCCGCACTCGCTGGCTGAGTTCCTGACTTTCCCACCTGTACAGTGGGTGTAATGACAGCACCTCCTCCCAGCTTGTTGGTCGTGAAGGGTGAGCGGGTAAGTGTAGGTAAGGTGCTTGGGGTACATGGTGCCCCGTGTCTGATAGGGCCTTTTAGGTATTAGCTTTATTAGGAGCCTTGCCTGCCTTACACAGGCCTTGCATGCTGCTGGCCCATTCTTAAGAGTGGCCCTAGGCATGGGTGCAGAGGAGAAGAGCATGTGCTCTGCTGGGTCATTCAAAACCTGTCACGGCAGTTCTCCCAAGGGCGGGGCTATGTCCCTGTTTTGCAGATGGGCAAACCAAAGCTCAGGAGGGTAAAGTTAGGTTACAGGAGGCCATGCTGCCTGTAAGTGAGAGAGCCAGCCTCTGAGCCCAGACTCAGATGGTTGGGACTCTGGGTCCTATACCCTTTCCTCTTGGCTGTGGAGGGGTATATGGAGTTCATGCACCCCTTCAACCAGAACCATTTTGCATTGGAAGAAGGAAGGGAAAGAAATCCCAGAGGACAGGTGAGCTGCTCTGGGCTTGGTGGGGTACCCGGAGCAACTGCTGGGACCATGGTCCTTTCTGAAATTGTCATGGAGAAGCTGTCCTTGGGGAGGAGGTTGGGGATAACAGGACAGGAGACCCAGAGGCTCTGGCCAGAGAACCCTGAACTGCAAGGTGGGTGACTGGGACTAGCTGGGTGCTTGGGGGTGTTTGTTCCTCCATTCAGCAAATATTTTCGGAGTGCCTAGCATGTTTAAGTTCTTCGGTGGGCACTGGGACACAGTGGTGATAGAAGTGTGCAAAGTCCCTGCGGTTGTGCTGCTGACATTTCTGTGCAATGGGTGGGGTGGGTGACTAGACAGTGGGCAAATAAACATACCATGTGGCAGGTGGTGATAAGTACAAAAAAAAAAGCAGGAAAGGGCACGTGGATGATGGATATGGGCAGTGATGCTGGTTTTGATAGACTGGCCAGAGACGTTTTCTTTGATTAAGTGACTGGAAGGGCGTGAGAGGAGCCCATGACTCTGTGCAAAGGGCCTTCCAGGCAGAGGAGACAGTAAACACACAAGTCCCAAGGTCAGCCCTTGTGTGGCGTGAGTGGAGAGAGGAGCAGGAGATGGGTCAGAAGTAGCCTGTGTGCACCGGTGGCTGCTCGTTCGTGCCCAGGCGTTGGTGGCACAGCTGCGCCCTGGTCCTGTGCCCTGTGCTGGGAGGACTGGTCTAGATGAGGGTGTCTCACGGTGTATTCTTTCACACACTAATGGAGTAGGATGCTCTGCCACTAGAAAAGGTTTTGTGGGCCAAGAAATTGAAGGCCCTTAGAAGTCCTGCAGTGGACCAACCTGGTGAGCTTTGTTCCCCAGCTGGCTTGATGACAAAACCCTTTATTTCATGTCTCAGCATCTGGGGAATGCTGGCCTGGTTTATGGCTGGGCAGTGGTGTAGCATCAGACGGCTGCATTGTCTGCTTTCCCTTTGCTCCTGGACTCTGTTCCCTTTCCTGACATGAGCTTCATTATGCTCGATGCAGAGCCCCAGGCCTGAGAAACGTCGGCGTGGCTGACAGCTACTGAGTGCTCAAGCACAGCCACACACATCTTATGCACTTTATGTGAACTAACACATTTGACACTCATAGACCATCCTCCAAACCAGGTGGAAGTCATCTTGATTTGAGAGAGAAGGAAACTGAGGCACGGAGGGGCAAAGCAGTGTCCCCACACTCAACACCTCTAATGAGCATAGGCGTAGGATTTGAACCTAGGTGATCTGGTTCCACAGACTTTATTCCCAACACTGGGATGGGTCCAGGAGCATTGAAAACCATGTATTTAGTAGCATTTGCACCAGAGGCCATGCCCAGTGCCCAGAGCTCCCCTGGTTTCTGGGGACCAGTCAGTGGACTCTGGTCATTGGGCGCAGTGGGTACAACAGAGCTGGGATCCTCTCAGGCCCTGGTCCCTTGCTATACAGAAGGTGAGCATTTGGCCCAGGGAGGGGCAGGGGTATGCTGAGTCTCCTGTGGGGCCTGTGGTCATTCCAGTTCTCCGTGCTCTTTCCACCCTACTGTGAAAGACAAGACCCCCTCCTTGGTTTTCATCAGGGGCCGGTGACTTTCCATTCTGACTGGAGCCATCTGGTGGTCAAGCTGCGTGTTTCTGCTCTTCTGCAAGAAACATGTGCTGCAGGTCGGGGGTTGGGACTCCAGGGGTCTGGACGCGCTCACTTTCCAATGCCCACAGCACTGGACTCCCTGGTCAGTGGGAGAGCAGGGGCTGGAGAGTCCAGACTGTGGGTCAGCTCTTTCTGTCAGTTATAGACAGAGTGACCTTGGGCAGGACATTCAGCTGGTCTATGAAATGGAGCCAGTCACAGCACCCGCCTTTGTTGTGCCACATTGAAGACAGGACAGTGGACAGAAAGCACTAGCACAGTGCTTGGTGCCCAGAGCCACCCAGGAAATGGCAGCTGGCTTGCCTTGCCATCTTACTCAGCACACACAACTGGGGGTGGCTCTCTGTCCTGTGGCTCAGCCAACATGTACCCCTGAAGTCCCTGAGGGCAGAGTCGGTCTTCATCAGTAGCCCTGTTTTCCTGGCTGAGCCTGGAAGCTCCAGGTTCCCCCGGGTTGAGCACATCCTGACAGAGGCCTGACAAGGGCCGCTAATGCTTTCTGTGCACACTTGTGTGTGTGTGTATAAGTTACCTCAGTTGTGTCTGACTCTTTGCAACCCCATGGACTGTAGCCTGCCAGGCTCCTCTGTCCATGGGGATTCTCCAGGTAAGAAGACTATAGTGGGTTGCCGCATGCTCCTCCAGGGGACCTTCCAGACCCAGGGATCAAACCCCTACATTGGCAACTGGAGTCTTTGCCACTAGTGCCACCTGGGAAGCCCTGTTTGTACACTTATTCTGTGCCACACCCTCAGCTTATTGCCCTGCAGGCCTTGTTGTTCAGTTGCTCAGTCATGTCCAACTTTTTGTGACCCTATGGACTGCAGCACTTAGCATTCCAGCTTCCCTGTCATTCACCATCTCCCAGAGATTGCTCAAACTCATGTCCATTGAATCGGTGACGCCATTCAATCATCTCATCCTCTGTCACCCCCTTCTCCTCCTGCCCTCAATCTTTCCCAGCATCAGGGTCTTTTCCAAAGAGTCAGCTCTTCCCATCAGATGGCCAAAGTGTTGGAGCTTCAACCTAAGCGTCAGTCCTTCCAGTGAATAATCAGGGTTGATTACCTTTAACATTGACTGGTTTGATTTTCTTGCAGTCCAAGGGACTCTCAAGAGTCTTCCCCAGCACCACAGTTCAAAAGCATGAATTCTTCAGCGTTCAGCTCTCTTTATGATCCAACACTCACATCCATACATGACTACTGGAAAAACCATAGCTTTGACTAGATGGGCCTTTGTTGGCTAAGTAATGTCTGTGCTTTTGAATACCATGTCTAGGTTTATCATAGCCTTATTTCCACGGAGCAAGCGTCTTTTAATCTCCTGGCTGCTGTCCCCATCCCCAGTGATTTGGGAGCCCAAGAAAATAAAGTCTGTCACTGTTTCTACTTTTTCCCTATCTATTTCCCATGAAGTGATGGGATGGATGCCATGATCTTAGTTTTTCGAATGTTGAGTTTTAAGCCAGCTTTTTGACTCTTCTCTTTTACTTTCATCAAGAGGCTCTTGACTTCCTCTTCGCTTTCTGCCATTAAACTGGTATCATCTGCATATCTCAGGTTGTTGATGTTTCTCCTGGCAGTCTTGGTTCCAGCTTGTGAGTCATCTAGGCCGGCTTTTCACAGGATGTACTACTCTGCATACAAGTGAAATAAGCAGAGTGACAGTATATAACCTTGACGTACTCCTTTCCCAGTTTTGAGCCAGTCCATTGTTCCATGTTCGGTTCTGTTGATTCTTGTCCTGCCTACAGGTTTCTCAGGAGGCAGGAAAGGTGGTCTGGTATTCCCATCATTTTAAGGATTTTCCATAGTTTGTTGTGATCCACACAGTCAAAGGCTTTAGCATAGTCAATAAAGCAGAAGTAGATTTTTTTTTTTTTAATTCCCTTGCTTTTTCTAAGATCCAACAGATGTTGGCAATTTGATCTCTGGTTCCTCTGTCTTTTTTGGATCCAGCTTGAACACCTGAAAATTCTTGGTTCACATACTGCTGAAGTCTATCTTGAAGAATTTTGAGCCTAATCTTGCTAGCATGTGAAATGTGCAATTGTGTGATAATTTGAACATTCTTTGGTGTTGCCCATCTTTGGGATTGGAATGAAAACTGACCTTTTCCAGTCCTGTGGCCACTGCTGAGTCTTCCAAATTTGCTGACATATTGAGTGCAGCACTTTAACAGTATCATCTTTTAGGATTTGAAATAGCTCAGTTGGAATTCCATCACCTCCACTAGCTTTGTTCATAGTGAGTTTCATAAGACCCACCTGACTTCACATTCCAGGATATCTGGCTCTAGGTAAGTGATCACACCATCGTGGTTATTTGGGTCATTAAGACCTTTTTTGTACAGTTTCTCTGTGTATTCTTGCCCCCTCTTCTTCACCTCTTCTGCTTCTGTTAGGTCCTTGCTGTTTTTGTCCTTTATTGTGCCCATCTTTCCATGAAATGTTCCCTTGGTATCTCCAATTTTCTTGAGATCTCTAGTCTTTTTGTTGTTTTCCTCTATTTCTTTGCATTGTTCACTTATGAAGGCTTTCTTATCTCTCCTTGCTATTCTCTGGAACTTTGCATTCAGTTGAGTATATCTTTTCCTTTCTCCTTTCCTTTCTCTTCTCTTCTTTTCTCAGCTATTTGTAAGGCCTCCTCAGACAACCACTTTGCCTTCTTGCATTTCTTTTTCTTAGGTATGGTTTTGGTCAGTATCTCCTGTACAATGTTACAAACCTCTGTCCATAGTTCTTCAGGCATTCTGTCTACCAGATCTAATCCCTTGAATCTATTCATCAACTCCACTGAATAATCGGAAGGGCTTTGATTTAGGTCAGACCTAAATGCTCTAGTGCTTTATCATATATAATTCTCATAGGTCTTGTGAAGTGAGTACTTTGTTTTCAGGTGAGGAATTGAGGCTCCAAATGTAACATGGCTGTCTAGACTGACACAGCTCGTAAGTCTGAGCCAAGATTCAGCCACCACGCTCAGCTCTTTTAGCCCACTTTTGGGAGCAAACTGACCAATGGCTGTAAGACCTGAGGCCCTAAGAAGTAGTGACTTGGCATTGAAACATGTATACTATCATGTAAGAATCGAATCACGAGTCTATGTCCGATGCAGGATACAGCATGCTTGGGGCTGGTGCACGGGGATGACCCAGAGGGATGTTGTGGGGAGGGAGGTGGGAGGGGGGTTCATGTTTGGGATTGCATGTACACCTGTGGTGGATTCATGTCAATGTATGGCAAAACCAATACAGTATTGTAAAGTAAAATAAGGTAAAAATAAAAATTCAATGAAAAAAAAAAAAAAAGTAGTGCCTTGGGAAGTAGCACCCTGAGGTTTCCAAGGTCATGCAACCAGTTACTCTCAGTCTGTACTGCTGCTGCTGCTGCTGCTAAGTCGCTTCAGTTGTGTCCGACTCTGTGTGACCCCATAGATGGCAGCCCACCAGGCTCCCCTGTCCCTGGGATTCTCCAGGCAAGAATACTGGAGTATTGCCATGTCCTTCTCCAATGCATGAAAGAGAAAAGCGACTCTCCGCGACCCCATGGACTGAAGCCCACCAGGCTCCTCCGTCCATGGGATTTTCCAGGCAAGAGTACTGGAGTGGGGTGCCATGTACTAGGCCTCCCCATTCCCGGGTCAGGGCTGTTCCTTCCTCTGCCTGATGACCCCACTGGAAGACTTGGTGTCTCCTGTGTGGGTCCCCAGTGCTGAAGAACAGGAGGGATTCCTCTCCCTTGGGGCGAGGCCCACAGTGGGGATTCAGTCTCTGCCATGCTTATGGTTACTTTCCCTTCCCTTCCCAGACATTTGCTTTCACTGCAGGTTGGGGTGACAGTCAGTGACTTGGCTTTCTCCCTTCCTTGCCGCGTCCCAGCAGGCCAGCTGCCTGAGCTGCCAGCGCCTGGCAGTCAGTTCAGGATCGGGGCTTTGAAATGGGATATCCCAGTGCCTGTGGTCCGCTGTGGCCTCCCCGGCCACAGCAGGTGATGGACAGGGTCTGAGATGTCGCTGGCCCCCACTGCCTTTGTCCCTGGTGCTAGCTTAGTAGTCTTGGGGACTCTGGGGCTGGGGGAGGGGCCTCTCAGTTAGGGACTCTCAACACAAGGGTGGGGAGTTGGCACGTGTTCCTGGTGTGTGGAGAGTGGAACACAGGCCCCTTACCTCAGCTTGTGAGGCCAGGGCCCTCCAGAGCCTTACAGAAAAGCACTTGTGCGTGGAGGTTATTACTGAAAGGTGCCCTGGCACAAGGCTTGGCCCTCTCAAGTGTCCTTGCATGGCGCTCACAGGCCAGCTCTCCAGCATGGCCCAGTGCACCACCCTGCCTCCCTCTCCAACCATTTGGCGCCCTTTGTCCACTCTTGCTTTGTCCCACCGCACTCATTCCTCACACAGTGGTCAGATGGACCTTTAAAATGCAAATAGGAACCTGTCATCCCTCTGTTCAGATCCCATTGATGGCGTCTGTTGGCTTCCCAGTGCCACTTCCAGCCTCCAGGGTCCTGCAGGTCTGGCCCCAGCTGACCTTTCTGCCTCTTCTCCCTGTTGATTACTCTGCTGGCCTTTCCATGTTCCTTGACTGTGCCGCACTCTCTCCAATCTCAGGACCTTTGCACTTGCTGTTCTTTGAACTTGGCTCCCACCTCTGCCCTAGTTGACACTTGCTCATTCTTTAAATCTTAGTTCAGAAGTCCGTTTCCTAGCGAAGCCTCTCTTGAGCTAGCTGACTATGCTCAGTTACCTACTCTTCTATAGCTCTGAACCTCTTCTGTGTAGTTGTGCCACATTGACGTTTTATGTGCATTTCTGCTATTTTGATTTCTCTCTTCTCTGCTTGCCTTTATAGTTCATAAGGGCAGGAGCAGTGTCTGTTTTCTCACCACATGCCTGTTACTTAACACAGTGCCTGGAATAGTGAATAATTGTGGGTTAAACAAATGAAATGTGTAATGAACTGCTGGCATGTGCCAGGTATTTGGGATCTGTCTGTTCTTTCTTTTTAAAAATTCAGTTGCTCATCAAATATGCCTTTTCTCCCACTGGGTGTCAAGCCTGTGCTGGCACCAGGGATCCAAGGTGGAAATGACATCATCCCTGCCCTTGAGAGGGCGCGGACTGGCAGAGAGACTCTGAACAGATGGTGCTGCAGCTGAGGCTTTAATATGGTCCCAGGGATGAGAAGAGGGCAGATGCATTGGGTTTTGAAGGATGAGCAGGAGTTTGTCAGGCCAAGAAGACGCAAAGGAGCTGGCACAGGGGCAAAGACAGATTGTACTGCAACCAGAGGAGGGTGACTGGGAGGGTGAAGGACAAGGGGCAGGGGCTGTGGGTCTAGGGAAGAGGAAGGAGAGGGTGCTGGGGGTACTGTCTGAAGGTCCCCAGAGAGCTGGCAGCGGTGGGTCCTGGGAGGAGACAGGCACAGGGAGCTGGACTCCTGCGGGGCGTGGCCTCGGGCGTGCCGGGGCGTCTAGGGGTTGGGAGCACTTTGCGGCAGAGTGTCTCCTCCTGTACCCCCAGCAGTCTCCTGCGCTCTGATCTCTTCTCCGTGGGCATTCGCCCAGGCTTTCTCCTGAAGGAAAGATGGTGTAGCAGAAGCCAGCTTGGAAAGCCCAGGCAGGGAACCTGGTGGTCAGGTGGGCGGGCTCTGGGGTCAGCCATCTGGCTGTGCGGTGTGGCTCGTCCTGACCACTGTGTGACCCAGGACGGCACCGCGCTCAGAACCTCGGTGTCCTTGCCTGTGAAGCAGGGTGACAGAGGCTGATGTGAGGACTGAAGGAGCGATGGTGACGCCGCCAGCCCTGTTCTGATCACTTTGCCAGGCTTAATGCTCACCCTCCTCCACCAGCCCTGAGGGACTTGCTGCCATTCTTGGCCATGTTTTATAGCAGAGGAAACTGAGGCGTGAGGAGGTTACATAACTTGCTCAAGGTCAGGCAGACTGGTGGCAGAATCCGTGCGCTCCACTGCTGGCTTTCCCATGTGTGATTTTGGACAGGTTACCCAGCCTTTCTGGACCTGGTCTCCTTGTCTGCATAACGGAGATGCCTCCATTGTGGGGCTGCTGGGAGGATTACAGGGCCCCTTCATGTGAAGTATGCGAGCCTGGCTCCTGGCTTTGGGAAGCCGTCCTGTGTGTTAGCTGGCGTAGTACTGAGGTGGGCAGAGTGGGGCGTGCTACATTCACACAGGCTCAGGAGTGTGATGAGGCCTCTGGGAATGAGAGCGGGTACTGCTGACATTACTTTTCTCTGCCCATCCCAGTATTACACCTGAGATTCCATGGTCCCGGGGGGCTGTGGATCTGATGGCTGTCTTCCCCCTCCCCTCTCCTCCCCTCCCTGCTGCAGGCCAATGAGAACAGCCTGCTGAGCGCGCAGCTCAAAGGTTTCCCCCTGTTCCTGCACTCGAACCTGGGCCTGAAGGACTGCAGCATCAACCCCAAGTCCCCGCTGCTCTACGTGACCCGGCCCAGTGAGGTGGAGAAGGGCGTGCTGCCCGGCGAGGACTGGACTGTGTTCCAGTCGAACCACTCCACTTATGAGCCAGTGCTGCTGGCCAAGACGCGCTCGTCTGAGTCCATCCCGCACCTGGGCGCGGACGCCGGGCTGCATGCCGCGCTGCACGCCACGGTGGTCCAGGACCTGGGCCTGCACGACGGCATCCAGCGTGTCCTCTTTGGGAACAACCTCAACTTCTGGCTGCACAAACTCGTCTTCGTCGACGCTGTGGCCTTCCTCACGGGCAAGCGCCTCTCGCTGCCTTTGGACCGCTACATCCTGGTGGACATCGATGACATCTTCGTGGGCAAGGAGGGCACACGCATGAAGGTGGAGGACGTGAAGGTATGGCTGGGGGTGCCAGCAGGGGCAGGGGACGCCTCAGCACCATCAGCGTCTGCTGTCCCCACTGTGACTTTGCTCTCTGTACCTCCTTTATGCTGTCCGTCCCCCTCCCTTGGCCATTTGGTTCTATTGTCTTCTTCGCAGCAGGTTGCCATTTAAAATTATTTGAAGTACTGAATATAGAGGAATTTTGCTTCTGGATATGTGGGGCTCAGGAACATAACTACTGAGAGATGGGAGCTGTGCAGAGTTGTTTACCTACCTCTTAATCCAGACATGATTTTTAACTCTCAAAAATGTGTATGTCAGTATCAAAGCTCCTCCAAAACTCATAAAACAAGAATTAGAGCTTAAATTATACACAAGGCATACTTTAACTGAGCTCTGTATAGATGGTGGAAGGCATGTATTTAATTCAAAAAATGTTTACCTAACTTAACTAACTATATGTAAAAGCATTTTGCAAGCCATGAAATTTTACACGTTTCACTGTAAAAGAGATACCTACAAATTAAGACCATTAAGCATTCTCTAAAAGACAGCTTCCATCTACTCACTATTTTACTCAGGGTTATATGCAAAGGGAACAACATCACTTGTGTAAATGGGGAAATCAGTATCACATGCCATAAATAGAGGGCAGCCATAACAATAGATCCAGTGAAAACAAAACAGGGGATTAAATTCTAGCGAAGTACCGCTGCCTACTGACCGCCTGTCCTCTCTTATGTGAGATTAGTGAGAGTTAGAAATGTATTAGCGCCAAACCAAGACTTTTTTTTTTTTTGATGTTAGGAGAAGTGAAAGAGACTTTACAGGAATGCTTTCCTCCCATGGGTGTTGTGTTGGGATTCTCTGTAGGTCCTGAAAGGGCCATAGTGGGTAGGGCCCCCGGGGTGAGGGGCAGGGGGATGTGTTGACTCTTCCTTGGTCCAGAGTGAACTCTCTGCTCCTCCTTACACCTCCAGAGGAGAAGAGCAGAGCAGGGACTGTTGGGGAGCAGGCAGTGTCTGGGGAGTCAAGACCTGGGTTCAAGTCCCAGTCTGCCCCTAAGTGGGTAACCTGAGTACACCCCTTCCTTTGTCTGAGCCTCAGCAGTGAAATGACAAGATGGGGTGGGTGGGAGGGCCCTGGATGGCTGGGGTGGGGGTGGGGTGTGTGTGCAGGTGCCAGGCTCTGAGTTCTCTGCCCCACTTTTAGGACAGGGCAGTATGGCTTTTTTACATGTTTGCTTCTGAGATTTCACCTCCTCAAGGGCTCCTCTGTTGGAAGAAAGTTTTGTGACAACTCCTCGTGAGCCCTCCAGCTGAGGCTTCATACAATGCCACAACCCACCTCCCACAAAGTAGATTACTCTGTTTTCTACCTAGGTCATTCTTCCAGTGGCCCAGCCTTGCTCTCTCCTCTGTAACTTAGGTCTTTGCTCCCTGTCCAGGATGAGTCCTTGAGAGGTCCAGAGTTGGCCCCAGAAGGAAATCAGGCTGCCAGACTCAACTGTGTCTCCCATGAACCCCAGACTTGGCCTCTTGGTTCTTATTTTCCCCATTTTTAGAGTGAGAAGAGTGCTAGCAGTTTGGAGCTGTTTCTGTAGAAGAGTACCAACAGAGATGCCTTCTTCCACGCACGCAGCTCAGTGGAGACTGCCGAGCCCTCCAGCAGCCGGGTCCCATTTGCCTTAAGCATCCTTTTTTGAGTCAGAATGGACAGCTTAAAAAAATTTTTTTCTTCAGTCCCAAGCACTGGCGACAACTGAGCTTTTCTTTCAGGAACATGAATGTTGCCTCATTAACTTGTACAGTACGGGCTGTCCAGTACAACTTAAGTAATACCAACAGCAGCTTTTATTCAAGGCTTGGCAAGCACCAGGCTCTGTGTTCAGCCCTTTCTGTGTGTTGCCTCATCTGATCCTCACAGCAGCTTTGTGAGATGGGTATTGTTTTAAATCCCGTTTTACAGAGGCAGACACTAAGATTCAGAAAGGTGAAGTGACTGGCCCAAGGCAACACAGCTAGGGCATGGCTATCCATGAGGTAGTGCATGGCCCCAGGAGAGCCAGGACTTTCGTTTGCAAAGTGTTCTGATAGCAGGCTCTTGCAGGTTTCCCAGCAGCCTTGCACATCATGCCTGGTAGGGATTTTTTGAGTCCCTACTCCAGAGGACAACTGTTTGCTTGTTTGACAAGGGTCAGCATCCCTTCGCTGACATGCAAAGCACTGTGTGTGCCGTGCATGGAAACGCTGCATTGCTGGACACACAGTACCTCTTTGGAAAAGTTGTGGTCCTTTGATATCAGCCTTTTAGTCACCAGTGAGGTGAAATCCCCCTCGTTTGGCAGATGGAGACGTGAGGCTCACAGTGGCAGTGACTACAGGCGTGGCGATGCCACCATTTTTCATCATTTGCCAAAATGCCAGGCTGTTTTACATGTAGTATCTCATTTAAGAGTCCCATGAGAGAGCTGTTGTTATCCCCATTTCACACCTAGGGAAACTGAGGCCTGGAGAAGTTGCTAAACTTTCTCAAGGACACAGCAGTACCAGGCTTAGGGTCTAGGCCTTGTCTGGCTGGAGGCCTGGTGGAGGTGGCGGCACAGGCCGGCTTCGTGGGAACAGGGCCTGCACGGTCACACAGGGCCCCATGCTTTGAAGACGCCCACACAAGGTGATTCTCTGCTGTTGCCTTCCTGACATTTTTAACAATTTTTGTGCAAACATCCCTATTCTTATTTTTCCCTGGGCCCTGCAGCCTTTGTAGCTGGTCCTGTTGGAGCCAGACCCTTGATGTGGGCCCTCATGGGAGGAGCAGGAGCTCCTGGCTTCCTCTCACCCCACTGTCCCCACTCTGCCTATCCTAGGCCCTGTTTGATACACAGAACGAACTACGGACACACATCCCAAACTTCACTTTCAACCTGGGCTACTCAGGGAAATTCTTCCACACAGGTAAGTGGGCCTGGCTCTGCCCCTACTCACAACTTCCACGGGCCCTCAGCATCCAGACCCTCGGAGTGCAGTGCCGTGGGGACAACAGGAGAGTGCATGGGCCACTTAGGGTCACATTTGACCTGACCCCTGTGGCCTCTCCCAGAGCCACACAGCCCACAGAGCAGTCCCAGCCCCAGGTAGAGGGCATTTGGGGGTAGCAGTGATGTGACGACAGCCCCCAGTTCATCCCCGGCCCTCAGGCTCTGCTGTCCTGGGGGTGGGCATCTTCTCCCTCTTCTCTGTCTCACCCCCGCCTTTAATATTCTTTGTACTGCTTCTGCCTTACAAAGGAATTGGTTGAATTTTAAGAACATTACAGAAATATATAGCAGAGAAAGTGAAAAGGCACTATAATTGTACCCACCCCAGAGATGAGCACTGTCATGAGTTTATTTTCTTTCTTTCTTTTTAAAATTTTATTGCTGTATAGTTGATTTACAATGTTGTATTAGTTTCAGGTGTACAGAAAAGTGATTCAGTTATACATATATACATATCCATTCATTTTTAGATTCTTTCCTCATATAGGTTATCCCAGTATATCGAGGAGAGTTCCCTGTGCTGTACGGCGGGTCCTCGTTGGCTCTCTCTCTCATTTATGGTCGTGTGTACATGTTAATCCCATACTGCTGATTATCCCTCCCCCTTCTTTGGTAACCATAAGTTTGTTTTCCATATCTGTAACTGTTTCTGTTTTGTGACTAAGTTCATTTGTATCATTTTTTAGAAATCAGATTCCGCTTATGAGATATGATATTTACTTTGGCTTATTCAGTATGATAATCTGTAGTATCCATGTAGCTGCAAATGGCATTATTTCATTCTTTTTAATGGGTGAGTAGTAGGTACTGTCAGTTGCTCAGTCGTATCCGACTCTTTGCGATCCCATGGACTGTGCCCGCCAGGCTCCTCTGTCCGTGGGATTCTCCAGGTAAGAATACTGGAATGGATTGCCATTCCCTTCTCCAGAGGATCTTCTGACCCAGGAATTGAACTTGGGTTTCCTGCATTGCAGGCAGATTCTTTACCGTTTGAGCTACTCTATGTGCCTTCTCTTTATCCATTCCCCTGTGGGTGGACATTTAGGTGGTTTCCTTGTCTTGGCTGTTGTAAATAATGCTGCAGCGAACATTATGGTGCATGTATCTTGTCAAATTATGGTTTTCTCTGAATATGTGCCCAGAACTGGGATTGCTGGATCATATGGTAGCTCTATTTTAGTTTTTTAGGAAACCTCCATAACATTCTCCCTAGTGGCTATACCAGTTTACATTCCTGCCAACAGTGTAGGAGGATTCCCTTTTCTCCACACCCTCTTCAGCATTTACTGTTTGCATATTTTTTTGATTTTTTTAATTGGAGAATTGTTTTACAGTGTTGTGGGGATCTCTGCCTTACATCAGTGCAAATCAGTCATGATCATATATGTATATATATCCCCTCCCTCTAAGCCTCCCCAGCCCCCTGGCCTGCTCCACTCCTCTGCATCATCACAGAGCACCGTGCAGAGCTCCCTGTCTATTGTTTGCATAGTTTTTGATGATGGCCATTCTGACTGGTGTGAAGTGATAGGTCACTGTATTTTGCTTTCCTTTTCTCTGATATTTAGTGATGTTGAGTATCTTTTCATGTGCCTTTTGGCCATCTGTATGTCTTCTTTGCAGAAACGTCTGATCTTCTGTCTATTTTTTGATTGTGTTGTTTTTTCGACCTAGAGCTTCATGAACAGTTTTGTGTCTATTTTGGAGATTAATCCCTTGTCAGTCACTTTGTTTGCAAATATTTTCTCCTATTTTGTGGATTGTCTTTCTGTTTATGGTTTCCTTTGCTGTGCAGAAACTTTTGAGTTTGAGTCCCATTTGTTTATTTTTGTTTTTGTTTTCATTACTCTGGAAGGTTAATTCAAAAAGATCTTGCTGCGATTTCTGTCAGAGTGTTCTGCCTGTGTTTTCCTCCAAGAGTTTTATAATGTCCAGCCTTATATTTAGTTTTTGATCCATTTTTAGTTTATTTTTGTGTCTGGTATTAGAGAATAATTTCATTCTTTTGCATGTAGCTGTCCAGTTTTCCTGGCACCATTTATTGAAGAAGACTGTCTTTTCTCCAGTGTGTAGTCTTGCCTCCTTTGTCATAAGTTAATTGCGCATAAGTACGGGGTTATGTTTCTGGGCTTGCAGTCCTGTTCTGTTGACCTGTATTTCTGCTTTTGTACCAGTAGCATGCCTCTTGGTGACTGGGCTTTGTAGTGTAGTCTGAAGTCAGGGAGCCTGATCCCTCCGCCTGCATTTTCCTTTCTCAGCATTGCTTTGGCTATTCAGTCTTTCGTGACTCTGTACAGACTTAAAATTTTTGTTCTAATTCAGTGAAAAATGCTATTGGTAATTCGATAGGGATTGCATTGAATCTGTAGATTGTCTTGGGTAGTATACTCATTTTTGACAGTATTGATGCTTCCAATCCAAAAGCATGGTATATCCCTCCATTTGTGTCATCTTCTGTTTCTTTTCATCAGTATCTTATAGTTTTCATAGTACAGATCTTTTGTCTTACATGGGTTTATTCCTAGGTATTTTATTCTTTTTGATGTGATGATAAATGGGATTGTTTTCCTAATTTCTGTTTCTGACCTTTATTGTTCGTGTGTAGGAAAGCAAGTGATTTCTTTGTATTAATTTTGCACCCTGCAACTTTACCAAATTGATCAATGAGCTGTAGTAGTTTACTGGTACCATCTTTAGGATTTTCTGTGTATAGTATCATGTCATCTGCAAACAGTGGCAATTTTACTTCTTTTCCAACTTAGATTCCTTTCATTTCTTTTTCTTCTTTGATTGCCATGGCTAGGACTTCTAAAACTATGTTGAATAAAAGTGGTGGCAGAGGACATCCTTGCCTTGTTCCTGATTTGTAGGGAATGGTTTCAGCTTTTCACTACTGAGAATGGTATTAGCTGTGAGTTTGTCATATATGGCCTTTATTATGTTGAGGTAAGTTCCCTTTATGCCCACTTTCTGCAGTTTTGTTTGTTTGTTTTTTAATCATAAATGGGTGTTGCATTTTGTCAAAAGCTTTCTCTGCATCTATTGAGATGATCATATGGTTTTTGTTCTTCAGTTTGTTAATGTGGTGTGCCACATTGATATGTGGATATCGAAGAATTCTCACATCCTTGAGATAAATCCCACTTGATGGTGGTATGTGATCCTTTCAGTGTATCGTTGGATTCAGTTTGCTGCTATTTTGTTGAGTGTTTTGTGTCTCTGTTCAGTAGTTTCTTTTGTGTGTGTTGTGTCTTTGGTTGGTGTCAGGGTGATGGTGGCCTCATAGAATGAGCTTGGGAATATTTCTTCTCTGCCGTTTTTGGGAAGAGTTTCAGAAGGATAGGCATTAACTTTCCTCTAAATGTTTGATAGAATTTGCCTGTGTAGCCCCCTGGTTATGGACTTTTGTTTTGGGAGTTTAAAATCACTGTTTCAGTTTCAGCACTTGTGACTGGTCTGTTCATATTTTCTGTTTCCTCCTGGTTCAGTCTTGGAAGGTTGTGTCTTTCTCAGAATTTGTCCATTTCTTCTAAGTTGTCCGTTTTTTTTTGCATATAGTTTCTGTGTGTATGTGTGTGTGGGGTCATCTTATGATCCTTTGTGTTTCTGTGGTGGTCATTGTGTACCTTCTTCATTTCTAATTTTATTGATTTGCACCCTTTGCCGCTTCTTTCTGAGAAGTTTGGCTAAAGGTTTATCAGTTATATCTTTTCAAAGAACTGGGTTTTAGGTTCATTGAGCTTTTCCATTGTTTTCTTTGTCTCTATTTCACTGAGTTTTTTACTGTGATCTTTATGATTTCTTTTCTTTTACCAACTTTGGGTTTTGTTACTTCTTGTTCCACTAGTTGCTTTAAATGTAAAGTTAGGTAGTTTATTTGAGATTTTTATTGTGAGGGAAGATTGTATTTGCTGAGTCCCATAGGTTTGCTATTTTTTTATTTGTCACTTGTCTCTAGTTATTTTTTTATTACCTCTTTGATTCTTTCATTGATCCGTTGGTCGTTTAGTAACATATTGTACAGTCTCCACATATTTATGTGTTTTACATTTTTTCCTCAGTAATTGATTTCTAATCTCATAGTTTTGTGGTCAGAAAAGATGCTTGATGTGATTTCAATTTTCTTAAATTTACCAAAGCTTGATTTTGGCCTATGATGTGATCTGTCCTGGGGAATATTCCATGTGTAGTATAGAAGGTGTTTCCTGTTTTCTATAAATATCAACTAAGTCTATTTGGTCTAATGTTTCTTTTAGGGCCCATGTTTCCTTGTTTATTTTTTTCGTCTGGCTGAAAAATCCCCCACTATTGTGTGTCACTGTTTCTGCTTTTATAGCCATTAGCATTTACTTTATATATTAAGGAACGCCTATTTTGAGTGCTTATGTATTTACAACTTAAAAAAAATGACAAGAAACAAGGAAGGGCACAATGTAATGATCAAGGGATTAATCCAAAAACAATATATGACGATTGTTATATACACATACCCATTATCCTCTAAACTCTTTCCCATCCAGGCTGCCATATAGCATTGAGCACAGTTCCATATGCCATACAGTAGGATTTGATGCTTATCCATTTTAAATATAGTGGGTGTGTTCACATGTATCCCAGACTCCCTACAACCCCTTCTCCCTGCCCTTCATCCCTGGCAACCATAAGTCATTCTTAAGTCTGTGAGTCTATTTTGTTTTCTAAATAAGTTAGCTTGTATCCTTTCTTTTTAAATTCCCCATACAGGGAATATTTTGTGGTATTTCTTCCATCTCTGTCTGATTTTCTTTACTCAATATGAAAATCTCTCTGTCCGTCCATGAGGCTGCAAATTGCATTATTTCATTCTTTTTAGTGGCTAAGTAATATCTCCTGAATAGGTGTTGCACTTTTTCTTTCTCCATTCCTCTGTCAATGGACGTCTAGGTGGCTTCCAAGTCTTGGGTATTATAAACAGTGGTGCAGTGGACCCTGATGTGCGGGTATCCTTTGGAATGCTAATGTCTTCTAGATGTATGCCTTGGAGTAGGATTGCTGGATCGTGGGGTAGTTCTGTATATAGTTTTATAAGGAACCTCGGTAGTGTTCTCTGTAATGCGTGTACCCATTTACACTCCCTGCAGCAGTTTAGGGGCTCCATTTTCTCCACATTCTCTCCAGCATTTATTGTTTTTAGACTTTTTTTTATAATGGCCATTCTCACCTATGTGCAGTGGTATCTCATTGTAGTTTTAATTTCCATTTGTTTAATGATTAGTGATGTTGAACATCTTTTCATGTTCTGTTGGCCATTTGTATGTCTTCTTTGAGATGTGTCTGTTTAGGTTTTGGGTCCAATTTTGCATTCTGTTGTTGGCATCTTTTATATATTCTGAACATTAAACCCATAGGAGGCCTACAGTGTTCCAGCATTTTTGCCCTCCTCTAGGTTGTCTTTTCACTCGTGTGAGAATGTCCTGTGATGCGTGGAAGTTTCTTATTTTTTGTTTTTTTTTTAAGGCCAATGTCTGATTTTCATTGTTTTCTGTGCCTTAGGTGTCAAATTGAAGGTTCCAACACCAAATTGAAGGTCAGGGAGATATTCAGCCTTTTTTTCTTCTACAGTTCTATAGCTTAGTTCCAGCATTTTAGGCCTTGAGGCATTGTGCATTAAATTTTGTGTATGGTATGAGGGAAGGTCCACTGTAAAGGTTTTGCACATGAGGTCTGAGTTTTGCAGTGCCATTTGTTGGATCTGTTCTTGGCCCAGCGACCAGACTTAGCACTTCTATCAGAAATCAGGTGAAATTAGAAGTGAAGGTTTGTTTCTTGGTTCTCAAGTCTATTCCATGGTCTGTATGTCTATGCTACTGCAGTAATACACATCTGGAATACTATTTGGCTTTTCAGTGTCCCTTGGAATTCCATGAGAATATTATGATGTTTTTACCAGTTCAGAAAAAAAAATCAGATTGAATAGGAATGAAATGAATCTCTATTTTTACTGAATAGTATTATTTGAACATTACTAGGCATTCTAATATATTTAAACATGTTGTTTTCCAATTATTTAGGTTTCTTTAAGCAGTGTTTTAGAGTTTTCAGGGTAGAAGCGTTTCACATCCTTGACTGAATTCTGAAATATTTTATATTATGTTTCATTTTTTTTGAAGTATAGTTGTTATTCAATGTTGTGTTATCTTCAGGCATACAGCAAATTGAATCAGTTGAATTATTCGTATATCCACTGTCTTTTAGATTCTTTTCACATAGGGGTTAATGCAGGGTACTAAATAGAGTTCCCTGTGCTGCACAGTAGGTTGTTACTAGTTATCTATTTTATATAGAGTAATGTGTGTATGTTGATCCCAGTCTTCTAATTTATCCCTTCCAGCCACCCCTCACTTTCCCTACTGGTAACCATAGGTTTGTTTTCTGTATCTGTGTTACCAATAATTGCATTTATGGCAACATTTCAGATTTTGGATATAAGTGGTATTATGTGATATTTGTCCTTTTCTGTCTGACTTACATCACTGGCTGTGAGAATCTCTGTGTCCATCCATGTTTCTGCAAAGAACATTATTTTGTTCATTTTATGGCTAGTAATACTCCATTGTATATATGTACCACTTCTTTACCCATTGTCTGCCAGTAGGTACCTGTGTGGCCTCCATGTCTTTGCTATTGTAAACAGTGCTGCCATGATCGCTGGGGTGCATGTGTCTTTTTGAATAATAGTTTTCTCTGGATATATGCCCTGGAATGGGATTGCTGGATCTTATGGTATTAATAGTTCTGTTTATTGTTTTCTAAGGAACTTGTATTTTCTTCTTCATCATGGTTATACCCGTGTACATTCTCACCATTTGTGTAGGAGAGTTCCCTTTTCTCATTACCCTCTCCAACATTTATTTATAGCTTTTTAAAAAAAACTTTTGTATGCATTTATTTTTTGCTGTGTTTACTCCTGGACTATCAATTTTTTTTTCTTTACTTTCTTCTGGGATATCTTTTTCTTCTGCACAACCTCCTCTTCTGGTTTAGGAACAATGTTTTCCTCCAGTTAGCATCATCTCAGTGTGGCAGGGAGGGCTCACTTGTGGGTCGATCTGACCGTGAGTCTCTAAGTCCTGTGCTGCCTCCTGGGGTCTTTGTTCACCTGAATGTGCTCAGTGACCACAGAATCTATATCTTTGCCCTTAAGTTCAGCACTCTCTGCATTTCTGAGCATGTGCAGTAAAAATTCAGCAGTCTTTTCAGACCACTCTTTGGCCTGTGCACACCTACCAACTCCATGCTGGAATGATGGAATGGCACGCATTGCCTGTTTACGGTGACATCCTTCAGATATTGGTGGCTTTTCAGATATGCATACACTTAATGGCCTGGGTGGTTTCTCGAGTGTTCTTAAAGTGAACACGAAGATTTGAACCTCTTGATCTGTGTGATTTGTGGGGTTTTCTGGGTCAAGTGTGTTGTGCTCCATTTTTAGAGATAACGTCAGACCCTGTTGGTTTTATGATGATGGCCATTGTGACCTGTATGACAAGACATCTCATTGTAGTTCTGATTTCCATTTCTCTAGTAATTGGTGGTATTGAGCATCTTTTCGTTTGCTGTGGGCCATTTGTATGTCGTCTTAAGAGAAATATCTGTTCAGATTTTCAGATCACTGTTAAATTGTGTTGTTGGCATCTTAAACCCGTAGCAGGCCTCTGGTTTGTAAATATTTCTGCCAACCTCTAGTTGTCCTTTCACTCTCATGAGAATGTCCTGTGACACATGGAAGTTCTTAACTTTTTTGATGACCAGTATATCTAATTTTCATTGTTTTCTATGCCTTTGGTTTCACATTTTTAGGACCCATAATCCAGGCCATTGTCATGGAGATGTATCTGTTTTCATCTGTAGTTTTTAGCTTACGCTGAGGGTTTCTTTCTGTGTTCCAAGTAGACTCGATGGTTTGTATGTCTATTTGAATGCAGTAACACACTTTTGCAAGGTAAATTTGGCTCTTGAGCATCCCTTGGAATTCCAAATAAATATTAGGAATTTTTCTCCCACTTCAGGGGGAAAAAAAAATTTCTGAACAGGAATGAAATGAATCTGTATATTGGGCTGACTAATATTGTTATTTGAGCAAAAGTAAGCATTCTAATATTTAAACATGGGTTGCTTTCCAATTATTTAGGTCCTCCTTAAGCAATGTTTTTGAGTTTTCAAGGTAGAAGCTTTTCATTTCCTTGATTGAATTCTGAAATGTTATATTATGTTTAAATTTTTATTAGAGTTTAGTTGGTATACAGTGTTGTATCAGTTTCTGGCATTCAGCAAAGTGAATTAGTTAGATCTATACCTGTATGCACTCAGTTATAGATTCTTTTCACATAGGAATTAATGCAGAATACTGAATAATAGAGTTCCCTGTGCTATATAGTAGGGCCTTATTGGTTATTTGTTGTATAGATATATAGATATAGTAGTGTGTATATGTTGATCCCAGTCTCCTAATTTATGCCTCTCAGCCACCCCTCACATTCCCCTCTGGTAACTATAGGTTTATTTTCTATATCTATTTTGTAAATAAGTTCATTTATACCAACTTTTTAGATTTTGCATATGAATGATATCACATGATATTTATCATTTTTTGTCTGACGTATCACTGACTATGAAAATCTCCTGGTTCATCCATGTTGCTGTAAATGGTAGTATTTCGTTCATTTTTATGAACTCCATACTCCATTGTATATGTGTACCGCTTCTGCTTTACCCATTTGTCTGTCACTGGATACTTAAGTTACTTCCATATCTTAGCTATTGTAAACAGTGTTGCAGTGAACCTTTGCATCCATGTATCTTTTTGAATAATGGTTTTCTCTGGATATATGTCTTCGAGTGGGATTGCTGGCTCATATGGTAGTTCTGTATACAGATTTTTAAGGAACCTGAATATCCTTCTCCATCATGGTTGTATCCATTTACATTCCCACCAGTAGTGTAGGAGAGTTCCCTTTACTCCTCACCCTCTCCAGCATTTATTGTTTGTCGATTTTTTGATGATGGTCGTTCTTTTTTCTTTTACCTTTTAATTTTGTATTGGAGTGTAGCTGAATACCAATGTGATAGTTTCAGGTGGCTAGCAGAGGGACTCAGCCATACATATAAATGTATGCATTCTCCCCAAACTCCACTCCCATCCAGGCTGCCATGTAACACTGAGCAGAGTTCCATGTGCTACATTATAGGTCCTTGTTGGTTATCCATTTAAACTATAGCAGTGTGTACTTGTCTATCCCCAACTAATTATACCCTCTAGCCTTCCCACCTGGGAGTTACAGGTTCATTCTCTTAAGTTTGTGATTCTGTTTCTGTTTTGTAAATGAATTCATTTGTATCATTTCTTTCTACATTCCACATACAACAGATGTTATGTGATATTTCTCCTGTGTGTTACTTACTGTATGACAGCCTCTAGTTCCATCCATGTTGCTGCAGATGGCATTGTTTCATTCTTTTTAATGGCTGAGTAGTATTTAATTGTACACATACCGCATCTTCTTTATCCTTTCCTCTGTGAGTGATCATTTAGGTGGCTTCCATGTCTGGGCTGTTGTAAACAGTGCTACCGTGAACGCTGCGGTGCATCTGTCTTTTAGAATACTGATTTTTCCTGATAAATGCCCTGGAGTGGGACTGCTGGATCGTATCGTACATAGTTCCATACATAGTTTTTTAAGGAACCTCTATATTCTTCTTCATCATGGTTGTACCCATTTACATTCCCACCTGTAGTGTAGGAAAGGTCTCTTTTCTCCGCATCCTCTCCAGCATCTATTGTTTGTAGATTTTTTGATGATGGCCATTCTGACCTGTGTGAGGTTGTATCTCATTATAGTTTTGATTTCCATCAGTTAGTTATATTCTGCATCTTTTATGTGCTCTGGGCCACTTGTATTTCTTTTCTAGAGAAACGTTTTTTTAGTTTTTTGCTAATTTTTAAATTGTGTTGTCGACATCTTTTACCTATTCTGGATATTAATCCCATAGTCAGTCTGTGGGTTTGCAAACATTTTTTGCCATTCTCTTGCTTGTCTTTTCACTCTTTTGAGAATGTCCTGTGATGCATGAAGATTTATTTTTTTGAAAGCCAGTGTATCTATTTTTCATTGTTTTCTATGCTTTTGGTATCATATTTAGTGAACTCTGAACAAAGCCAAGGTCATGGAGATGTTCACATAATGTTTTTTCTACATAACTGTAGGTTCAATTCAGTTCTGTTGCTCAGTTGTGTTCAACTGTTCGCAACTCCATGAATCGCAGCATGCCAGGCCTCCCTGTCTATCACCAACTCCCGGAGTTTACCTAAACCCATGTTCATTGAGTTGGTGATGCCATCCAGCCATGTCATCCTCTGCTGTCCCCTTCTCCTCCTGCCCTCAATCTTTCCCAGCATCAGGGTCTTTTCAAATGAGTCAGCTCTTCGCATGAGGTGGCCAAAGTACTGGAGTTTCAGCTTCAACATCAATCCTTCCAATGAACACCCAGGACTGATCCCCTTTAGGATGGACTGGTTGCATCTTCTTGCAGTCCAAGGGACTCTCAAGAGTCTTTACAACACCACAGTTCAAAAGCATCAATTCTTTGGCACTCAGCTTTCTTTATAGTCCAACTCTCACATCCATACATGATCACTGGAAAAACCATAGCCTTGACTAGATGGACCTTTATTGACAAAGTAATGTCTCTGCTTTCTAACATGCTGTCTAGGTTGGTCATAACTTTCCCTCCAAGGAGTAAGCGTCTTTTAATTTCATGGCTCCAGTCACCATCTGCAGTGATTTTGGAGCCCAAAAAATAAAATCAGCTACTGTTTCCACTGCTTCCCCATCTATTTCTCATGAAGTGATGGGACCAGATGCCATGATCTTAGTTTTCTGAATGTTGAGCTTTTAGCCAACTTTTTCACTCTCCACTTTCACTTTCATCAAGAGGCTCTTTAGTTCCTCTTTGCTTTCTGCCATTAGGGTCATGTCATCTGTATATCTGAGGTTATTGGTATAGCTCCTGGCAATCTTGATTCCAGCTTGTGCTTCATCCAGCCTGGTATTTCACATGATGTACTCCGCATATAAGTTAAATAACCAGAGTGATGATGTTCAGCCTTGTTGTACTCCCTTGCCAATTTGAACCAGTCTGTTGTTCCATGTTTGGTTCTAACTGTTGCCTCTTCACCTGCACACAGGCTTCTCAGGAGGCAGGTAAGTTGGTCTGCTATTCCCATCTCTCTAAGTGTTTTCCATGATAGGTTTGTTTTCTATATCTGTGACTCTAATTCTGTTTGTAAAGAAGTTCATTTGTACCAACTTCTTAGATTTTGCCTATAAAGTGATATCATAAGGTAGGTACTTGTCATTTCTGTTTGACTTAATCACTGACTATAAGAATCTCTTGGTTTATTTATGTTGCTGCAAATGATATTATTTTGCTCATTTTTACTGCTGGGTAATACTCCATTGTATATATGTACCACTCCTTCATTGGTCTGTTGATAGATGAGTTGCTTCCACGTCTTGGCTATTGTAAACCTGCAGTGAACCCTGGGATGCATGTATGTTTTGAATAATGGTTTTCTCTGGAATATGCCCTGGAGTGTTATTGTGGGATCATGTGGTATTAATAATTCTGTATATAGTTTTTTAAGAAACCGCTGTATTATTCTTCATCATGGTTGTACTCATTTATATTCCTGCCAATAGTGTAGGAGCATTCTCTTTTCTCTGCACCATTTCTAGCCTTTATTTTTTGTAGATGTTTTGATGATGGCCATTCTGACCTTGTTGTTCAATTGCTCAGTTGTGTCCAACCCTTTGCGACCCATTGGACTGCAGCATACCAGGTTTCCCTGTACTTCACTGTCTGCTGGAGTTTGCTCAGACTCATGTCCATTGAGTCAATGATGCCATCCAACCATCTCATCTTCTGTTGTCCCCTTCTCTTCCTGCCCTCAATCTTTCCCAGCATCAGGGTCTTTTCCAGTGAGTCAGCTATTCACATCAGGTGGCCAAAGTACTCGAGCTTCAGCATCAGTCCTTCCAGGAAATAATGAAGGTTGATTTCCTTTAGGGTTGACTCATTTGCTCTCCTTGCTGTCCAAGGGACTTTCAAGAGTCTTCTCCAGCACCGTAGTTCGAACGCATCAGTTCTTTGGCCCTCAGCTTTCTTTATGGTCTAAATCTCATATCTGTACATGACTACTGGAAAAACCATAGATTTGACCAGATGTACCTTTGTTGGTAAAGTGACGTCTGTGCTTTTTAATACAGTGTCTAGGTATCATAGCTTTTCTTCCAAGGAGCAGGCATCTTTTAATTCATGGCTGCAGTCAGCATCCACAGTGATTTTGGAGCCCACAAAAATAAAATCTGTCATTATTTCCATTTTCCCCCCATCTGTTTGCCACAAAGTGATGGGACTGGATGCCATGTTCTTCATTTGTTTTGGTCTTGAGTTTTAAACCAGTTTTTCACATTCCTCTTTCACCTTCATCAAGAGGCTCTTTATTTAGTTCCTCCTTGCTTTCTGCCGTTAGGGTGGTGTCATCTGCATATCTGAGGTTATTGATATTTCTCCCGGCAATGTTGATTCCAACTTGTGCTTCATCCAGCTCGGCATTTCACATGATGTACTCTGCATATAAGTTAAATAAACAGGGTGACAATATACAGCCTTGACGTACTCCTTTCTCAGTTTTGAACTAGTCTGTTGTTCTATGTCCAGTTCTCACTGTTGCTTCGTGACCTGTATACAGGTTTCTCAGGAGGCAGGTAAGGTGGTCTGGCATTTCTGTCTCTTTTAGAATTTTCCACAATTTGTTGTGACCCACACAGTCAGAGGGTTTACTGTAGTCAGTGAAGCAGAAGTAGATGTTTTTCTGGAATTCTCTTTCTTTTTCTATAATGGATATTGGAAATTTGATCTCTGGTTTCTCTGCCTTTTCTAAATCCAGCTTGTACATCTGGAATTTCTTGGTTTACATACTGTTGAAGCCTAGTTTGAAGGATTTTGAGCATTACCTTTTAGCATGTGAAATGAGTATAATTGTGTGGTAGTTTGAACATACTTTGGCATTGCCCTTCTTTGAGATTGGAATGAAAACTGACCTTTTCCAGTCCTGTGAGCTCTGCTGAATTTCCCAAATTTGTTGGCATATTGAGTGCAACACTTTAACAGCATCACCTTTTAGGATTTTAAATAGTTTGCCTGGAATTCCATCACCTTCACTAGCTTTGTTTGTAGTAATGCTTCCTAAGACCCTTCCTAAAAGAGTCTGTTGTAAATAGCATATGTGTATATGGGTCTTATTTTTGTATCCATTCAGCCAATTTATGTTTTTTGGTTTGAGCATTTAATCCTTTTACATTTAAGGTAATTATCAATATGTATGCTTTTAATGCCATTTTGTTGTTAGATTTATTTCTGAAGATTTTTTTTTCTTCCTTTCTTCTTTTGTTCTTTTCTCTTGTGATTTAATGTCTATCTTTACTGTTGTATTTGGACTACTTTTCCTTTTTTGAGTCTGTATCTTTTGTAGATTTTGTGTGTGTGTGTGATTTCCCCGAGGTTTTGATATAGCAGTCTACATATGCACAAGAGTGTTTTAAGTTGCTGGTCTCTTAATTTCCAATATCCCTCATTTGCACTCTCCTCTCTTCTAGGTTTATAGTTTGATATCAGCTTGGTATAGGAATGATTTCCTACCTTTACTTTGTTTACAGTGAGCTTTCCCGTTTTGTAATTTTCCTGATTCTCGTTGTCCGCCCTTTATTTTCTGCCTAAAGAAGTTCCTTTAACATTTGTTGTAAGGCTGGTTTGGTGGTATTGAATTCTCTTAGCTTATGCTTGTCCGTAAAGCTTTTGATTTCTCCATTGAATTTGAACGAAAGCTTTGCTGGATAGAGTATTCTTGGCTCTAGATGTCTCCCTTTTATCACTTTAAATATATTGTGCCATCCCTTCTGGCCTCCAGAGTTTCTGCTGAAAAATCAGCTGATAACTCTGGGGGAGTTCCCTTGTATGTTATTTGTTGCCTTTTGTTTTTAATATTTTTTTGTCTTTAACTTTTGTCTGTTTTATTAATATGTATTGGGGTGTTTATGGTCCTCCTTGGGTTTATGTTATATGGGATTCTTTCTGGACTTAGCTGATTATTTTCTCATGTTAGGAGACTTCTCAGCTATAATCTCTTCATATATTCTCAGTCCCTTTCTCTCTCTCCTCCTTCGGGACCCTATAAAGCGAATGTTGGTATATTTAATATTATCCCAGAGATTTCTGAAACTGTCTTCATTTCTTTATTTTTTTCTTTTTCTGTTCCATGGCTGTGATTTCTATCATTCTGTCTTTCTGCTCACTTCTTCTGACTCAGTTATTCTGCTATTGATTTCTTACAGTGTATTTTTCATTCCAGTTATTGTATTGTTTTCATCTCTGTTTGTTCTTTAAATCTTCTAGCTCTTTGTTAAACATCTTTTGTATTTTAATGATCTATGCCTCCATTCTTTTTCCGAGATTTTGAATCATGCTTACTATCGTTACTCTAAATTCTTATGCCCTGGTGGCTCAGAGTAAAGTATCTGCCTACAGTGGGGGAGACTTGGGTTTGATCTCGGGGTTGGGAAGATCCTCTGGAGAAGGAAATGAAAAGCCACTCCAGAATTCTTGCCTGAAGAATTCCATGGACAGAGGAGCCTGACAGGCTACATACAGTCCATGGGGTCGCAAAGAGTCAGACAAGGTTGAGCAGCTCACACTTTAGCATCTTTAAATTCTTCTTCAGGTTGGTTGCCTATCTCCACTTCATTTAGTTGTTCTTGTGGGGTTTTATCCTGTTCTTTGCCTGGAATGAGTTTATTTTCATGTTTTAAGGGTTGAGGTTGAAGGCTGAGGGCTCTCTGGTTCATACTTGCCCTCCTCTTGGTGACTTTCCCTCGTTCCTCACATGCTACCCTGCAGGACTGGGCAGGAGGGAAGAGCCCATGAGTGGTCATCTGTAGTGAGTATTCACTTGAGCTGCCACCTGCTTGGGCCACAGTGAGGACAGCCTCTCTTAAATTCTAGGCAAACTCTCCTGGTCTGCAGCTCTGGGAGGAAAGTCTGCAGCTTAGCGCCAAAGCCAAATAAGAGCAACATTGGGTTGTTTGTCAGTATATTTATGTTCTTAACCCTTAACGGGGCTTCCCAGCTGGCACTAGTGGTATAGAATCTGCCTGCCAGTGCAGGAGACACAAGAGAGGCAGGTTCCACCCCTTGGAGTAGGAAATGGCAACCCACTGTAGTATTCTTGACTGGAAAATTCCATGGAGAAAGGAGCCTGGCAGGCTGCAGTCCATTGGGTTGCAAACAGTCAGAGATGGCTGAGCCACACACGCACAACCCTTAGCATATCAGAGGTAGTTGGGGTGATATACACAAGACAGCTTGAACATCTTGTATATATACAAGAAACATCTATAAGTTAATAAGTAAAAGACAACACAGAAAAACAGGAATAAAATCACAGCAAGCAAGTCAGAGCTAGAGGAAACCATTGAGATCATTGTATCTGAACTGCATATTGAACAGACAGACCTCGAGGGCCCAAATATGGGGGAACTTGGCCAAAGTCACCCACTGACTCAAGGCCACATGGTTCCAGGACCTGGACTGGGGCTCTCTCTGTGCTGCCCTATAGTTCATAGAACTGCTCTGAGCAACTTTTGGGTGGGCAGTGGCCTTCCATGCCCATCCCTGGGCCTTGAGGCAGGTGGGCTGGGCTGAGCTGCCTGTGCTTGGGCTATAGGTACTGATGCTGAGGATGCGGGGGATGACCTGCTACTGTCATACGTGAAGGAGTTCTGGTGGTTCCCCCACATGTGGAGCCACATGCAGCCCCACCTTTTCCACAACCAGTCTGTGCTGGCTGAGCAGATGGCCCTGAACAAGAAGTTCGCTGTCGTGAGTAAGATTCCCTACAGGGCAGAGCTGGGTGGGCTTGGGGCTGGACTGGGGGTCAGAACTGCCGGCCTCCCGCTGCTTTTGCAGTTCCATGTGACAGCTTTTTATTAACATCTTTATAGCCACTGTCTCATTGAAGACTCATTGATACCCAAGAGCCCGGTGTCTTGATAGCATCATTTTAGATAAGAAACCGAAGCTTGGGGAGGCCACCCCAGCTTATAAGAGGTTTAACCAGAACTTAAACGCAGGACTGTTCTTCCGGAGCCAAGCTCTTGTCTTGAGGCTAGACTAGGAGCCCTGGGCAGCTGGAGGAGGTGCCCAGCAAGGAGAGAATAAGGCCTGGTGCTAGTGCCCCCTGAGCTACCAGCCAGTCATAGAGACCATGAAGGCAGAAGGGTGCCCATCCTTGCTTCTCACTCCTGGAGCAGGAGGAAGTGAACACTGGGCTGAGAGCTGAAGTCCCAGCTCGGCCGGTGCTTTCCTCCAAGACTCTGGGCCCCGAGCCTCAGCTTTCCCATGTGCACCTCGAGGTCTCGGACCTGCTGTCCTGCCATCCTAGTCTCTGACTTCTCTCCCCTGCCCTCCAAAGGGGAAGTAAGGCCCAGAGGAGCAGGAACCCTGTGCTCACCCTGCCCTGGCCCTCCTCTCCCCAGGAGCATGGCATTCCCACAGACATGGGGTACGCGGTGGCACCCCACCACTCGGGCGTGTACCCTGTGCATGTGCAGCTCTACGAGGCTTGGAAGCAGGTGTGGAACATCCGCGTGACCAGCACGGAGGAGTACCCCCACCTGAAGCCAGCCCGCTACCGTCGTGGTTTCATCCACAATGGCATCATGGTGAGTGCAGCCCGGAGCCTGAGAGGCAGGATTTGGGGCACCTGGTTAGGGGTTTCTGCTGTCCCCTCTGTCACCTGAGGCTCTCTATCTCAGGGAGGGAGGAGGCCAGTCTGCCTCTTTAGTGAGCGACTCTTATGCTTTTGTGACAGGATCAGGTGGCTGAACATTTTTTAAGAGGCCTCTGATGAGGCCCTGGGACAGGCCTTTGTCTCATCCATTTGTTGGCTTACGTGAAATGTGTCTTTCCCTTTTTTACACACTGGGAATACTGAAATCCACAAAGTCAACAGAAGTCCCCACCTTTGTAGACCTGACATTCTAGTGACAGGAGACAGTGCATTCATGACTGTGTAAAGTATGTAATGGTCAGATGGTATAAGTGCTGTGGAGAAGAGTCAAGCAGGGGGATGGAGAAAGGGTGGGCTCAGAAGAGGAGAGGGCTTCCCAGGTGGTGCTAACCTACCTGCCGGTGCAGGGAGACGTAAGAGGCTTTGATCCCTGGGTTGGGAAGATCGCTGGAGGAGGGCCTCACAAGCCAGTCCAGCATTCTTTTCTGGATAATCCCATGGACAGAGGAGCCTGGAGGGCTATGGTCCATAGGAATTGCAGAGTCGGTCATGACTGAAACGACTTAGCATGCATGCGGGAAAAGAAGAAACTTTAACAAGATAGTTAGGGAGAGCCTTTTGGGGATGGAACCATGCTGCTACATGAGGAAGAGCATGTATGGCAGAGAAAACAAGCGCAAAGGCCATGAGGCAGGCTTGTGCTGGTGGTTTTGAGGACCAACCAACAGGCGACTGTGGCTGGAAGACAAGTTGGGAGGTGGCAGGTGATGAGGTCAGAAGGGTGATTGGTGGACCGGGTCATGTAGGGCAACTAACACCCCTGGATGGGCTTGAGCTTTAGTCTGTGGTGGGGGGGTTTTGCGTGGAGTGCTCTGATGACCTGACTCATAAATTAAAAGGATTTCCATCATTCTGGCTGCTAGGGGGTAAAGTGGGGAGCAGGTGGAGGCTGCTGCAGTCTTCCGGTTGAGGTGCAGTGGCCTGGCCCAGGGTGCAGTGCTGGAATGTGTTCAGATTCTGGACTTAGTAGTTAGAGCATACATGAACTGCTGATGAGTTGGACATAGCATATAAGAGAGAGAAAGATTACTCCCAGTTTTTGACCTCAGCCACTGGAGTGGCTAGATAGTTCTCATCAGTCCAGATGGGCAGCTATGGAAAGGCTAGAGTCACACCTCCATCCATCCGGCCACTGACCTCCTCCTTTCAGGCATTCCTACTGACCCTGGGGATGAAGGTGGTGACGGAGAGGGTGGATCACATAAGAAACAGCTAAATCAGTGCACAACCGAGAGTGCCATGAGGCAAGTGCTAAAGCCAGGAGAGGAGTCACAGAGCGTGCCTGGGCGTGCTGCTCTAGAGAGGGAAGGGGCCCTTGCTGGGCACACAGGCCAGGTTGCCAGAAAGATTCTCCCTTGCCAGTCCCTATTACCTTGGAGTCTGTTCACTTCGTACAGAGAAATGTGAAAAGTATTTACGTGTGTAAACTGGCAAGGCCAGGTGGGCTCACTTGGGGGACTGTCACAGGCTGCAGACGTTCTTTGGTGGGGAAGATCCCCAAGGGTGGGGGCTGTGTGGTCACATAGGAGGCTGCCTCTCTGGCAGGACTCTGCCTGCCACCATCTGGACCTGGAGAAGCCATAGCTCCTCTCCCGCCCCATCTCTAGGTCCTCCCGCGGCAGACCTGCGGCCTCTTCACACACACCATCTTCTACAACGAGTACCCGGGTGGCTCCAGTGAGCTGGACAAGATCATCAATGGGGGCGAGCTCTTCCTGACCGTGCTCCTGAACCCTGTGAGTGCTCCCCAGCCCTTGGCTGGGGTGAGGAGGGGCAGCTGGACCGCCATCCCTGGGGGAGGGTGGGAGCAGGTGTGCAGCTGGGAGTTAGAAAACCCGCATTCCAGCCCTGACCCTGTCCCCACCTGCTGTGTGACCTTGGCAGAGAATCTGAGCACCCTTTGTTTCCTTTTATCATCTTACACTTCTGTACAATAGTGTTGGCATTTTTCCCCATGTTCTTTTTCCAATCCTTGTGTGTGTATAAATATATAAATATTGCATATTAAAATATATAATAAACTGAATATGTTAAACTATATATCACTATCTGTATACATTTATATATATGTACTGATAGATAAAGTTTAAAAGGCACTTGCTATAGATGTAGAGTGCATTTTAAACTTTTCACCTCTTTTCCTGGGCCTCTCTTTCCTTATCTGTAAAATGGAAATAATCATCCATGCTTTGATAATGTTAGATAGATATCAAGTGGTGGTGGTATCAGCTTTGTGGGGTAACCGTGTATTCCTATGGTTCATGTACTCCCTCACCTTCCTGCCAAAAAAGTACGAAAGAGCACCCATGTGTCTGCACAGGAGGTCAGCTTCCCTTTCGGGGCTGCTGTGCTTGGTGTCAGACTGGATTCACCTGGTGCACCTAGTCCAAGGTCACGTGGCAAGTTGACCGATGGCCCTGGTGAACCGTGGACTGGTCATCGAGTGGCACCATAAGCTTAAGCAAGGCCAGCGGGTCAGAAGTCGGGGTGAAGGTAGTGAAGGGGGCTCAGAGGCTGACAGCCCCTGCCTCCCATCTTCCTCCCTGGAGCAGATCAGCATCTTCATGACACACCTGTCCAACTACGGGAATGACCGCCTGGGCCTGTACACCTTCAAGCACCTGGTGCGCTTCCTGTACTCCTGGACCAACCTCCGGCTGCAGACGCTGCCCCCGGTGCAGCTGGCCCAGAAGTACTTCCAGATCTTCTCCGAGGAGAAGGACCCACTCTGGCAGGTGAGTGGGGTGGGTGGCCTGGATACCTCGCTGCAGGGAGGCAAGGCCCAGCACCCACAGGCCTGCCCTCCAGGCACAGGCTCAGGGACTCGGTCCTCAGGCCCGCATGCTCTCTCGAGTGTAAACTCAGCTGTACACTTGCTCACCAGCGGGGGCACTGTCACTTGTTCTTGTGCACATGAGACTTCCCATGCAGAACCTATGTGAATGCACACTCACACACAGCCTGTGAAAAACAGCGTCATGGGACTGCAGGTGGACATGGTATAAATGAGTGTGGGAAGCAGCTGCTGGCCTGCCTGGATTCAGTCTGTTACGTCCCTTCTCACTCCAGTAGGCTCTGAGCCCGGGAAAGGGGGCCAGTCAGAGAGCTTAAGGGACAGTCCTTCGGGAAGTCCGCCCCAGTTGTTCAGTTGCTCATTTGTGTCCAAGTCTTTGCAACCCCATGGACTGTGGCATGCCAGGCTTCCCTGTCCTTCGCTGTCTCCTGGAGTTTGCTCAAACTCACGTCCATTGAGTCAATGGATGATGCCTTCCAACCATCTCATCCTCTGTCGCCCCCTTCTCCTCCTGCCCTCAATCTTTCCCAGCATCAGGGTCTTTTCTGATGAATCTGCTCTTCGCATCACATGGCCAAAGTATTTGAACTTCAGCATCAGTCATTCCAATGAGTATTCAGGACTGATTTCCTTTAGGATTGACTGGTTTGATCTCCTTGCAGTCCAAGGGACTCTCAAGAGTCTTTTCTAGCACCACAGTTCAAAAGCATCAATTCTTTGGCTCTCAGCCTTCTTTATGATCCAGCTGTCACATTCGTTCATGAATACTGGAAAAACCATAGCTTTGACTGTATGGACCTTTGTTGCAAAGTGATGTCTCTGTCGTTTAACACACCGTTAGGTTTGTCATGATTTTCTCCCAAGGAGCAAGCATCTTAATTTCATGGCTGCAGTCACCATCCACAGTGATTTTAGACCCCAAGAAAATAAAGTCTGTTTCTGTTTCCATTTTTTCCCCTATCTATTTGCCATGAAGTGATGGGACTGGCCATGAAATTAAAAGACGCTTACTCCTTGGAAGAAAAGTTATAACCAACCTAGATAGCATATTCGAAAGCAGAGACATTACTTTGCCGACTAAGGTCCATCTAGTCAAGGCTATGGTTTTTCCAGTGGTCATGTATGGATGTGAGAGTTGGACTGTGAAGAAGGCTGAGTGCCGAAGAATTGATGCTTTTGAACTGTGGTGTTGGAGAAGACTCTTGAGAGTCCCTTGAACTGCAAGGAGGTCAGCCCTAGGATTTCTTTGGAAGGAATGATGCTAAAGCTGAAACTCTAGTACTTTGGCCACCTCATGCGAAGAGTTGACTCATTGGAAAAGACTCTGATGCTGGGAGGGATTGGGGGCAGGAGGAGAAGGGGATGACAGAGGATGAGATGGCTGGATGGCATCACTGACTCGATGGACATGAATCTGAGTGCACTCCGGGAGTTGGTGATGGACAGGGAGGCCTGGTGTGTTGCGATTCATGGGGTCGCAAAGAGTTGGACGCTACTGAACTGAACTGAACTGATGGGACTGGATGCCTTGATCATTATTTTTTGAATGTTGAGTTTTAAGTCAGCTTTTTCACTCTCCTCTTTTACCTTCATCAAGAGGCTTTTTAGTGCCTCTTTCCTTTCTGCTGTTAGGGTGGTGTCATCTGCATATCCCAGCAATCTTGATTCCAGCTTATGCTTCATCCAGCCCTGCATTTTGCGTGATATACCCTACATGTAAGTTAAATAAGCAGGGTGACAATGTACAGCCTTGACGGACTCCTTTCCCAGTTTTGAACCATTCCATTGTTTCATGTCCAGTTCTAACTGTTGCTTGTTGACCTGCGTACAGGTTTCTCAGGAGGCAGGTTAGGTGGTCTGGTATTCCCATCTCTTTCAGAATTTTCCACAGTTTGTTGTGTTCCACACAGTCAAAGGCTTAGTGTAGTCAATAAAGCAGAAGTAGATGTTTTTCTGGTTTTTCCTTTTCTTTTTCTATGATCAACAAATGTTGGTAATATGATCTCTGGTTCCTCTCCTTTTCTAAATCCAGCTTGTACATCTGGAAGTTCTTGATTCATGTACTGTTGAAGCCTAGCTTGAGGGATTTTGAGCATTGCATTGCTAGCCTGTGAAATGAATGCAATTGTGCGGGAGTTTGAACATTGTTTGGCATTGTGCTTCTTTGAGATTGGAATGGAAACCAACCTTTTCCAGTCGTGTGGCCCCTGCTGAGTTTTCCAAATATGCTGGCATTTTGAGTGCAGGATTTTAACAGCATCATCTTTTAGGATTTAAAATAGCTCAGCTGGAATTCCAAGACCTCCACTAGCTTTGTTCATAGTAATGCTTCCTGAGGCCCACTTGACTTCACATTCCAGGATGTCTGGCTCTACATGGGTGATCACACCATTGTGGTTATTGGGTCATTAAGATCTTATTTGTACAGTTCTGCGTATTCTTGCCACCTCTTCTTAATATCTGTTGCTTCTATTAGGTCCATACCATTTCTGTCCTTTATTGTGTCCATCTTTGCATGAAATGTTCCCTTGATATCTCTAATTTTCTTGAAGAGATCTCTAGTCTTTCCCATTCTATTGCTTTCCTCTATTTCTTTGCATTGTTCACTTAAGGCTTTGTTATCTCTCCTTGCTATTCTTTGAAACTCTGCATTCAGGTGGGTGTATCTTTCCTTTTCTCCTTTGCCTTTCCCTTCTCTTCTTTTCTCAGCTGTTTATAAGGCATCCTCAGACAACCATTTTGCCTTTTTGCATTTCTTTTTCTTGGGGATGGTTTTGATCACTCTCTCCTATACAGTGTTACAAGCCTCTATCCATCGTTCTTCAGGCACTCTGTCAAATCTAATCCCTTAAATCTATTTGTCACTTCCACTGTATAATCATAAGGGATTTGATTTAGGTTATATCTGAATGGCCTAGTGGTTTTCCGTACTTCTTCAACTTAAATCTGAATTTGTCAATAAGGAGTTCATGATCTGAGCCACAGTCAGCTCCTGGTCTTGTTTTTGCTGCCTGTATAGAGCGTCTCCATCTTTGGCTGCAAAGAGTATAATCAATCTGATTTTGATATTGACTTTCTGGTGATGTCCATATGTAGAGTTGTCTCTTGTGTCGTTGGCAGAGGTTGTTGGCTATGACCAGTGTGTTGTCTTGGCAACTCTGTTAGCCTTTGCCCTGCTTCGTTTTGTACTCCAAGGCCAACCTTGCCTGTTACTTAAGGTGTGTCTTGACTTCCTGCTTTTGCATTACACTTCCCAGTGATGAAAAGGACATCTCTTTTTGGTGTTAGTTCTATAAGATCTTGTAGGTCTTCATAGAACTGTTCAAGTTCATCTTCTTCAGCATTAGTGGTTGGGGCATAGGCTTGGATTACTGTGATGCTGAGTGGTTTGCCTTGGAAATGAACTGAGACCTTTCTGTTGTTTTTGAGACTGCACCTAAGTACTGCATTTTAGACTCTTTCTTTGACTGTGAGGGCTACTCCATTTCTTCTAAGGGATTCTTGCCCACAGTAGTAGATATAATAGTCATCTGAATTAAATTCGCCCATTCCCATCACTTTAGTTCACTGACTAAGATGTCGATGTTCACTCTTGCCATCTCCTGCTTGACCATGTGCAGTTTACCTTGATTCATGGACCTAATGTTCCAGGTTCCTGTGCAATATTGTTCTTTACTGCATCAGACTTTAATTTTACCACCAGACACTTCTGCAGCTGAGCATCATTTCCACTTTGGCTATCTGCCCCAGTGGGGACTGTCAAAAACTAGGAGCAGAAGCTTGAATTGATGGTCTCACAGTTCAGACCAGGTGTCCACAACCTAGCTTTTAAGTCAGTATGGCCTGGCCTGTGGTCTGTTTTTGTAAATAAAGTTTTATTGGAACATGGCCATGCTCATTCTTGTACATACTGTCTGTGACTACTTTCAAGCTCCAATAGCAAAGACTGGATAGTACCCAAGCCTAAAATATTTAATAAACATTTCAAAAGATTTACTATACTTCATAAAGTTTTCTGACCTCTTGCTGAGCTTTTAAATTCAACAGTAGGAGCCTGTGAGCTCCTGTTATGCGCCAAGTGCTGGGGTGAGCATTTTCTAAGGCTTTGTCTGGGAGTGGGAGACTGACCAGAAATCATTGCTGCCTACCAGTAGCTCAGTGTCCTGAGGTGGGGTGTGACAAGGACACGTGTCGTTACGCTTGTCACTCAGGGCTGTAAGAGCCACACGTCCATGTGCAGTGGGAGTCTGGAATCCACTCACGGAGTCCGTTCTCCCGCCCCGCCCTGACATCTCTTCCACTGTCGTTTCAGGATCCCTGCGAAGACAAGCGCCATAAGGACATCTGGTCCAAGGAGAAGACGTGTGACCGCTTCCCAAAGCTCCTCATCATTGGCCCCCAGAAAACAGGCAGGTCTCTCCACTCTTGACCAGCTTCCCTTACTGTCTTGACAGCTTCCCCTGCTGTCCCAGCCACACAATTCTGGAGACCGTCATGCCCTGGTCCCACTCTCCAGTAATCTACACGCTCTTTCCCAGGAAGTGGGACTGAAGCTGGGGTGACCATGAGTTGCCCATCAGTGTGGAGGTGGGAAGGGTAGAGGTTGGGCATTGAATTCTCCTGTTGTGAATCACAGCCTCAGGGAGCTCTCTTGGTGTCCTCTTGGGAGTTTGGGTCCAAGCAGAGAAGCCCAGATCAGATGCTTTGCAAGACTGAGCAGTGCTTGGCAAAACTGGGTCAGGGCAAAGAGACCGTGACAAGTTAGGACTGTTTGCAGTGGTGACATGCACACTACATGGTATGGATGGCTGTTCCCATGTTACAGACAAACACTCCTGGCTCACAGAACTTGTCACTTTCTCTAACACATTTAGTTAGAAGATGGCATATCCAGGTCTGGAACTCTGGTCTCTGTGCCCCCAAAATATATACTCTGAACCACCGAACTCTGAGGTCTCTTCTCTTCTGAAACCTCTCATTAAAGCATGTTAACTGTAGATCCGTGTAGGAAAGGAATGGACCCTCTAAAGGGAGAGGGTCAGCCCTGTACTGTTGAATGGGGAGGGAGTGTGAGTGAAGGAAGGGCACTCAAAGAGGAGGCATCTGGGCCAGATTTCTTAGCCCTTCAGGAATTTCCCAGCAGGCTGGTGAGTCTGGAACTCCCTTGTCCTTGAGTTCCTCCCAAGTGCCAGAGAGGACTGAAGCCCAGGGCTTGAAGGGGCCAGCAGAAACCGTCTTCTTCTGGGGTTTTGAGGGGACAGTAATCAAGTGGATGTGAATGCCGGAGTACAGTGCTGAGGATTCTGAGGCCAAGTCTTTGTGATGAAGAGTGCTGTGATGGGCTAGTGATGTCTGCAGTGGATTCAAGAGTTGGGGCGCCCACCTGTAAGCTCTGTATTTGCCTGTCCTGAGTTTAGTGTGTTTCCCTCATGGTAGAGACGAAGAAACTAAACCCAGAGAAGAGAAGGGACTTTTCCAGTGTCTCCCAGTGAGTAACGGAGAGCCAGGACCAGAACTCAGGATTTCAGACTGTCTTTTCCCTGGGGGCCTGGGCCCAGGTCTCACCCGCCTTCCTTCCCTGCAGGTACCACGGCCCTCTATCTGTTCCTGGGCATGCACCCTGACCTCAGCAGCAACTACCCCAGCTCTGAGACCTTTGAGGAGATCCAGTTTTTTAACGGCCACAACTATCACAAAGGCATCGACTGGTGAGTGGGTCTTTCTGTCAGCAGTGGGACAGGACGGCCGCCATGGAGGCTGCCAAGGAGGAGGTCTGCTGAGGCCACAGCAGGAAGCAGCTGGCGCTTGCTCACACGCAGCCAGTTCCTGTAAACAGGGACAGAGTGCGGTGACCCTTGAGTCATGATGTTGGAGCCTGCACACAGATGGGATGCTTGATGAGGAAGCCCTTTGCCCCTTTGTATTATTGCCTGGACTCGGAATACTAGACGTTAGAGTCCCTCCCCTTCCTTGCCTTCACGAGTCCAAGAAGAGAAGAGGGACACGCCTGAGGCCCTGAGAGCTGAGGACAGAGCAGGGGTTAAAAATCCAGGTGTTCTGACCGGAAAGCTGGCCCTTTCCACTGCGTGTGACTGACCGTGTAGCAGGAGGCGTTCTTGTGAGCCCTTCAGAGGTGGCTTGTTAGGTCTTCAGGGAGTCTCCTGGGAGCGTGGCTGGAGTTGCAGATTCCTACCAGAAGCGGTCACCAGAGGCTACCCCAGGGTGTGGGTGCTGGGGGGGGGGATGCTTCCACACTGTGTTTCTTATGTTTGCCTCTCTCTTATTTGTCTTTTCTAACCTTATACGTGTATTGTTTATTATTATTTTTATGTCTGTGGTTTACCTGAGTAGAGGCCTCATGGGCATTATTCTGTTTTCTGGTATTTCTCTGTGTATTTCCAGCAGCCTCTTTCTGTTTCTTCCTTCCAATCATCTGTCAGGCAATCTAGCTGTCTTTTTCTCTCTCTGATACTGCCACAATCTCTTATCTAAAATCCATTGTAACCAGATGCATGATTGGAAGTCACCTCTTTCTGGATTTAGAGGGACATAGCATATTTAACAGCACCTTCACCAAGGTCTGGGGCAGCACCCATTAGCAAGTTTATTAATATATCTGTAGCAAAGTATGTGAACATTTATGCCAAGTAAGATTCTGAAGTCAGGGTTTGCTGCCGGATGGCTTTGCTACAGACTTAGCGAAAAAGCTTCTTTCTCAGAGCTTTCTCCCTTTAGGTATAACCAACAATGAACTGTGAACGTAAAGGTGCTATTTTGTAAAGAAATTTTGGAAATGTCAGAGAACTAGCAATTTCTCAGCTCCACTCCAAATATTTTGTTTGTAGGGGTACAGAAATCCCCCAGGCCCCCGGGTAACTCTGAAATCTGATAAATGGGTCCCTGGGACCACCCAGGAGAAACCTCGCCTCACAGGATAGAGTAGGGATCCTATGCCCTTAACTAAGACGGGCTCTGTGGGCTTTGGTTCCCAGAAACTTCCGAAGCTGTAGCTCCGTCTTGCGTGAGTAGGTGCCCCTGGGAGGGTCTGGAGTGTTTATTTTCTTTTCTGAGGGGCCCTCAACCTAGAGGTGATCTCAGAGGACTGGTGTGGACAGTCAGTCTGGGCGGGATGTGGGAGCTTCATCTGGGAAGCTGTGAGGTTCACCCATATGAGGCAGGTGGAGTGTGGGGGGACAGATGGTAGGCAGTCAGTCGCCTCCCCTCCTTGTCTGCTGGTCTACAGTAACAGCTTAGAAAGTACCATCAGGTCAGGAAGGAAACCCTGCAGCCTGGAGGCAGCAGAGGGCGTCCTTCCCCTCAGTGCTGGGGTTCCCGGGTCAGAAGCGTCCCCGCTCGCCCCCTAGTGGCAGTAAGGGTTAGGGCTCTGTCAGTTTCACCCTGGGAGCATCCCATTTAAGAAGAAAAGACGCAACCCCTTCCCATGCATACACACCTCCCCCTGCCCCCAGCCCCGCCACACACATCACACCCACAAGTCTTCAGATCCTCTTGATCCCGAGGTCTCCCCGAAAAAGCAACTGATTCATAAGGAGTCTGCCAGTGGCCACTCTGCCTCGGATCCTGGCAAGTAAGTCCTCGTTAGACCCAGAGCAGCGTGCCTGCTTGCGTTCTCACGTTCCACCCCTCAGTGAGCCTGGCCCTCCCGGCTGCGTTCCCCAGGCCCCTCCTCCTGAATCTTGCCTGTGAGCCCTCTTCTGTGGGCTTCCTGCAGGTACATGGAATTCTTCCCTATCCCCTCCAACACCACCTCCGACTTCTACTTTGAGAAAAGCGCCAACTACTTTGATTCGGAAGTGGCTCCCCGGCGGGCAGCTGCCCTGTTACCCAAGGCCAAGGTCCTGACCATCCTCATCAACCCAGCGGACCGAGCCTACTCCTGGTATCAGGTGAGCTGGGGAGGGGCCCTGGGCAGTGGCACGGGCTGTGTCCTCCACTCAGCCACTAATAAATATCAGCGAACACTTTTCCTGCGTCGTCTTTGTGCTCACCCTCAGCTGGCTCCTGCAGTGCACTGGTGGGTAAGAACAGGGTCCCCTCCACTGTGCTCCCAGCCCAGAGGAGGAGCCGGGCAGAAATCCATGCTGAGTCCCAGCCAGGTTACCTGCTCCCCCTCCCAGCTTCATCTGGGGACCTGCTCTGACTCTGATTCTCCAAGTAGAGGTGGAGGCTGGTTTTGTCTTGCTGAAGCCAGGATTTGGTGAATAGTGATCCAGGCTTCATGCTATCTGTGGCCGCCTCACTGGGCTCTGGGTGGGGCTGGGAATTCAGAGAGGGACAGAACACAGGACCTGCTATTCCTAGTGGAGGATGCAAATGCCTGATCAGGGAAGGAAGTTACCTGGACTGTGGTTTGTGTGAGGGAACGCAGCTTCTAGTTTCTACTTGATTGTGTAAGAACTAGAATTTCCTATAATATCAATGACCTGACTGAATTTTTTCTGAGCGCCTTTCCACTGGGCTTATAGGAAAGCTTAACCTCGGGTCTTTTGGGGGGTTTCCTCCCCTAGCTGCCAGTCTTGCTGGAATTATGCTTATGCCAGAGTGGGGGGCTTCCTGCTCTAGAGCTGGTCCTACTGTAGGCCTGGCCACTCTCTGAGCTTCCTCTCTGGGGCTTCATTGTGACCACAGGCTGGTAGGAGTCTGGGTGCAGATCCCCCAACAGACCTCTCTCCTCCTCTCCCTCCCAAACCTGGTTACCCTCCTTATCTGGTGTGCAACCCCACTCTTCCTCTCACTTATCTAGGACTTTCTGTCTATACCCCAGTATTCTTTCCTCTGGGCTTTGATCCCGGGGGAACAGAAGCCATTTCTCTTGCGTGCCCTGCTGCCCCCTACCCTGTGCCCCGGCAGTGAGCAGAGACTGACCATCTGTATTTATGGGGGGAGGAAAGAGGAAGGAGAGGGAGGCAGAGGGAAAGCAGCCCTGGGTGGAGGCATCCGGGTTCTGTCCTAATGCACCTCCTCCTCTAGAGGGCGGAGAGCTTTGTGTCTCCTCTCACAGGTTCATCAAGCTGGTGACTAGCTCAAGTTCATGTGCTGGCGTTTTGAACCCAGCTCCTCCAGGTCTAAGCCCCTGTTCTTTCTTCTGTCTATAGCTGAGGCGGGATAAGGAGAAGTGGGGCTGATTCCTCCCAGGACGGTCCAGGGAGGTCCAAGGAAGGGAAGGGAAGGATGATGGCCTGGCTCAGAGGGGAGATCAGGAGGAAGGGGGCCGTCCCCCAATTCCTGGCCCAGGCTGTGTGTGATGCTCAGTGAGGGTGTGGGGGCTCCTGAGGGTCACCCCTGGTGAACAGGCTCGTGATCTGTGGACGTTGGCACTCTGCAGATGCTGACTGCATAATGCCGGGGCATTATTTCAGGTGCTTCAAACCTGGTGTGTTCCCCTTTCCACTTCTTCCCCAGTCCTGGTTTAGTCTGCTTGGGCTGCCACAGCAAATATTATAGATTGGGTGGCTTAAACAGCAGCACTTTTTTCCCGCAGTCCTGGAGCCTAGAAATCTCAAGTCCAAGACTGAGGTACCAGTTGGTCTGGCTCCTGGTGAGAGCTCCCTTCCTGGCTTTTAGACAGCCACCATGTCACTGTGTCACGGCAAACCACCTCTGTAGTGTCTCTTTGTACCAGGGCACCAATCCTGTCACGGGCTCCGCCCGCCTGACTGCATCAAGGCTTGGAGCAGACATGTGTATCTGCCTGGTGTGTGAGCACATAGCTTTATTTTTATTGTATTTATGAACGATTACCTTTATTATCTTTATACGACAGCTGGTTCTAGTTTTCTGTCTGTGAAGGCAGTATTGAGTTTTATTTTGAAATGCATTTATGAGAATAAGATATGTCCACATAAAGACAATCCTGTTGATTTGGCATGCACAGGTGGGCATGGCAGAGACTACAGAGACGGTACGAGAGGACCAGCATTCGGAAGCTCTGACCTAGGCTGACCCCCATCTTGCAAAGATGGGGAAACTAGGGCTCCAGGGGGCTGTGACTTCCCTGAGGTCAAAGGGTAATGACAGGTAGAGCCAGATCTTGAGGCCAGGGCTCCTGGCTCCAGCTCGGTGTCCTGGCCACCTCCTAGTCACTGCCCCACAAAAGCCTCTCCCTTTGGTGCCTCCATGTGACACACTGACCCTCTCTCCCTGCTTGTCTGCAGCACCAGCGAGCCCACGATGACCCGGTAGCCCTGAAGTACACTTTCCATGAGGTGATCACTGCTGGGCCCGACGCATCCTTGAAACTGCGCACCCTCCAGAACCGCTGCCTGGTCCCTGGCTGGTACGCCACCCACATCGAGCGCTGGCTCAGCGCCTTTCACGCCAACCAGGTAGGCCTATCCCTGACCCTCGGGAGGGCAGCCATAGCACTGACTTGGGGCAGTTAGCTGAGGGCCTCAAGATCTCTTTTACCAGCGACAGGGCCAGAAATGCAGTCGTTGGACACTTAGGTCTTTGGGATCGTCAAAGGTTTCAGTCTTGTTTATCCCAGGCCCTTGTCCCATCACAGCAGGCTCTGTAACCCTAAGGGGACCCAGAAAGCCCTGGAATAGGCCCTGGGAGGGAGGGGAGAGCCCAGTTGGAGAGGTAAAGAGCCAGGTTGCTAAGGCATTTTAAGGAAACCCTTGGAAGGTTTAGGCAGGAGAGTGACATGTAGTCCAGAAACTTGGAGAGAGGCAGAGAGGGTGGTGTCGTAGGGGCAGGAGGGAAAGACAGGGTCTTGGTGATGGATTAAATGCTGGGAGAGGACGGTGTCAGTCAGAAGAAGGCAGGGAGCAAGACTGCCCAGGACTGAGGCACAAGGACGCCTCCTGTCTGAGGAGGAGGAGGAGGCACTCTACAGAGCGTAAGGTCCCCAACCCATAACTGTGGCTGCTGACCCAGAAGACTAGGGGCCTGTTGGCCACTGGAGTGAAAACAGGTTCAGATCACACACTTTTTTTTTTCCAGATTCTGGTCTTGGATGGCAAATTGCTGCGAACAGAACCTGCCAAAGTGATGGACACAGTGCAAAAGTTCCTTGGGGTGACAAACACCATTGACTACCATAAAACGCTGGCGTGAGTGTTATCTTGGCCTTTCAGCAGGGGGATGTTCTAAACAGGCACATGGGCCCAAAAGCCGGAGGCTGGAATGATTAGGAGAGAGACACAGATTAAAGTCAGCAAGTATGAGGAAGTATGCGTGGCCCTGATGGCAGTTTAGCAGAAAAGTTAATATGACTTGAGTCATATAAACAAAGGTATTGACTCAAGAAAAAGGGAGGTGATGACTCTGTTCTCTTCTGGTAGTTCTTCCCCTAGGGTGTTGTTTTCAATCTGGACTGAACATTTTCAGAATGTTTAAGTTAGACCAGCAGTGAGCAGCTCTAATACCCTTAAGGGTTTCTCAGCATTAGTTTATGACTTAAATATAATTTAAGGAAAAAGATACTATAAATATTGTCAACAGTTAATAATTTTCATCACGTAAAACCCAGTGCAAGGACACTGAGAATGCCCTCCCAAGGTGAATAAGTGCCAGCCTTTGTTGAGGGACTCAGGGCTGAGGAGGGGCTGTCTCTGAGGGTGAATCACAGACCCGTGACACACAGCTGGATGAGGGGGTCTCAGGAGGAGAAATAAAGTCTCATTCCCCAGCTACCTTCTCTGGAAAGCCCTGCAGCAAGAATATCGCCATCTCCCTACTTTGGAGGATGAAGGTAGAGAAAGAAAGTCAGTCCTTTGCTCTGAGGGTAGAGAGGAGCAGCAGCTAAGGGCATAGCTGTGGGAGCAGAGATGCCTGGGTGAGGATTCCAGACCCATTACTACTTTAACTGTGGAACTTTGGACTTGTGTCTTAGTTCTGTCAAGCCTCACTTTCCTCCTCTACAGGTTGGGGGTACAGATAATAATAATTCCTATCTCCCGAGGGCCACTATCTTGTGGAGCTCTTGGCTTAGTGCCCAGAATGTACTAATCTCAGTAAATGACAGCTGCCCTCAGCATCACCATGCCTGCCCTGTGACCCATTCAGAAACCCCCATCTCGCTCTCCTGCCAGAAGGAAACTCTGTTCTCCTGCTGTCCTAATGCCCAAGAATCTCCAGATAGTTGCTGATCTGGGACTGAATTCTGACATCACTATACCTCCCCTCCCGGTAACAGCACCTGCTCTCCCCAAAATACCCTGGAAGGCCCGCATGACTTCAGATTCTGAAGGCAGTCTTGCTTTGTCAGTTCTGGAGTTTACTAAACAACAGCAACTTTCTAGATATACACATGCTTAAACACAATTGTAGATAGAGCATTTCTTGATAAAGATTGAATTTATTAAAAAGCAAAAGAATCCCCACTAAACGTTCTTCTACTGGGTCTGGCCCCTGAGTTGGAGAGTGCCAGGAGGGTTTCCAGGCTGAGGAACGATGAAGGCTTTCCCCACCTCCACAGGTTTGATCCAAAGAAAGGATTCTGGTGCCAGCTGCTCGAAGGAGGAAAAACCAAGTGTCTAGGCAAAAGCAAGGGCCGGAAGTACCCGGAGATGGACTTGGATGTAAGTATCAGACATGCCGCCTATGGCAGGGGAATAAATGATGGGGCCCCATACTGGAGAGAAGCTTCTCTTTACCTGACACCCAGTGCTCAATGCATTGCCTTGACATTTCTTGGAAAGCTTTCTTAGGAGGAAACATGGGCTAGGATTTAACAACTCAGAGTTGATCTAGTTAAACAGTATTTCCTTTCGCAAGGGCTGAATGCTATGGGGCTTTGAGAATGAATCAGACATGTTCTTTGCCTTCAGGGAGTTCCTAGTCTAGGAGGAAAATGAGTCACATTTGCCAGTAAGTACAATACAAGGCAAGAAGCGCTTTGTGTAGTTAGGTGTGCACATGTGCGATGGGACTTCAGAACAAGGACGCGCCCTGTAAAGCTGGACGGGCAAAGGCTTCTCAGATGGGGTGGGGGCTGACTCTGGAGCTGGGCCTGGAAGGATGGGGGAGCATTTGGACCTATGGCATGGAAGAATGAGGCATTCTTGTAGGAGAGGACATCCTTTATAGTATAAATGTATGGTAAAACATACGTAACTGTGACTGTGGTTATGTTTCCCAGTTTTTTCATTACCCCTTGCTCATTTTTTAAAAATCCAAGTATAGTTGATTTACAATATTATATGTTTTAGGTACATAGCAAAGTGATTTGGTGTTTATATATATACATATATATATATAAATTTTTCAGATTATTTTCCCTTATAGGTTATTACAAGATATTGAATATTGTTCCCTATGTTATGCAGTAAATCCTTGTTACTTATTTATTTTATATATAGCATTGTGTATCTGTTAATCTCATACTCCCAATTTGCCCCACCCCACGCCCTTTCCCTTTGGTAACAAATAAGTTTGTGTTTTGAGTCTGTTTCTGTTTTGTAAATAGATTTACTTTTTAGATACCACATATTAAGCGATATCATACAGTGTTTGTCTTTTTCTGTCTGACTTCACTTAGTGTGATAATATCCTGTAGGTCCATCCACATTGCTGCAAAAGGCAATGGTTCATTCTTTTTAATTTCCTTGTAAAGTGACTCATTTGTACATATGCGCATACCTATTCTTTCTCAAATGCTTTTCCCGTTTAGGTTATTACAAAATATTAAGCATAGTTCCCTGTGCTATACAGTAAGTCTTGTTGGTTATCTGTTTTAAATATAGCAGTGTATATATATCAATCCCAAACTCCCAGTTTATTCTCCTCCCCCTTTAGTAACCATAAGCTTGTTTGCAAAATCTCTGAGTCTGTTTCTATTTTGTAAATAAGTTCATAAATGCTGCAGTGACCCCTGGGGTGCAGTTTTTTTCCTTCTCACTACTGTTTCCTTCAGTATATGCCTAGGACTGGGATTCCTGGATCACATGGTAGGTCTATTTTTAGTTTTCTAAGGCACTTCCATCCTGTTTTCCACAGTGGTTGCACCAATTTACCCTCCCATCTACAGTGTAGGAGGGTTTCCTTTTCTCCACATCTGCTCCAGTATTAATTGTAGATTTTTTGATGATGGCCATTCTGACTGGCATGAGGTGATACCCCACTGTAGTTTTGATTTGCTTTTCTCTAGTAATTAGTGATATGGAGTATCTTTTCATGTGCTCTTTAAGCCATCTTTGCTTATGTCTTCCACCCATGTTTTGATTGGATTGTTTGCTTTTTGATATTGAGCTACATGCGCTGTCTGTATATTTTGGAGATTAATCCCTTGTTGCTTCATTTGCAAAGATTTTCTCCCGCTCTGAGGGTTCTTTTTGTTTTGTTTATGGTCCTGTTTGTTTATTTTTGTTTTTATTTTCCTTACTCTAGGAGGTAGATCAAATAAGATCTTGCGGTGATTTATGTCAAAGAATGTTCTGCCCATGTTTTCTTCTAAAGAGTTTTATAGTATCTGGCCTTACATCTAGGTATTTTATTCTTTTCAGTGCATTGGTAAATAGGATTGTTTATTTCTGATATTTTGTTGTTAGTGTATAGAAATGCAGTAGATTTCTGTGTATTAATTTTGTATCCTGCAAATTTACCAGATTCATTGATGAGCTCTGGTAGTTGTCTGGTAACATCTTTAGGATTTTCTTTGTATAGTGTGTCATTTGCAAACAGTGATGGTTTTACTTCTTTTCCAATTTGGATTCCTTTTCTTTCTTTTTTTTCCCTTCTGATTGCCGTGGCTAGACTCCCAAAGCTATGTTGAATAAAAGTGGCGAGAGTGGACATCCTTGTCTTGTTCCTGATTTTAGAGGAAATGCTTTCAGTTTTTCACCATTGAGAATGATGTTAGCTGTAGGTTTGTCATATATGGCCTTTGTTATGTTGAGGTAGGTTTTCTCTATGCCCACTTTCTGGACAGTTTTTAATCATACATTGGTGTTGAGTTTTGTCAAAAGCTTTTTCTGCATCAATTGAGATGATCATATGGTTTTTATTCTTCAGTTTGTTGATGGGGTGTATCACACTAATTGACTTGAAGATACTGAAAACTCCTTGTATCCCTGATATAAATCCCACTTAATCATGGTGTATGATCCTTTTACTATATTGTTGGATTAGAATTGCTAGTATTTTGTTGAGGATAAAGATCAGAGCAGAAATAAATGTAACAGTGATGAAGGAAACAGTAGAAAAGATCAATGAAACTAAAAGCTAGGTCTTTGAAAAGATAAACAAAGTTGATAAACCATTAGCCAGACTCATCAAGATTAAAAGGGGTAAGGGTGTAAATCAATAAAATTAGAAAGGAAAAGCTGCAACTGATACCACAGAAATTCAAAGGACCGTTGGAAACTCCTCTCAGCACTGACCTGAACACCAGCAAAATAGACACCCTAGATGACAGGGACGAATTCTTAGCAAGGTACGACCTGCCAAGATGGAACAAGGAAGAAATAGAAAATAGGAACACACCAATCACAAGTACTTAAGTGGAAATTGAAAATGTGATTTAAAAACTCCCAACAAACCAAAGTCCAGGGCCAGAGGGCTTTACAGATAAATTCTATCATCAAACATTTAGAGAAGAGTTAACACTTAACCTTCTGAAACTCTTCCAAAAAATTGCAGAGGAAGGAATACTCCCAAACTCATTCTGTGAGGCCACCATCACCCACCCTGATACCAAAACCAGATGAGGATACTACCACAGAAAAAAGAAAATTATCAATCAGCGAATATCACTGATGAACATGGATGCAAAAATCCTCAACAAAGTACTCTTGATTAATTCTCTCTCTTTTCTCCCAAACACGAGTTTTGACCTTGTGCACTACAGTTTGGTGCTTTACTATATGTTTTCTTTTGAAGGTTACCATTTTGAAGAAGGTTGTGAATAAATAATGGGAGTGGGCGATGATGGCAGCAGGGTGCTGGTTTTCCAGAGGCAGGGGCGGGGGTCACTCGAACCAGCACATGACCAGCATCTGAGCTTCCCTTCCTGTTGCAGTCCCGTGCCTTCCTGAAGGACTATTACCGGGACCACAACGTTGAGCTTTCCAAGCTGCTCTACAAGATGGGCCAGACACTGCCAACCTGGCTCCGGGAGGAGCTGCAGAACACCAGGTAGCCGCGGCCCCCACCGCCGGACTGAATGTGACGGCAGGGATGTCCCGCCACACGCTGAGCCAGACTGACCTGCAGAGTGGGGAGTGGGACCCGGCTGGCCAAGCACTCACAGCAATACTCCGCCATGGCCCGGGCCAGCCAGGAGGAGAGCCCAGGCAGGTGCCCACGTGCCTCAGAGCATCCAGCACGCCGTCGGTGGCCTCTCGGACCTCCCTTGCCACCTGCGGTCCGTTCCGCTCACAGTCTTTCATGGGGAGGCCACTTTCTGTTGGTGGAAGGCCACAGGCTGGTAGGAAGGAGGCACAGGACTCTGTTCTCTGGCCCTCACTGTGTCCTACCCACCGCGCTCTCCCCATCCATTGCTCCCTGCCCCTGTAGGGTGTCCACTCAGTATTAGCTGCCACGTCATCTCTGTCCTCCTTTCAACAAGGACAAGGGTCCAGCTGGGGCCTCTGGCAAACCAGGGAGAGAAATTGGACGTGTCACTGACATTTCAAGCCAGGCTCTTCAGAGGGGTCAGCTGGAGGCAGCCACAGGCGGGGTGTGAGGGTGGCCGCCTTGAGAGAATGCTGGACCTCCACACCCATTGCGGCCCATACCTTTGCATCTCATCTTCCTGCTTTGGGGATAGAGCCGCTGGTTCATACAATACCCACCCGGTTCTCAAGGCCACCTTCAGGGCCCCAGGGTCACTGCCATGCCATTTGGACCCAGAGACCCAGTCCTCAACCCTGCCCTCTCTCTCCCCCTGGGCTATGACATGCGTGGTGTTTCCTGTGGTAAGAGACTGAGGCGGTCGTGGGGCCGGCTGTATACATGCTCCAGTGTACATTTGTTGCCCCCAGGCCCCTGCCTTGACCCCAGGCAGATGCTGGACAGAGTTGGTGAGACCACCACCTCTTCCTGACGCCAGCTCCCTGGGGCCAAGGGTACCTAGAGCTCCCCTTAACCTCCCAAGTACTAAGAAGCTAAAGTATTTTAATTTTTTTTTTTCTTGGTGCCAGAGTTTATACCCTGGGTGCTGGGGTTGCACTGTGTTACATATATATATATAACTGTGTATATATATATATATATATATATATATTATATTTTTTTGGTTGGGTTTGTTTTTAATTCAGTCATATAGAATGGCGGCAAGCCCCAGTCCCAAAGGGTGTCCTATCTCAGTGCTAGAGCATGGGATGGGTTGGGGGGGCGGTATGTATCTTCACGTGTGGGGGCCTCAAGGACACAGAATGGATGTGCCCTTGGAAAGGTCAGGTGCCATGGCTGCCCGGCAGCTACTCCAGGGGAACAGGGGTGGTAAGATGCAGAGGGAAGACCTGTTGTCTCCAGGAAGTCTGCCTTCATGAAGTGCAGTGATCCCAGGGACTTCTGATCAAAGGAAACACCCAGGCTGAGGTAGGAGACCCCGGGGCTGAATGCTGGCCTGTCCCCCTTCCCCTCACATGGTGCTAGGTGGGGAGCTGCCCTGGGAGCTTGGGGGCCCCCAGGACCCCCCAGAGCTGTCTCCAGCCCCTCTGCAGACAAGCGGATCTCTGAGCTAGTTTCTGATGGGGGCCTGCCCCTACCCCCCTCTTAACAATGTGAAGTGACTAAGGCTGGGGTGCCTTTTCCCCAGTCCCTCCCACTGCCAGTTCAGCTTTGAACTGACACCTCGGAAATCCTTTCTAGAGAGCCTGGTCTTTGTTCATAGGATGCTGGGGCTGAGGAGTCCCTCAACGGGTGTGGACACAGCTCCAGAAAGGGGAGGTGGCCTCCTGGGCTGACGTCACAGAATTGACTGGGAGCAGGGCCAAGAAGCGAACTTGAGGCTCCCGCTTCCATGCCCAGAGCTCCTCTTCCAATGCCACACTGCCTCTGAGCCTGTCCTTGGGACCCTGCCCTGCCAGGTTGCTGTCCCTCCAGCGGTCACGCCTTTAGTCATTCCAGGATATGGGGACAAACCACTCCTTCCCAGCCCGGTGCCTTCTCAGTCCCAGATCTGCATTCCTGTCGTGCTCGCCCCACCTCAGAAGGCCCTTCCCCAGCTTGGAAACCTGGATCTTGGTTCCCGGGGTCTCCGTGGAATGGAGAAGTGGAGTGTTCTGCGGAGCCGGCCACATGTGGTTCTACCGTCCCCCGAGGGAAGTGTTCCCATTATGCTTTTTCACAGGGCCTTAGAACCTGGCACTGCCAGCCCGGCCGGGGCTGAGGAGCAGAGTGTCTGAGGACTGGGTGGCATGCCTGCGTGCATGCTTGTGAGGACTTACTTGCACCAGGAACCAGACTCCCAGAGCTGGCAGTGGCTTCCACAGTGCAGAGCCCAGCCTTCAGTGCAAGGCTTGTGTTCTGTGATGAGGACCTCACAGCTCCCACCGTCTGAGGTCTGTCCTTGAGGGGCGGGTGGGTCCGGTCCCCTTCTCCTCCAGCCTGAGGAAGAAACAGGCAGGTTTGAGACCCTGAGGAAGCAGAGGAAATCCTAGGGACTTGACCTGTCACGTGTTGTAAGTCTGTCTGGTCACTGCTACTTTTTCCCTTCCCACTAAAGGAATCTGTCTCAAGGACCCCCTGCCAGGACTTGGAGGTACTGGGGAGGGGAGAGAGCCCTAGGAGCTCTTTGGCTACTGAGTACACAGATCCCCCTGAGAGGGGAAGAAAACCAGAGGTCAGTGGTGCCGTGTCCTCTGCATCCTCCATGTCACTAAGTCACTGTGTGGCCTGAAAACAAGAGCAGAAACTCTGCCCCCCTTCTGCTGTCTCCTCCACACGCCTGTGCCCCAGGCTGGGAGCAGGTGTGCTGTGTCACCGGGGTTCTAGAGCTGCCCACGGCAGGCGCCTTGCACTTGGAGAAAGAGTCTGAGGTGTAAGGATGGGTCTCTTCTGCACCTCTCAATAGGAGCAGCCAGTGCCTCTGGGGCCCAGCGAGGGAGCAGTGGTCTGTTCCCAGCAGGAGGAAACTGCTGGGCTGACCTGCAGAGACCAGTTGGTCCCAACATGGAGCTGTCCCCACAGGTATGTTAGAAAGAGCAAGTAAATGTTGTACCCAGTATTCTATAACTAACTCCCACTACCCGCGGTTTAGACTCACAGTGAACATTTTGCCACATTTTTTTATCTTTTTGTCTGTACACTTTTTCTGAACTAGTTTAAAAGTTGCAGTTATCATTAAGACTCCACCCCCAAATACTTCAGCCTGCATCTCCTAAGAGATAGGTCATTTTCCTTCAGTTGGCCCTCCATCACACCCAAGACAACAGTCATTTCCCAGTAACATCAGTCCCTATGTAAAGTTCCCCCAAATAATTTATGCCTGGTTTTAGAATTAGGACCTAGTTAAGGTACACAAGTTGCATCTTGGAAGTGTGTTTTCTAAAATCTCTTTCAAACCAGTGAAGTTTCCATTCTGCTCACTTTGGTTTTTTAAATGACGTTATTTCTGAGGCTCGACGTCCCGCAAGCTGATCTGTTTTTCAAGGGGTCTAGTTCCTCTAACCCTTGTACTGGCAAGGGTGATTTAGGCTATGGGGAGTGTTACCTTTTGTTGCTGACTTAAAAACTTCAGTCCCTTTGCTGTCACCTGTACCAAGTGCCAAATCAACAGAGGGGCAGGCCAGAGCTCCTGGAGAGGGCGGGGGAGGCAGCTTCATGACTGGGCTGGGAGAGTCTAGAAGGAAGAGGCCGCACGCGTGGAGGCTGGGCCTGTTGGAAATGAGGCATCTTGGACTCATAAGGTCCTGTGTTCTCGTTCTGATCCTGGAACTGGAAACAGGGCACCAAATAGTATCTCTTTCTCTCTGTTTTGCATCTCTGGGTTTTCGCTTCCTGGAGGCCCATGGTCTGTGTGCGTGAGGGCAGAGCCGCAAGGATGCACCAAAGAAAGGGGAGGGCGCATTGCGCAGGCCACGGTTAGGGAGAAAGAGCGCTGGGCTGAGGCAGGAGATGTGAAGTTCTGTCCAAGTCATGTGCACCGAGTAGCCCAGTGACAGTTTTCCTCCCAGGGGCTTAATTTCCCCATCTAGAACAAGCAGGTGGGGCTGCAACATGGGCTTTTCAGACATCGAAGAAGGAAGGGGTCTGCTCTCGTTGAGGTGGGGATGGAGGCCCCCTGCTCTTGAGGCAGTGCTGGGCTTCCGGCTTGCTTGCCTGGCTGGGGCTGCCTGTCCCCATGGCTTCCCTTCGTCAGCTCCCACCAGGGAGAGCCGTGGGCCTCGTGTGCAGTCAGTGTCGAGGGCCCAGGGAAGACTCTGGCTGTGATTCATCCTAATAAGTTCATCCCTCCCTCCCTCCTCTCTGTGGCCCTTGAGGAGAATGAGGGCGGTGAGGGTTTTCTATGACTGTGCTAGCTTTTATTATCAGCAAGAGGGCTCCTTTTGTAATTTGTGCATGAAATTCATGTCATTTCCTGGGGAGAGAGGAGAGGGCTGACTGAGAGGGTGGGGGGTAGGTTAGGGGAACAGGCAGAGGTTTCCTTCCTTTGTGGGTGGGGAGGAGAGAGGAGGGTGCTTTCCCACTCAGCTGATCAGGGCTCTCAAACCAGCCGTTTTGGGTTGTGTTGAACGTGGGAACCTTCCTCCGTTAATGTACAATCTCGAACTAACTGCTAATAAAGTGGGGTTCTGTTTGTACACCTTGGTCACATCTGTCTGTCTGATCTTTTTTCAAGGCCCACAGGAGTGGTAGAGAGAAGGGTGTTTGCACGGTGGCCGCTGTGGCCACCCCTGTAATCACAGTGACTTTATCAGGTTAAAGGCCAATCCCACAGAGGGTAAGCCGCCGCCGGTAGGGGCCTGTCCCAGGACAGCCAGATGGGGTCTCTCAGGTGACAGAGAGCTCTCCGGCACGCTGGGCAATAAGTGCTGGAGTTGTGTGCTGCGAGGAGCCTCTGTCTGGAGAGAGTTCTGCCCTCAGCGTGTGATGTGATTGAAGGCAAGTCACCCTTATGCTTGAATCTTCAGTTTCTCTCACCTCTTAGGGGCGTGGAAGGTGTTGAGCTCCGTGGCCACTCTGGAGAGCTCGATTCAAATGCAGATTCCCTGTCTGTGCCCCCAAGAATTCCTCCGTGGCAGATGTGTGTGTGACCCGAGCACCTGCATTTTAACAGCCTCTCCAGCACACTGAGGCGCCCCACTCAGGGAACCCTGGTTCAGATAGGTGGCTCCTGCAGGTTCTAATTAATGAATTCCAATTAATTCCTCCTACTGCCCAAGAAGTGAAAACTTTGGATGAAATGACTGACTTCCTAGTTCTCCCTGCTTGGTTGAGGTCAAGTTTGCCGGGGTGGGGCAGAGGTGGGGAGCAGAGAGGCAGAAGCCGCTCCCTCAGAGGCCGCTGGGGAACTTTACAAAATGCACATTCCCAGCCTCCCCCAGTCCTGTCCACTCAGAACCTCTGGGAGAGAGATCCAGAAATGTGGCTTTTAAACAGTCCCTGCCTCACAGGAAGGTGTGGGGACACTTGAGTCAAGCCACCAAGGGTCATCCTGAGAAGCTCCCCAGAATTGGGGACGGCTGCCTTGGGGTCTGCTGGGACACAGAGGGAAACATAAGTGCTGCCTCGGTGTGGACACTGCCTGTAACAGCAACTCGGCACTGATTATTCACAAGGCCTGCCGCCCCAGCTCTCAAGAAATATCCTGGGAGAGGTAATCAAAAAAGAATTCAAATCAGGACAACTCTGTGGAGGCCAATTTCAAGAGGTAAATATTAGTTTCACTATTGTTTAAAAAAGAAAAAGCACAGGAAAAGATGGTTAACATGGCTAATGATTAGAGACAGGGGACTCAAAATTGCAACAAGGTAACACCTCCCACCAGAGTGATTATCTTTAAAACATCTACTAAGGATACAGGCTGAACAGGATGTGGGGGAAAGGGACACCTACATTAGAGATACAAAGGGGAAATTTCATGCAAAGATGGGCTCGATAAAGGACAGAAATGGTCTGGACCGAACAGAAGCAGAAGATATTAAGAAGAGGTGGCAAGAATACACAGAAGAACTGTACAAAAAAGATCTTCATGACCCGGATAATCATGATGGTGTGATCACGCATCTAGAGCCAGACATCCTGGAATGTGAAGTCAAGTGGGCCTTAGGAAGCATCACTATGAACAAAGTTAGTGGAGGTGATGGAATTCCAGTTGAGCTGTTTCAAATCCTGAAAGATCATGCTGTGAAAGTGCTGCACTCAATATGCCAGCAAGTTTGGAAAACTTGGCAGTGGCCACAGGACTGGAAAAGGTCAGTTTTCATTCCAATTCCAAAGAAAGGCAATGCCAAAGAATGCTCAAACTACTGCACAATTGCACTCATCTCACATGCTAGTAAAGTAATGCTTAAAATTCTCCAAGCCAGGCTTCAGCAATACGTGAACTGTGAACTTCCAGATATTCAAGCTGGTTTTAGAAAAGGCAGAGGAACCAGAGATCAAATTGCCAACATCCGCTGGATCATCGAAAAGGCAAGAGAATTCCAGAAAAACATCTATTTCTGCTTTATTGACTATGCCAAAGCCTTTGACTGTGTGGATCACAATAAACTGTGGAAAATTCTGAGAGAGATGGAAATACCAGACCACCTGACCTGCCTCTTGAGAAACCTATATGCAGGTCAGGAAGCAACAGTTAGAAGTGGACATGGAACAACAGACTGGTTCCAAATAGGAAAAGGAGTACGTCAAGGCTGTATATTGTCACCCTGCTTATTTAACTTATATGCAGAGTACATCATGAGAAACGCGGGACTGGAAGAAACACAAGCTGGAATCAAGATTGCCGGGAGGAATATCAATAACCCTAGAAATGCAGATGACACCACCCTTATGGCAGAAAGTGAAGAGGAACTAAAAAGCCTCTTGATGAAAGTGAAAGAGGAGAGTGAAAAAGTTGGCTTAAAGCTCAACATTCAGAAAACGAAGATCATGGCACCCGGTCCCATCACTTCATGGGAAATAGATGAGGAAACAGTGGAAACAGTGTCAGACTTTATTTTTGGGGGCTCCAAAATCACTGCAGATGGTGACTGCAGCCATGAAATTAAAAGACGCTTACTCCTCAGAAGGAAAGTTATGACCAACCTAGATAGCATATTCAAAAGCAGAGACATTACTTTGCCGACTAAGGTCTGTCTAGTCAAGGCTATGGTTTTTCCAGTAGTCATGTATGGATGTGAGAGCTGGACTGTGAAGAAGGCTGAGCGCCAAAGAATTTATGCTTTTGAACTGTGGTGTTGGAGAGGACTCTTGAGAGTCCCTTGGACTGCAAGGAGATCCAACCAGTCCATTCTGAAGGAGATCAGCCCTGGGATTTCTTTGGAAGGAATGATGCTGAAGCTGAAACTCCAGTACTTTGGCCACCTCATGCGAAGAGTTGACTCATTGGAAAAGACTCTGATGCTGGGAGGGATTGGGGGCAGGAGGAGAAGGGGATGACAGAAGATGAGATGGCTGGATGGCATCACTGACTTGATGAACATGAATCTGAGTGAACTCCGGGAGTTGGTGATGGACAGGGAGGCCTGGCGTGCTGCGATTCATGTGGTCACAAAGAGTTGGACATGACTGAGCGACTGAACTGAACTGAACAGTGTCCTTGAATGTGAAGTGTAAAGAGTCCCCTGGAGAACAGCACCACAACTCCTCAAGAAACTGAAAATAGAGCTGCCAGTTGATCAGATATTCCCACACCTGGGGATGTATCTGGAGGAAAGACACAGGCACCCCAGCGTTCACCGCAGCACTGTTTACAATAACCAAGACACCAGAGTGGCCAGAATGTCCATGGACCAATGAATGGATAAGGAAGAATAGAGACAATGGAATCTCAGCCATAAAGAAGAAGATAAGACCCTTCTCAGCAACATGGATGGACCCAGAGATGATCATACTAAATAAAGCTAACCGTCATGTGATATCACTTAAAGGTGGAATCAAAAACTCATTCCAGATGAACTAATTTGCAAAAAAAAGTAGAGACTTGGACAAGAAACTTGCTTACCAAAGGGGAAAGGTGAGAGGAAAGGATAAATTAGGTGAAAGAAACCTATACACACTAATATATATATATTATAATAATTATGATAGATCATCAACAAAGACCTACTCTATATCACAGAAAATTCTATTCAGCATGCTTTAATAACTTGTATGGGAACAGAGGCTGAAAAAAATTTGCCATGTATAGATGTATAACTGAATCCCTTTGCTGCAGACCTGAAATAAAACATTGTAAATCAACCATACTCCTAGAAAAACTAAAAATAAGAAACACCACCTCCATGAGAATTCCCTGGTGGTGCAGTGTGCTTAGGACTCCATGTGTCAATGCTGAAGGCCTGGGTTTGATTCCTGGTTGGGGAACTAAGATCCCACAAGCTGCATGATGTGGCCAAAAATCCCCCCAAAGGACAGCAAAAACCACCTCGATGGCACAAGGGTGGCGCTTTCAGAAACTTCTTGGGGTTTGTCGGCTGGGAGCTTGGTAAAAGTCATGGCGCAACAATAAGAACATGGGTGGGAGGTTCCCTGGTGGTCCAGTAGCTAGGACCCCGCACTCCCAATGCAGGGGGCCGGGGTTCAATCACTGGTCAGGGAATTAGATCCCACATCAGTAAAGCTGCAGTAAAGATCAAAGATCTTGTGAGCCCCAGCTAAGACCTGGTGCAGCTAACAAATTCTATATATAAAGAGCATGGGTGTAGCATTAACAGGAGCAGTGAGGATGCACGGTCCAGATGGGATTCCTGGGCCAGGTAATCAGTCAAGCTGTAACAGAGAGGTTTGAAGTAAGAATTCTTTTTTTTAAAGAAACGTAATTGAAACCCAGGTAGAGGCAGAGACTTCTCACTGGATTTGGGGTGAGTATCAGGACTCACCAGTGCATCTCCTCCGTGTCCCTGCACTGTTTTGGAACCCGAAGAATCCTTGAAACACCCCGGGGAAGCCCAGCCCAAGTATTCTCAGAGGTCCCAAGAGTCCTGCAGTTCTAACAGTCTGAACAAACACATCGAAACCTCCTCATCTCCCACGTGAGGAGTCCTGACTCAGGGAGCATCATGCCCAAGGGGCAGTGTCAGATCCTGGAAATGGGTACTCCCTCAGAGAAGCCCTGGATCTGGTGCACGGGGCAGTGTGTTTCATCACAGCAAAGCCCTGGAAACAGCTTCGATGTCCATCCAGAGCATTGGCTAAATAGCCACTGCTATGGCCACATGCTGGAACATGGTGATGGAGGAGAGAATGAATAGCTCAGGCCCCAGGTCCCCATCCAGGGAAATTTGAAGAATGTGACCATCTGTGGAAAGAGGATGCCATAGAGCTAAGTACACGTACATGCTCTGCTGGCTCCGACTACTTACGCCATTCTGCACTGTTTTTCCTGGCAATGTAGCTAGCTCGCTCTCACACTGAGCTGATAACTGCTACTTCTGAGGGAGAAGGAAATGGGGAGGGGGAAGCTTTCAAAGGGGACTTTAGCTTTGTCCCAAGTATTCTACTAAAAACAAGAGAGATGTATGTATCATTTGTGGAATGAAAATGTCATAAAGGTAACTTTAAGAAACAGAAATGGGCAAAGCAGAAAATGAAGTCCAGAGAGCAGGACTGTTGTGGGATGCTCACCGTAAAAACAGCCCTGCTGCTCTCCCAGCCCACAGGCACCCAACATGCAGGGCCAGAGGTGGCCCTGGCTGTGGGGGGAATTCTTGCCTTGCTGCAGGAATCCTGAGCACCTGTCAGGCTCCTGACCTGGGGACCCTGATTCGCTGTGTGACTGTGGGTGACTCGGCTCCACATGCTCACACGAGGGAGTTGGAGTGAACATCAGTGTTGGGACAAACCCAGCCTAGCACCTGTGAAATTCATAACATGAATCTACCCAAGAAGAAACAGCTGCACATCTGTATTGAGGGACATTTTTGCAAAATAACTAGCCTGAACTCTCAAAATGGTTGAGGTCATGGAAGGTCAAGAAAGGCTAAGAAATGGTTCAAGGAGATTAAAGGATACTAAAGATACTAAAGAGCCTTGGCAAATCAACCATCATTTATAATCCAGGAGAGTTCCTAGCCTAGGAAAAGAGTTACTTGTAAAGAACACCATACTAACAGTTGGCAAAATGTGAATATCTTCTGTGTGGATTGGATACAATTATACTGTTATGTAAGAGTATATCATTACTCTTAAGTAGTACATGCTGAAATATTGATGGGTAAAAGGGAAGAAATAAAGCTGAATTTTGACCCCTGCGTTTTCTCTAATGGGTCAAATTTATCTGGCACAGTTCAGACCATGTCCACCAGGGGACACTGTCGCCCCACCCTCTGACAAACTAGAGTTGGCTTGAACCTCCTCTGGGAAGACTGGGCTTGGTGATCAATGGTGGTGAGGTAATGAGACTATAAATAATTCAATGACAGGATTAATTAAAAACTTTCTCACTCTGTCAGGGAGGGCTTCTGCTCGTCAAGTGCTCTCTCAATCCTTGCCACAACCGTCTGAGGTAGGTATTATCCTTACTCCCACTATGTAAATGAGGAGTCTGAGATTCGGAGAGGTTGAATAATTCTGCCAGGATCACAGAACTGGGAGTCCTTGGTCTGTGAGATTCCACTGCCTTGAGCCCCCCGGGTGGTCCTGCCTCCTATCATGAGTCAGACTGGGGAGAACGCACTGAGCCTGCCCCTGCCCGTCTATAGGCTGAGCACTTAAAAGTGTGTGTGTGTCCCACCCATGAGTATAAAGCAAGCACAACGCCGCCTACAGTGAGACCTAAGTCCAGCTCTAAACAGCAGCCCCACCCCCCTGACCTCTAACCCACACCAACCCGCACCTCTCCAAGGGAACGACTACCATCAGTGTCTCTGGATCTTTCCGGAAGTTATTTTTCAAATATGACAGCTCAGTACACACACATCCTCTGCTGGCTTGCCCTGCTCAATCACGTTCTGCACGGTGCTTCCTCCCTGGTACTGGGCGCTGTGTGGCAGGTGTTGCTGCTTTCTCGGCAGTGGATGGAGATTCTGGTTTAGGCACTGAGGGGGCTCCACTCTATCAAACGTTTGGAGGAGGAGGGAGGGAGGGATAAGCTGGAGCTTAAGTTCTCTAGGAGCTGTTCCCCGTTCTAGGGAGCTGTCGTTTGGGAAGGGAAGAGGCTGTGTAGCATAGTTGCTGAAATATGCACAGAGAGCAGACCTGATTTCAAATAGGTCCACACTGGTTTTGTGACCTTGGGCAAGTACCTTATATCCCCGAGGCTGTCTTATTGGTAAAATGGGAACAGTGATGGGTGGCAGGTGCCAGGGCTGCTGTGAGGAGTAAGGCCTGCTCCACACTGAGCACTCGGTAAAGCCTGACCCAGTTCTAGGCACCCAACTTTGGCAGCTCCCATGCCTTGGCCTGGGGCTGGCACTGCCACCTTTGTCCTGAGGCTGAGAAGGATGGGGCTGAAGAGCCAAGAGGAATCCCCAACGGGGAAACTCATCACGTATGATTGTTCTCTCTGGGACCCCTGAAATCAAATCGGTTAGGTGATCTAGGACACTGAGAATGACCCCTCAAAATATACATCCCCTCAAGTACCAACTTCCCAGAAATGCAAAGGATCATAAAAGAATACTATGAACTGCATGTCAACAAATAGATGAAATGAGCAAATTCCTAGGAATACCCAAGCTACCAAAACTGACTCAAGAAGAAAGAGGAAATCCGGATAGAACTGCAGGTCTAGAGACTGGACTTCCCTGGTGGCCCAGTGGTTAAGAATCCGCCTGGCAATGCAGGGGACACGGGTTCAATCCCTGGTCCAGGAAGATTCCACATGCCGCAGGACAACTAAGCTCATGCACCACGACTAATAAGCCCATGGCCCCGGAGCCCCTGCAGCGAGAAGCCCGCAGCGAGCTTCTGGAAAACTGCAACATCCACTCCCAATAAAAATTCTCCAGAAAGCGGGCGTCAGGGAACCTATCTAAACACGATAAAGGACGTTACCAAAAATGCACAGCTAACAGCATTCTCAGTGGTGAAAAGCTGAGCGTTTCCTCTGAGGTCAGGAACAAGACAAGGATGTCTTGCCACTCATACAACATAGTTTTGGAAGTCCTCACCGCAGCAGTCAGAGAAGAAAAATAAAAGGAGTTCAAACTGTAAAAAAAACTCCCTGTTTGCAGATGACAGGATAGTATATGTAGAAAATCCTAAAGATAGTACCAGGAAACTGTTAGAGTATCAGTAAAGTCAGTGAAGTTGCAGGATACACAATTAATACAGAAATCTCTTACATTCCTATACGCTAATGATGAAAGAACAGAGGGAGGGAGACATTAAGGAAACAATTTTGTTAACCATCACATCAAAAAGAATAAAATAATGCCATTTGCAGGAACATAAAAGGACTGAGAGATTCTCGTACTAAGTGATGTAAGTCAAAGGAATACAAATATGATATGGTATCGCTCATATGCGGAATCTGAAAAGATAGTACAAATGAACTTATTTACAAAACAAAAATAGTCACAGATGCAGAGAATGAACCTACGGTTACCAAAGGAAGGAGGAGGTTGGCAGAGAGTGATAAATTAGGAGACGTGTAGGGGGATCAACAAATACGCAATACAACATACGTAAAACATGACTAATAGGGACCTGCTGTAGAGCACAGGGAGCTCGACTCACTATTCTGTCTTAACCTGTATAAGAAAAGAATCTAAGAGTGGGTATACATATGCATATGAATAATTCACTTTGCTGTACGCCAGAACTTAACAAGATATTGTTTATCAACTAACTTCAGTAAAAATTAAAAATATAAAATATTTCAGAATTTATAAAGTGAAAGGACTGTACCCTGAAGCCTCTAAAAACATTGCTTAAATTAAAAGGACCTAAATAAATAGAAAACAACACATGTTTAAAGATTAGTATGCTTAATATTGGGCTTCCCTAGTAGCTCAGTTGGAGAAGGCAATGGCACCCCACTCCAGTACTCTTGCCTGGAAAATCCCATGGATGGAGGAGTCTGGTAGGCTGCAGTCCATGGAGTCGCTGAGAGTCGGACACGACTGAGCGACTTCAGTTTCACTTTTCACTTTCATGCATTGGAGAAGGAAATGGCGACCCACTCCAATGTTCTTGCCTGGAGAATCCCAGGGACGGGGGAGCCTGGTGGGCTGCCGTCTCGGGGGTCACACAGAGTCAGACATGACTGAAGTGACTTAGCAGCAGCAGCAGTAGTTCAGTTGGTAAAGAATCTGCCTGCAATGCAGGAGACCCCAGTTCAATTCCTGGGTTGGGAGATCCACTGGAGAAGGGATAGGGTACCCACTCCAGTATTCTTGGGCTTCCCTGTGGCTCAGCTGGTAAAGAATCCGTCTGCAATGCGGGAGACCTGGGTTCGATCCCTGCATTGGGAAGAACTCCTGGAGAAGGGAAAGACTACCCACTCCAGTATTCTGGCCTGGAGAATTCCACGGACTGTATAGCCCATGGGGTCACAAAGAGTCGGACACAACTGAGCGACTTTCACACACTCACTCATGCTTAATATTGTTCAAATATTGTTCACTCACGCTTAGTATTTCCCAGAATAACATATAGATTAAATCCAATCCCTGTTAAATCTAAGAGTTTCTCTATTTTCCAGTTTGTATTTAATTTTTAAAAACATTTTGTGTTGGAGTGTACTTTATTAACAATGTTGCAATAGATTTAGGTAGATAGCAAAGGGGCTCAGCCATACATATCCATGTATCCAGTCTCCCCCAAACTCCCCTCCCATCCAGGCCACCGCATAATATTGAGCAGAGTTCCATGTGCTATATTGTAGGTTTTTATTGGTTATCCGATTTTAATTATAGCAGTGTACATGTACATCCCAAACGCCATAACTATCCCTTCCCCCCATCCTTACCCTCCTCCCGGCAAAATTACTGTCACTAAGTCTGAGTCTGTTTCTGTTTTGTAAGCTCATTTGTATCATTTCCTTTTAGATTCCACATATATGGTGTGTCGTACAACATTTCCCCTTCTCTGCCTTACTCCACTCGGTATGACTATCTCTAGGTTCATCCATGTTGCTGCAAATGGCATTATTCCATTTTTTAAAAAAGACTTTGAGTAGTACTCCATTATATAATACACCACACCCTCTCTATCCATTCCACTGCCGATGGACATTTAGGTGAACTCCATGCCTTAGCTATTGGAAACAGTGCTGCAGTGAATATTGGGGTGAATGGATCCTTTTGGATCATGTTTTTCTCTGGATATATGCGTAGGAGTGAGACTGCTGGATCATATGACAGCTCTATTTTTAGTTTTTCAAAGAACCTCCATACTGTTCTCCATAGTTCAGAGTTACTTTTTATTTTAAAAATGGGGAAAAATCCTAATATTCTTTGGAATTCCAAAGGACACCAAAGAGCCAAAAATCTTGCAAAACAATGGTAATGTGTTATTAGAATAGACTTACAAACCATGGGACAGATATGAGAATCCACAAACAAAACCTCACTTCTATTTTCACTTGATTTCTGATAGAAATGCTAAGACTGGTCCCTGGGCTAAGAACATTTCCAACAAATGACATTGCAAAACCTGGACCTCACGGGCAAAATCTTGAGGGTGGACCTGACCTCATACCATCCAGAAAAGTTAATACAGGATGAGTCACAGCCTAAATTTTGGAGCTAACCTATAGATATGTAGAAAAACATCCGTGAACATCTTCATGACCTGGGCTTGTTCATAGTTCATTAAAAATGATACAAAAGGCACAGGAAACAATGAAAAATAGATACACTTGCTTTCAAAAAAAAAAAAAAAGCAAAACTTCCATGTGTCATAGGACATTCTCAAGAGAGTGAAAAGGCAACCAAGAGAATGGCAGAAAATGTCTGCAACCCACAGGCTGCCTATGGGATTAATATCCAGGATATATAACAGATGTCGACAGCACAATTTAAAAATGTGAGGCAGCAAGAGACACAGAGGTAAAGAACAGACTTTTGGACTCTGTGGGAGAAGGTGAGGGTGGGATGATTTGAGAGAATAGCATTGAAACATGTATATTACCATACGTGAACTAGATTGCCAGTCCAAGTTCAGTGCATGAGACAGGGCACTCAAGGCTGGTGCGCTGGGACAACCCTGAGGGATGGCATGGGGGGGAGGTAGGAGGGGGGTTCAGGATGGGGGACACGTGTGCACCGTGGCTGATTCGTGTCGATGTGTGGTGAAAGCCACTACAATATTGTAAAGTAATTAGCCTCCAATTAAAATAAACAAAATTTTATAAAAAAGAACATTTAAAAAATGAGCCCAAACCTAAACATTTCTCAAAAAAAAAATGTACAAATGGCCAAGAGCACATAAAAGATGCAGGATATAACTGATTATTAAAGAAATGGAAATCAAAACTATGAGATACAACCTCACACAGGTCAGAATGGCCATCCTTAAAAAATCTACAAACAGTAAATGCTGGAGAGGATGTGGAGAAAAGAGAACTCTCCTACACTATTGGTGGGATTGAAGAATGGGTACAAGCGTGATGAAGAAGAATACACAGATTTCTTTAAAAACCATATATAGAAATACCATATGAGCCAACAGTCCCACTCCCGGGCATATATGCAGAGAAAACCATTATTTGAAAATATACGTGCACCCCAGGGTTCACTGCAGCACTGTTTACAATAGCCAAGACATGGAAGCAACCTAAGTATCTATATAGACAGAGAAATGGGTAAAGACGAAGGGGTACACATATACAATGGAGTACTACTCAGCCATGAAAATGAGCGAAATGCTACCATTTGCAGCAACAAGGATGGACCAGGAGATTCTCACAGTTCCTGATAGACAAAAATGATAAATATCATATGATATTACTCATATGCCAAAGCCAAAAAGTTGATATAAATGAACTTATTTATAAAATAGAAATAGAGTTATAGATATGGAAAATAAACCTACAGTTACCAGAGGGGAAGGGGAGGGGTGACCAGGAAGGATAAATTAGGAGCCTGGGATCAAACATATACACACTACTCTATGTGTAATAGATAACCAATGAGACCTACTGTAGCACAGGGAACTCTATTCAGTATTCTGCATCAATCCCTATGTGAAAAGAATTTAAAACAGAGTGGCTATATGTATATGTTGAACTGATTCACTTTTCTCTATGCCTGAAACTGATAAACATTGTACACCAACTATACTCCAATAAAAATTTATAAATAACATAACATTTCAGAATTCAATCAAGGAAGTGAAAGGCTTCTACCCTGAAAACTCTAAAGCACTGCTTAAGGAGGACCTAAATAATTGGAATACAGTCCATGTTTAAATATTAGAACGCTTCAAATAACAATACTAGTCAGCCCAATATACAGATTCATTTCACTCCTATTCAATCTGAGAGCTCTCCCTCCTCCCCCAAATTGGGGGAAAAAATCCTAATATTCATATGGAATTCCAAAGGACACTGAAGAGCCAAATTTGTCTTGCAAAAGTGTGTTACTGCATTCGAATAGACATGCAGATCATGGAATAGACTTGGAATACAGAAACGAACCCTCAGCCTAAGCTAAGAGCACTGGCGAAACACTGGCGAAACACTGACACACGGCTTCATGATCTTGGCTTGGGTTTTGGGTCCTAAAATATGACACCAAAGGCACAGAAAACAATGAAAGTTAGGTTCACTGGTCCTCAGAAAAATGAAAAACTTCTATTAGTCATGGGGCATTATCATGAGAGTGAAAGGACAACTAGAAAATGGTAGAAAATGTTTGCAAACCATAGGCCTGTTGTGGGTTTAAGATCCAGAATACATAGAGGATGCCAACAACACAATCAAGAGTGATCCAAAAACCTGAACAGCCATTGCTCCTAACAAGACATACGAATGGCCAACAGCATGTGAAAAGATGCTCAACACCACCAATGATTAGAGAAGTGAAAATTAGAACTACAGTGAGATATCACGTAGGTCAGAATGGCCATCATCATAAAATTTACAGGGTCTGAAGTGACCTCTAAAAACGGAGCGCAATACACTTGACCCAGAAAGCCCCACAAATGCAGATCAAGAGGTTCAAATCTCCGTGTTCACTTTAAGAACACTTGAGAAACTGCCCAGACCATTAAGCGTATGCATATCTGAAAAGCCACCAAGTGTCTGAAGTATGTCACTGTAAAGAAGCAATGTGCGCCATTCCATCATTCCAGCGTGGAGTTGGTAGGTGTGCACAGGCCAAACAGTGGGGCTGCACGCAGGGTCAGTGGCCTGAAAAAAGTGCTGAATTTTACTGCACATGCTCAGAAATGCAGAGTGCTGAACTTAAGGGCTTAGATGTAGGTTCTCTGGTCATTGAGCACATTCAGGTGAACAAAGGCCCCCAGGAGGCAGCACAGGACTTAGAGACTCATGGTCAGATCCACCTGCACTGAGATGATGCTAACTGGAGAAGAACATTGTTCCTAAACCAGAAGAGGAGGTTGTGCAGAAGAAAAAGATACCCCAGAAGGAACTGAAGAAATAAATCTGATGGCCCAGGAATAAACACCGCAAAAAATAAATGCATTTAAAAGTAAAAAAATCTATGGATAAATGTTGGAGAGGGTAATGAGGAAAGGGAACTCTCCTACACTAATGCTGGGAATGTAGGTAGGCACAACCATGATGGAGAAAAATATACAGTTTCCTTAAAAAAAACAATATACAGAACTATTAATACATAAGATACCTCAATCCCACATCAGGGAATATATCCAGAGAAAATGGTTATTCAAAAAGATAGATGCACCCCAGGGTTCACTGCAGCACTGTTTACAATAGCCAAGACATGGAACCGCTCTGTCAATCAGCAGACAAACAAGTGTAGAATGAGTGGTACATGAAGACAATGGAGTATTACTCAGTCATAAAAATGAACAAAATACTGTTATTTGCAGAAGCATGGGTGGACGTAGAGATTCTCACAGCCAATGATGTAAGTCAGACAGAAAATGACAAATATCATATGATATCACTTATATGCAAAATCTAAATAAATGCAGTTATCAATAAAACAGAAATAGAAACACAGATATAGAAAACACACCTATGGTTACCAGAGGGGGAAGTGAGGGGTGGCCGGAAGGGATAAATTAGGAGACTGATATCAACATACACGTATTATTCTATATAAAGTAGATAACTAATAACAACCTACTCTACAGCACAAGGAACTCTATTCAGTATTCTGCATTAACCCCTGTGTGAAAAGAATCTAAAAGACAGTGGATATACGAATATATTTAACTGACTGACTTTGCTGTATACCTAAAGCTGATATAACACTGAACACCAACGATACTCCAATAAAAATTTAAACATAATATATTTCAGAATTCAATCCAAGAGGTGAAATGGTTCTACCCTGAAAACTCTAAAACACTGCTTAAAGAAAACCTAAATAACTGGAAAACAACTCATGTTTAAATATTAGAATGCTTAGTAATGTTCAAATAACAATACTATTCAGTAAAAATAGATATTCATTTCATTCCTATTAAATCTCAGAGTTTATCTTTTTTCTGAATGGGGAAAAATACTCTAATATTCATATGGAATTTCAAGGAGGCCAAAGAGCCCAAATAGTCTTCCAGATGTGTGTTACTGCATTGGGAGAGACATACAGACCATGTAATAGACTTGAGAACCAAGAAACAAACCCTCTCTTCAGTTTTTGCTTGATTTCTGATAGAAGCGCTAAGACTGGTCACTGGGCAAAGAACAGATCCAAAAACAGCACTGCAAAACCCTGGCATCACGTGCAGAGTCTTGAGGGTGGACCTGACCTCATACCATACACAGAAGGTAATGCAAGATGAATCAAGGGCTAAATTTTGGAGCTAAGCTATAGAACAGGGCAGGGCAAAGGAGCAGGCAAAGGCTAATAGAGTTCTGCCAAGAGAATGCACTGGTCATAGCAAATACCACCTTGCTACAACACAACAGATGACTCTACACATGGATATCACCAGATGGTCAATACCAAAATCAGGTTGATTTTATTCTCTGCAGCCTAAGATGGAGAAGCTCTATACAATCAGCAAAAACAAGACTGGAAGCTGACTGTGGCTCAGATCATGAACTCCTTATTGCCAAATTCAGACTTGAAGAAACTAGGGAAAACCACTAGCCCATTCAGGTATGACCTAAATCAAATCCCTTACGATTATCCAGGAGAAGTGACAAATAGATTCAAGGGATTAGATCTCATAGAGTGCTTAAAGAGCAACAAGCTGTGGAAAATACTTAAAGAGATGGGAATACCAGACTACCTTACCTGCCTCCTGAGAAATCTGTATGCAAGTCAAGAAGCAACAGTTAGAACTGTTGCTGGAACAGACTCATTCCAAATTGGGAAGGGAGTATGTCAAGGCTGTATATTGTCACCTTACTTATTTAACTTATATGCAGAGTTCAGTTCAGTTGCTCAGTCATGTCCAACTCTTTGCGACACCATGAACCGCAGCACGCCAGGCCTCCCTGTCCATCACCAACTCCCAGAGTTCACCCAAACTCATGTCCATTGAGTCGGTGATGCCATCCAACCATCTCATCTTCTGTCGTCCCCTTCTCCTCCTGCTCTCAATCTTTCCCAACATCAGGGGCTTTTCCAATGAGTCAGCTCAGGTCGCCAAAGTATTGGAGCTTCAGCTTCAACATCAGTCCTTCCAATGAACACCCAGGACTGATCTCCTTTAGGATGGACTGGTTGGATCTCCTTGCAGCCCAAGGGACTCTCAAGAGTCTTCTCCGATACCATAGTTCAAAAGCATCAATTCTTTGCTGCTCAGCTTTCTTTATAGTCCAACTCTCACATCCATGCATGACTACTGGAAAAACCATAGCCTTGACTAGACGGACCTTTGTTGGCAAAGTAATGTCTCTGCTTTTTAATATATTGTCTAGGTTGGTCATAGCTTTCCTTCCAAGGAGTAAGCGTCTTTTAATTTCATGGCTGCAATCACCATCTGCAGTGATTTTGGAGCCCAGAAAAATAAAGTCAGCCACTGTTTCCACTGTTTCCCCATCTCTTTCCCATGAAGTGATGGGACCAGATGCCATGATCTTCATTTTTTGAATGTTGAACTTTAAGCCAACTTTTTCACTCTCCTCTTTCACTTTCATCAAGAGGCTCTTTAGTTCCTCTTCACTTTCTGCCATAAGGGTGGTGTCATCTGCATATCTGAGGTTATTGGTATTTCTCCAGGCAATCTTGATTCCAGCTTGTGCTTCCTCCAGCCCAGCATTTCTCATGATGTACTCTGCATAGAAGTTAAATAAGTAGGGTGACAATATACAGCCTTGACATACTCCTTTTCCTATTTGGAACCAGTCTGTTGTTCCATGTCCAGTTCTAACTGTTGCTTCCTGACCTGCATACAGATTTCTCAAGAGGCAGGTAAGGTGGTCTGGTATTCCCATCTCTCTCAGAGTTTTCCACAGTTTATTGTGATCCACACAGTCAAAGGCTTTGGCATAGTCAATAAAGCAGAAATAGATGTTTTTCTGGAACTCTCTTGCTTTTTCCATGATCCAGCGGATGCTGGCAATTTGATCTCTGGTTCCTCTGCCTTTTCTAAAACCAGCTTGAATATCTGGAAGTTCACGGTTCACGTATTGCTGAAGCCTGGCTTGCAGAATTTTAAGCATTACTTTATTAGCGTGTGAGATGAGTGCAATTGTGCGGTAGTTTGAGCATTCTTTGGCATTGCCTTTCTTTGGGATTGGAATGAAAGTGAGAAATAGATTTAAGGGACTAGATCTGATAGAGTGCCTGATGAACCATGGACAGAAGTTCGTGACACTGTACAGGAGACAGGAATCAAGACCATTCCCAAGAAAAAGAAATGCAAAGAAAAAAAAGAAATGCAGACTACATCAAGCAAAATGCTGGACTGTGTGAAGCACAAGCTGGAATCAAGACTGCAGGGACAAGTATCAATAACCTCAGATATGTAGATGACACCACCCTTTGGGCAGAAAGCAAAGAGAAACTAAAGAGCCTCTTGATGAAAGTAAAAGAGGAGAGTGAAAAAGTTGGCTTAAAACTCAACATTCAAAAAACTAAGATCATGACATCTGGTCCCATCACTTCATGGGAAATGGGAAAACAATGGAAACAGTGACAGGCTTTTTTTCCTTGGACTCCAAAATCACTGCAGATGGTGACTGCAGCCATGAAGTTAAAAGATACTTGCTCCTTGAAGAAAAGCTATGACCAACATAGACAGCATGTTAAAAAAGAGACATTACTTTGCCCACAAAGGTCCATTTAGTCAAAGCTACAGTTTTTCCAGTAGTCATGTATGGATGTGAGAGTTAGACCATAAAGAAAGCTGAGCACTGAAGAATTGATGCTTTTGAACTGTGGTGTTGGAGAAGACTCTTGAGAGTCCCTTGGACTGGAAGGAGATCAAACCAGTCAATTCTAAAGGAAAGCAGTCTTGAATATACATTGGAAGGACTGATGTTGGAGCTGAAACTCCAGTACTCTGGCCACCTGATGCAAAGAACTGACTCATTGGAAAAGACGCTGATGCTGTGGAAGATTGAAGGCGGGAGGAAAAGGAAATGACAGAGGATGAGATGGTTGGATGACATCACCAACTCGATGGACATGAGTTTGAGTAAGCTCAGGGAGTTGGTGATGGACAGGGAAGCCTGGCATGCTACAGTCCGTGGAGTCGTAAAGAGTTGGACACGACTGAAGGAGTGAACTGAATTGAACTGGTTTGGCGGTGCTGAATTCTCTTAACTTTTGCTTGGGTTGTGGGTCCAAAAGTATGACCAAAGGCATAGAAAACAATGAAAATTAGATACATTGCTCCTCAAAAAATTAAAAACTTCATGTGTGAAAGGATGTTCACACAAGAGTGAGAGGACAACTGAGAGAATGGCAGAAATGTTTACAAACCATAGGCCTGCTATTGGTTTAAGATTCAGAATATATAAAGGATACCAACAACGCAATTCAAAGGTGGTCCAAAAACCCAAACAGACAGTTCTCCTAAGAAGACATACAAATGGCCAACAGCACATGAAAAGATGGTCAGCATCACCATTATCAGAGAAATAGAACTTAGAACCTCAATGAGATATCACATCACAAGTCAGAATGATCATCATCAAAAAAACCTACAAACAATAAATGCAGGATAGTGTGCAGAGAAAAGGGAACTCTCCTACACTACTGGTGGGAATGTAAATGGGTACAACCATGATAGAGAAGAATATTGAGGTTTCTTAAAAAACTGTATACAGAACTACCATATAATCCAGTGATCCCACTCACATGCGTATATTCAGAGAAAACCATTATTTGAAAAGATACATGCACCCCACGGCTCACTGCAACACTATTCACAATAGCCAAAACATGGAGGTCACCTAAGTTTCTGTCGACAGACAAGTGAAGAAGAAGGATACTCAACAGGAAAACTTGTGATCACTTTTTAAAATCAAGACACAGAACAGAATTATCTTGGAATATTTTGAAAAATGCGAACGCTCAGGTAAAGCTGTTTTTCTCCAAGGCAGTGTTTCTAATGGCAGCCATGTTGAAAGGCTTCTGGACCGCATGCTGGTCATTCACCTTTATCTAGTTTGTTTCGCTTTTTCTATTTCATGTTCGGTGCTCCCATTTCATTTACTTTATGTTTTCCAATTTCTGTCTCTTTTTGTGTTGTTGCTCTTTCTCAAGCATTTATCAAGTGTGGTAGTAAAGCTTTTGTATACAAATACATATACAGTATGTATAATAAAATGGATATATATATATTTCAATGCATGAATTTTTGCCTAGCTAAAATTTTTTTGACATTTTGATTATACTTGTTTGACTCAACATGGCTAGAATGCTAGACTTTAATTTATATTCACTCAGAACCTTTATATAATTCCATGTATTTTGGCATCTAGTATTAGTGCTAAAAATTTATCTTAGTGATTTAAAAAAATTTGAATGAGACTTGAAATTTCTAATCTAGTTCTAAGAATATAAAGATATATGATGTTTAAAAAAAGGAAATAAGTGATACAGTATTATTAACTAAAGTACAGATTTTGTTCAAATATTACAAAGTTTTATGCCAGTATCCATTATATGTTTTAATCCTTATCAAGATTCCACATTGTATTTAGCTGCACCTTCAGCTGGATGCAACAAATTCTGATAAATTCTCTTTTCATTTTGATTTTATTACAAGTATTTTCTAATTTTCCTTGTTTTGGCTTCTTAGATACAGCCATTATTCAAGATTGGACATTTAATTTCTAAATACATTGGATTTTGTTTAAAGTATCTTTAATATTAATTCACATTTTGATACTGATTTCTCATTTTAATGATTTCTTCTCTGCCATCACCCTCTGTTCTTCTCACTCTAACCTTATTGAGGCTTTGGATGGCTAAGTCAAAGATCACTCTGATAAATGTCATGTTTTATATGAAAATATGTGGGTTGCTTTCAAATATCTTTTGATATTCATTTCCAGCATAATTCTACAGTGATAAGAGAACATGCTCTCTACGAGTTCAATACCTTTCAGACCATGAAATATTTACCCCTTGTGCTATGTCCCTGGATATGATCCAGTGTCTTGTAGTTTACAGTCTATGGGAACTTGAGTACAATTTTTATTATGCTGTTGTTTGAAATTTGGATAAACCTTGATTATGTTGAATTGGTGTGTAGCATTTCCCAGCTCTACTCTATCCTTCTTCTTCTCTGTATTCACTGTATTAATTTTGGGGAGATTGACTTGAGACTCCAAATAAAAATATTAATTTACTTAAAAGATAATTGTAATAATGAGTTGAACTGTATATAAATTTGTTCTGCATTTTCCAAGTCTTTTATAAATGTGTTATCATACTTTCATAATTTAAAAATAAAAAACTTTTTAAAAAAAGATAACACTGGTACATACATACAATGGGGTAATACTCAGCCAGAAAAATGAGTGAAAAACTACCATTTGCAGCTATATGGATGGCACTAGAGATTCTCATAGCCAGTGATCTAAGTCAGACAAAAAATGACAGATATCATATGATATTGCTTATATGCAAAATCTAAAAAGTTGGTGCAGATGAACAAAAAAGAATTAGAGTCAGAGGTATAGAAAACAAATGTATAGTTACCAGAGTGGAAAGTGTGTGGTACTTGGAAGGATGGGGGAATGTATGCACACTGCTCTGTATGTAATAGGGAACTAATAAGGACCTATTATACAGCGCAGGGAACTCTCTTCAGGATTCTGCTTTGACCCCTTTGTGAAAAGAATCTAAAACAGAGTAGATAGAGACATACATCTAATTGATTTACCTAGCTGTATGTCTGAAGCTGATACAATGCTGAACGACAGCTATACTCCAATAAAAACTTAAACATAACAAAATATTTCAGAGTTCATCAAGGAGGTGAACGTCTTCTACCCTGAAAACTCTAAAACATTGCTTACAGAAGACCTAAGTAATTGGGAAACAACCCATGTTTAAGTATTAGAATGCTTAGTATTGTTCAAGTAACAATACTAGTTAGCCCAATATACAGATTCATTTCATTCATATTCAGTCTCCGAGTTTCTTTACTTTTTTTGACAAATTGACAAAAACATCCTAATATTCATATGGAATTCCAAGAGATGCTGAAGTTTCAGAATACTATCCCAGATGTGTGTTACTGCATTAGAATAGGTATATAGTCCATTGAATAGACTTGAGAACCCGGAAACAAACCCTCACTTCTATTTTCACTTGATTTCTGATAGAAGTGCTAAGACTGGTCACTGGACAAAGAACAGATCCAACAAATGGCACTGTAGAACCCTGACCTCACATGCAGAATCTTGAGGGTACACCTGACCTCATACCATACACAGAAGGTAATTCAAGATGAATCAAGACCTAATATTTGCAGCTAAGCTATAGAACGGTAGAAGAAAAAACTGCACATCTCCATGACCTTGGATTTGGTTATGGTGCCTTAAATGTCAGACCAGAGGCACAGCATACAACAACAACAAAATATAGATACAGTGGCCTTCAAGGAAAAGATGAAAACTTTCCATGCATCACAGGACATTCTCATGAGGGTGAAACCTGAATGGATTTACTCTGCAGAATATGTAAAAGACACTAACAACAATATAACTTGAAAATGGACCAAAAACCCAAACAGACATTTCTCAAAGGAGACATACAAATGGTCAAACGAACATGAAAAAATGCTGAACACCACTAATTATTAGACAAATGGAAATTAAAACTACGGTGAGATACTACCACACAAGGGTCAGAATGGCCATCATCAAAAAATCTGCAAACAATAACTGCTAGAGAGGATGAAGAGAAAGAGGAGCCCCCCTACACCGCTGGAGGGAGTGTAAATGGGTATGCCATTTATGGAGAACTGTGTGGAGGTTCCTTAAAAAGGAAACTATTATATAGAGAACCTTAAAAAGGAACCTATATAGAACCTCTATGTAGAATTACCATATAATTCAGCAATCCTTCTACTAGGCATACATCTGGGGGGAAAGTCAGTATTTGAAAAAAATACTTTCATTGAAGTGTTCACTGCAGGATTGTTTACAATAGCCAACATGAAAGCCATCTGTGTGTCCACTGACAGAGGAATGGATACAGAGAAAGCGGTCCATCTATGCAATGGAATATTTCCCAACCATTAAACGGAATGTAATAATGCCATTTGCAGCAACATGGATGGACCTGGAGATTTTCATACTGGGTGACGGAAGTCCCACTGAGAAGGAGAAATATTGTATGACATCCCTGGTATGCAGAATCTAAAAAGAAAGGATACGAGCGAATTTATTTACAACACAGAAGCAGACTCACAGACTTATGGAACGAACCTATGGCTGCTTAGGGGAGAAGGACAGGGCAAAGGGATACTTAGGGAGTTTGGGATCGACATGTACACACTGCTATATTTAAAATGGATAACCAGCAAAAGTCCTACTGTATAGTATAGGGAATTCTGCTCAATGTTATGTGGCAGGCTGGAAAGGAAGGGAGTTTGGGAGAGGATGGATGCATGTATATTATGTATGGCTAAGTCCCTTTGCTGTCCACCTGAAACTATCACTACATTGTTAATCAGCTATACTCAGTATAACATAAAAAGTTTAAAACTAAAAACAATAAATAAATAAATTAGATACTACCATTTGCAACAACATGGATGGACCTAGAATTTCTTATAAAAGGAACATTAAGTCAGATAGAAACGAGAAATATCATTTGAGATCTCTTACATGCAGAATCTAAAAAGATGATACAAATGAACTTATTTACAAAAGAGATAGAGAGGCATTGAGATAGAAAACAAATCTATGGCTATAAAGGGGAAGGTGAGAGGGTGGCAAGGAAGACTAAGTTAGAAGATTGGGATCAACATATATGGACTGCTGCTAAGCTGCTAAGTCGCTTCAGTCGTGTCCAACTCTGTGCGACCCCATAGATGGCAGCCCACCAGGCTCCCCCGTCCCTGGGATTCTCCAGGCAAGAACACTGGAGTGGGTTGCCATTTCCTTCTGCAATATATATGGACTACTATATATGTATTAGTAAGGTCCTACCATATAGCACAGGGAACTCTACTCAATTTTCTGTACTAACCTGCAGGAGAAAAGGATTTAAACAAAGTGGATATATGTATAACTGGTTTACTTATCAAAGCTTATTCACTTTTTCACTTCAGGTGCTGTGCGCCTGAAACTGATACAACATTGTTAATCAACTATACTCCAATAAAATTTAAAAATAATAAAAAGTATTTCAGATGCCAAACAAGGAGGCAAAGACTTCTACCCTGAAAACTTTAAAAACTGCTTAAATTAAAGAGGACCTAAATACCAGACCACCTAACCTGCCTCTTGAGGAATCTGTATGCAGGCCAGGAAGCAACAGTTAGAACTGGACATGGAACAACAGACTGGTTCCAAATAGGAAAAGGAGTACGTCAAGGCTGTATATTGTCACCCTGCTTATTTAACTTCTATGCAGAGTACATCATGAGAAACGCTGGGCTGGAGGAAGCACAAGCTGGAATCAAGATTGCTGGGAGAAATATCGATAACTTCAGATATGCAGATGACACCACCCTTATGGCAGAAAGTGAAGAGGAGCTAAAAAGCCTCTTGATGAAAGTGAAAGAGGAGAGTGAAAAAGTTGGCTTAAAGCTCAACATTCAGAAAACAAAGATCATGGCACCCGGTCCCATCACTTCATGGGAAATAGATGGGAAAACAGTGGAAACAGTGTCAGACTTTATTTTGGGGGGCTCCAAAATCACTGCAGATGGTGACTGCAGCCATGAAATTAAAAGACGCTTACTCCTTGGAAGAAAAGTTATGACCAACCTAGATAGTATATTCAAAAGCAGAGACATTACTTTGCTGGCTAAGGTCCATCTAGTCAAGGCTATGGTTTTTCCTGTGGTCATGTATGGATGTGAGAGTTGGACTGTGAAGAAGGCTGAGCGCCGAAGAATTGATGCGTTTGAACTGTGGTGTTGGAGAAGACTCTTGAGGTTCCCTTGGACTGCAAGGAGATCCAACCAGTCCATTCTGAAGGAGATCAGCCCTGGGATTTCTTTGGAAGGAATGATGCTAAAGCTGAAGCTCCAGTACTTTGGACACCTCATGCGAAGAATTGACTCATTGGAAAAGACTTTGATGCTGGGGGGGATTGGGGGGCAGGAGGAGAAGGGGACGACCCAGGATGAGATGGCTGGATGGCATCACAGACTCGATGGACGTGAGTGTGAGTGAACTCTGGGAGATGGTAATGGACAGGGAGGCCTGACGTGCTGCGATTCATGGGGTCACAAAGAGTCGGACATGACTGAGCGACTGAACTGACCTGAAATAAACAGAATACAGTCCATGTCTGAAGATTAGAACACTTAACAAAGTCCAAAATAGCAATACTCACCAGAACAAATACAGATTTAATTTGATCCCTATTTAGCTCAGAGTTTCTTTTTTTTTTTTCTGTTGTTTCTCAAATTGGGAATAAATTCTAATATTCGTGTGAAATTCTGAGGGACACCGAACAGCCAAAATTACCTTGCAAAAGTATGGTTACTGCATTCCCATAGACATAAAAACCATGGAATAGACTTGGAACCCAGAAACTAACCCTAAAATTAAGCTGAAAATCACAGATGAAAACATAGACACACATCTCCATGACATTGGCTTGGGTTATGGGTCCTAAAACATGACTCCAAAGGCATAGAAAACAATGAAAATTAGATACACTGGTCCTCAAAAGAATGAAAAACTTCCGTGCATCATAGGACATTATCAGGAGAGTGAAAGGACAACCTAGAGAGAGGCAGAAACTGTTTGCAAACCTTAGGCCTGCTGTGGGCTTAAAATCCAGAATGTGTAAAGGATGCCAACAAAGCTATTCACATGTGGTCCAAAAATCTGAACAGACATTTCTCCTAAAAACACATAAAAGTGGCCAGAGGCACAATGAGAGATGCTCAGCATCACTAATTATTAGAGAAATGTAAACTAGAACAATAATGAGATACGATGACACAGAGCTAAGAATGGTCATCATCTGAAAATATCAAGACAATAAATGCTGGAGAGGGTGTGGAGAAAAGGGAACTCTCCTACACTATTGGTGGGAATGTAAATATGTACAACCATGATGGAGAAGAATATGAAGATTCCTCAAAAAAAAAAAAAAAACAACCATATATAAAAATACCATATGGTACAGCAATCCCATTCCAGGGCATGTATCCAGAGAAAATCATTATTTGAAAAGACACATGCATCCCAAGTTTCACTACTTCACTCTTTACAATAGCCAAGACATTGAAGCAACCTGATTATCTTTCAACAGACAAATGGGTAAAGAAGAAGCTGTACTCACTTATAGAAAAACTTGTAGTCACTTTTTAAAATAGCCAAAGCAATCTTGAGAAAGAAGAATGGAACTGGAGAAATCAACCTGTCTGACTTCAGGCTCTACTACAAACCCACAGTCATCAAGACAGTATGGTACTGGCACAAAGACAGAAATATAGATCAATGGAACAAAATAGAAAGCCCAGAGATAAATCCATGCACCTATGGACACCTTATCTCTGACAAAGGAGGCAAGAATATACAATGGATTAAAGACAATCTCTTAAACAAATGGTGCTGGGAAAACTGGTCAACCATTTGTAAAAGAATGAAACTAGAACACTTTCTAATACCATACACAGAAATAAACTCAAAATGGATTAAAGATCTGAACGTAAGACCAGAAACTATAAAACTCCTAGAGGAGAACATAGGCAAAACACTCTCCAGCATAAATCACAGCAGGATCCTCTATGACCCACCTCCCAGAATATTGGAAATAAAAGCAAAAATAAACAAATGGGACCTAATTAAACTTAAAAGTTTCTGCACAACAAAGGAAACTATAAGCAAGGTGAAAAGACAGCCTTCAGAATGGGAGAAAATAATAGCAAATGAAGCAACTGACAAACAACTAATCTCAAAAAAATACAAGCAACTCCTGCAGCTCAATTCCAGAAAAATAAACGACCCAATCAAAAAATGGGCCAAAGAACTAAATAGACATTTCTCCAAAGAAGACATACAGATGGCTAACAAACACAGGAAAAGATGCTCAACATCACTCATTATCAGAGAAATGCAAATCAAAACCACAATGAGGTACCATTTCACGCCAGTCAGAATGGCTGTGATCCAAAAGTCTACAAGCAATAAATGCTGGAGAGGGTGTGGAGAAAAGGGTACCCTCTTACACTGTTGGTGGGAATGCAAACTAGTACAGCCATTACAAAGAACAGTGTGGAGATTCCTTAAAAAACTGGAAATAGAACTGCCTTATGACCCAGCAATCCCACTGCTGGGCATACATACCGAGGAAACCAGAATTGAAAGAGACATGTGTACCCCAATGTTCATCACAGCACTATTTATAATAGCCAGGACATGGAAGCAACCTAGATGTCCATCAGCAGATGAATGGGTAAGAAAGCTGTGGTACATATACACAATGGAGTATTACTCAGCCATTAAAAAGAATACATTTGAATCAGTTCTAATGAGGTGGGTGAAACTGGAGCCTATTATACAGAGTGAAGTAAGCCAGAAAGAAAAACACCAATACAGTATACTAACACATATATATGGAATTTAGAAAGATGGTAACGATAACCCTGTATGCGAGATAGCAAAAGAGACACAGATGTATAGAACAGTCTTTTGGACTCTGTGGGAGAGGGAGAGGGTGGGATGATTTGGGAGAATGGCATTGAAACATGTATAATATCATATATGAAACAAATCACCAGTCCAGGTTTGATGCATGATACTGGATGCTTGGGGCTGGTGCACTGGGATGACCCAGAGGGATGGTACGGGGAGGGAGGAGGGAGGGGGGTTAGGGATGGGGAACACGTGTACACCTGTGGCGGATTCATGTTGATGTATGGCAAAACCAATACAATATTGTAAAGTAATTAACCTCCAATTGAAATAAATAACTTTATATTAAAAAATAAAATAAAAAACTCAGATGCATTACAGAATTATCTTGGAATATTTTGGAAAATACAAATGCCCAGGTAATACTATTTTTTCCCAAAGCTTCAGATGTGTTTCTAATGAGCAGCCACGTTTAAAAACAACTGGACTATGTGATGATCTTTTACTTTTAACTAGTTCATTTCACTTTTTCTATTTCATATTCAGGACCCCTGTTTCATTTAGTTTGTTTTCCAATTTGTCTATTTTTGTTGTTGTTGTTCTTTCCTGAGCCTTTATTAAATGTAGTAATAAAAGCATTTGAATACATATGTATAGTATGTATAATATTTATATCTAGAAAATTTATGAATTTTTGCCTAATTATAAAAATTTATGACATTTTGTTCTACTTGTTTGATGTAGTGTGACTCGAATGTTAGATTTCTAGTTTATATGCACTCAAAACTTTGATATAGTTCCATGCATTTTGGCATCTAGTATTACTGCTAAAAGTCTAGAAAATTTATTATCTTAGAAACTCAAAGTAAATTTGAATGAGGCTTGAAACTTCTAATCCAATTTGAGAATATAAAGAAATATTATGTTGTAAAAAAAAAACACAGCAGGAAATTAACAAGTGATAACAGGATTATTAACTAAAAAGTACCGATTTTGTTCAAATTTCACAAAATTTTATGCCAGTGTCCATTATTTGTTTTCATACCTCACTCAAGACTCCACATTGTATTTAGTTGCACTGAGCAGCTTCAGTTGCATGCAACAACTATAACAAATTATCTTTTCATTTTTACTCTATTACAAATATTTTCTAATTTTCCTTGTTATGGCCTCTTAGATATACCCATCCCTTAAAAATGGACATTTAATTTCTAACTGCATGGGATTTAGTTTAAAGTATCTTAATATTAACTACGGATTTTGCTGTTAATTTCTCACTTAAATGCTTTCTTCCCTGCAATTGCCCTCCGTGTATGTTTCAGTCTAACTTTATCGAGGCTTTCATTGGCTAAGTCAAAGGTCTTTCTTGGTAAATGGCACGATTTGCACTTGAAAACATGTGTGGGCTATTCTCAAGTATCTTTTGATACTGATTTCTGGTGCAATTCTGCAGCAGCAAGACAACAGACTCTGCGGCGTCAGCACTTTCAGGCCGTGCAGTCTTTGCACCCTGTTTTATGTCCTGGATATGTTCCAGAGTCTCCTAGTTTCCAGGCGATGGCAACTTGAATAGAATTTGTCTCCTATTGCTGTGTGAGAATTGTATAAATCTTAATTATGTTGAAATGGTTCCTAATTGCTCCCAGGCCTACTGTATCTTCAACTTCTCTGCATATGCACATTCCACTAATTTTGGCGAGTATGATATTGAAACTCTAACCAAAGAATTTATCTAAGTAAGAAAATTATACAGTGAAACTATATATAACTTTGTCCTGAACTTTCTGTGTTTTGTAAATGTGTTATACTTTCATAATTTAAAGAATGAATTACTCAGCCATAAGAATGAGTGAAATGCTATCATTGCAGCAACATGGCTGGATGGAGAGATTCTCATAGCCAGTTGTGTTAAGTCAGACAAAAAATGACAAATATCATATGATATCGCTTATAGGCAAAATCTAAGAAGTTTATACAAATGAACTTATTTACAAAAAGAATTAGAGTCATAGATATAAAAACAAACCTATAGTTGCCAGAGTGCAAAGTGAGGGGTGGCTAGGAGGGATAATTTAGGAGAAGGGGATCGACATATAAACAATACTCTATGTATAATAGATAACTGGTAAGGACCTACTCCATAGTACAGGAAGCTCTATTCGGTACTCTGCATTAACCCCTATACGATGAGAGTCTAAAACAGTGGATATCAGTATATGTCCAAGTGATTGCTTTTGCTGTATACCTGAAACTAATACAACACTGAACACTAACTACACTCCTATAAGAGTGTAAAAATAATATAAAATATTTCAGAATTCAATCAAGGAGTTGAAAGGCTTCTACACTGAAAACTTTAAAACATTGCTTAAAGAGGACCTAAATAATTTGAAAACAACTCATGTATAAATATTAGAATGCTGGATAATGTTCAAATAACAATACTCTTCAGATCAATATGGAGCTTCATTTCATTCCTATTTGGTCTCAGAGTTTCTTCTTTTCAGAATTGGGAAAAACATCCTAATATTCATATGAAAATTCAAGGGATGACAAATAGCCAAAACTGTCTTGGAAAATGTGTGTTACTGCATTAGTGTATACATACAGACCATGGAATGAGAACTGGGAATGAGAACCCAAAAATAAACCCTCTCTTCTATTTTCACTTGATTTCTGATAGAAGTGCTAAGCCTAGGCACCGGGCAAAGAACAGATCCAACAAATGGCACTGCAGAACCTGGACCACATGTGCTGAACCTTGAGGGTGGACTTGACCTCATACAATAAACAGAAGGTAATGCAGGATCAATCAAGGCCTAAATTTTGGAGCTAAGCTATAGAACAGCAGAAGAAAAAACAGCTGCACATTTCTATGACCTTGGATTCAGAGATGGTGCCTTAAATATCAGACCAGAAGCACAGAAAACAATGAAAAATAGACACACTGGCCTTCAAAAAAAAGAAAAACTTCCATGCATCACTACAACAGAATCTTAGTTAGCCACTAAAAAGAATGAAATAATGCAATTTGCAGCCACACAGATGGGCCTAGAGATTTTCATATTGAGTGAAGGAAGTCAAACAGAGAGGAAGAAATACTGTATGGCATCCTCTGGATACAGAATCTAAAATGAAAGGATATGAGAGTATGATATTGAAACTCCAACTAAAAATCTTAATTTATCTAGATAAAAAACTATACTATATGGTGGCTTTATATAGAACCTTGTTCTGTATTTTCCAAGTCTCTTGTGAATGTATTATCATACTTTCATAATTTAAACAATAAAAAATTTTTTAAAAAGAAGAAAAAGTGGTAATACATACAATGGAGTATTACTCAGCCATAAGAATGAGTGAAATATTACCATTGCAACAACAGGGTTGGACCTAGAGATTCTCATAGCCAGTGATGTAAGTCAGACAAAAAAATGACAAATATCATATGATAATGTTTACAGGCAAAATCTAAAAACTTGGTACAAATAAACTTATTTAAAAAAGAATTAATGACCCAGCAATCCCACTGCTGGGCATACACACCGAGGAAACCAGGATTGAAAGAGACACATGTACCCTAATGTTCATCACAGCACTGTTTATAATAGCCAGGACATGGAAGCAACCTAGATGTCCATCAGCAGATGAATGGATAAGAAAGCTGTGGTACATATACACAATGGAGTATTACTCAGCTGTTAAAAAGAATTCATTTGAATCAGTTCTGATGAGATGGATGAAACTGGAGCCGATTATGCAGAGTGAAGTAAGCCAGAAAGAAAAACACCAATACAGTATACTAACACATATATATGGAATTTAGAAAGATGGCAATGACGACCCTGTATGCAAGACAGGAAAAAAGACACAGATGTGTATAACGGACTTTTGGACTCAGAGGGAGAGGGAGAGGGTGGGATGATTTGGGAGAATGGCATTCTAACATGTATACTATCATGTAAGAATTGAATCGCCAGTCTATGTCTGACGCAGGATACAGCATGCTTGGGGCTGGTGCATGGGGATGACCCACAGAGATGTTATGGGGAGGGAGGTGGGAGGGGGGTTCATGTTTGGGAACGCATGTAAGAATTAAAGATTTTAAAATTAAAAAAATAAAAAACTAAAATAAATAAATAAATAAAAAAGAATTAGAGTCATAGATATATAAACAAACCTATAGTTACCAGAGTAGAAAGTGAGGGGAGGCTGGGAGGAATAAACTAGGAGATAGGAATCATCATATACCTACTACTCTCTATATAATAGATAATTAATAAGAACCTACTGTATAGCATAGGGAACTCCATTCAGTATTCTGTATTAACTCCCATGTGAAAAGAATCTAAAACAGAGTAAATGCATGTATATGTCTAACTGATTCACTTTGTTGCCTGAAGATGATACAACAGTGAACACCAACTATACTCTTAAAAAAATTAAGAATAATATAAAATATTTCAAAATTCAGTCAAGGAGGTGAAAGGTTTCTACCCTCAAAACTCTGAAACATTGCTTAAAGAAGACCTAAGTAATTGGAAAATAAGCCATGTTTAAGTATTAGAATGTTTAGCATTGTTCAAATAACAAAAATATTCAGACCAATATAGAGATTCATCATTCTTGTTAAATCTCATCATTTCTTTTTTTTTTTTTTCTGAATTAGGAAAAAGGTCCTATTTCATATGGAATTCAAGGGATGCTGAAGAGACAAAATTATCTTGCAAATGTGTGTTCCTGCAGTAGCAGAGACATACAGACCATGGAATAGACTTGAGAACCCAGTAACAAATTCTAACTTCTATTTTCACTTGATTGCTGATAGAAGTGCTAAGACTGGTCCAAGAACAGATCCAACAAATGGCACTGCAGAACCCAGACCTCACGTGCAAAACCTTGAGGGTGGACCTAACTTCATACCATACATGGAACTTAACACTAGGTGAATCAAACCCGAAATTTTGGAGCTAAGCTATAGAACTGTAGAAGGAAAAACAGCTGCACATCTTCATGACCTTAGATTTGATGATGGTGCCTTAAGTATCAGACCAGAAGCACAGAAAATAATGAAAAATAGAGACATTGGCCTTCAAAAACATAGTGAAAAAATTTCCATGCATCACCATGGGATTGAAGATACAACCTAGCGAAGGGCAGAAGATGTTTCCAAACATTAGCCTGCTACGGTTTTAATATGCAGAATATGTAAAGGCCTCCAGCAACACAACTCAAAAATGGACCAGAAACCCAAACAGACATTTCTCAAAGGAAACATATAAAAATATCCAGCCACTCATGAAAAGATGTTCAACATCACTAATTATTAGAAAAGTAGAAATTAAAACTATAATGATATACCACCTCACATGGGTCAGAATGGCCATCATCAAAAAATCTACAAGCAATAACTCCTGGAGAGGATGCAGAGAAAAGGCAACCCTCCTATACTGCTGGAGGGAATGTAAAATGGGTATACCAAATACTGAGAACAGTATGAAGATTCCTTAAAAAAACTATAGATATTATGGGGAGGGAGGTGGGAGGGGGGGTTCATGTTTGGGAATGCATGTACACCCGTGGTGGATTCATGTCAATGTATGGCAAAACCAATACAGTATTGTAAAGTAAAATACAGTAAAAATAAAATTAAAAAAAAACAAAACTATAGATAGGATGGCCATATAATTCAGCAGTTCCATAGCAAGGCATACATCTGGAAATAAAAATTAGTATTTAAAATGATACATGCACCCCAAGGTTCACTGCTGAAGAGTTTACAATAGCCGAGATATGGAAGCTGCCTAAAAGTCCATCAACAGAAGAATGCATAAAGAAACAGCAGTACATCTGCACAATGGAATATCACTCAGCCATTAAGAAGAATGAAATAATGCCATTTGCAGCAACATTGATGGGCCTAGAGATTTCCATACTGAGGGAAAAAAGTCAGATAGAGAAGGAGAAATGCGGGGAGCCAGCGTGAGGAACTCCGCCCATGGCAAAGGTCATGAGGAAGGACGCTTCGGCATACGCAAGGGCGGGATCGAGCCTCAGGAAACCCCCTGTTCCCGAGCATCTACCCCCCAAACCAGAGTCTACCTACTCTACTGTTTCATGCTCTCACCTACACCTCTGACTTTATGGGGGGCTATTCCCCACCGGTTCTCTCGGAGAAGGAGTAAACTTGCAGCTCCAGTCAATAAAAATTCCTTGGCATGACAAGGGTGTCTCAGGTCAAACCTCTCTGCTGGCAGACTAGCTTGTGTGACAGGATTATCCATGCTCCTGCCACTATGCACATGATTGTTTACTATCTCTCAACCATAAACAGCACAGAGAGTTTGGAGTATTTTGAAAATCTTAATTAGCATAGGGCTTTTCTCATTGTTGAGTCAATGATTGCCGCCAGGCCTCCATATCCTTAGGCACCTGGGAATATATTAATGTATTTGGAATGTAGAAAAGAAAATATAGTATAGTAGTTTTTGATGTTAGCAATACTAGACTTGTTGAGTTAATGAATTTTCTCTTTTGTTATAGATCACTGTACTTTGTTATAAATCACTGTGTCCTTGCTATGCAAAAATGTAACTTTATCACTAACTTAAGACTAAATAGATCTTAAGGGGAACATTGGTGAAGGGTTTTCATTTGTTGGGCTGATGTTTGCTGCTAAATCTCCATATTCCCTGCCCTTATAATGAATATAACTAGCATATAGGAGAAATAAGTATTAACCTTTAAGATTAATCATGTTAACCTTAGGTTAAATAAATTCCTTTCTTAGTTGTAACCCACTACACCCTCACCCTATAGGAATGCAACTTTATCTGATACCTTCAGAGGGTGGCGCCTGGTTTAAGAAAAAACACCCTTGGAAAAAATAAGTTTTTTGGTTATCAGAAAGAAAGGATCATAAACTGTCAGCAGGCCTCATGGCCCTAAGATGATGTAAAACCCCTAAGACCTTTTTTTTTATACATTTATGTGAAGCACCTGATTTTGATAAAGGTCAGGACTGCTGGCCCCTGCATGACTTTAAAATTTCCATTTGTCTCTATGTGTAACAAAAGGTACATAAGCAAACCTAAAAAATAAAGAAATCGGATCAGTTTCTGGAAAGACTGATTCCCCTGTGTTGTCCTTTCTTTCCTCTTCTAGCTGAATTCCCATCTGGAGCGTGGGTACTCGCCACGTCTACTTACTTGCCCTGGCTTTTAAGTTCCACGTGAGAAGGAGCCCAAGGAGGGGTACCTTCCAATATTCAAGTGGCGCCGGTGGCCCAACGTAGATGGTGCAAATTCCTTGTCTTGGAATTTTATTGGTATTCCACGTAAACCAAGTTATTCAGTCTCTTTTTCTTCACTAATTTTCCTACTACACTATGCGTTTCTAATCTCTCTATATATCTGTAATTAAATAAGTTTTTTCCTAGGTTGCCGATTCCATCTCCCCTTCGAATTACCCTGGATCCACCGGGGCTGGACCCCGGCAGGTGGTGCCCCCTCCAAGCAACTAGGGTCATCAGCCCTGTTGTCCCCTTAGTATGGAGCAATTAGGGTCATCAGCCCTATCGAATGACCTCCCCTCTATGAGTAATCAAAAAAGAAGGCATATAAGTAAACTTATTTACAAAACAGAAACACATTCACAGATGTAGAGAATGAACTTATGGTTGCTAGGGGTGAAGTATGGGGAGAACAGATAGTTAGGGAGTTTAGGATTGACATGTAGATACTGCTATGTTTAAAAGGGATGACCAGCCAGGTATAGTGTAGGGAACTCTGCTCAATGTTTTGGGGCAGCCTGGATGGAAGGGGAGTTTGAGGAAGAACTGATACATGTATATATATGGCTGAGTCCCTTTGCTGACCACTTGAAACTATCACAACATTGTTAATTAGCTATACTCTAATAAGCAGTTAAAAGTAAAAATAAATAAATAAATGGAATAGAGCCATGTGCAGCAACATGGATAGACCTAGAGATTCTCATACAGAGGAACATTAGTCAGATAGAAAAGAGAAGTATCATTTGATATCTCATATGCAGAATCTAAAAAGATGATACAAATGAGCTTATTTACAAAAGAAAAATCGAGGCACAGATATAGGAAACATACCTATGGCTACTAATGGGACAGTTGAGAGTGTGGAGAGAAGTGTCATGTGAGTGTATGTTCCTCGGTTCTTTGTCTCGTCACAACAAAGATTTGGAGCGACGGACAGAAGGAATAAACTAGGAAATTGGGATCAACATATATACACTATTATATATGATAAATAACTAACAAGTACCTACCGTAAAGCACAGGGAACTCTACCTCAATATTCTGTATTAACTTATATAGGAAAAGAATCTAAAACACAGTGAATATATGTATACATATAACTGATTCACCTATCGGTGTTTATTTACTTACTGACTTCAGCTGCTGTACACCTAAAATTTACAACAGTGTTAGTCAGTTATATGCTATTAAAAATTAAAAAATAATATAAAATATTTCAGAATTCAAACAAGGAGGTGAAAGACTTCTACTCTGAAAACTCTAAAGCATTGCTTAAGTGACAGAAGACCTAAATAAATGAAATACAGCCCAAGTGTGAAGATTAGAACACTTAATATTGTTCAAATAACAGTACTATACAGAACAATATACACAACTCCCATTCAAGCTCAGAGTTTGCTTTCTTCCGTTATTTTTTGAATTGGGAAAAAGTCCTATTATTCATATGAAAATATGAAATTCCAACAGATCCTAAACGGCCAAGATAATCTTGCAAAAATGTTACTGCATTCTCATAGGCATACATACCATGGAATTGACTTGGAAACCAGAAACAAATCCTCAGGCTAAGCTAAGAACTACAGATGAAAACACACACACACACACACACACACACACACAGATCTCCATGACCTTGGCTTCGGTCATGGGTCCTAAAATATGACCCCAAAGGCATAGAAGACAAAATTAGATACACTGGTCCTCAAAAAAAATAAAAAACTTTCTTGTGTCACAGGACATTCTCAGGAGAGTGAGATGACAGCCTAGATAATGGCAGAAAATGTTTGCAAACCATAGACCTGCTTTGGGTTTAATATCCAGAATAGATAAAGGAAGCCAACAACACAATTCAACAGTGGTTCAAAAATTTGAACAGACATTTCTCCTAAGACATACAAATGGCCAACAGCACATGAAAAGATGCTCACCACCACTAATTATCAGAGAGATGGAAATTAGAACTACAATGAGATATTCATCACACAGGTCAGGATGGCCATCATCAAAAAATCTGCAAACAATAAATGCTGAAGAGGGTGTGGAGAAAAGGGAGCCCCATACACTGTTGGAGGGAGCATAAATGGGTATACCATTTATGGAGAACAGTATGGAGGGTCCTTAAAAATCTATAAACAGAACTACCGCGTGATCCAGCAACACCACCCCAAGGCATACATCCGGAAGGAAAACCTGTATTCAAAAAGATGCAAGCACTCCCAGGTTCGTTGCAGCACTGTTTACAATAGCCCAGACATAGAAGCCTCCTAAATGTCCGTCAACAAAAGAATGGATAAAGAAAATGGGGTACCTCTATACAATGGAATATTACTTGGCCATTAAAAAATAATGAAATACTGCCTTTTGCATTGACATAGATGGCCCTAGAGATTCTCATACAAAGGAACGTTAAGTTCAAAAAGAGAAATATCATTTGATATCTCTTATAAGTGAAGTCTCTGAGTCATGTCCGACTCTTTGCAGCCCCTTGGACTGGAGCCTACCAGGCTTCTCCATCCATGGTATTTTCCAGGCAAGATACTGGAGTGGGGTGCCATTTCCTTCTCCAGGGGATCTTCCTAACCCAGGGTTTAAACCCAGGTCTCCCGCATTGCAGGCAGACACTTTACCCACTGAGCCACCAGGGAAGCCCTTATATGCAAAATCTAAAAAGATGATAGGAGTTAACCTATTTACAAAAGAGAACTAGAGGCTTATGGTTACTAAAGGGGAGAGTGAGAGGGTGGAGGGTTGGAATAAACTAGGAGACCGGGACAACATATATACATTAATACACATAATAGATAACTTAAAAGGACCTACCATATAGCACAGGAGTCTACTCAGTTTTCTGTATTAACCTATACAGGAAAAGAATCTAAAACAGAGTGGAAATAAGTATATGCATGGCTGATTCACTTATCAGTGCTTATTCACTTATTTACTTCAGGGGCTGTACACTTGAAACTGATACAACACTGTTAATCAACTGTAATCTCATACAAATTAAAAAATAATGTAAAATATTTAAGAATTCAATCAAGAATATGAAAAGGCTTCTACCCTGAAAACTCACATTGCTTAAATGAAAGAGGACCTGAACAAATAGAAGGCAACCCAGGTACGGAAAAGAGAACACTCAGTGTTGTCTAAATAGCAACACTCTCCAGAACAATATACAGGTTCAATTCGATCCATATTCAGTCTCAGGTTTCTTTTTTTTCTGTTGTTTTTTGAAATGGGAAAAAATTCTAATATTTTCTGAAATTCCAAGAGACACTGAATGGCTGAAATAATCTTGCAAAAATGTGCTACTGTATTAGCATAGACACACAGACCATGGAACAGACCTGGAACCCAGAAATAAACCCTCGAGGTAAGCTGAGAGCTGCAGACGAAACACAGACACACATTTCCATGATCTTGGTTTTGGTTCCTAAAAATGACACTAAAGGCATAAGATACAATGAAATTTAGATACACTGGTCCTCAAAGAAATTAAAAACGTCCATGCATCACAGGACATTCTCATGATAGTAAAAGGACAACCTGGAGAACGGCAGAAAATGTTTGCAGACCATAGTCTGGCTACAAGTTTAATAATCCGAATATGTAAAGGGTGCTACTATCTGGGTGCCACTATCTGGTGTCACTATCCAGAAGATAATAAAGGACAAGGAAACCTGTGTGCTGCAGTCTAAGAGGGTCACAGAGTCAGACACGACTTAGCGAGTAAACAATATCAACACACAAAGGATGGCAACAACACAATTTAAAAGTGGTCCAAATATCTGAACAGACATTTCTTCTAAGAAGACATACAAATGGCCAACACTACATGAAAATAGGCTCAAAATTACTAATGATTAGAGCAATGGAAATTAGAACTACAATGAGATATCACATCATACAGTTCAGAGTGGGCACTGTCAAAAAATATACAAACCACAAATGCTGAAAAGGGTGTGGAGAAAAGGGAACTCTCCTATACTATTGGTGGGAATGTAAATGGGTACAGCCATGATGGAGAAGATATACAGGTTCCTCAAGCTATATGCAGAACTACCATATGAGTCAGCAATCCCATTGCAGAGCATATATTCAGAGAAAACCACTATTCGAAAAGATACTTGCACTCCAGGGTTCGCTGCAGCACTGTTTACAATAGCCAAGACAGGGAAGCCACCTAAGTATCTACAGACAGATGGTTAGAGAAGCGGTACACATAACAGTGGAATACGACTCAGCCACAGGAATGAACATAATCCTGCCATTTGCACAACATGGATGGACCTAGAGATTATAGCTAGTGATATAAGCCAGACAGAAAATGACAAATATCACTTATATGCAAAATACAAAACATCGGTGCCAATGAACTTATTTACAAACAAGAAACAGAATCACAGATACAGAAAACAAACCTGTAATCACCAGAGGGGAAAGTGAGAGGTGTCCGGGGGAGATAAATTAGGAGACTGGAATCAACACACACACACTACTCAATGTATAATAGATAATAAGGCCCTACTATACAGCGCAAGGGAACTGCTATTCAATATTCTGCTTTAACCCCATATGAAAAAGATCTTAAACAGAGTGGATATAAGTATATGTATAACAGATGTACTTTAATGAATGCCAGAAAGTAACGCAACATTGAACACCAGCTATACTCTAGTAAAAAGTAGGAAATAATGTGAAATATTTCAGATTTAATGAAACAGGTGAAACAAATACTTCTACCCTGAAAACTCTAAAAAATTGCTTAAAGAGGACCTAAATACATGGAAAACAATCCATGTTTAAAGATTAAAACACTTAATATTGTTCAAATAACCATACTATCTAGAACAATATACAGATTCAATTCAATCTATATTCAATCTCAGAGTCTCCTTTTTTCTTGATGTTTTTTGAATTGGGAGAAATTCTAATATTCAAATGAATTTCCAAGAGATGCTGAATGGTGGAAATAATCTTACGAAAGTGTATTACTGCATTAGCATAGACATACAGACCATGGGACAGACTTGGAACCTAGAAACAAACCCTCAAGCTAAGCAAAGAATTACAGACAGAAATACAGACACACATTTCCATGACCTTGATTTTAGTTATGGTTCCTAAAATATGATGCAAAAAGCATAGAAAACAATGAAAGTTAGAGGTGCTGGACCTCAAAAAAAAATGTAAAACTTTCATGCATCACAGGATATTCTCACAGAAGTGAAAAGACAAGTTAGAGAATGGCAGAAAACATTTGCAAACCATAGGCCTGCTTTGGGTTTAAAGTCCAGAATATGTAAAGGATGCCAATGAAACAATTCAAAAATGGTCCAAGGGGCTTCTCAAGTGGTACCAGTGGTAAAGAACCCACTAGCCAATGCAAAGCTGGTCCAAGGCTTCCCAGTGGTAAAGAATCTGCTTGTTGGTGCAAAAGACACAGGTTCAATTCCTGATCTAGGAAGATCCCACATGCTGCAGGTCAACTAAGCCTGAGGGCCACAGCTGATGAGCCTGTGCTCTCAAGTCGGGGAAGTGCAACTACCTGGACCCAGATGTCACAACTGCTGAAGCCCACTTGCCTAGAGCCTGCGCTCAGCAACAAGAGAAGCCACTGCAGTGAGAAGGCCACGTGCCACAATTAGAGAGTAGCCAGCCCCTGATGGTCACCACAGGAGAAAACCCACCGCATCAACAAAGACCTAGCATGGCGAAAAAATAAATTAATTAAAAAAGAATTTTTTAGTGGTACACAAACCTGAGCAGACATTTCTAAGAAGACATACACATGGCCAACAGCACATGAGAAGATGTTCAACATCACTAATGATCAGGAAAATGGAAATCAGAGCTACAGTGAGATGTGAAGTCACATAGGTTAGAATGGGCTTCATCAAAAACACTACAAAGAATCAGCACCAAAGAGGATGTGGAGAAAAGGGAACTCTCCCATACTATTGGTGGGAATATAAATGGGTACAACCACGGTGGAGAAGCATACGGAGGTTACTTAAAAAACTGTATGCAGAACTACCAAATACAGGAATAGACTTGAGAACCCAGAAATAAACTCTCACTTCTATTTTCACTTGATTGCTGATAGAAGTGCCAAGACTGGTCACTGGGCCAAGAACAGACCAACAAATGGCACTGCAGAAGCCTGACCTCATGTGCAAAGCCTTGAGGGTGGACCTGACCTCATACCAGGCACAGACTGTAATGCAAGATGGTAATGCAAGATCAAGGTAATGCAAGAAGGTATCAAGATGCAAGATGAATCAAGGCCTAAATTTTGGATCTAAGCTGTAGAACTATAGAAGAAAAAACAGCTGCACATCTCCATGACCTGAATTTGGTTTTGTTTCCTTAAATATGAGACCAGAAGCACAAAAACAATGAAAAATAGATACAGTAGCCTTCAGGAAAAAAAAAAAGAAAAATTTCCAGTCATCACAGAACATTCTTAAGAGAGTGAAAAAATAAACTAGAGAAGAACAGAAAATGTTTGCATACCACAGGCCTGCTGTGGGTTTAATATGCAGAATATGTAAAAGATATCAACAACAGAATTCAAAAATGGACCAAAAACCTAAACAGATGGCCAATGGCACATGAAAAGATGCTCAATTTCACTCATTATTAGAGAAATGGAAATTAGAACTACAATGAGGTATCACATCATACAGGTCAGAATGACCATCATAAAAAATCTACAAAATATAAATCCTGGAAAGGGTGTGAAGAGGGAACTCTCCTACACTATTAGTGGGAATATAAATGTGCACAACCATGATGAATATGGAGATTCCTTTAAAAAAAACCTGTATACAGAACTACCATATGATCCCACAAACCCACTCCAAGGCATACATCTGTAAAAACCAGTATTCAAAAAGATACATTCACCCCAGGGTTCACTGCAGAAGAGTTTACAATAGCTAAGGCAGGGGCTGCAAAGAGTCGGACACGACTGAGCAACTGAACTGAACTGAACTGAAGGCAGGGAAGCCACCTAAATGTCCATCAACAGAGGACTGGATAAAGAAAATCTCATATATCTATACAGCTGAATACTGCTGGGCCATTGAAAAGAAGGAAATAATGCCATTTGCAGCGAAATGGATGAGCCTAGAGTTTTGCATACTGAGTGAAGGAAGTCAGAGAAGGGGAAATCTCATACGACATCCCCTGTATGTGCAATCTAAAAAGAAAGGATACAAGTAATCGTATTTACAACACAGAAAACAGACTTAGAGAACGAACTCATGGTTGCCGGGGCAAAGGACAGGGAGAAGAGATAGTCAGGGAGGTTGGGATCAACATGTACACACTACTATATTTAAAATGGATAACCAGCAAGGTCCTCCCATATAGCATTGGGAGCTCTGCTCAATGTTACGTGGGAGCCTGGATGGGAGAGGAGTTTGGGAGCGATGGATCCGTGTATATGTATGAATGAGTCCCTTTGTTGTCCACCTGAAACTATGACAATATTGTTAATCAACTATGCTCCAATATAAAATAAACAGGTGTAAAGTAAATACAAATGAATAAATCACTGAAATGCTATTTGCCGTAAATGGATGGACTAGAGATTCTCATACAAAGGAAAGTCAGATAAAAAGAGAATCATTTGATATCTCTTATGTGAAGAATGTAAAAAGATGATTCAAATGAACTTCTTGAGAAAATATAGTTACTAAAGGGGAAAGTGAGAGGGTGGAGGAGAGGAATAAATTAGGAGGTTAGGATCAACATATATATACTACTATACATATAATAGGTAACTAATAAGGACTTAGCTTGCAGCCCAGAGAACTCTACTCAATATTCTGTACTAACCTATATGGGAAAAGATCCAAAACAGAGTAGGTCTATGTATATGTATAGCTCAGTGGGTGAAGAATCTGCCTGCAGTGCGGGAGACACAAGAGACACGGGTTCCATCCCTGGATCAGGAAGATCCTCTGGAGAAGGGCATGGCAACCCACTACAGTATTCTTGTCTGGAGAATCCCATGGACAGAGGAGCCTGGTGGGGTGCAAAGAGTCAGACATGACTGAAGTGACTAAACACATAACTGCTTCACTTATCAGGGCTTATTCATTGATTCTCTTCAGGTGCTATATACCAACCGATATAACATTGTTAATCAACTGTTCTCCAGAAAAATAAAAAAATAATACAAGGGCACTTCTCTGGTGGTGCAGTGGGTAAGAATCTGCCTGCCAATGTAGGGGACACGGGTTATACCCCTTGTCCAGGAAGATTCCACAGGCCATGGAGCAATTAATTCTGTGCTGCGCAATTCCTGAGCCCATGTACAACAACTGCTGGAGCCCGTGAGCCTAGAGCCTGTGCCCTGCAGCAAGAGAAGCCCCTCAAGGAGAAGCCTGCTCACCACAGTGAAGGGTAGGCCCCCTTGCTGCAACAAGAGGAAGCCTGCCCAGAAGCAGAGACCTAGTGCAACCATAAACAAATGAATGGTTTATACATCATGTGCAGCATTTCAGAATTCAGTCAAGGAGGTGAAAGGCTTCTACCCTGAAAACTGTAAATAGCTGCTTGAAGAGGACCTAAATAAATGGAAAACAGTCCATATTTGAAGATTAGAACAGTAAACAGTGTTCAAATAACAATAGTATCAAGAAAAATACAGAGATTCAGTTCAATCCCGGAGTTTCCTAGTTTGTTGTTCTTTTTTGAATTGGGAAGAAAAAATCTAATATTCATATGAAATTCGAAGAGATGCTGAAATAATCTTACAAAAGTGTGCTACTTCATTCAGATACACAAATAGACCAAGGAACAGACTTGGAACCCAGAAAAAACCCTCAGGCTAAGCTAAGAACTATAGACGAAAACACAGACACACATCTCCATGCTCTTGGCTTTGCTAATGACTCATTATATATGACACCAAAGACATCGAAAACAATGAAAACTAGATACACTGGTCCTCAAGAAAATGGAAGAAGTCCATGCATCATAGGATATTCTCACGAGAGTGAAGAGACAACCTAGAGAATGGCAGAAAATGTTTGCAAACCGTAGGCCTGCTATGGGTTTAAGATCTGGAATACCTAAAGGATGCCAACACCACCATTCAAAGTGGTCCAAAAATCTGAACAGACCTTTCTCTCAAGAAAACATACAAATGGCCAACGGCACGTGACAACATGCTCAACATCACTCATTATTAGAGAAATGGAAATTAGAACTACAGTGAGATATCACGTCACACAGGTCAGAATGGCCATCATTTAAAAAATCTACAGTCAGTGCTGGAGACAGTGCAGAGACAAGGGAATCCTCTTGAACTATTGGTGAAAATGTAAATGGGCATAGCCATTATGGAGAAGAATATGGAGGAATATTAAAAAACCATATATGGAACTATATGCACCCCAGGGTTCATCATAGCACTGTTTACAATAGCCAAATAATGGAAGCCACCTACATGTCCAACAACAGAGAAATGGATAAAGAAAAAGCGGTACATCTACACAATGGAATATTACTTAGCCATCAAATAGAATGAAATCATGCAATTTGTAGCAACATGGATGAACCTGGAGATTTTTATACTGAATGCAGTAAGTCAGACACAGAAGGAGAAATCTTGAATGACATCTCATGTGTGCAGAATCTAAAAAGAAAGAATACAAATGAATTTATTCACAAAACAGAAACAGGCTTATAAACTTAGAGGAAGAACTTGTGGTTGCCAGAGGGGAAGGACAGGAAGAAGAGATTGTCAAGGAGGTTGGGTTGGACATGTACATAGTGCTATATTTAAAATGGATAACCAAAAAGATCTTACTATACAGCATGGGGAACTCTGTTCCATATTGTGTGACAGCCTGGGATGGGAGGGAATTTGGTGAGGGGGAGAATCGATACATGTTTATGTATGGCTGAGTCCCTTTGCTGTCCACCTGAAACTGTCAAAACATTGTTAATTGGCTATGTGTGTGAAGTCGCTCAGTCGTGTCTGACTCTTTACGACCCCGTGGACTATAGTCCACCAGGCTCCTCTGTCCATGGGATTCTCTGGCTATAAAATAAAAAGTTTAAAAGTAAAAACAAGTAAATGAATACTGCTATTTGCAGCAACATGGATGCACTGAGAGATTCTCATACAAAGGAACATTAAGTCGGATACAAGACAGAAATATCATTCGTATCCCTTATATGCAGAATCTAAAATAATGGTACAAATGTACTTTTTCACCAAAGCAACAGGCACTAAGACATAGAAAACAAACCGATGGTTACTAAAGGGAAAAGATGACACCACCCTTATGGCAGAAAGTGAAGAAGAACTAAAGAGCTTCTTGATGAAAGTGAAAGAGGAGAATGAAAAGGTTGGCTTAAAGCTCAACATTCAGAAAACGAAGATCATGGCATATAGATGGGGAAACAGTGGAAACAGTGGCTGACTTTATTTTTTTGGGCTCCAAAATCACTGCAGATGGTGATTGAAGCCATGAAATTAAAAGACACTTACTCCTTGGAAGGAAAGTTATGACCAACCTGGACAGCATATTAAAAAGCAGAGACATAACTTTGCCAACAAAGGTCCATCTAGTCAAGGCTATGGTTTTTCCAATAGTCACGTATGGATGTGAGAGTTGGACTATAAAGAAAGCTGAGCGCTGAATAATTGATGCTTTTGAACTGTGGTGTTGGAGAAGACCCTTGAGAGTCTCTTGGACTGCAAGGAGATCCAACCAGTCCATCCTAAAGGAAGTCAGTTCTGGGTATTCATTGGAAGGACTGAAGTTGAAGCTGAAACTCCAATATTTTGGCCACCTGATGCAAAGAGCTGACTCATTGGAAAAGACCCTGATGTTGGGAAAGATTGAAGGCAGGAGGAGAACGGGACGACAGAGGATGAGATGGTTGGATGGCATCACCAACTCAATGGACATGAGTTTGGGTGGACTCCGGGAGTTGGTGATGGACAGGGAGGCCTGGCGTGCTGCAGTTCACGGGGTCGCAAAGAGTTGGACACGACTGAGTGACTGAACTGAACTGAGAGAGTGGCAGGGAGGAATAAACTAGAAGACTGGAATCCACATATATACACTGCTGCTGCTAATAAGGACCTACTATACAGCACAGGGGCCTCTATTCAACATTTGGCATTAACCTATGTTGGAAAAGAATCTAAAACAGAGTGGATGCATGTATATGTATAACTGATTCACTTATCACTCCTTATACACTCGCTTCAGGCGCTGTACACATGAAACTGATACAATGTTGTTAATCAACTACACTCCAATAATAATTTTAAAATAATTTTTAAAATCTCAGAATTCAATCACAGAAGTGAAAGGCTTCTACCCTGAAAACTCTAAAATATTGCCTAAATTAAAGAGGACCTAAATAAATGAAAAACAACCCATGTTTAAAGATTAGAACACTTCAGTTCAGTTCAATCACTCAGTCGTGTCCGACTCTGTGATCCCATGAATTGCAGCACGCCAGGCTTCCCTGTCCAACACCAACTCCCGGAGTTCACTCAAACTCATGTCCATCGAGTCGGTGATGCCATCCAGCCATCTCATCCTCTGTCGTCCCCTTCTCCTCCTGCCCCCAATCCCTCCCAGCATCAGAGTCTTTTCCAGTGAGTCAACTCTTCGCATGAGGTGGCCAAAATATTGGAGTTTCAGCTTTAGCATCATTCCTTCCAAAGAAATCCCAGGGCTGATCTCCTTTAGGATGGATTGGTTGGATCTCTTTGCAGTCCAAGGGACTCTCAAGGGTCTTCTCCAACACCACAGTTCAAAAGCATCAATTCTTTGGCACTCAGCCTTCTTCACAGTCCAACTCTCACATCCATACAGGACCACAGGAAAAACCATAGCCTTGACTAGATGGACCTTAGTCGGCAAAGTAATGTCTCTGCTTTTGAATATGCTATCTAGGTTGGTCATAACTTTTCTTCCAAGGAGTCTTTTAATTTCATGGCTGCAGTCACCATCTGCTGTGATTTTGGAGCCCCCTAAAATAAAGTCTGACGCTGTTTCCCAATCTATTAGCAGTGTTCAAATAACAATACTATCCAGAACAACGCACAGATTCAGTTTGATCCCTATTCAATTCAGAGTTTTACTTTGTTGTTTTTTGAATTGAGAAAAAAAATCTAATATTCATATGAAACTTCAAGAGATGCTGAACAGACAATCTTGCAAAAGTGTGTTACTGCATTAGCATAGATATACAGACCATGGAACGGACTTGGAACCCAGAAACAAACGCTCGAGCTAAGAACTACAGACAAAATCAGACGCACATCTCCATGACCTTGGCTTTGCTTATGATTCCTTAAATATGACATCAAAAGCATAGAAAAAAATGAAAATTAGATACACTGGTCCACATAAAAATGAAAAACTTCCATGGGTCACAGGACATTCTCTGAAGAGTGAAAAGACAACCTGGAGGATGGCAGAAAGTGTCTGCAAACTACAGGCCTGCCATGGGTTTAAGATCAGCAAAATGTAAAGGATGCCAAGAACACCATTCAAAAGTGGTCCAAAAACCTGAACAGACATTTCTCCTAAGAAGACGTACAAATGGCCAATGGCACATGACAGCATGCGCAACAGTATTCATTATTAAAACTGAAATGTTAGCCCCTTCAGTTCAGTCGCTCAGTCGTGTGCGACTCCTTGCGACCCCATGAATCGCAGCACGCCAGGCCTCCCTGTCCAACACCAACTCCTGGAGTTCACTCAGACTCATGTCCATCGAGTCAGTGATGCCATCCAGCCATCTCATCCTCCGTCATCCCCTTCTCCTCCTGCCCCAAATCCCTCCCAGCATCAGGGTCTTTTCCAATGAGTCAACTGTTCATATGAGGTGGCCAAAGTATTGGAGTTTCAGCTTCAGCATCAGTCCTTCCAATGAACACCCAGGACTGATCTCCTTTAGGATGGACTGGTTGGATCTCCTTGCAGTCCAAGAGACTCTCAAGAGCCTTCTCCAGCACCACAGTTCAAAAGCATCAATTCTTCGGCACTCGGCTTTCTTCACAGTCCAACTCTCACATCCATACATGACCACTGGAAAAGCCATAGCCTTGACTAGATGGACTTTTGTTGGAAAAGTAATATCTCTGCTTTTCAATATGCTATCTAGGTTGGTCATAGCTTTCCTTCCAAGGAGTAAGCGTCTTTTAATTTCATGGCTGCAGTCGCCATCTGCAGTGATTTTGGAGCCCAGAAAAACAAAGTCTGACACTGTTTCCACTGTTTCCCCATCTATTTGCCATGAAGTGATGGAACCAGATGCCATGATCTTCGTTTTCTGAATGTTGAGCTTTAAGCCAACTTTTTCACTCTCCTCTTTCGCTTTCATCAAGAGGCTCTTTAGTTCCTCTTCACTTTCTGCCATAAGGGTGGTATCATCTGCATATCTGAAGTTATTGATATTTCTCCCAGCAATCTTGATTCCAGCTTGTGCTTCCTCCAGCCCAGCGTTTCTCATGATGTACTCTGCATAGAAGTTAAATAAGCAGGGTGACAATATACAGCCTTGAGGTACTCCTTTTCCTATTTGGAACCAGTCTGTTGTTCCATGTCCAGTTCTAACTGTTGCTTCCTGACCTGCATACAAATTTCTCAAGAGGCAGGTCAGGTGGTCTGGTATTCCCATCTCTCTCAGAATTTTCCAGTTTATTGTGATCCACACAGTCAAAGGCTTTGGCATAGTCAACAAAGCAGAAATAGATGTTTTTCTGGAACTCTCCTGCTTTTTCCATGATCCAGCGGATGTTGGCAGTTTGATCTCTGGTTCCTCTGTGTTTTCTAAAACCAGCTTGAACATCTGGAATTTCACAGTTCACATACTACTGAAGCCTGGCTTGGAGAATTTTGAGCATTATTTTACTAGCGTGTGAGATGAGTGCAAATGTGCGGTAGTTTGAGCATTCTTTGGCATTGCCTTTCTTTGGGATTGGAATGAAAACTGACCTTTTCCAGTCCTGTGGCCACTGCTGAGTTTTCCAAACTTGCTGGCATATTGAGTGCAGCACTTTCACAGCATCATCTTTCAGGATTTGAAATAGCTCAACTGGAATTCCATCATCTCTACTAGCTTTGTTTGTAGTAATGCTTTCTAAGGCCCACTTGACTTCACATTCTAGGATGTCTGGCTCTAGATGAGTGATCACACCATCATGATTATCTTGGTTGTGAAGCTCTTTTTTGTACAGTTCTTCTGTGTATTCTTGCCACCTCTCTTAATATCTTCTGCTTCTGTTAGTCCATACCATTTCTGTCCTTTATCGAGCCCATCTTTGCATGAAATGTTCCCTTGTTATCTCTCATTTTCTTGAAGAGATCTCTAGTCTTTAGCCCCTTAGTTGTGTCCAACTCTTTGTGACCACATGGACTTTAGCCCACCAGGCTCCTCTGCCCATGGAATTCTCCAAGCAAGAATACTGGAATGGGTTGCCATTCCTTTCTCCAGAGGATCTTCCCAATCCAGGGATGAAACCCAGGTCTCCCACATCGCAGGCAGAGTCTTCACTATCTGAGCCACCAGCAAAGCCCTGATGGGTACAAGCATGATGGATAAAATATGGAGGGTCTTTAAAAAACTATATATAGAAATACCATATGAGCTAGCAATCCCACGCCAAATCATACATCTGGAAAAACCCATTATTCCAAAAGATACATGCACGCTGGGTTTCACTGCAGCACTGTTTATAATAGGCAAGACAGAGAAGCCACCAAAATCTATTGATAGACAAATGGGTAAAGAAGAAGTGGTACATCTATACTAATGGAATGTTTTCCAGCCATAAAAATTAACAAAATACTGCCATTTGAGGCAAAATGAATGGACCTACAGATTCTCATAGCAAGTGATATAAGTCAGACAGAAAGTGACAAATATCCTATGATATTGCTTATATGCAAAATCTAAAAAGTTGGCTCAAATGAACTTATTTACAAAACTGAAATACAGTCAGAGATACAGAAAACAAACCTATAGTTACCAGACCGTAAAGTTAGGGGTGGCCGGGAAGGATAAATTAGAAGGCTGGCATCAACATACACACAGTACTATATATATAATAGGTTAACTAGTAAGGGCCTACTATATAGCACAAGCAACCCTATTAAGTATCATGCATTAACCCCTATGTGCAAAGAATCTAAAGCAGAATGGTTACATATATACATATATGTATATAACTAATTTAACGGTTCATGACCATCACCAGGGCAGATGTTTCCCTTTCATAACCTGGCAGTTGGAGCCACAGTGGCCTGAAGATCAGAAGAATCACTAGCTGGGGTGGGGGCGGCAGGCACAGGAGCAGGAGAACAGCCATCTTGAGTGGTTTGGCCATACACTCCGCCCCTCTTTACCACGCACAACCTTTACCATCGTAGTCTGCCCCTCTTGTGCTCTGTCCCTGAGCTCAGGTGTGTAGAGGGGCACTGCAGCCAAACAACACCCGTGCCATACAGGCAACTGCAGACAGAGAGTGTCTAGAATTCAAAAGGCGGGCAAACTTGGGAGCCAGGCACTTCTCAGGTCAGTCTTTCTTGGAATTTGAGGACAACAATGGCATCTCAGTGCAGACCCAACAATGAAACTCATTTCACAGTGAGGCCTCCACAGTCCCCCAGGCCCCAAACAGATTCCCCCCTCACTGGACTACTGACTGTAACCAACTGAGCAGAACCAATGGGGCCTTCCTGGCACAGAGATTCCTCCGTGTCTACTTCCTATCTCTTTGTAGAAAAACTTGAGCCTCCAAGGCCTTCCTGAGTTCCAAAGAATAAATTTAACCTGAGAAGATGCAGAAACCGAAACAGTCAAGCAGGACAAAATAATAATTCAACCATTAAACAGTCAAGGGCCTTTAGCTCATCCTCAAGGGTTATAGATAATATTCTGAACCAAATCCTTTGAGCTGTTTGCAGATATTGAAACGGATGAAACGTAAGATGTTTAAGAGGTACAATACAGGGAAGGTCATGACCATTAAGCAAAATACAAGTAGTAAGAGCATTCTGAGATAATAGCACCCCTGCCTGAGGTTTTTTCCTGGCCTGCGGTACCACACCCTCTGTCCACTGTGTTCCCACAGCCAGTGCCCAGTACTGGAGAGGCAGTATAATAACAGACGATGGGTTAATATAATGTGAAAGTGTTAGCCGCTCAGTCGTATCCGACTCTTTGGGACCCCATGGACTGTAGCCCATCAGGCTCCTCTGAACACAGAATTCTCCAGACAAGAAGACTGGAGTGAGTAGCCCTTCCCTTCTCCAGGGGATCTACTTGACCAAGGGATCAAACCCAGGTCTCCTGCATAGCAGGCAGATTCTTTACCATTTGAGCCACCAGGAAAGCCTAAAATATAATTTAATATAATATAAAGAAAGCTGAGCGCTGAAGAATTGATGCATTTAAACTGTGGTGTTGGAGAAGACTCTTGAGAGGAGATCAAACTACCCCATCCTAAAGGAAATCGATCTTGAATATTCATTGGAAGGACTGATGCTGAAGCTGAAAATCCAATATTTGGGCCATCTGATGTAAGGAACTGACTCATTGGAAAAGACCCTGATGCTGGGAAAGATTGAAGGCAAGAAGAGAAGGGGATAACAGAGGATGACATGGTTGGGTGGCATCACTGACTCGATGGACATGAGTTTGAGTAAGCTCTGGGAGTTGGTGAAGGACAGGGAAGCCTGGTGTGCTGCAGCCCATGGGGTCACAAAGAGTGGAACACGACTGAGTGACTGAACTGAACTGACTGAATATAATATAATAAATATAATATGTTTTTCTCCAGTGGGGGGCCCAGATTAGTTACTTTAGTAGTCTTAGGTGGGGCCAGGTAGAAGACAGGTGAAATCTGTAAGTCCCTTTCTAATCCTATTTCCCATGAGGTAGCAAACTCAAACCACCAGTAACCTGCAAGTTCCAAGGCCATTTTACAGTGTGTTCCCTTGGGGAAGCGAGTTATTGTCCTGACGAATAGTTGGCAGTGGTCCTCTGGTGGTCAAGAGTTGAACTTGGATTGTGTTGACTAGTTGCTGCTTGGTAACAGGGCAGAAGCACTGGGATGTGTCCATAAGTTGAGAAAGCCAGTTTCCTGTCTCTGTAGTTGTTTAAGTCCATTCAGAGCCCAGCAGCAGTGAAACTGCCATTTGTATCAGCCCATTCTTAAACTTCATGGTTGGTAAAATGTGTTCCTTGGTTACTATCGATTTCCATGGAGGGCCTTATGTCATGCACAGCTGTTCTAGACCCTGAATAGCGGCCTTTTCCCATTATTTATCTTTTGTAGCATTGTTGATCACATGTGGCTACTCTTTCATCACACTATATCATTGCTCTGCCCCTTTTCTTAGCCGGGACCAGAAGACCAAGAGTACTCATATCATTTTTCCACTGCCACTGACCGCATCCAAATCGTTCCAGGTAACCAATACACAATCCTGTCCCTGAGTTAATATCCCTGAGACTTATGTCTGTAACTGTTTAATAGTGTCAGAGGTCTCCTTGTCTTTTTGACCAGTTAACATTCAAGTATTCGATAGATAATCCAGGTCCTTACATTTTGTCTGTACCCACTAGCTGTCCTCAGGCAGTCAGATGAGCCACGAGCTGCTACTTTTAAACTGAAAAGGCTCTGAGGTTAACAGGATAGCATCAGCTTTACGGAAGAGAAAGACATTTTTGTGGTAGTCAGCTGCACAGGGCTCCATTCAAGTGGCGGTCACCCTTACTCCCGCAGTTTTCCATTCCCTGGCCTTATTTCCTGACATCTCAGTGCTCCTAGGAGTTTCTTGGGCTGGCTTGTCAATTGTTGGGCTGTACCCCAACAAGTGTTATAGTTGCCCAGCCTCAAGACTAAAGAAAGGCTCTGGAAGTAGTGACAGAGACATCAATGGTTTATTGGACAGGGGATTTAACACATCCAAAACAAATGGGTCTGGAGCAACACCCTCATTGTGAGTGGCAGCTGGCAGGCAGGACATGGCAAGTAATCTGAGCTACTATGAGGAAATGGAGGCCACCATTTACAGGGGGAATTGACGTCAGGGTGGTTCCTCAGTTACCAGGGAAACCAGGAGCTGGGGCACCTCAGGTTCATGACCATCACAAGGGCAGATGTTTCCCTTTAATAACCCAGCAGTTGGAGACACTCTAGCCTGAGGATTAGAACAGTCACTAGCTGGGGCAGGGGGACAGCAGGCTCATGTCAGTAGGGCTAGGAGATGCAGGGCTGGTGGAACAGCAGATACAGTAACAGGAGAACAGCCAGCTTGAGTGGCCTGACCATACAAGCAGACACACAAAAGGCCAAACATCGTATGGTTCCTCCAAACATCTAGAATGGAAAATTCACAGGTATATGGGGAGGGAGGTGGGAGGGGGGTTCATGTTTGGGAACACATGTAAGAATTAAAGATTTTAAAATTTAAAATAAATAAATAAATAAATAAAATAAAAGCCCCCCCCCCAAAAAAAATAATAAAGTAAACTAGAGGTTATCAGAGGTTGAAAGAAGAGGGAATGGGAGTTTAATGGTCCAGAGTTCCCGCTTGGGGTGACAGAAAATATTAGAAATAGAGAGATGTTTGCACAACACTGGGAAGGTAATTAATGCTTGAAAGTGGTTAGAATGGGGACTTCCCTGGTGGTCCAGTGGTTAGGACTTCATGCGTCCACTGCAGGGGGCATGGGTTCCATCCCTGGTCAGGGAACTAAAATCCCATGTGGCGTGGCCAAAAAAGAAAGTGGTTACAATTGCAAATTTTATGCTATATATTTTTTAGCACAATTAAAATACTTACATGGCATTAAAGGGAACTCTAAAAAAATGAGATTAAAATTTACATTCCATAAAGTAATGCTTTAAAGTATACAACCAGTGGGTTTTAGTATATTCGCAAAAATATACTAAATTGGTGTATTTTCAGTCATCACCACTCTAATTCTAGAACATTTAATCACCTCAAAAAAAAAAATAAAAAGGTTTATATCCATTAGCAGCTGTTCCTCATTCTTCCTTCTTCCCAGTCTCTGGCACACACTCAATTACTTTGTTTCTCTGGGTCACTTATTCTGAAGATTTCACATAAACAGAATCCTACAATATATGGCCTTTTGTGTCTGGTTTCTTTCACTAAAACATAATGTTTTCAAAGTTTATCCACATTGAAGCATGAATCAGTACTTCAAACTGTTTTCCATAGTGACCAAACCAGTTTGCATTCCTGCCAGCAATGTACAAGGGTTCCAGGTTTTCCACATCCTTGCCAAAACTTATTATTTTCCATTTTAAAAAATTGTATCTATCGGAGTGGGTGCAAAGTGGTTTTTGATTTGCGTTTCTCTGATAATTAATGATCTTGAGCATCTTTTCATGCGTTTGTTGGCCATTAATGTCTTTGGGGAAATGTCTATTCAAGACCTTTTGCCCATTTAAAAAAATGTTTTAAAATTTGTTATTTATCTTGGTACTTGGCTGCGCTGGGTCTTCATTGCTGCTTGAGGGCTTTTTCTGGTTGTGGTGAGCAGGGCCCACTCTCCAGTTGCAGCGCTCAGATTTCACATTGCGGTGACCTCTCTGGTTGTGGACCACTGGCTCGAGGGCACACGGCTTCAGTACTTGCAGCACAAAGGCTCAGTACTTGCAGCTCCTGGGCTCCAGGGCACAGGCGCAATAACTGGCGCACAGGCCCAGCCACTCCACAGCATGTGGAATCTTCCGGACCAAGCATTGAACCCATGTCTCCTGCATTGGCGGGTGAATTTTTAACCACATGACCACCAGGGAAGTCCTGTTCATGTTTGAATTGTCTTTTTTTTTCTCTTGAGTTGTAAGAGTTCTTGATGCATTCTGGATAAATGAACCCTTCTCAGATAGGTCATTTAGGTCTTTGACCCATTTTGAGTTGATCTTTGTGTACTGTGTGCAGCTGGGGTCCAGCTTCATTCCTTTGCGTGAGGCTAGCCAGGCACAGAGGAGGATTAAGACTCATGAGTGTCACCCCCACCACGTTCTCTCCACAGACACTGAGAACTCTGGGCCAGCGGTTCCCAAACACCCACCTGTGCCAGTCACAGACACTTAAATGGCCTCAGAATCAATTGGGCAACTTCCAAAATTCAAATATTCAAACACCCCAAATCCTGATTCAGGAACTCTAGGAAGGGCCCAAGAATCTGTGTTTTCCAGGTTCCCCAGGGGGTCTTTTGTGCATCCAGGTCTGGGGGCTGCTGGGGCTGGCAAGTCTTGATCACTGTAACCCAGTGTGCTTTCTTCCTGCCCTCTGCTGTACCAGGCTGTGTGCTTCTAGGGTGGCGTACAGACATGGATCCGTGTCCCAGATGACCCGTCCCAAAAGACCCGTAAAATCCCCTCTCTTTCAAGTCTCTTTCCTTCCATCTCTTCCCTCCTTTCCTCTGCCTGCCATATTTACAGCCCTTAAATCTCTCTTCTTATAGGTAATCTTCCTGGCTAGCCTCTACATACTCTGATCACAGATATTCATAGTCATTTTGAAATTATAGAAAGAGAATTTCTATAAATTATAAAGAGTATGATACAGGACTTCCCGGTGGTACAGTGGGTGAGAATCTGCCAATGTAGGGGACAAGGGTTCGATCCCTGGTTCTGGAAGATTCCACGTGCCACGGAGCAGCCAAGCCCGTGCCCCACAACTACTGAGCCCACACTCCAGAGCCGTGTGCTGCAGCTACTGAAACCCTAGAGACTGTGCTCTGCAACAAGAGAAGCCTCTGCAGTGAAAAGCCTGCACCCCTCAGTGAAGAGCAGCCACCAATGCTCACAACCAGAGAAAGACTGTGCATAGCAACGAAGACCCAGTGCAGCCAAAAAAATAAAAATAAAAAATTTTTAAAACCACTTTCATAAAAAAGAGTATGATACTATAATTTATAACGAATGGGTTACATTAGAGGTAATATTGTTATAGCATATGTTTACATTAGCATATACATATTTTTTTAATCATATTACAGACTTTTAATTGCAGGTATTTAGTCCCAGTGCATAGGTATATGAGTTAAGCATGATGTGGTAGAGCTGAGAAGGCCCATCTAGTCCCTTAGTTCCTCTCTTCTCCATTTTTCAGAAGGGGAAATTGAGGCCAAGGGGCATAGATAATAGGGCTCAAATGACTTTGAGGACCCTTGGCCCCCACACCCCTTGCTCACTTGGCTGTAAGCTCACCCAGGACTCACCCACCCAGTTTTCTAACTGCCTGACTCATAGCAGCCTGTGGCCTAAGTAGGGGAGGCTGAGGCCAGTCCTCAGCGGTCTGCCCAGCCCCCATCCAGCTTCCAGCCTTTACATGAGGGCCAGGGCCATCTACACAGCTGGAGTCAGTTATCCAGATGTTTATGGGTCTTTGCCTCTGGTGTTTATAGTTCCGCCTTTGGGTCTGTTTTGCATCCCACTCTAATTAGAACAATACCCCAGAAGGCGGTATGAGGGGGGAACCACTGGATGGGGAGCCGTGGGCTGGACCTGCGCCCTGGCTTCTGCCTAGCATCCATTTAACAAGGTCTTCGGGCCTCTTTCAAGGACGCAGGAAGGACAGCAAGATGGCGCCAATTAAAAGTGGATGAGAAAGCAAGCACACAAGGAGGGGGAGAAAGGAGAGGCGAGAAAAAGGCTAACGATGCAGGCTGCCGTGATTCCGGCGCTCTGCACAGGCAAAGCCTTGGGCCAAACCTTAATCACAGAAGTCATAGATGTCCATTTGGAAAATTGAGAACATATAGACAAATCAGAGAAAAACAAAGCTGTCCATACCTATGACTCTGGAATAATCACTGTTAATATTTTAGGACTTTTCCTTTCTGTTGTATAAATTCGTTTGGTAGAAATGAGAATAAACCAACATTCTATTTTGCTTTTCAATCATAATAAATTGTCAACATCTTTTTGTTGTTGTTTAGTCTCTCAGTTGTGTCCAACTCTTTGCTACCCCATGGACTGTAGCCTGCCAGGCTTTACTGTCCATGGGATTTCCCAGGCAAAAATACTGGAGTGGGTTGCCATTCTCTTTTTTAGAGGATCTTCCCAGACTCAGGGATCGAACCCATGTCTCCTGCTTTGACAGGTGAATTCTTTACCACTGAGCCATCAGGAAAACCTCAACATCTTTACATGTTATTAAATATTTTCCTACTATTAACATATCAAATTGTCTTATTTCCATTTTCATCGAGAAACACGATTGTTGGCGAAAGAATAGCAGTCATCAGTGAAGTGCACAAAATCTCAAGCATAAGAGTCTCTCTTTTCTGGGTCCCTGGGCTAACACTTCTAACTCTTTGGTGGGCTTCCTTCACAAGCGCTCCTATGCACATTATAGAGCTGTATTATAGTTTATTTAAATGATCCCCTTGCATTGAACACTGAGGTTAGGCACCTGGCTGTGGCTTGAAGCCCATGGGCAGCCAGTATGGTCGGGGAATCGTCCTAGGCCCCAAAGCAGATGAGTTTCTCTCAGAAAATCCCATCAGTGTATCATAATGAATAATGTCCTCCGCACCATGCTGGCAGGAACCACAGAAAAGAGTTCCGCTACTCTGTTTCCTTGGGAATTCATGTTTGCTTTTATTTTTCAAATTAATGCAAGTAATACACATTCAATTGCAGGGGAAAAAATGTAAATACAAGCACGCAAACCTAAGAAAACTGAAATGACTCATAATGCACTTTGTTGTCTGTAATCATAAAAGCTAGTGTTTACTGGATGCTTGCTCTGTGCTGGTCACACTGTGCTAAGGTCCTGCACACATCACAGAGGCGGGGTCATTCATCTTGCAGAGCTTGCAGCTTGGCTTTGAGGTTTGGTGCCTTGTCCATCATCTCCTGGCTACAGGGTGGCAGTGTCTGCCTTTGGACCAGGCCTTGTAGCTTCCGAATCTTCGCTCTTACACCATACCTCCTGCTTCCTCTATGTGTCTGCCTGAAGGTTTTCTTCTGCTGCTTTATTTTTCTGACCATCTCCTGTATCATTAAATATTCTTGGAATTCAGTTTTTTGTGAATGTCCCACTCTTTAATTGTTGACTGTGTTAAATCTTTAGTATCATAAACAAAGCCACTTGAACATTTTTGCAGCTTAACCCTTGAGCACATCTGCAGTTATGTCCACAGAGCTGTTTTCTCCAACTGCCCTCGCTGACCAATCACAGCAACGGGCATGGGGGTGAGGGTGAGGGGGGACACTAGTGAGATGTGAGCACCAGCTGTTGGCTCTGTCAGCTCACCTGGAGGGAAACGTCCTACTCTACGGAGCAGACAAAAGGGGCGGCTCGTCTTAAAACTGTCCTCCAGAAGTGGGTTCTCAGCAGAGCTCAGAGAACCACTGAAAGGCTAAGAGCTAGAAATGACTCCCCTGTAGCCACATCAATACAGCCCCCTTGATTTCCCAGATGGTTGAGTCAGAAGAAGAATAGAGAAAACCGATCTAAAGGGAGGGGGTGGGCATCTTCAACAGAGGGGAAAGGAAGCTCTCATTTCTCTGGGGAGACTGATTCGGAGTTTGGAGCCCAGCCCATAGAACAGCTCACAAGGCTCCAGGGCTCTGTTCCCAACCCTCTGGAAAGTGAGAAAGGTGTGTCCCAGAGCCCAGTGGGGCAGATGGGGCATCTGGTCTACCTGGGTGCTTGGCTGAGTCTTGAAGGACTGGTCAACCCAGGTGGAAAAGGAGAGGTTCAAGGCAGGTGAAAACAGGAATGAAGACTGGAGGAGAAGGACAGAGGGCCAAGGACTGCCGAGGAGCTGAAGGCCTTAGTCTGGAGAGTGGGAGTGCGGGCGGGGGTGAGGGGAGAGGAGTGAGGGAGCTGGAGACTTTTGGCAGGTAGGTCCTTGGGGCCTCATCCAAGGTATAAGGAGTCTGCACTTTATCTCGACGGTGGCAGCACTGCCACCCTGGTTTGGTAGAAAGACACAAGGTTTGTGCCTCCCCCTGATACTTCCCCCTCCCCTCTGTTGTCAAATGCCCAGGAGCTGCTCCACCGTGCCAGGTGCTGGGAGAGAGGTGGGGAGGAGGACCTGGGTCCTGGAGCCTCTAGACAGGGCCAGAGACCCTCAGGGAAGGCGCTCTCAGCTCCCATGGCAGGTCGCCCCGCGCCAGCCGCCCTGTGGCAGGTGGTGTGGCAGCAGCAGCCTGGTCCCTGGAGCCTTGCGCCCAGCTCTGCCTCTCCCAGCGGCATGGCTGCAGCCCAGCTGCTTACCTTTCTGAATGAGTTTTGCTGCATGTAAAATGGAAACATTAATAGGAGGAGGAGGAGAATCATGTAAGGCACAGAGCGCAGCACCCAGAAAGTGCGTAATGTGTGTTAGTCGTTCATTTGTGTCCAACTCTTTGCAACCCTGTCCATGGCTCCACTGTCCATGGGATTCTCTAGGCAAGAATACTGCAATGGGTTGCCATTTCCTTCTCCAGGGGATCTTCCCGACCCAGGGATCGAACCCAGGTCTCCTGCATTGCAGGCAGATTCTCTATCATCTGAGCCACCTGGGAAGCACTACGATCATTATTCCCATCCTGTGCCATAGAGGAGGGAGGCCGGCCACCCCTGCTTGCCTGCCTCCTTCATGAAGCTGAGGTCTGCTTCTCTAGCTCGCTTGGTGAGGCCTTTGCAAGTGTGAGGGGAGCGGATGGAACCATAGAGGTGGCTGTAGCCCTCCCCTGTTCACAAGGAAAGTCATGATGGAGACCAGTCCTCTTGCTCCAAGCCGGGGCCCTTTCCCTTCCCCATTAAATTGAGTATGTGAGCCCCCTGGTCCCCTGACAGGCTGGACTCTAGGAGCCAAGTGCACACCCTGTTCCAGGCCCTTTCTCCATGCTAAGCTCCATCTCATTGAAACCCCCGCAGGCCCGAGAAGGGACTCTGTTACTCCCCTCTACACGGAGGGTGGCGCCCGGCCCAGAGAGCTTCTGTGCATTACTCAGACTGAGCCTGTGGGTGGCAGGGCCAGGACGCCTCCCTTCTCTGTCTGACCACAGGCCCTGGCTCTTAACAGAGGTACAGCCAGTCCCCCCAGCCCAACCCCCGCCCCGAGGTCCCCTCACACGCCTCCCTCCCCGAGGCTGCCCACCTGGCCTGGCCTGTGCGGAGGTGAGCCCTGCCGGGCTCTCACAAGGCGCCATTCATCCAGGCAGGCTGCTGATGGAAACCATGTGTGGTGCGGCCGGCCAAGGTGGCGGCAGCTCCGGAAGCCGGGCCTGGCCGGGGGCCTGGGGGCCCTGGGAGGGTTGGGGGAGGAGGTCCAGCTGACCTACAGGCTGTCGGGATGCGGGAGCTCCGGGCAAGACTGACCTCCCCCTCCTAGGCACACACCAAGGGGACCCTGAGCTGGGGTCCTGACTCCTGCATCCCAACTGGGCATGTGGGGGGCAGAGAGGCCCCCTCCAGGTACAGATGGGGAGCACCTTGGGGCCCTTCTAACTGGGCAGGGTTCTGTTACTGAGGATGGTGTGCTCGTGTGTGGCTGCCTGTGTGCTGACACCCAAGGAGGGTGTCCTGAGCCCTCGGGCTCACGAGCACATCAGGCTTTCCATAAGCACATTGGTGCAGTGGTTAAGACCATGGGCTCTGAAAGCTCACAGGCCTGGGTCTGAATTCCACCTCTGCTGCTTACTGGCTGTGTGACTGGAGACAAGCTGCCCAGCTTCTCTGATCTCTCCCCCTCATTCGCCAAAGGAGGCCTGCGGGCTGGTCAGAGGGCCGGAGCAAAGACACACTGAGTGGGGGTGGTGTGGGGTTAGGGTTGGTTCTGGGCCCAAGCCCCCAGCCCCAGGGCCCCTGAAATCATTTTAGCCCTGACTCCTGACCTTACCTGTCTGGGAACTGGGAGGGTGCTAAGTGTGGGTGTCTGGGTCTCTTCTGAGGCCCAAGGTGCCAGATAGTGAGGGTGAGTGGGGAGCATTGGATCGCCAGCTGATGTGAAGTGTGGCTGAACTAGCCACCCCCTCCTGGGCCAAGAACAGAGCTGGGCATTGTTCACAGGGCCTCCTCCTTGGCACTGAGGCCCCCACAGGAAGGGGTGGGAGGGCCAGGCCACGGCCAGTGCTGACCGCAGGCTTGGCTGAGCCGGGACCCTTCAGGGCCTTGGTGTCCCAGAAGGCACCCTGGTTTCGCAAGGAATGCACGTTCCACGGGGCGCCTCAGGCCTCGCCCCGTCTGAGATGGGGGGAGACAGACACTTTGAGAGCGCTTGGTCCTGGCTGAGCGTCTCTCGTGGATACCCTTGAGACATCCCCAAGGATTAGACTTGGCCCGGAATACAGCACCCAGAGATAGGGGTCCCCAGACTCCACCCTCTCCTCCAAGGACAAACCTGGAACGCCCTGTCCCCACTGACGCAGGACAATGCTGAGGCCAGGGAGGAGGGGCGCCCATGTCACACGGCGCTCGGGGTGGACGCCCAGCATTTTCCTTTGGGGTGGTGGCTGCGGTGAGGGGGAGTGAGCAGATGGCTGTTGCGAGGAGGAGGACCTGAGCTGATATGGAATATCCCTCCACTTCCTAGCTGAGTCTGGCGCAGCCACATACCCTCCTTAAAGCTCCAGTCGCTTCTATAGCAGAGGACAGGATGCACCACACAGGGCTGTATGAGTGCTTTTCTGATGCAGAAGCTGAGAGTAGTGGGACCACGTGCTGGAGGGAGCCTGGGTTCAAGCTCCCAGCTCCTCCTCCTCAGCTGTGTGAGCTTGGGCAAGTCATTTTCTTCTAGAATAAAAGAGTTTGAAAAATCTTCCGAATGGTTTTGTTAGAGAAGCAAACCAGCTGACTTGGACTTGGCATTACATCTGGCGCTGGTGGTCAGCTTTATGTGACAACTAGGCTGGCTGCAACCCCCCGTTATTCCAGAAGGGTATCTTGTAAATGCGATTAAAGTACATAATCAGTTGAGTTTAAGTAAGGGAGATCAGGGGGCTTCCCAGGTGGCATTAGTGGTAAAGATCCCTCCTGGCAATGCAGGAGACATAAGAGACGTGGGTTTGATCCCTGGGTCAGAAAGATCTCCTGGAGGAGGGCATGGCAGTATTCATGCTTGGAGAATGCATGGACAGAGGAGCTTGGTGGGCTACAAGCCATAGGGTTGCAAAGAGTTGGACTGAAGCAATTTAGCATGCAGGCAAGGGAGATTATTTTAGATAATCTGGGTGGTCCTGACTGGATCAGTTGGTAAGCCTTAGTAGCAGAGCTAAGGCTTCCTTGAAAAATATATTCTACTTGTGCCTGAGAATTCTAGCTTGCCCTTCCTGACAGACAACCTGTATTACAAAGGGTACTCCAGAGAAACAGAGCCTATTGTATACATACGGATACCCACAAGTAGTGTTGGTACACTCAGGAGGGGTGATGGTATAGCTCCAGCTTGAGTCTAAACGCCTGAGAACCAGGAGAGCCAATGTTTCAGTTTGAGCCCAAAGGCAGGAAAAAGCTGACATCTTAGTTCAAAGACTGTCAAGCAGAAAGAATTCTCCCTTACTCACTAGAGCATCAGTCTTTTTATTCAGACTTTCAACTGGTTAGATGAAGCCCACCCACATTAGGGAGGGCTGTCTGCTTTACTTGGTCTACTGATAAAAATATCAACTTCATCCAAAATCATCGTCAGAGAAGTGCTCAGAATAATGTTTGGCAAAATATCTAGACACCAGATCAAGTTGACCTGAAATTAACCATCACCTATGGATATCATGCTTGCCTAGCCAGCTTCTACAGTTGTGTAAGCCAGTTCCTTGCAGTAAATCTCTTAATATGTCCCTCCTACTGTGGTTCTGTTTCTCTGGTTGAACCCTGACTCTAGCAAATAGTAAATTAAAATAAGAATAGTAGTCATTATCATCAACATCTTTGAGAATTCCCTAGCCATGGGCCTGCATAGTGTAGGCTCTTGGCAAATGTCATGGAGCCCTGTCGTAAAGGAAGCATAAGTCATGTCAGTTTCTTTCATGACTCGAAAGGAGCCCAAGCAGCAAGGACAAGTCCCTTCCCAAGCCCCCAGCAATGAGCAGCTTCACAGCCCCATTCCATAACCGGGCTGGCATCTATGGGTGCCAAGGCCACATACACAGCTCCACCAGGACCTCTACTAAACACTTCACTTATTAACTAATTTAATCCTCATAACAGCCCCGTGAAGCAGCCACTGTAATTCTCCCCATTTTACAGAAGGGAAAACTAAGTCACAGAGAAGCTCATGGTGTACACAAGATCCCAAAGCCAGGAAGTAAAGGATCAGGGGCCCAACCTAAATCACACTCTTCCCCCGCTGCTTTCATGACAGCGCAGGACCTGCCACCTCTAGAAACTAAAAGAGGTTTTGGAGTGACAGTGTCAGGCTACGTTTGTCTACCCTCTTTAAAGATGCTAACATGGGTCTGCTTGAACTTTGATCTCAGTTTGAATCCCAGCTTTGACCCTTCAATGCCTGATTCATCTTTGGATCCTGAGTATTTGCCGCAAGGAAATGGCAACCCACTCAAGTATTCTTGCTAGGAAATTCTATGGACAGAGGAGCCTGGCGGGCTACAGTCCATGGTGTCGCAAAGAGTTGGACACAACTTGAAGCAAGGTAGCATGCATATACAGGTGTCCAGTAAATATTAATTGCTACTTCTTTTTTCTGGACCTCAGTTTCCTCAGTTATACAGTGAGGTTCCTGATATATTCCTTGAGATTTTAGGTGTCCAACTGATTTCCCTCTTTCTCATTTTACGTTTGTCACTTACTTATACCACATTATATCACCTGATGTGAAAAGCCCACTCACTGGGAAAGACCTTGATGCTGGGAAAGACTGAGGCAAAAGAAGGGGGTGGCAGAGGATGAGATGGTTAGACGGCATTACCAACTCAATGGACATGAATGTAAGCAAACTCCAGGACATGAATTTAAGTGAAGGACGGGGAAGTTTGGCATGCTGCAGTCCATGGGGTCACAAAGAGTCAGACACAACTGAGCGACTAAACAAGAACAACCACCTACTTACGCATACATCCTCCTCTCCTGGTACACCTACCCTCACCGCTGATTGGTGGGGGGCGGGGAACAGAGGGAAAGGCAGCCTGAAAAGGAAGGGGAGATGCGGCACGCAGAGAAGAGAGGGGTCAAGGCCGGGACGTCTGCTCTGGCCCCTTCTCTCAGCATTGTACTGGAGATTCTAACAGGACAGCCACACAAGAAAAAGAAAGAAAAGGCATCCAGATGGGGAAGGAAGATGTAAAACATGTCATGCAAATGACACGATCTTGTATCTAGACTAGCCCCAAGAATCTACTACAAAACCATTAGAGCTAATGAAAGAGTTCAGCGAGTTTGCAGGACACAAGTCCATCTACCAAAATCAACTGTACTTCTACACATTTGCGATGAACCATCGGAAAATGAAATTAAGAAAACAATTCCATTCACAATAGCATCTAAAAGAATAAAATACATATGAATAAATTTAACAAAAGAAATGTAAAATTTATGTCTGAAATAAAACATTGCTGAAATAAACTCAAGATTTCAAGAAATGGAAAAACATCACATATTTATGGGTTGGGAGAGTCCATTAGCATTATTAAGATGGCAATACTGGGACTTCCCTGGTGGTCCAGTGGGTAAGACCCTGTGCTCCCGAAACAAGGGGCTTGGGGTTGATCCCTTGTCAGGTAACTAGATCCCACATGCTGCAACTAAGACCTAGCTCAGGCAAATATATAAATAAAAATACTTTTAAGAAGATGGCAATACTCCTCAAATTCACCTACAGATTTAATGCAATGCCTATCAGAATCCCAGCTGACTTCTTTGCATAAATTAATAAGCTGATGCTAAAGTTCAAGGGATCCAGAATAACCAAAACAACCCTGAAAAAGAAGACTAAAGCAGGAGGACTCACACTCCCAGATTTCAAAACTTACTACAGAGCAATGATAATCTAGATGGTATGGTATCAGCCCACGGCTAGACACTCAGAGCAGTGGAATAGAAGTCACAGCCTCCTCTAGAAATAAATCCATATGTCTAAGTTTAACCGATTTTGACAGGGGTGCCAAGACCATTCAATGAGGAAAGAGTAGTGTTTTCAAGACTACTTGAAAGAACAAGAAAAGGCTTGGTTTGGGGATCAGGCAGCCTCCGCCATTGTCTTGCTGTGTGACTGAGCAAGTGAGTTAATCTCTCGGAGCCTGAGTTTTTTCATCTGTTAACATGAAGATAATGAGAAAGTGCCCTTCTCGTAGCTACAGACATGCGAGATAACCTTATGTGAAGTGTGTAGCTTAGATCTGGCTCCTTGAGCAAACCCATGGACAGGGTGGAGGACCCAGGGTGGGACACGCTGGTGAGGGTTAGGGTCTGGCACTTCTCCTAGGCCCCCCTGGGGAACCTCTTTCCCCAGGAAAAGGCAGGGCTGCTGAGGTCTGAATGTGCAGACTGTGCTTGGCAGAGCTCTGTGGGTTGGTAATAAATGGACAGGAAAGGAGATTCCATTACGCAGGAATGTCTGGGGTGGGGGTGGGGAAGGAGCCGGCTCCCTTCCCAGCATCAGCCAGCCCTGCAGCCTTGATTGATGTGCCTTGCATCACAGCAGCGATGGGGCCTGGCGGAAGGAGGCCCCTCCGCCACTCACCCCTCCTGGAGCAAGGCCAGCAGCCAGATGTTCCTGGACTTTGGGGAGCTGGGATGGGGGCAGGGAAGGCCGGCCAGGGGGCAGCCACCCGGATGCCGAGCTTCTGCCTCCTTCTCTTTGGCACTTGGACGCAGGTGGTGTTGGCTCTGCTGTTGACCTTTGGCCAATGGCCACATCTCCTTGGGACCTGACTGTTCAGAATTGGGGATGGTGGTCCTCCCCTGCCCTGTTCTGCTGGGAGAGGCACATAACCACCTAGGAAAGGGCTTTAAGCTCCGAAGAGGAAAATGTCCCAAGAGCCTGCCCAAAGCTTTTGTGTTACTCTGCCCAGAGCCACACAGAGGTGTAACTGGGGCCTGAGCCCTCTATGAGGTTGGGGGATCCCAGTGAGGGCCCTGAATTTGTGATTTAGTGAATGGGTCTCAAGGCAGATTCTGGGCAAAAAGGTGGTTCCACCAGCACTAAGACAAGACCCAGGACTTATTGCCTCGTGCTCCTCCTGTCAAGCCCTGTGACTGTAGCTAAGACTTACACAGCATCATTTCCAATCTGCTAATGATTCGTAGTATTAAAAATATAATAATTAGAGGAGAACAGGAAAAAACATAAGAAACAACAACAAAAAAGAGAACGTCACTCCAAGATTCACCATGCAGGATAATTAACTGCTAACATGTTCATATAAATTCTTCTTTTACTTATATTCTAGACCTATTGATATAAATATTTAGTTAGGTATGCACATTTAGGGGCTTCCCTAGTGGTTTAGACTGTAAAGAATCTGCCTGCAATGCAGGAGACCTGGGTTCGATCCCTGGGTCAGGAAGATCCCCTGGAGCAGGGAATGACAACCCACTCCAGTATTCTTGCCTGGAGAATTCCATGGACAGAGGAGCCTGGTGGGCTACAGTCCATGGGTCACAAAGAGTCAGACACGACTGAGTGACTGTCCCTTTCACTACGCACATTTTTCCAAAAGGTGGGATCATCATATACATCAGCTTTGTAACCTGCCTGCCTTCCCAGCAGCATGTGGTGGCCACCTGCCCTCTTCCAGGACTGGAGATCCCCACAGCCTTGTTGATGCCATTCCCTTGTGTAGATACCCCATGTTCTTGGCTTTTGGGTGATATCCAAAATCTCCCCAATCTGGACAATGCAGCCCTGAATTGCTTTGTACCAGTACCTTTGTACACACATGGATGACTTCCTTAGGATAAATTCCAAGAAGTAAAATTGGTCAGTTGAAGAGTACATGATACATGGGGTTTGGGGGACACCTGATGAAACTGACTTCCTGAAGCTTGAGTCACTCTCACTCACACACACAGGTCCTGGTTCCCCCAACTTGGCTCACCTGCTTGTTCCCACACCTGCTCTCCATGTCCACCGAGCATGGGCCCCCACTTTGCAGGAAGGTGGTGGGCAGGGCCCACAGTGGCCAGCCAGGGTCTGTCTGTGGGCCCAGAAACACATCCTTCCCTGTTGTTCTCAGGAAGGCAGCAGGGGTTCGGGAGTCCTGGGTGGGAACTGAGGGGACCTTGGATAAGTCCTGTCTGGTCCTCACTTTGCTCATCTGCAGACTGGGGGAGCCAGTGTCACCGTTCTCTTCCAGCTCACAGGGCCTGTGAGCTCACCACATCACTGCAATGCTACCCAGCTGGCAGGGGTGTCTGTGACTCAGGCGGGGACGGTGGCAGCCACAAGGGCAGGACATCGTCTCCTGAGCACCCAGCCCAGGCCTGGGCCTGTGTGGTGACAGGCCTGCTCACCCCTGACAGACACGAAGACCAGGCTGGGTGAGCAGCCTAGCCCTCAGGTAAGCCGCCAAGGGAGGCCCCGCTGTCTCTCGGGGTCGTCAGGGAGAGGAGTATATGCCAACTCAGAGGAGCCATGACCTCTCAGAGAAGCACCAGATGTGGGGGTGGCCTCGGAGGTGACTTCTCGAGGCGTCCTGGAACCCAAGAACCCCATGAACGGCGTGGAACCTGTGCCCTTCCTGACATTCCCATGCACATTCAACATCAATTACTTCTGACAGTATTCCAAGTTTCCTTCATATGTGTACATGTGAGTGAGCATACACATGTGCACTGAAGCCTACACTTTCATTGTTCCCCACACTCTTGCTCGTGGCTTAGACGTACATTAATGATAATAATATACAGTAACATTTTTACTAACAGTGATTGAGCATTGACTATGTGCCAGGCACTTCCCAGGCACTGTCTGATCACCCCTAGAGCAGGCACCATCACTAGTTCCTTTGCATGGCTGAGGTGAATTCACCTGCCTGAGGTCACAGAGCTGGTAGGCAGAGGAACCCTGCCCTTGGCACGTACACACGCGCATACATACACACGCGCACACACACGCACACACACACACGGCCCCTCTCCACCAGCTTAGACACACCCAGCCCACTCCTGCTCCCTGCCTGCTGTCTTCCTGCCCAGGCTGGGTCCTGGCCACACAAACCTTTCCACAAAGCCTCTCCCAGCGCTTGGTACACAGTGAACAGACTCGGTTTGTTCGGATTCAGGCAGCTGGAGGTGCAGTAAATCCAGGCTCTAAACCCCTTCTTGGCATCTTGTGTTTCCCCAGCCCTGAGCTGCGGAACTGGAAAGAGGCCGCACCACCCTCGGCCCCAACAGGTCCCTGAGCCCTTTACCTTGCCGCTCCCCCCTCCCCCTTCTCCTTTTCCCTCCTTCCCTCCTCTCCCTTCTTTTTCCCTCCTCTCCCCTCTTTTTCCCTCCTCTGCTCTCTCAAGCCAGTCTTGGGGACCTGCTTCCTGTGTGCCTGGCAGTGGGGCTGGGCTGCAGTGGGGAGGGGAGCCCAGGTTCCCCTCCTCAAGGGACTGACAGCTCCTCCAGTCATGAGGCCCAGAGGATGGGCTTGCTCAGGGTCACACAAGGAGGGAGCGGCAGTGGGGCAGAGCGGAGGTGGGGTCAGGCTCGGGCTATTGTAGAGACACAGCCTCTCCCGCCAGGAGATCTGAAGGGTGTGTGAACCCTGTGGGAGATTAGAGCAGTGCTAACACTGACTGTAGCTCCAGTGTGTTGGGTGCTGCTGGGTGGCCATTCTTTTTATGCCTTCTCTCCTTTACTCCCCTAAAAACCCACCACAGTGGAAACTAACATTACCATCTCGCCCCCATCTTACAGACAAGAAAAGCAAGGCTTACAGCCACACAGGACTCAAACCTAGCAGTGTTGCTCCAGTCTCCAGGTTCTCACTAGGCTGCACTCACAGGCTTGAATGAGGAAGAGACCAGGGCATCAACCAGGTGAAAGCTTTGGGAAGCTGGGATTTGAGCGGCTTTTCAGAGGATAGGGGAAAGGATGGGAGGGGAGAGGGGCGCATTCTAGGAAGTGAGTGTGGCTTGAACCAAGGCATGGGGATGGAATGTCCCCGTGAGCCCTACACCAACGAGGGGACAGATCAGCCCGAGGGGGGCTCGAGGCTAAGGGAGATACACACGGACTTCTGTCAGCCCTTGCTTGAAAGAGGGGTGACAGGCAAGCCTGGCCCTGGCATCCTATCTGGAGAGCTCTTGGGGACCCTGCCAGGGTTGGCCTTGAGCTGGGCAGAGGTGTCCCTGGTGTCACTAACCAGGACTCACAGAGGGAGGACCCAGGAGGCCCCTCGTGACTCTGCCACCCCCAGAGAGGGATGCTACCAGGCAGCGCAGGGACAGGGTCCTGAAGGTCCTTGGGACACATCAGCATCGAGCCCCTGGCACAGACCAGTGTTTCAGGCAACACAGCTGAGTGCCAGGCAGAGGCTGGAGATGGAGGAGGGAAAAGGCGAATGGCACCTCGCCAGTTGCTTCCATGTGAACCCTGCAGGAGATCAGGGTGCTGCCCCCAGGGCGGGGCAGCTGAGCCCAGCCCTGCGATGTGCTCAGCCAGATCCCTGAGTCACAGGGGTTAGAGTGGATCACACTGCAGAAGCAGGGAATGATTCAGGCAGAAGCCCCCTCAACCACAGCCTGTGGGGTCACACTGTACTCCTGCTTCCCGTCTCCTAGGTAGCACCTCCTCCTCTTTCAGGCCTCAGCTCAAGCGACCCCTCCTGGGGGAAGCCTGCCTGATACCTGCCTCCAAACCCCACCACACACTGGAGTGCAGCCAAATTCCCTCAGAATAGCATTCACAGAACTGGGGCTTCTCCCAGAATGGTAGGTAATTAAACTCTCATCTGTGGGATTATTTGGTTGATATTATATTCCTTCTAGCTGCAAGCTCTGGGAGGGCAGGAGATGTGTCTATTGTGTTCACTGGTATACCCACCAGCCCTGGAAAATAGTAAAAACCTATATTTGTTGAGTGAATGGGTGGGTGGATGGGTAGATGAATGTCTGTATGTTTATATGGATGGATGGGTAGATGGGTGGATGGATGGATGGTTGGAGGGATAGATGGATGGATGGGTAGACAGATGGATGGATAGGTGAATGAATGTGTCCTGGATTGGAAGGTAGATGAATTGGTAGGTGGACAGAAGCACAAGCAGAAAGATGGTTGGGTAGAACTATAAAACTCTAGACTGCTAAACTCAGATGCTTTTTATTTATTGTTTCATTAGAATAAAATAGCTCAGCATCATAATTAGAAGGTGCAATTACAGAACTCAATTTCCTCTTACAAGAGATGGACAGGTTCAGAAAGGTGAAGTTTTGTCTGAGATCACCCAGCAAATCTGGTGACCCTAAGTCCATTTTCTGTCATACAAAAACAGCCTCCAAAAATGCGGTTAAAATCGCTTGTTTCAGTCCTGTCTCTTCTCGGGGTTCTGTGTGATCTAAGGCAAGTCACTGGGCCTCCATTTTTCCCTTTTAAAGAAGAGGTTGCAAAATCTAGGGTTTCCTTTGCATTCTTGGGAAGGCCAGCCTCACCACTGGGTTTTGTCAGGCCTGGTACAGATGCCCACCCACACCTTCCTCAAAGCCCGGTGGGGCTGTCAGGGTGGACTCCAAGGCCCTGGGAGTGTGGTGCATGAGGCCCCAGGTCTGGGGTGGGAGGACCAGCCAGCCTCTCCCTCTTGAGTTGGCCTGGCCATCAGCCGTGTCTCAGCATACAATTTTCTACTCAGGTGTACCCCCAGGGGGCTGCAGGTTGTGGAAGGCACCCCCCCCCATAAGTTTCTGGCTCCACATATCCTGCCTGGAACTTCCTCATGCTCATGGACACCTGCACTCGCAGCCCTAAAGCTGGGGAGCGGGGAGTGTGTTTTGTGGAGGGGAACACCCCTAGAGCCAGCCTTGGGCTGCCTGGCCCAGGCGCAGGCCAAGGTACAGCCCTGGGAAATAGTACAATCGAATGTTTAGTAAAAAGTAAACTTTCCTTCTCTGCCTCCAGTTCCCTCTCTAGAAGGCAAAGAAGGGGCCTTGTGGACTCAGAGGCCCCAGACGCAGGACTGTAGGAGTAAGGAGGAGGGGAGTGTGTGTGCACACGTGCATGAGTGTGTGTGTGTCTGTGTGCGCATGCATGTGTGTGTGTGTCCCTAGACACAGGACTGTAGGAGTAAGGAGGAGGGGAGTGTGTGTATGTGCACACGTGCATGTGTGTGTGCGTGTGTATGTGTGTGTCCCTAGACACAGGACTGTAGGAGTAAGGAGGAGGGGAGTGTGTGTGTGCACACGTGCATGCATGCATGTGTGTGTCTGCATGCATGTGTGTGTGTGCTTGTGTGTGTGTGTCTGGGGACACAGGACTTAGGAGTAAGGGGAGGTGGGGATCGTGTGTGTGTGTGTGTGTGTAAGAGAGAAAGAAAGAGGAGACAGCCACATGCCTCGTGGCAGAGGTGTGGGGTGGGATGCAGAGCCGAAAGGGTCTGAGGAGAGAACAGGGGGCTGGAGCAGCTGTCACAGGGGCTCCCGGGGCCATAAAGTCAGGCTGAGGCCTTTGGACTTTATCCCTAGAGTAAGGAATCATTTTTTAAAAAGGCTTTCATGTGTTTTTTTGACACTAAAAAGTTTGTCGCACATTCATTGTAAAAAAAAAAAAGGCAAATAGTACAATTAAATGTTAAATAAAAAATTAAAATAAATTTCTCTTCTCTGACACCAGTTCTCTCCCTAGAAGGCACCCTTACTGCCAGGTCTTTCATATCCTTGAAGAGAGATTCTAGGTGACATATGTCCAATGTATCCATCTCTCCTTTTTACACAGTGGAAACCTATCCTACCCACTCTGCTGGGTTGTATGTTTTACACATCATTTCTTAATACAGATCTGAGCACCACATGCCATCTGGCTACACGGACACTCTGTACTTTGGTAGCTAGTCCCTACTGATGGACAGTGACATGTTTTCTAACCTTTCACTTACACGAATAGTCCCGCAATGAATATACCCTTGTGCCTCCCCCTTTGAGCACATGGGCTGGTTTATGTTGGATGAATTCCTAGCCATGGTACTGCTGGGTCAAAGGATACATGCATTCAACACTCAGGACACATCCCCAAGCTGTCTGCTTGAAAGGTCTCAAGCAGAGGGATGACAGCCCTCCACGGTCTGGTCAGTTGCTCCTGACACATTTGACAGGGATGGAAAATGCAAGGTATTGAATTATGAGCCACACAATCTCGAGGTCTGAGGTGGGCTAAAGGATCGTCAAATGAGGGTCCACTTGTGAGCTCCCAGCTCTCTGCTGTCTGCCGTGCCTTCTGGAGGCTGAGAGAAAGGGGCCCCTGATGACACGTCCCTTTGCTGTGGGGGGCGGCTTCCAGCCCGGAGGTCGTACACTGGATCCACACCACCCCCCCCCAACCCCGTGGGATGGCTGCAAACAGCCTAGCGTGGAGAGGACAGGCTGCCGGCAGCTGTGAGGGGCGCGAGTTCAGCCAAAGCCCGAGCAGAGGGCTGCCAAAAGCCTTTTCTTTTCATTTTTCCAAGCCTGCACTTTGGGCTGGGCACGCTGTCATCCTCATGTTTCCTATTACTTTACAAGGCTCCGCATCAAAGCGCCAGCGGCGCAGGCCCTTTGATGTCTGGGCCCAGCCTGCCTCCGCCTTTGGGAGAAGCATCTCTGCTGAGGATCAAGAGGGGAGTCAAGCTGAGATGGTCCCCGGCCCTCCCTGGCCAACGTGGTCCCCTGGATCCACGGACACTGAGACCGAAGTCTCCTGGGGGAGGGAAGAGGGAACATCACAGCCTGCCTGAGGCCCCTGTCATTGAGTCCAGAGGGGACCCAGAGGCCCAGAGAGAGCAAGGGGCTACCCCAGGCCACATAGCCATTTGGTGAAGGTGGATCAGATGCTGGTGGAGGGGATTCCTATTGGATCAGGGGAGCCAGGCGGCCCCTCGGTTGTTGGTCTCTCAGTTTCCCAGTTTGCTTCCTAGACACTTTCTGGTACTGATACCCTGCAGTTGAGGGAGGTAGCTCAGTGAAGGTGTCTATAGTCACCCTGCCTTGGCTCAAATCCTGGGCTCATTCCTTTCTGCTGTGTCACCTTGGTCAAGTTACTTAACTCTTCTGAGCCTCAACTTTCTTTTCTGTAAAATGGGATAAAGACATTTCCTATCTCAGATGGTCCTTGTGAGGGTGAAAAGAGAAGATTTATGAAAGTACTTAGCTCAAATGCCTGACACAGAGTCTCCAAAACACACATACACACACACCAAACCTCTTATCACTTGATGAGAAAAAGATCGGGGAAGGGTTTTCTAAGGAGAGGGAGCTAGTGTGAAGCTGACTTGCTAATACAGGTCCCCAGTCCTGCCCAGTCGTGCTCTGAGGAAGAGCTGGGGCCATCAGTGACATCCAGGGAATTAAGTCTTTCCGCGCTCCTCTCCCAACTCCCCAGCTCCAACTCAAGGCTCTCTTCTGAGCCTCAGCTGGGGGTGTGGAGGATGGATTTGGACAGGGTGCCAGGCCCAGGGTGGGAGGTCTGGGGAAGGGGTATGTGGGAGGACACAGCCCTACAGCCCCTACTCCCAGCCCCAATTCCAAGAGACAGCCAGAGTGGGGAAGGAGGGGTAGTTTCCTGGCATAGCTGAAAAGGTTTGGATTTGACTTGGAAACACATTGAGAAGTCCCTGGAGGCTGCCTCCACAGAAACAGCCTCTCTGAAGTGGAGCCCGGACTGGGGAGGCTGTTTTGTATAAAGGGGCTCCGGGGACCTCAGTGATGGAAGATGGGCTGAAACCTCTACCCCAGAATTTCGACACAGGCAGACCAAACCTCTGCACTTCGCAAGGGCCTGCCTGGGGGTGGGAGGAGAATTCCATCCTCAAGCCTGTGCCAACAGGGGACTGAGGACTGAGCCCGGAAAGGAGGGTCCCTGCCCCCGGGAGCCCGCAGATGGGGGAGGAGGGAAGCCCCTTCTCAGGAGGCCCCAGGACTTATCCCTGAGCTGCCACCTTCCTGGTTTGGGCCATATCTAAGTTTAGCCTGCGATTTTACTTATACAACTTTTTTCCTTTAAATTGACTCACCTTAAAAAAACTTGAATATATTTCTTTTAAAAAGAACTTTATATATGCTACCATAAGTATCACTTGTCATACACAATAACCATATAAATAGAGTACAATAAACAATGTTAAATTCTAGCTAGAGCCTGAGACTTGTTCTTTCTTTGATTAAAAAATAAAAGAGAAGATTAACCAGTATGAGAACTGTGTTAAAAACGGGCTAACGCCCAACAAAGACGTTTTCCTAGATTAGCACTGCCAGATAAAATGCAAGATGCCCAGTTCCATTTAAATTTCAGACAATCACTAGTATTTTTAGTATACCTTAAATATTTTATAGGTCACACTTAGACTAAAAAAATTATTTGCCATTTAACTGCAGTTCACATTCAACTGGGCATTATGTATTTTTATTTGCTAAATCTGGCAACCCTATCCTCAATGAATGTAAGATATTCTTTTAAAAGAATAACTTTCTCAATGCTGAGAGATTAGATGTTTGCACATGGTGTCCCTATGCCACAAAAAATAATCTTGAGAAGAACTGTTCTGATTCAAGGTGGAATTGGAGTGACAAAACATACTAGTGTGGGAACTTGGAGGTGGGGAAGACAGTTGCGGCTGGGAGAAATTATGAAAGGCTCCCAGAGGAGAGGGAGGCATTTGGGCAGTACTCTAGGGGCCAGTGAGGGCATGGCAGCGATCTTGGGGTTCTGAGCACCGCCCCCCCCCCACACTGGCCCAGGGCTTGAGCGACAGAGGACACTCAGGAATAAAGCCTTGACTCTGCTCTCAGAGGACAGAGGGGCTTGTGTTGGCGTGACTGTGGCTTGTGAGCATGAGTGACTGTGTGTGTTTGCCCAAATCACACCCTCTTGGGGCACAAAAGGGCTTTTGAGAGCCTCTCCTCTCACACCACCCCCAACCCCCGCCCGCCCTATGCAGAAATCTGAAACTTGCTTGCATTTCTCCAGTGATGGGGCGCTCGCTACCTCGTAAGGAATTTCTCATCACTGGGCAGGGTTGACTGCGAGAAAGCTCTTCCTTCGCCCGAACAGCAATCTGCCTTCCTGTAGACTCCCTCTGTCCTGCGACAGTCCTTCAGACGTTTGTCATCCATGATGACAGCCGCTGGAGTCTGAACAGACCCATTTCTTTGACCTGCACCCCTTACGGCTTAGTTTCTGACTTCCTCATTTGCAGGGAAACAGGCTTAGGGCCTGGGACTAGAGACACTGCCTGGACAAGGAGCAGTAAAGAGGTTGTGTGTGGGCAATGCTGGGAACTGAGGCAAGGACACACCAGCACACGGAGGGGAGTTCCTTTTCTGCAGATTCTCAGCCTTCGGGAGCTGCCCGAGAGCACTGGGCTCTGTGCCCTGTTCACCCCCGACTTGCTGTGTGCCTTCAGGCAAGTGTCCTCTCCTTTCTGGGCCTTAGATCTCTGCCTCATGCCCTGTGAATGCACTGTTCTTACAGGTGAAAATATCTGTGTCTGCTCTGATTGACTGGTGCTGTGCTGGCTTGGATTTCTGAGATAAGAAGGATTCTGAGGCAGTGTCTGGGGCCAGAGGGAAATCGAGCCATGCACAGACAGTGCAATGGTGGCCCAGGAGCTGCATATGGCCAGTGGCGTCCTTGAGGGGGCTGCCAGCTCTGGCAGGGCACGACTCGGAAATGACGAAGCAGGACAAGCCGAGGTGCTCGGTGAACTCAGGTATGGGGCAGGGGCTGACCCCATGGGGAGCAGGGAGGAACCCTGCACAATTTTGGTGGCCTTGGCCCTGTCTTTGCCCAGCCTACTGTGGACTCTCACACGTGTGCTGGCCCACATCCTGCCACCCAGAGGATCGGAGGACAGAGTTGCTCTGTGGAATCCTGTGAGCAGGCCAAGACTCGTGGCTGGAGGGCCGTGTGGAAGGCCGCAGGGAAGGCTGGCAGGGTGGGGCTCGGGGAGTGCAGATGAGGCTTCTCTGCCGGGGGCAGCTCTTTAGGGAACAGAAACAGGGGTCAGAGCCGGGGCTTGGTTTCTACACAAAGGGGCTTTCTGCCCATCCCTGCCCTGCAGGGCCGGGAGGCTGGAAGAGGGCAAAGCCCAGATTCTGAGTATCTCAGAGGGCTCAAATTGAATTTCCAAGCTGGGTAAAATCTCTTTTTTGTTCTTCAATTGCCAAGTCATGGTCCGACTCTTCATGACCCTATGGACTGCAGCACTCCAGGCTTCCCTGTTCCTCACCGTCTCCTGGAGTTTGCCCAATGAGTGCAACTGTCTGGTGGGCAAAATCTCTACAGATCAACAAGTCCTTACTCCAGTCTATGAACAGGCCTTCTGGACAGACGGCAACTCTTACTCCAAAGGTGGTAGAAGGGTGTTCCTCCATCTCCCTGTCTCTCTCCTCTTGCCCCTGGTTCATGACAACCCTGGCCTGGCTTCCCCCAGTTGTATGAGAAAGGAGGGATGGTCTTTAAAAGGCCTGCCAGGTCTCACATTTATAGACTCCAGTTTCTCAGGAATGATGATGATGGTGATGAAGAGCTCTTAGGGTTTACAGAGCACTCCCTCCTTCCCATTTAGTTTACCTCCTAACAGTGAGGCGGTTAGTGCAGTGAGCATGGTAAGTATTAGTCCCCTAACTTTTTTAAGATGACAAAACTGAGGCTCAGAGAGGACAAAAGGGTCTTCCAGGGACTTCTCTGGTGGTCCAATGGGTAAGACACCACGCTCCCAATGCAGGGGACCTGGGGTCAATCCCTGGTCAGGCAGCTAGATCCCACATGTCACAACAAAGATTGGGCACAGCCAAATAAATAAAGAAAATAAATAACTAAGGGCCTTCCAAGTTCATACAACAATGTGGTGGCTGAACCAGGACTTCCCTGGCTGTGTCCAGACCTTGGTCCATTTGTAACACTGGTTTGCAGGCTCCCCGAGTGGGACAGATGGGGCCTGGGCCAGAAAAGCCATGGTGGCTTCACCTGTCTGTTTTCCATGTAGGAAATATTTTGAGGAGCAAATATTTGTGTCTTAAAAGAAATGAAAGCCTTGTGCTCTTCTGGGATTTCTCAGGTAGGAGCTGGGAAGGACCCACTTCTCAGCTGCACAGACTCTGGGTTGGGTAGCTTCGTCTGGGGTTTAGCTGAGAGCTTCATGTGTCTAATGGAAGTGAAAGGGATCTGCACAGTTTTTAGTATGTGATGGCATTTGGGTGAAAGCTGGAAGTTTTTACAACGTAGAGAACCCCGCGATATGAAAATGCCAGTATCACAGAGTGTTAAAGCTGGAAGGATCTTTAGAACACATCTGGCTCATGCATCCCTCCCCACCCTTTACTGAGGGGAAACTGAGGCCCAAAGAAGGAAAGGGGTTTGGCCCAGGTCACACAGCATCAGAGACAGAGACAGGACGTGGGTACCCTGACTGCCCAGAGATTTTCGGCACAGACCACTTTCTGGGGCAGGGGAAGGAAAAGAAGCCGAGGGGGCTGCAGCCCTGGGACGGTCAAACGAGAGGTATGTGGGACCCAGCCGCCTGCTGATAAGAGACCCACAATGCCTTTCCAAAGGGATATTTTATCAAGATGTAATTTTTCTCGCCGCAGACACTATTTTCTTTCTTGCAGACCACTCTGGCCGTCGCGATAAGGCGCCCAGACATGTTCACACTGAGGCAGCCAAAACATGAGGCAGGAGGAAAAAAATTCCCTTCTTAATCTACTGCCCCCCCCCCCCCCCGCCACCGTAGCCCAATAGCCCCCCCATTTCCTCTCATTCTCTCCAAGTTCTCGTGCCCGCCACCCCCCCACTCCCCACCCACACCCCCACGGCTGGCTGGCCTTTTCCTGCCTTCCAGTAAGTCAGCCCGAAGGAGCCAGGAAGGTATGTGGCCTAAGGAAGTCAAAGGAGAGACAGGAGGGGTCTCCCCTGGGAGAGGAGGCCCAGACCACAGGCTCTCCGGCTGTGTGCAGGGGTGGGTGGTGCCGGGAGGGCTTCCCCTGGAGCCTCTGCCTGCCCTAATCCCCACAGATGCAACACAGAGCTCTCCCTGGTTTGGGGGTTTTAGCTGGAGGTGATCCCCAGATGCTTTACCTCCTGACCCCTACTTCTGACCTCCTAACTCAAGGGTTGATGGGAATTTCTGGGGAAGGGGCCACCCTGCCTACTTCTATGCAAAACCCCCCAGATATAGGAGATCTGGGACCCACCAGTCATGGCTGAACCAGTCCCTTCTGTTCTCTAAGCTCTCAAGGCCTCAGTTTCCCCAACTGCCGGCTACAGGGGGCTGGATTCAGATGCCCTGGCCCTGAAATTCTCCTTCTGAACTTTTCAGAAGATGGAGTTGTATCCCAGGCCTCCCGGGTGCTTGGCAAGTTGGCTGCATGCCCCTGTGTATCAGTACCCCGCCTCTGCTTTGCTCAGGAAGTCCACCCCGCCCTCCACATCTGGATGGAATTTACCCCCCAAAGCAACCCAATTACCGGTGATCTGATCAGGACGGATCATGTGTCAGAGGGGGCCCTGGTGAATGCTGCACTGCCAGAGATGAGGGTTCCTAGACCTGTGATCTACCCCTCAAACAGCCCAAGGGCCCTTTCTGGGGCCCCGAAGACACTGGGCCAGGTGGGCAGTGTTCTGCTGAACAGGAGACTCAGAAGGGGCTGCCACCCCCTTCTCTGTCCTAGGCCCCCTATTCAGTTAAGACCAAATCAGTGCATAAAAGCTTAAAGGGGAAGGAAGGAGCTGTATGAATTTTACATTTTTGATTCAGCCAAGTGTCCACTCAGTGGTGTTTGTGAGGGTAGCAAACCTCGGGCCTTCTCTTTACACTCTGATCCCTAACAGGGCGCCCTGGAAGGTAAAGGATGCCTGCAGCTCACATGCAGAGCTGCAGCAGCAAGGCCTGGGAACCCGGTCCTGGGTCTTGGCATAGCCTGTTTGGGAGAGCCCACTGTATAGCACAGGGGACTCGATGCTCTGTGATAACCTAAATGGGAAGAAAATCTTAAAAAAGAGGGGATACGTATGTACGTATAGCTGATTCACTTTGCTGTGCAACAGAAAGTAACACAATATTGTAAAGCAACGATACTCAAATACAAAAAAGGCAGGGATTTGCCTGGTGATCCAGCATCCAGTCGTTAAGAATCCACCTTCTGATGCAAGGGAAGCGGGTTCGCTCCCTAGTAGGGGAACTAAGATCCCACATGCCATGTGCTGCAATTGGAGAAAGCCTGCAAACCATAATGAAGAATCCTTGTCGCAACGAGGACCCAGCGCAACCCAAATAAAATAAAAAAATTTCTGGCTTGAGCAACCAGAAAAAAACAGAAAAGACAATCCCTGCTGTCTTCCTGAGGCTTCTGCTAAATGGGTGAATGAGGGGCAGTGGACTTGGAGGTTTCCTGTTTCTTCAGGTCTGCCTTCAAAACCTCTTATTCTGAGCTCAAGAAATGTTTTCCTGGACATGAGGGCTCCCAGCCCCTCAGTATCCACATATGAAGGAGGGTCACTGAGCCCTCCTGTGCTCCAGGCACTAGTGCTCTGTGCCCATCTGTATAGTGACCTCACGGGAGCAGGGAGCACCAGGCTGAACAGGCCTGGGTTGAAAGTCCAGTGGATCAAGACCCTCATGCTCAGCAGCCCCAGGATCACATGTGAGTGCCCACTGCCTTCCAGGTGACATGGCCCCACCACCCTCCGTGTGGGCTGGGCAGGCCTCGCCAGGCCGGAGAAGCAGGGCACATATGCACAGACACGCCACCTCCTTCCATCAGAAAATCAACAGCATCAGCCCAGCCAGTTGACTCACACTGGTTAAGAGCAAAGCGCTGAGCTCAATGCTAATGCAGGGAGGCTGAAGAGGCTGAGGCCAAATCTCACTCCTCTGGAGGCCCACACTATCAGTGGGATGGAAAACACTAACCCAAAGGCAGTGAGGAGCCCAGGCCGGCGCCAGCAGGCCCTGCATGAGTACGACTATGCCCCGTGCAGGCAGAAGGCTTCAGGCCAACAGGTTAGCCTCTCTACCTTCCTCTTGCCATTGTTAGGGTGTCAGGAGCGAGCAGATAATGCGTCTGAAACGCTAGCGAGTACCTGGCACAGAGTAAGTTCCCCATGAAATACAAAAGTTATTTTATTGTCCATCTTATGAAATAATGAGCATCGAGGCAACCACCTCGCACTTGCCTGGAAATCTTCCTACCTAAAAGAACACAGCCAAGAACTCGTTGGAAGCTCCCCTTCTAAAAACACCTCTGAGCTGTCACCAGTAAAGAGTAGCCAGCTTGTACCCTGAAGTTCATGGACCTTCACATCAGTAAACTGATGATAGAAGCAGGAATGATGAGCAGGTGATGGGGGTGCTGATCACTTGGAGAAGGGAAAGCTTTCTGGAGGCCCAAGGATGCCAAGCCGATGTGGGTAGAGTGTCTGGGTTGGGAAGGAGAAGGGAAGCTCAGATTCGGACCAGGTTCCTAGAGGTCATGATTGCCCCTTTAACTCATTGACTGCTGTGGGGTCACTGTGGGGGTGACAAGATGAAGGGGCTTCTTCAGGAGGCTGATTCTGGGGGCTGATGTGGGTTCCAGCAAGGGGTACCTACTGGTAAGGAGGCCAGTCGGGGCATGTTGGAACCTAGACAGGACTGAATGCCAGGATCCATCCATGATGTAAAATTCCAGACAGGGAAATCACCATGTACATGGTAAATCCCCTCTCACATCCTTTATATCACATGATTTTCATGATTCATCTTCCCTCCTACTTTACAGAGGAGAGAAACCATGTCCTTAGCAATGGGACCTCACACAGCTACTAATGGCAGGGCAAGGCCAGGAACCTAGTGCTCCAGCTCCGGCATCAATGCTCCTCTTTTATGGAAGTTTTGGGGGTGCTCTGCCTGCCTGCTCCTATTACCTATAGAGATATTTAATAATAACACAATGATGGACAGTCTTGGGACCAGGACACGGCAAGTGATGAGTGAGCCCCTAGAGGGTAACAAGAATTGATTCTGGAGTCAGGAAATCCTGGTTGGAGGCCCAGCCCCGTTACCTACCACCAGCGTGGCCTGGGGAAGCATCTGAACCTCACTGAGTCTCACTTTCTCCCAACTGGGGAGAAGATGTCTGTAAAGGAGGCTCTTTCTCTTCCATGAGCCCTGGGAGGGTATGGGCTTGTCCCTTGTGCCTGGCATGGGGCTTAGGGCAGGGTAGAAATGCAGTCAATACCATCCTAATAAATTGTTCACATTTACCATGGGAATTTTTTTCCTGTGTCAAGCATTACATTAATTACTCAACTAAATGGATGGTTAGATAGTTGGTAAGAAGAGACTGGACTCTAAGAAGAATGGTGGGGGCTAGGGGGTGAATACACATCAGTGGGGGAAAGTGCAGACCAGGAGGACGGGGCCCTGTCTGGAGGGAGCTGAGGACAGAGTTTGAAGACACAGGTTCAATTTCTCACTCTGTCGTCATCTTGCTGTGTGACCTTGGTCAGGGACTGACCCTCTCTGGGCCTGTTTTTTTTCTCAAAGGGGACAGATGGAAGGCACAAGGGAGCTGGGAGCCAAGCTGTCAGGGAGGGAGGCTCCCTCACCTGAGGTCTCCAGGCCTGTTGGGATCTGCCAGCCTGAAGGGGATTTCCTGGGGCCGGCCCAGTTTCCAGCCCAACTGACGTCTCCCCTGGATGGGTGCCCAGAACAGCTCTCTAGTGGAAAAGGCAGGCGGGCATTCTCCCAGCCCACACCTCAGCCCTTCCTCTGGGGTCTCCCCACCCCCAGTCCGACGTGGGGAAGTGGGGGATCCCTCCTGATGAAAGAAGAAGGCACTGCCCCTTGGCTCAAGCTCCTGATTTGCTGTGTGACCTCAGGCAAGTCCCTGCCCTTTTCTGGGGGCCATGAGGAGGGCAAAGATTTCAAAGCTCTGTGGGGACTCTGACACTCTGGGTTCCTGCTGGGGGCTAAAGGGGCAGGCTGGGAAAGAGACTTGAGATGGGAGCCGGACCCCAGGGTCTTGCTCTTCTTGCTGCAGAGTGGACGGTGGAAGGAGGGCAGTGGGAGGCCCCCAGGTGACTGTGAGAGGGGGCAAGGCGAGCCTGGGGTTTGGGAAACATATTTACTTTTAAGTGTCTGGTGTCACCGGGGGTTTTTTCTTTGGGTTTTGAAATGCTCCAGAAGTCAGCGCTCTTCTTGTGCGTGTTTGCCGAGCAGAATATGGGCTGTATTTATTCATCCTTTAGCCCGAGCCCTTAAAAATATAGACGGCTAATGTCTTCAGTATGTATGAAATATCCCATATGCTCGGAAACAAAAGGGGCTCTGTTATTAAAGTTTCATTTCCACACGCCCCCTCCCCTCCCTCCCGCCCGCCCCCCTGACACCCTGCCCTCCTCCCATCCCGCTCAGCCTGCTCGAGACAGAGCGGGAGTGAGGAGGCAGGCGGGCAGCCGTGGCTGGAGCCTGGGCACAGCGGTCCCCACGAGAGAGGGTGCGGATTCGGCTCCAGGTGAGGTGGAGACCATGGAGGACGAGAGCAGGGTCTTCCTGGGGAGAGGGGCCTCTGGGGCTGCTGGGATGGCCAGTGGAGGGATGGAGGCCAAGGTGGCCCCTCTTGTGGGCGCCCTTGGGGCCAGGGCCTGGCAGGGCCCTGATGTCTGGGACGGAAATGCCCGCTCTGCTGCTAACTGAAACCACATGTGTCTCCCAGGCAGCGGGACAGAGAAGCCGCCAGGCCTAGGGCTGGGGACTGGGAGGAGGAGAGATGCAGGCTGGCCCCCACTGTGTGCCCAGGGATGGCTGGGAGTAGGGAGGTTTGGGGTCATTTGCATGTGTACAAGAGTGTGCGCGATGCATGAGTTGTGTGTGTGTTCACGTTGCATGGGTGAGTGGGCGGGGTGTGCGTGTGTGTGTGTGTGTGTGTGCGTGTGTGTGTGCGTGTGTATGTGTAAGCATGTCTGCAGGTTGGTGGGGTGTCTGCTCGCAGGACCAAATGAGTCTCCCCCGTGGCCTCCTGTGGCCTGAGTCCTGGGCAGACTCCTACCTAACACTCAGTGCCTGGGACCCTGCTGGCTGCCCCCCAGGAGGGTCCTCAGGGGATGAGGAGACACCCTGGCCAAGCTGGTGGTGGCCCTTCTCCACTGTACTCTGTAGCCACCATCCTCCTTCCTTTTGCCTCCAGCCCAGCTCAGTCCCCTCATACCTGCACCATCTCTGCCCATTTCCCAGGGAGAAAGGCTGAGGCATAGAGCAAGGGACTGACAACAGTCTCGTCTCCCTCGTCCACCTTCATCTTTTTCAGAGTGCTTGCCTCCAGGAACTTGTCATCTTCACTGTAGCCCTGGGAAGTGAGGAAACCAAGCCCAAGATAGGGAGAGCTTGCTCATGGCACCAGGAGGACAGAATGGGGCTGCCCCAACCTGCAGGGGTCAGGGGATAACTGGGACAAGGGTTCCTTGGAGAACAGCTGCACCCAGATTCTGTGGCAAATAGGGGCAACCCTCTGCCAGGGGCCCTGTGACCTGAATCTTCTCTTCCAAAAAAGCAAGCCTTGGTGGGAGCTGGGCTCTGGGTTCTGGGGGTGACCCTGCCACTGCCTTGCTCTGGATGTTACATGGGCTTCCTCCTAACTCTGGGCTTCAGTTGCCCCATCCCCCCAGTAGCAAGTGTAGACCAAAATAGTATTTCCCAGAGTGTGGTGTGCACAGCATTGGCCACTTGGAGATGGTGCCATGGGGACTGCCAGTTTTCATGTTAACAAAGGTTGTGTGTTATTTATACCCGCCCCCCCACCCCCCCACATTAGGGGAAAATATATAAAATCCAAACCAGGGAGTGGATTTAAAGAAAAATATAAACCACCCAAATGAATGAAGACTGAGGATTGCTGGGAGATCCCTGGGGTCCTGTCCATTTTGGCAACAGGCTCTCTTTATGTTTCTACCATTTTTAACACTCACGGGACTGTGGGTTCTGGTTATCCAGGATCTAAAATGTGGTCTGCCAAGTAGATCATTTTTTGGCCTCCACAAATTAGCAGCCCTGAAATTCTGTGATTGGAGTAAAAAGCTCAGGTGTCACCTTGCAGGGGGTGGCAGGGTGGGGAGGAGAGAGATTGTGTTTGTGTTGTGTTGTGTTGTGTTGTGTTGTGTTGTGTAGAAAGGGACCGCAAATGGAATTGGAAGATCTGGAGAAAAGATCAGCCCATCTGAGGTTGAGGCTGTGTGCCCAAGGTCAGAGGCAGGGAGTTGGGGAAAGAGATTGTTCCCTGACTGACATTTTCAAGTGCTTTGTCTGGCCTCAGCCTTGCATTGAATCATCAGGATGGGTGGGTAGGCAAGGGGCCGCCCTAGCTTCAGCCTTTCCTGCCATTCAGCCCCAGCTCCCTGGCCATTTGGCTGCATTTTATGTGGCCACCCAGGGCTGGCCCAGGAGAGGTGCCCTGGGGGGTGTGGGGGTGTGGGCAGCCCCTTCCGTGGCAGGGTGCCGCCACCTCTCCAGGCTGGGCTGGCATCGCTGAGGATGTACTCCCTCATCTCCACCCCCCAGCCCCCGGAAGGCTCCCTGTTGCTGCTATTGTTGCTCATGATGATGCCTCCTTTTCCATGGATTTCCACTGGTGATCTGTCTCATCACAGCCCTCTAGGCTAGCACACAACACCCTGATGCAGGAAGCTCACCTCCCCAGACTGCCTGTTGTGTGTCATCCTGCAGTGGGAGGAGGGCATTCAGAGGGCTCGCGGATGTGGATGGCATCCTTGTGGGGATGAATGCATGGCCTCTTCTTGGGGAGGCAGCAGGTGCGGAGGAAGGAGCCCAGGGCAAGCGCCCTGACCATCTGGGGCCTTAGTGTTCCTACTGACCTCAAGAGGCTGAAGGAATTTTCTAGTTCTGCCCTGGGATGGACCAACACCCATCTACCTCTAGACGGTTCTTGCTCCTCTGTGTGCATGCCTGCGTGTGTGCGTGCTCAGGCACTTCAGGAACGTCTGACTCTCTGCCACCCCGTGGGCTATAGCCCACCAGGCTCCTCTGTCCACGGGATTTTTCTAGGCAAGAATACTGGAGTGGGTTACCATGCCCTCTTCCAGGGGATCTTCCCAACCCAGGGACTGAAGCCACATCCCCTGTGACTCCTGCACTGCAGGTGGATTCTTTACTGCTGAGCCACTGAAGAAGCCCTCTTGTTCCTCTACAAAAGTGCTTTCCCAGGGAAGGTGGGGGACAAACCATGTGAGTTTGGTGAAGAGCTCCCTGAGCAAGGATGGACCACATGTAGTCATCCACACTCCTTGGGCCCAGGTTCCCTTGGGGGCTGGACTAGCTATCTCAAACCCTGGGGAAGCACCTGGCCGGGGTCATGGCCAAAGTTCCTGCTTGCAGACCTTATCACATTCTAAGTGACTTTCAGTGGCCTTGAGAATGACCAGCAGCTACGCCCAAGACCAAGGGCAAACGGAAACCTGGACAGTTTTATGGGCATCATTACAGAGAGATCAGCCCAGCCTGGGAGTGGGAGGTGGCCCTGATTAGCAGGGAGGACATGGGCTTAAAGAGCAACTTCTTCCTAAGGAAACATTCTCATCTGGAAAATGAAACTGTTCATATGACCACTGTGTGCTTAGACATACTCCCATGGTGGACTCAGCCATGGATTCGAATGGAGGGAGAGGATTGTAGTTAAACTTGTTGTAGCTTATCTACCCATAGGGATCCCCAAGAGCTCTGCTTCCTTAGATTTCATCTTGTTTTTCCTGGGTTTGCTGCACACAGGGTATGAAGCAGTGACAAAGCAGTCAAACCCAGATCTACTGATAATATTGACAGGAGGCAAAAGAAAGCTGAAGTTTGTTCTTGGGTTAGGAAAAAAGAAAGGGATCAGGTGACCCTGAGCTCTTCTTCTACCACAGCAGTGGGACCTTGCCAGGTCCCTGCATCTCTCTCAGCTTGACTTTCCTGATCTGTAAAATGGGCTGTCACGAAGAGTCAGGAGGTGATGGCACAGAAGGCCTGGCACACACTGTATCCAGCACTCAATAAATGGCATCTCCAAGGTATCAGGTCTGACCTAGAGAGGGCATGGCACTGCCACTTCACGGAGGGCAAGGGACATGGGGCGTGAGCAGTGAGACGAGGGAGGAGCACGGGCTCCCCCAGGCCTGGCTCCCTGGCTTTGCACCTTCCAGCACCTTCCTTCACTCTCTGTAAAACTGGGCCAGGGATAACACCTACCAACCTCGTGGGACAGCTGTGGCGATTAAACAGGCCAACCTAGAACTTCTAGTGAGTAGCAGGTGCCCAGAGAGCACTGCTCTAGCTGAGTAGGCACCTGGAGGCCTGAGGCCAGGTCCTGGGCTGACCCCAGGGGCCAGGCCCCTCAAAATCTTCGCTTCAAATTGTCCCACTCATGCCTGGTCAGGGCCAAGGCGCCGGGAGTAGGAAGGCCAGGTGGACAGAGGCTCCACAGTCCAGGGAGGGCATCCCCCTAGACTGGTTTCAGAACCTGCCACACACACCGCCTCCTGGAGCTCTGACCTGTCCCCGGGCAGAGGGTGGGCAGCAACAGGGCTCCTGTCCCTGCCAGCAGGCCTGTGGGGCAGGCTTCCTACCTGAAGGGTCTCGAGAGAAAGGAGGAAATGGAAAAGTGAGGCTTCGAGAGGGAAAGGGGCCTGTGTGGGGTCCAAGTAGGGCCAAGGCAGGGACCGGAGGGGTGGAGGCGAGAGGGCGGAAACCCTGCGGGGAGAGGGAGGTGGGGAGGCCCCGTGCCGACCCTGCCAGGGCCTCCTTCCAGCTCTGCTCCCTGGAAGCGGGAACCGGTTGAAGGAGAACCGGAAAAGAGAGAAAGAAAGCAAACAGACTCAGAAAAAAGCCTGGAGCTCCGAGCGCTGGGGTTGTTTGGTCTGGCGGAGCCACCTCCTGGGCCACTCCCAGCCATTCTGCAGACAGACTCCAACAACCCCCGCCACACGGGGTGTGTGTACACTCATGCACAAACACACACATACACAGATACAGATATACAGGTATATAGACACACACATACACAGACATGTTTGTGTGTACAGACACACATACACACTCATACATACAGACACAGTCACACACACATATTCACAAACACACACACAAGGCCCATAGACCCATGCACAGATACAGGGCACAGAAGGTCTGAGGGTGAGGGTGGGTGCTGGGGACAGAGGGTTTCCATAGCATCTTCCAGCTTAACCACCTCGCTCCTCTCACCCCACAACACACACAGCTCAGCCCCTCGCTGCAATTACAGTAACACCTCCCATGCACTTACCCTGAGCTCTAAGCTCCTTACTTGGATAAACTTGTTTAAGCCTCACAGCCACTCCACAAGGCGGGCACTGTAATTAGCCCTGGTGTGTAGATGGGAAAGTGGTCTCGGAGCAGCAGGGCCCGGAACATGGTGCCCCTTACTGACTCTGAGGGCACTAAAGCCCTGGCTCTGTGCCAGGCCCTGAGACCAGCACTCACCCCCCCGGTCCACACCACGTGACTGACAACATGCTGCTGCCCTTTTCTCAGGCCCCAGGAAGAGAGGGCACAGGAGAGTGGAGGCTCGGGGCTGGATGTCTGTGTGTGCTGAGCAAGGGTTAGCGGAGAGGAGAGGCAGGGAGTCGTGGCAACACAGACTCTCACACTACACTCAGGCTCCATGCCCTCAGGCCTCTTCTTCCAGCATCTCTGCCACAGCTCCATCCAGTCACCTGCCTGACCCCTGAGACTCAGTCTGCTCCTAGATCTTACCATCCCACGTCTCTCACCCTCACATGGTTCAGCCAGCCAGTCACTGCCTCAACAAGTGTGTCCTGAACTTCTTAATGATAGCTCTAGATGCCTGTTGACAAAACATTCCATTATTTTATTTCATTTTTCGTGTGTGTGTGTGGGGGGGTGTGTGCGTGATGGGGGACTTATTATTTTCTTTCACCTTGGCTCCACCACTCACTGAGAATTCTTTCAGTCGAGAACTAAAATAAAATATATATATATATCAGAGTCCTCCACTGGGCTCAAAATGCCAACTGCACAGGTCCAGGGTACGGGAGATGTGGCAGAAAAATAGCAGCAGCATAGTGATGTCTTTGTGAACCGTATGGACAATATAATCCAGCAGAGATATAGCTGTCGAGGGGGGGAAGTTAATCTGATGTTGTTCGGTTGCCAAGTTATGTCTGGCTCTGCGACCCTATGAACTATAGCCTGCCAGACTCCTCTGTCCTTCAGTATCTCTTGGAGTCTGCTCAAATTCACGTCCATAGAGTCAGTGATGCTCTCTAACCATCTCATCCTCTACCGCTCCTTTCTCCTGTTAGGCATCAATAAAGATAAAATGCCCAGAGTGAAGGAGGTGATGGTCTTGCCGTAATCTGTGCTGGTTTGATTTTCTGGTTTATCATGTTAGTTCTGGGAATCTGACAAATAGGCTGACAGTAGAGGAGGGTCAACAGGATGGAAGGGGTGAGAAATTCTTTCCTGTATGAAATAGTTGAAGGGACTGAATTTTAGCCTGAGGGAGAGAATAGAAAATACTCAGAGGATGGGGTTAAGCTCAGTAGGATAGAGTGCGGGGAGATTTCACCCCTCTGGAAAAGGGACACTAAGATGGAATGAATGAGCTGCCCCTCTAGAAAGTGAGGCCTCTGACACTGAAGATGTACAGGCCAAAGTTGGAGGCCTGAGTGAAAGAGGCCAAGATCAGTGTCTCCTGACTCCAGCTCTTTCAGTAGGTTGTGCTGAAGGGAAGGGGTCCCCAGGGAGTCCTGAGCACACCCGCTCCCTTGGTCTCTCCAGAGCCTCCGCTCCATGGCCCACCAGGACGAGGACAGAGTCTCAGACAGGGTGATCCACAGGGAGGGAGGAACCCCTGGGCAGCACCCTTTAAGGAGGGGTGGGTGAATGGAGGCAATGGAGGAGAAAGGGTTTGCCCGAAGTCAGTGGCTTAGACAAGGCAGCAGATCATAACCCCAGCTTGAACCCAGACCTCCAGCCCTGGTTGCTGCCTCCCCAGCCTGCGAGGTCACTGGTGGACCGACAGTCTGGTTCTCCCCCGGAAGGCCCCCAAGCAGAATCAGTCCACTCTCCCCTCACTCCACAGCGCCTCTCACTTGAGGTCTGCTCAATGTGCATTTATTGAGCATCCCTAGGTGCAGGCGTTACACTGGCACCTAGGCGTGCGATAGCAGCTGCGCTAGAGCAGGGGTGAACTTTCTCCCTCTGTCATCTACAGATCACTTCTCATTTTTGAAAATACTGGTTTATTTATTCATCTGATGGCTTACTGTCTGTCTTCCCTGTGCCACCCTGCCCTGCTCTCAACCTATCCAAGCCCCCACTGTACTCCCAAGATTTAACAGCAGTCCAGGCTCATAGGGTGTGTTTAAAACTGCTTGCCAGGGGCTTCCTTGTCAGTCCCAGTGCTTAGGACTCTGCAATTCTATTCAGGGGGAGCGAGTTCGATCCCTGGTCAGGGAACTAGGATTCCCTATGCCTTGTGGAGCAGCCAATTAAAAAACAAAAAACCCTGCTTCCTGAATAAATGAATGGGGAGCAAAACTCACATGATGCCAGCCCCTGTGGAGCCAGAGTAACAACCAACACTTCCCGAGCCTGTCCATGTGCCAGGCACAGGGCAAAGTGCTTCTCCTGCATCATCTCATTTCATCCTTACAACAGTGCCTAGAAGGTCGTGCTATCATTGGTCCCATTTTACAGATGGGGAAACTGAGGCTCAGAGAGATTGAGGCCCTCATGACCCTTGTCACCTGCCACCTTGTATTATAGCTGTTCACGCCCCCATCTCATGCCCTTCTGCCCACGCTAGACTTCTGAGTGGCAGGAACCACATTTGCTCTTCCTCTGATATCCCCAGTGTCCTGCACAGGGCTGGCTTTTCATGGCACATAAAAGCATTTAGTACATTCAGTTGGGTTGAGTGAAGATTTGTGAAAGGAAAGGAAGACATAGTGAGTAAGAGAGGGTGAACAGAGAGCATCAAGCAAGGGGCATGAGTGTGCGCTCAGTCGCCTCCAACTCTTTGCGACTCTGTAGCCTGCCAGGCTCCTCTGTCCATGAGATTTCGCAGGCAAGCATACTGGAGTGGGTTGCCATTTCCTCCTCCAGGGAAGCAAGGGGCAGACAGCAGCATGATGCGGTGTCAATGCTGGGAATCATCTTCAAAGATCTTTCCACCAGTGTCTCTCCTACCCACATTCAGCTTGGGGACTCCCTCAAGAGCAGCCTGCCAAGGAGTTTCCAGGCTCTGCTTGTTTACCACCAGTGACAGGGAGCTCAGCACCTATGAGGTAAGAGATGACCCAAGGGTATCACTTAGCCCAGGGTCAGGTAGTCCTCTGAAAGCTCATTTCTACTGAGTATTTTCTCTGTGCCAGGCACATTAAATCCACAAGAGGTGGGTACTATTATTATCCTAGTTTGACAGATGAGGAAACCGAGGCATGGAGAGTTGTATAACTTGCCCAAGTTCTCATGGTTGGTAAGTGGTGGAACACAGAGTATAATTCAAAGCCCAGGAGTGTGGCCCTAGAGAGCCTGCCCTCCCAACCTGATACCAGTGCTGTCCATTGAAATAAATGCAAGCACATACGTAACGTTACATTTTCTAAAAGCCACACTAAAAAAGTAAAAAGAAACAGGTGGGGAGAAAGGAACCTGAGAAATTTATCTTAATAATGCACCCGCTTGAATCCAAAATAGTATCATTTTAACATGTAATAAATCTAAAAAAGTCATCCATGAGACACTTTATGTTCTTCTTTGGGTTCTAAGTCTTGCAAATTTGGTGAATACTAGAGTACAGCTTAATTTGAACTCATCACATTTCAAAAGCTAAGCCGCCCTTGTGCCTAGCGGCCACCATATTGGACCTCACAGTCGAATACTAGACTGCCTTTCAAGGTGCTTGCTGTGCTATATCCTAGAGCACAGGAAGCAGCCAATAAATGTCACGCACTATGATGATTATTTTTATCATTGGTTGTTGTTGGTGATGGTCCAGGGGGAAGCTGGGGTGAGGCCCCAAGCCCTTGGCATAAGCACTGATGTTTCTATTCTTAATGTGAGTCCTTCCAGCCAGCAGCTTGATGTCTCCCAGGCTAAGCCAAGCTGTGTGAGCCCTTGGCCTGTAGGTCGAGAAGAACCAGCCTCATTCACTCTAGGATGGGAGGGAAGATCCAGGCTTAGGTCTCCCATCTCCCCAGCTGAGAACCACATGAAGTGAGGCTTTCTTGGGGTTTGTAAGCCTGTGGTCCCTCTGCTGTGGTGTGTGGGGTGGCCAGGCTCACATCTGGAAGGGAGAGTGTGAAGGCCCCTCCTTCTGGGGTCCTTGGAAGGACCACACCTGCTGTAGCACCTCCTGTGTATCTTAGGCAGACTAGGCCTCTACACAGAACAAACAAACAAATTCCCACCATTTTTAAAGTTTTTTTTCCATGAGACCCCATGAGTTAATTGGAACAAGGATAAGGGGTCAGCACGGTCCCCATTCCTCTGAGGTCCCTGGATAGTTGCTGAGTACAGGCAGAGTGGTTCCCAAACCTAAATTTCAAAACCTACCAAGCCTCAAAGGTTATCATCAAATTGGCCTAGGGTGTGGCCAGGGCTCTGGGATGTGTAAAAGATCCTATCTGCCTGATGTATCAGGCAGACAAGTTTGGAAACTGTGCTAACCCTTTGGGGCACAAGCTCATCTAATTCTCGCAGTAGCTAGGGTGCAGGCGTGGTTATAGTTCCCACTTTACAGGTGGAAAGAGGCTCACAGAGGTAAAATAACCAGCCCAAGTACAGACAGCCAGCAAACAGGCATAAGTAGGGGTTTACTGGCAATGGTCTTAGCCAGTGGTGTGCAGTTAAATGTTTAACAAAATTATGTGGACAGTGACTGCAGCCACAAAACTAAAAGACACTTGCCTCCTTGAAAGAAAAGTTATGACAAACCTAGACAGTGTATTAAAAAGCAGAGACATTACTTTGCTTACAAAGGTCTGTATAGTCAAAACTATGATTTTTCCAGTAGTCATGTATGGATGAGAGAGTTGGACCATAAAGAAGGCTGAGCGCTGAAAAACTGATGCTTTTGAACTATGGTGTTGGAAGAGACTCTTGAGAGTCTCTTGGACAGCAAGGAGATCAATCCAGTCAATCCTAAGGGAAATTAACCCTGAATACTCATTGGAAGGACTGAGGCTGAAGCTCCAATACTTTGGCCACCTGATGTGAAGAGCCAACTTGCTGGAAAAGACCCTGATGCTGGGAAAGATGGAGGGCAGCAGGAGAAGGGGCGACAGAGGATGAGGTGGTTGGATGGCATCACCACCCCAACGGGCATGAGTTTGATCAAACCCAGGGAGATAGTGAAGGACGAGGAAGCCGGGCGTGCTGCAGTCCATGGTGTCTAAGTCCATGGGACACAACTTAGAGACTGAACAACAGCTACTCTGGAGGGGAAAAGCCCTGATTCGTAGCATTTGCCTACATCCATGGAGTAATGACTCCCACCACAGCTCACCTCAAGCTACCGAAGCGATGTCGCTGAGCACAGAGCTGGGAAGTGCTTCACACAGCTGGCCTTTGTGTCAGTACTGGGTTCCAGCACACGGCCGGGCCCGGGCGCATGGTGAAACGGGAGTCCTGCTGAGTGGGAGGCAGACATGGTAGTAATGTGCTGAATTGTTAGTCATGGAACACTTCCTCAAATGAAACATTTGAAAGCCCCAACATTTCCAACACATAAAAAGCATATGTTATCAAAAGTAGAGATTCATTTTATGAACTTAAATGATAATATCTTGCTCTTGTTAAACTAGATGAGCCCCAGGGCAGGGTGAGGACTTGTGATCCTGGGCAGAGTAGAAGGGGTAAAGAGCAGCTTCTTCTCAGAATCAGGAGCCTCGTGGGCCAGGCCCACTGCTGACCTCACTGTCCGTGTGGCCATGGGCACGTCCTTGCCCCTCTGGGCCTCCATCTTCTTGTGTGTCCAGGAGGAGTCTGGACTGCCCACAGGACCCCTGGGGTGTGGCTTTCCAGGCTGGCATCGGCTCTGCCACACCCCCTGCCCAACCCCAGCCAGCCTTGCCCTGTATTTATAGCCATGACTTCAGGCTCTCCAGTTCCACTGAAGCTAGTTCCCAGGCCACATATTTAGAAACCCAGCAGGGCAGAAATAGACGTGACGCACAGAGAACTTGGCTGACTTGGTGAGCAGGCTGGATTTGGTGTGTCCGATGGAATGGACTCAAGCCCCCAGTATCCTGGGTACCAGGACGCATGGGCAATCCAGAGCTGGAAGGGCACTTGGAGACGCCATGCCCAGCCCTGTGTGTGTGTGGCTGGGGGTCACTGAAACCCAGCAGTGAAGAATGTGTCTGGGGTACAGAGGGCATGGCAGAACCAGGCCCATTATGAAGAGATTTTTGCTTTGTGCAAAATGGCTCTCCTCGAACCCTGGGGGACCTTCCCCCATCAATGACCATACCAGGTAACTTTCAGGGGCCAGCTTGGGTTTTTTTCTGCTCTGGGACCATGAAAAGAGATTACCCTCTCTCAGCCTCTGTTCCCCCATCTGTTAAATGGGAATAGTAGTAGGTACCTATTTTATAAAGTTGTTGTAGGAAATAAACAAGAGCATACTTGATATCACATACCTGGATGGTGCCCAGCACACAGTGTTCAGTTAAATATGGCCCTTGTTCTAATTATATCCTCAGTCACCCCTTAACAAACTTAACAATTATAATGACAGCAGCTGCCTCTTCAAAAGCATCTACTCATGTTCCCTTATTCAGTCCTCACCACAGCCATAAGATATCCTTATTATTATCCTCAGAATCATGGAATAACATGTGTTTCACATACATGAGACCCTCTATCCACTTAATGAAGTTGGGAAAGAATTTTCTCAAAGAAATAAAGCTAATATGTAAAATCGCATTTTTATATACTGGACCATAAAAATACTCAATCCTAAATGGTAAAACAGGTTCTTAGTGGGACATGAAGGTTCTAAAGTGATGAATGATTGAATAAATCAGAATGTTAGCATAAGACATATCTCAGGGGCTTGCAGGATTTGTGTTCCTGAGTTTTCCATCTAATATGGATTTTATATATTTTTAATTGCATGTGAGAATTCAACATAATAGGGAACTTGAGGGACTTCCCTGGCAGTCCAGTTCAAAACATAGTAAACTTGAAATACATATGCCATATAAACAGAAGACAGCACTACACGTGTTTGTGTGTGTGTATATACATATTATGATAGCACTACATATATATGCTTTTGCCACACCGCCACAGTATGTGGGATCTTAGTTTCCCAACTAGGGATCGAAGCCATGCGCTCTGCAAGGGAACCGCAGAGTCTTGACCACTGGGCCTCCAGGGACGTTCCAAGATAGCGTCATATTAATGCCACTGTTTTTTCTGTCCTAATGATACATACACTCTCCAGTTCCCTTTTCTGCTTAATTATTTTTCCATCACACTTATCACCCTCTGACATATTTATTTATTTTTCTTCAATCCCAACTAACATGTGAGCTTCGCGTGGGCAGGGTGCTTTTCTCTCTCTCTCTCTCTCTTGCTCACTGTGTGCTGCCAGGACTTGAAATAGTGGATGGCGCAGAGCAGGCGTTCAGTAAATATGTGTCAAAAGAATGAATGAGTAAGCAACTGTGTGCATCTCCATCCTACAAGAGGGCAACTGGAATTCAGTTCCAGTTCAGAGTGGCTGGCCCCCAATTACCCAGCTATCATGAGGCTTCACTGGGGCCTGGCTGACACTCCTCTCTCCTGAAACCAGCCAGTGCATCTGGCTCAGGAGTTCTTCCCAGCCTCTCACAGCCACCTCTTGTTAAGGGACGGTTTCCTGATGCTTCTGGAGCTCTCCCACAGGATGCTCGACCAACACTGGCTCCTCGTGTCCCAGGAGTAGGAGGGGAACCCCGGGAGGAGGGAAATGGGGAGGAAGGAAGAGCAGTCAGAGCAGGCTGGGCAGCCAGAGTGGTGAGGGCTGCAGGTCAAGACAGGAAGAAAGGAGTCCGTGATTGGTCAGTCTGTCCCACAGGTCTGGAGGGACGGGTCAGTAACGTGGGGTCACATTTGCACATCTCTTGGGGACTGACTCTGCCCATTGGAAGATGCCTGGAGAGGGCACACCCAGTGAGGATTTGGGGACGCCTTCAACCTTGCATACTACCATCCCCACCAACCACTCTGCCTTTTTCTGTTGGGAACACTGAGGCTCATTGAAAGGAAGTTACCCTTCCAGAACACAGAGCAAGATAACTTCAATTTGCGGGCTTCCTCAACCTCACCAGTTCTGGAGGTTGGAGGGGTTTAAGATTCTCCCTTTGGAGTCAGTGGGGAAGAGATCCCACTCCAACCTTGGCTCCCACCCCCTCCTGGAGAGAGAAGCACTAAGGCAGGAACATACTCTCAGCTCAGACACCTGCGTCCCACAACAGCTCTCCTCCCAGTGGCAGAGAGAACTCAGCTCTGGACAGTCCAGACAGTAACCCCCACCTCAGCCCTAATGTGAGGTGCTGCCAGATGGGCGGGGCAGGTAGGTGCACCCTGAGCCGTCTGGATCAGTACTGGATTAACCCTTTCCCCAGGTGACTCCATTTTCATCCCTAGGCTGTACAGTTAGTACCTCAGTCACACTCATTACCACACTTGATAAATATTTATTGAGTGATTCCGGTGTACCAGGCTATGTACCAGGCATTAGAGATAGTCTTTCCCTTCTCCCCCTTCCATCCTCCCATCCTTCCTTCTCATTCATCCATTTGTTTAGTAATTACTTTAACCATTAAAGCAGCACATTCTATGGATATGAGTGATATTTGGAGCTAGACTATCAGGATATGACCCCTGACTCAGTCACTCACTAGCTGTGTGAGCTTGGCCAGTCACGTAAGTTCAATTTCCTTATCTGCAAAATGGGGATAATAATAGCATCTTCCTCACAGGGCTGTGATGAGGGTAACATGAGTTAACGCACACTAAGTGTCTGGAATAGCACCTGACGTAGTAAACACTTCATAAACTGCAGCTATCATCCTTGTCATTGTTATTATGTGCCTGGCCCTGTGCCAGGTGCAGAGGAAGTTCTTCCAAAATGCTGCTCTCACAGGGATGCCTGCACGCCAGCTCTAGTTCCAGCCTCCACCTTCTGCTCTGGCCTTGCTGCCTCCAGTTCCACCCCCAGAACAGGGCCTTGCACTGGCTCCCCCAGCCCAACAGGGCTACCGTCTCCATCACCTCTCAAAACAGCAGGAGAGAGTCCAGGCAACTGAAGTCTGTCACAGTTTGACCATGTTCTCTCACTTCTCTTGGCCCTGCCACACATGCCTTAGCCTGTACCTATCCAGGCCCTTGCAGTTCTCCAGGTTCATCCTCAAATGGTCCTGCTTTCTGGCCTTCACTGGGTCTTGATGGATGGAGTACTCTCCACTCATCAGAACACCAAGCACTTCCTGCCACAGTCCATCAAATTCAACTGAAACATCATCCTTCATCCCCAGGAAGCCCTCCTTCCTTCCCTTCAGCCAAGAATCACGAGATCTGCCTTTGAATCTGCATTTCCCTTTGTTTGCAACTTTTCTTTATCCCATGATCAATGGGGAGCCACAGGAGGTTCCTGAGCGGGTGAGCAGCACACTCAGAGATGCACTTTAGAAGAATGGACCAGATCCTACAGAGGATGGATGGAGACAGAGAGAGTTTGCAGATGGGGAGGCCAGGGATGGTCTTTCAGAGGAATAAGAGTTTAATCTTCCTAGACTCCTTCTCCCCTTTCTGCCTACTCTAGCCTCTTCCTTACAAAACCAGATCCTGTGATTTCCACAGCATTGACTCAGTAAGTCAGAGGAAAAGCCAAAAGTAGAACCCCAGGCCTGAGCCTGCAATGCATCCACTTAAGCCCTGACCCTCTGCATCCCCTCACTCCGTTTACTTCCTCTGCAGCTGCAAAAGCAGGCTGGGGGCCCTGCAGATGATGGAGAGTCAGGGGAGGCCAGACTGGGCTTTCCATTCACCCAGCCTGTGAGCCAGGTATCCCTAGAGCCCCACAGGTGAGCAGCACACAGCCCTGGTCCCTCATCCACTGCTGAGTGAAGAAGGAGCCTGTATTTCCCTCAACAACCCTGGGAGGCTGGCTGTGTTTTAATCTGTTTTACAAAAGGGGAAACCAAAGCTCACAAAGAGTCGGGCAGCCAACAAATGGAGGAGACAGAATTCAAACCCAGATCTGATTCCAAAGCCAGCGCCCTTCCCCCACAACACAAGGAACAGCAGAAGGGACTATGAGGCTCCAAGACCATGTTCCCTGGGCCCACTCATGGCAGAAGCCACCCACAGAAGGAGCCCGGGGAGATCCCAGCAGCAGACCCTCTACAGCCTCGGACAGGGGCTGTAGAGATCTGATGCTCAGCTAGGCTTCCGGTCCTGGGGGCCCTGCTTGCACTCATGAGAGGTCAGGGGAAGGAGGATGGGACCACTCAGGAGGCAGCAGGGGTTATGTGAGGGGCTGAAAGCAGGTGACTTGACACTTGGGCTCTAGCACCAAGCCTGCATCTAAACTTTCTCTACGACCTGGGTGATCCCTTCCCTGTTCTGGGCTCAGAGCCCCCCTCTCCGAGGTAAGCACTGTGGGTATGCTGGACTGTCGGCTCTGTGCTAAGGCTGGATGGCCTAGAATCTCGGCCTGCATCCAGAGCAGGGCTGTGGCTTTTAGGGAAGCTGATATTAGAGGGCCTCCTCTTGTGTCTGCTGAGACTGGAGCGGGCTCTCTCCTGCCCATGGTGGAGCCCATACCGACGGTGTACTATGCCTGAGTGCAGCCTCAGGGGCCCTGTGGGGTGTTGCAAATGAGTCAGAATATGTGAGTAAGAAGACAGGGGCCCAGCAGCTCTGCCACTCACCGCCCTGTGACTCTGGATGCTGAAGGTACCTCTACGTGCCTCAGTTTCCCCCTCTGTAGACAGCACTCACGCGGCTGACCCACAGGAGTGTCAGGTCAAAGCCCTGGCCGAGCACCAGCAGATGCTCAGTAAGTGGTGGCTGCCATGATTGTTCTGGGTCCCGACATCCTGCCTTGGCCCCAGGCTCCCGAGTAGGGTGGGTGTTCCAGGGCTTGGGCCCACACGGGGCCTGCCCAGACCCCCCAGCTGGGTTGGGAGTCCTCCCTCCTTGGGAGGGAGATTTGAATTGGAGCGCTCCTGCCAATTCCTCCCCCCCGGCTTGGCAGTGTGAAGACAACGCCGGCCAAAAATATTTGTGTGGGTGGCGGAAAGTTAACTTTTCCGCCTCTCTTTTCTTTCCTGGAAACCGTGGCCACCGTCAAATAGAGCAAAACAGAAGCAGGCATAGAGTGAGGCGAGGCCCCGTGGGGCGTCAGAGGGAGCCCTGCCCCCCCACACCCACTCCCGCCTCCTGCCATCTGGCTCTCTCTCTGGTGGGGCGGTGGCAGTGCTGGTGGGGAGAGCCAAAGGCTTAGAATCATGGAATCCCATGATGCCAGGGTTGGATGGACTCTCCAGCATCATCTGGCTTAAGCCTGCCATAGTGCCTTTGGGCAAAATGACTCCAGAGGGCAGAAAGCACCTGCCCAAGGTCACACAGCCAGTTAGGTCTCAGAATTCTCCTGGCCCTGCATGAGATTCTAGATTCTTTGAAACTGTAGTGGCATAAATCTGGCAGCAGCTGGTGAGTGAGAAGGAATTTGGAGACGAATGAGACTCTGGAACCTCTATTCTCTAGGTCCATCACAGTCAAGGTGCCAGATCTAGGTTCAGAGATCAGCCTTACTAGTTGCTAGCTGTGTGACTTAGGCTGGAAGTCACTTGGCCTCTCTGATCCTCAATTTCCTCACCTCTGAAATGGGATAATAAAAACAGTACCTCCCTCACAGGGTGGCTCTGAGGATCTCTTTCGATAACCTAAGTGAATAACCCAGCGTAGGATAGGTGTTTAATATCATGACTGCCCATTCTCCTCCAAGCAGAAGGCTGGCTTCTCTGTACTGATTTCCCTGCCACTGAGGCTGCTGTAACAGGTGTCTCTTATCTTTCTGACCGAGGTGCCTGTTGGCCTCCCCCTGGTTGGCACTGATGTGCTGTGGCACCTGGGAACATGCTTATCTTTCCTCTGGTCTACCACACTCTGCCAGCACAGCTCCAGCCAGAAGCCAAGGCCTTGACCCAGCCTGCTGAGGTGGAGGATGCCTGGCCCTGCCTGTGGACAAAGGTGTGGCCTCCAGGCACTGCAGCAGCAGAGGTCAGCCCAGGCTCTGAGGTTGCCAATGTCCATGGTCTTTCATGATTCTCAGGATTCTCACCATCCATGGGGCTGCAAGGATTCTCTCCTCCCTGTTTTGCAGTAGGGTAAGAGTTATAGAGAGTTCAGGTTCTCCCAAGTTCACACAGCTAAGCAGTAGTGGAATACGAGATCTGGTAGCCAATATCTGTAAACTTCAAGGTTTCCTCCCAATGCAACTGGTCATCGACCCTGTCGTAAGCTCTACCTGCCTGTCCTGGGCCATCCGGCCCATCCCTGCCTGGGGCCTTCACAAGTGATTTTCAAATTCTTGTCTCCAAACTGGAACTATCCCCAGCTCTTCAGGCCTCTGTGGAGCTGACTGTGTGCATCTCCCCCGGAAATCCCAAACTGAATTCCCTGCTCCCCTGAACACCTGCTCCTTCCCATTTATTCCTGATCTCTATTAACGAAATCACGCTGTCACCAGAGTGACGAACTGGGCTGCATCCTAGCCTCCTCCCTCTTCCTCCACACCCACTCTCCATCTGCCTCCCAGCCCAGCCAATTCTTCCGCCCAAGTTTCTCTCCCATCTCTCCTCCTTGCATCCCTATAGGAAGCCTCCATCCCCTCTCTCCTGGATTATTCTCATTTTTAACATTTCTAAATGATCATACTGTTATTATTATTGGCCCTGTTGTCATCCACAGCTCCCCCATCCACAGCTTCATGAGTCAGAGTACTATATCTTCTTTATCCCCATTGGGTCACCAGGACTTTTTATGGTGTCTAAAATGTAAATAGGAGCTCAAATTTTTGTGTGTGTGGAATAAAAAGAATAGTTGATATCTATTAAGTTATGACTCTGAAACAGTCTTAAACCCTCTGCAACACATTTCCTCACTTAATCCTCATTGCAACACTGAGATGGAAATATTACAGTTCCTGTTTTACAGATGTGGATGCTGAGGTTCACAAGGTCATGTGGCTTGTTGCCCACCACACAGGTGGGATTCTAGCTCAAAGCCTGGGCACCACATCCTTGGTGCAGAGCCTCCTCAGGGGGTTGTGCCCCTTGTTTGTACCCTCTGCACCAGCATTCCTGTGATTCCTGTGGCACAGGTACCTTTGGGCCACATGAGAGAATTTTGTCTAGGAGGTGCCCAAATAAATATTTTTAAATAACTAGATATTTACTTAATGCGTATTAAGGGGGGGAAATGACTTAGTACAACATAATTGTGGTTTTCTGCAATTACTGCTTAAGATAAGTCTAATATAATAGAAGTTATTTAAAGTTGATTTATGGGAAGATGAAAAGCAAATAAAGTGTCAGGTGGCATAAGGGTATAGCAGAAATTGGGGATGTCGAATGACTAAAGCTTGGGACTTTCCTGCAGACACGTGAGACCCAAATCCCAGTCAGTTCTCAGGGTCCCCCTAAAGTGGACTCAGAAATTCTGCCTGTAACACCCAGTGAACCATCTCACGCAGTTTCTTTTCTCCCTTTGCAGATAGATCGTCTTGAAGGGGAGACCCCACAGACAAGAGACAGGTTAAGAAGGAAGCCTTGGGGGTCCACCACCACGCCCCCAGCCAGGAAGGCTTGCAGTTGGACCCCCTTCCAGCTCTGTGAATTGGCTGAGGAAGGAAGGGCAGCCAGGAGCCAGAGAAGGCCCCAGGAAGAGCAGAGACCAACAATCACGCAAGCGTCTCTGGCCCCAGCCCCAGTGCGGGCGCCAGCTTCTTTGTGTCCGTGAGGAGAGGCTGAACCATGCTGGGCCCCCACCTCCCATCCCTACCACCGGCACCCAGCAAAGGCACGTCTATACCCTGCGCCTTTGGGATCCCTGATGGCAGCTACAGGTGTCTGGCCTTGGAAGCCGAGGAGAGTGGCGGTGAGGAGGGCCTGCAGGGAGAGGCAGGGCTCACAGACTTGGAGGAAGACCGAGTGGCCAGCAGGAGTGGGGACAAGGCCTGCAGAGCCACCCAAGGGCCACCACAGCTTCCCAGAGCCCTGGGCACCCGGCCACCCAGTTGCTCCAGGGAGGCACGAGGGGTTCCCCAGCTTGACAACAGAGCCAATCAGGCTGGGGACACCATGAAGTTCCGGCAGGTGATGACAGCCAGCCTTAGCCCCAGCCTGGGGCCCAGGATTGCCCAGAAACCAGGTAAGCTCATGGCCCTTTTCCCCTGAACTGCCAGAGTCATGGAGGACCCCATAAGGGCTCAACATGTACACACACCTCTGGCCATATTTTCCCATGGTACACAAGAGTCCATCTGAGTCTCATGGGCCTGCACAGACTAACAGTCATGGAGACACAGGGGAGGCTGTGCCATCCATGTCATTCCAGCTGGACCACATCTAAGTGCACTCTTGGCTCTGCCAAAGATGGCACGTGAGAAGGCAGTGAGAGAAAGCCATGTTATCATGCTTGGTTAAAAAAGCCCATCACTCTCTCTTGTCTGCCTGTTAATCTTTCCTGGTAACAAATGACCTTGGAGTGGGAACAACTGATGGGGTGGGACCATCTCGCTGAACGCACTGAGGGCAGCTAGCTGAGGGTGCTGGGGACGCAGTACTGGGCCACACAGATGTGGTCCCTGCCCTCATGGAGCTTTTGAAGTAGAGACTGAGCCTCTGATCTAAACAGACCTCCTGATTTTACAGGTGGGAAACTGAGGCCCAAAGTGAGGAAGAGACAGCTCCTGGTCAGCCTGTGGGTGGTTGAGGTGAGCCCATATTCCTCATCCAGGCCTCAGTTTTCCATCTGTTAGAGGTGACAGAGGTACGTCACCGGGACTGCAGTGAGGGCCCAATGACTGCGTGTAGGGGAGAGCTTGGTGAATGTGGCATGAAGGAAGGAAGGAAGGATGATCAATTTCCTATGGTGGCAGGAGACAGCTGAGCAGGGCGGGAAAGGGAAACCCACACTGAATCACCTCCACTGCCAGGCCCATGGAAACGCTGAAGTGGGTCCAGATGGGGAGGACATGAGCCGGACCAGGCTCACTCAGGCATGAGATGCTGCCAGCAGATCCCGGGGCACAGGGCATGTGGGGGACCCAGGCCTGGGAGGGCTCGTGCGTCAGGAAACTGAAGGAGCACTTCATTTCTGTGCAGGCGTTGCTGACATCCAACCTGGCATCTCACCAGCCTCCCGCCCACTCTCTTTTCTGAAATAATTCTCCCCAGGGTCTGACCAACCCCCACGGCCACCGTTTCCTATTCCCTTACAACAGGGAGCAGGGAGGAGGGGACGTACAACCAAGGAGAAGACTTTGATGCACCTAGCTCAGGAAGGGCGGAGGGTCCCAGGAGGATCCAGCAGCCTTGAACTTGGAGACAGACCTCCAGGTCCCCTAGAGCTGGGAGCCCCAGGATCTGCTCCCTCCCCTCTCATAGACCATGGCCAGGGTCAGGAGACATGGGTGGCAGTTCTGGATCCCCTCAAATCCTTTCCCAGTTTCTTCATCCATGAAAATAAGAACATGAGCTCTATCTACCTCACAGAACTATCATGAGTTTGCAGGCTAATTTAGATAAGCATGTAAGGGATGCTGATAGCAACTAAAATGATCATCATCAGCTCAACAACACAAGAGCTATTATTTGTTGAGTCCTACCCCAACCAGTAATGCTGAAGAAACTGAAGTTGAACGGTTTTATGAAGACCTACAAGACCTTTTAGAACTAACACCCAAAAAAGATGTCCTTTTCATTATAGGGGACTGGAATGCAAAAGTAGGAAGTCAAGAAACACCTGGAGTAACAGGCAAATTTGGCCTTGAAATACGGAATGAAGCAGGGCAAAGACTAATAGAGTTTTGCCAAGAAAATGCACTGGTCATAGCAAACACCCTCTTCCAACAACACAAGAGAAGACTCTACACGTGGACATCACCAGATGGTAAACACCAAAATCAGATTGATTATATTCTTTGCAACCAAAGATGGAGAAGCTCTATACAGTCAACAAAAACAAGACCAGGAGTTGACTGTGGCTCAGATCATGAACTCCTTATTGCCAAATTCAGACTTAAATTGAAGAAAGTAGGGAAAACCACTAGACCATTCAGGTATGACCTAAATCAAATCCCTTATGATTATACAGTGGAAGTGAGAAATAGATTTAAGGGACTAGATCTGATAGACAGAGTGCCTGATGAACTATGGACTGAGGTTCGTGACATTGTACAGGAGACAGGGATCAAGACCATCCCCATGGAAAAGAAACGCAAAAAAGCAAAATGGCTGTCTGGGGAGGCCTTAAAAATAGCTGTGAAAAGAAGAGAGGTGAAAAGCAAACGAGAAAAGGAAAGATATAAGCTTCTGAATGCAGAGTTCCTGAGAACAGCAAGAAGAGATAAGAAAGCCTTCTTCAGCGATCAATGGAAAGAAATAGAGGAAAACAACAGAATGGGAAAGACTAGAGATCTCTTCAAGAAAATTAGAGATACCAAGGGAACATTTCATGCAAAGATGGGCTCGATAAAGGACAGAAATGGTATGGACCTAACAGAAGAAGAAGATATTAAGAGGTGGCAAGAATACACAGAAGAACTGTACAAAAAAGAGCTTCACGACCCAGATAATCATGATGATGTGATCACTAATCTAGAGCCAGACATCTTAGAATGTGAAGTCAAGTGGGCCTTAGAAAGCATCACTACGAACAAAGCTAGTGGAGGTGATGGAATTCCAGTGGAGCTGTTTCAAATCCTGAAAGATGACGCTGTGAAAGTGCTGCACTCAATATGCCAGCAAATTTGGAAAACTCAGCAGTGGCCACAGGACTGGAAAAGGTCAGTTTTCATTCCAATCCCAAAGAAAGGCAATGCCAAAGAATGCTCAAACTACCACACAATTGCACTCATCTCACATGCTAGTAAAGTAATGCTCAAAATTCTCCAAGCCAGGCTTCAGCAATAAGTGAACCGTGAACTCCCTGATGTTCAAGCTGGTTTTAGAAAAGGCAGAGGAACCAGAGATTAAATTGCCAACATCTGCTGGATCATCGAAAAAGCAAGAGAGTTCCAGAAAAACATCTATTTCTGCTTTGTTGACTATGCCAAAGCCTTTGACTGTGTGGATCACAATAAACTGGAAAATTCTGAGAGAGATGGGAATACCAGACCACATGATCTGCCTCTTGAGAAATCTGTATGCAGGTCAGGAAGCAACAGTTAGAACTGGACATGGAACAACAGACTGGTTCCAAATAGGAAAAGGAGTACGTCAAGGCTGTATATTGTCACCCTGCTTATTTATCTTCTATGCAGAGTACATCATGAGAAACTCTGGGCTGGAAGAAACACTAGCTGGAATCAAGATTGCCGGGAGAAATATCAATAACCTCAGATATGCAGATGACACCACCCTTATGGCAGAAAGTGAAGAGGTAAAAAGCCTCTTGATGAAAGTGAAAGAGGAGAGTGAAAAAGTTGGCTTAAAGCTCAACATTCAGAAAATGAAGATCATGGCACCCGGTCACATCACTTCATGGCAAATAGATGGGGAAACAGTGGAAACAGTGTCAGACTTTATTTTGGGGGGCTCCAAAATCACTGCAGATGGTGATTGCAGCCATGAAATTAAAAGATGCATACTCCTTGGAAGAAGAGTTATGACCAACCTAGATAGCATATTCAAAAGCAGAGACATTACTTTGCCGACTAAGGTCCGTCTAGTCAAGGCTATGGCTTTTCCAGTGGTCATGTATGGATGTGAGAGTTGGACTGTGAAGAAGGCTGAGCGCCGAAGAATTGATGCGTTTGAACTGTGGTGTTGGAGAAGACTCTTGAGAGTCCCTTGGACTGCAAGGAGATCCAGCCAGTCCATTCTGAAGGAGATCAGCCCTGGGATTTCTTTGGAAGGAATGATGCTGAAGCTGAAGCTCCAGTACTTTGGCCACCTCATGCGAAGAGTTGACTCATTGGAAAAGACTCTGATGCTGGGAGAGATTGGGGGCAGGAGGAGAAGGGGACGACCCAGGATGAGATGGCTGGATGGCATCACGGACTCGATCGATGTGAGTCTGAGTGAAATCCGGGAGATGGTGATGGACAGAGAGGCCTGGCGTACTGCGATTCATGGGGTCGCGAAGAGTCGGACACGACTGAGCGACTGAACTGAACTGAACTGATGTGCCAGTTCCACTGTGCTAAGAGCTTCACACATATCATTTCATTTAATCATTAAACAATTCCCTAAGGGACATACTGTTACCATCTCCATTATACAGACAAGAAGACTGAGGCCCAGAGACTATAAGTAACTCGTCCAAGACTCCCAGCTAGCAAGCTCCAAGGCCATAATTCAGTCACAGTGTTTGCATGTGGGCTTTGCTCTTGGCTACCACTGTGTTCTGGATCTATATGGGAGAGTGCTGGGCAGAGAGTTGTCTGCTGACACCTTGGAGGGGAAGAGACAGTGTATGCAGAGACAACCATTAATGGGTTCTGTTAGCTTCTCACACAGAGCTGGTTCATTTCATAGTATCTCATTCTTGTTGATCTTACTCTGGCCTTTCAAGGTAGGTTTTATTATCCCCATTGTACAGGTGAGGTAATTGAGGCTCAGAGACTTAAGCCCAAGGTCCTAGTCAGCACTGGAGCTGAGACTATGATCTTTTTCTTCTTGCTCACAGTCTGGTTCATTCTTCTCTTTAACATCTAGCCAGATTGTTATCTAGTTATGTCCCGAACATTTCCTAGGACAGAAGAGGCAGGAGTGACCTCAGGAGGATGGAGTGGGCAGGGAAGACTTCTCAGAAGTAGAGGCAGAGAGGAAGCTGGGTCTTGCAAGAGAGCAGAAACCTGGGTGGTCTTGGGTCAGAGCCTACACTAGCCTTTCTGCTCCCTTGGGAAAGGGAGTGGCCACAGTCTCTTCTCTCTGCCTGGAGATCCAGAGGGAAGAGGCCTGTGGAGCTGCCAGGTTATTAGTGGGTTAGGGCTTCCTTTTAAAGCTTCCTCCCATTACCGCCAAAGGATTATAAGCATCTTCAGACAATTACATCCATCCTTCCACAATTATACCTGCCTCTCTTGAGTGTTCCCTGAAAGTTTTAAGCATGGGCCAAGGCATCTTCTGCATTGGGCATTCAGCACTTGGGGTAGGTGGGATCCAGTGCCATTTCTCTAAGGCCTGGGTACCGACTGAGCAGGGTCGAATGGGGTCCTTAGCAGGCTGGAGGGTCAGGGGATGCAAAGAGATGAAGTGGGCAGCAGACTGCAGCTCAACTTTCTTGCCATCAACTGCTGCCAACTTGAGAGAATAAACGTGGGAAGGAAAGTTACCTAGGGCTCCTCATAAGTGCTAGTCAGTCTATAGCTCACCAGAGAGCCCCCGCTGTCCTTTCCACAGAGTCTCAGCTGATCATAACTGGCAGGGCTTGCTGAAATTATCCTATGGTTAATCTTGTGGGGATTCTAAAGTCCAGAGATGGCAAGTAGCTTGTCCAAGGTCACACAGTAAGCTGGTGGCAAAGCCAGAGCGGGAACCCAGGGTTTCTACCTCCCAGCTCAGCTGCCAGGCCCTGGGCTTAATGCTTTGTGTGGGCTATTTCGTCTCATCCTCTAAACAACCCTACGAAGTGCACGCTTTTCTTAACTGTTTCACAGATGAGGAAACTAAGGCATATCAAGTTTAAGTGACAAGTTGAAGTCTTAGGCTGGTGGGCGGAGGAGCTGACATTTGAACCCCGGGAGGTCTGGCCCATGCTTTCAGCCACCCTCTGTGCTGCGTTGTCTCCATGGAGACAAGGCAGCAGGCTGTGTTTTCCACCCACGGGGCTGGGGAAGGTTGGGCTCTGAGGGATGGTGGGGGATTCTGCCAAGCCATATCCTCTCCTCCCAGGGAGACCAGGGATCCACTGCCAGTCCAACGCCTTCTCTGCCCAGGGCTTTGGGAGACCCACCTTCCCTCCTCTCCAGGCCATTGTTTTTGGGGGCCTGGGGTATCAGGAGGATTTGGAGACCCTTCCAACTCTACTGGACATAGCTCCGAGCCTCTGGGGTGGAGATGGGGGTATGGATCTGGGTTGTCAGGGTAGCCCTGCCCCTGGCCACATCTATCCCGTTGAGGTAGAGGAGTCAGGGTCCATGGTGAGAGCTGACAGTGGTCACTGGGCCAGGGACAAGGCCCCTGCTCCTCAGGCCCATGGAAGAGAGGCCAGAGGCAAGGTCCCACCTACTCCCCTTCCCTCCCTTCACCAAGGTGACCATAATAGGGGGTGATGGTATCGAGGCAGGGCTCACAGGTTCACATATACTTCACGCATGTACCCACACATACACGCTCACACCCACACATACACGCTCACACCCCCTGCAAGCATAGGTACAAGCAAATGATGTCTACACACCATGAAAGTGAAAGTGAAGTCGCTCAGTCGTGTCTGACTCTTTGCGACCCCATGGACTGTAGCCTACCAGGCTCCTCTGTCCATGGGATTTTCCAGGCAATAGTGCTGGAGTGGATTGCCATTTCCTTCTCCAGGGGATCTTCCTGACCCAGGGATCAAACCCAGGTCTCCCACATTGTAGACAGACGCTTTATCGTCTGAGCCACACCATGTTCTTACGCATATACTCATGGGTATATATTCACATCTGCACACATGCGCATACACGTACATGCTCTCAGACACCAACACACCCGTGCATAGGGTAGGCATTGGCCACATACCCTCCCACAGACCTCTGCCTCACTCATGCAGGTCTAACTTTCACATGTGGGCACATCCATCAAATTTGTATACATAGCAGTCCCATCAGTAAACATACAACCACACACATTCCTTCCCTTAGATAGAGGTTAAAAGCATGTTCTTCTCTCCATTTTCCTGTGCTCACACACCTACACTGTGCAATCTCTCTTGCAGGCACACACGTTTTTTCTGCAGGCATATCCACTCTGCACACCCACTGTCACACGCCCACATACAGACCGAACCGCTTTCTGTCCTTCCTTTTCTCCATCTTTTTCACTTTCATACCCACCCACGCAGTAATCCTAGCCTCCCTCCCTCTCTCTCTCTGTCTCCCACACAGTTTGTTTCCTGCTTTCTCACAGGCTGGGCTATAACGTATGCACTCACAGAGCAGGCAATATGCTGCCTGATGCCAATCCCCCAGCCCCTTCAGGGCCCGCTCCCCCACCATGCCAACTGGGGCAGCCCTGGCACAAGAGCAGCCACTGGGTCAGAGGAACTCTCTGTGGCCAAGAAGCCAAGCAGAGGATCAGGAGAAGATGGGGAGGGCTTGTCCTGTCTGTGAACTGACCCCATGTACTCCAAGTCCATCTGCGGAGGAAAGGGGACATCTCAAACCAGGCCACTTGCGGCTCTTCCTTTCACAGAACCTCAGGTGGGTGGGCTTACGTCAGCACATTTCCAACTTCCTCTAGCAGAACTCGAAACACAGAACCCTGATAGAAAAACCATGCAAGTGGAATCATCCTGGTTAGGGGGGTGGGGCACTTGGAACCCAGGGAAACTTTGGTGAAAACCCAGGACAGCGTTTTTCCAAGTGTGGTTTTGTTTCAGAATTGCTGGGGGAATGAAGAGTGCTCATTATTCCAAGCCCACTGCCAGCCTTTCCACCACTGGGAGGAGGCACCTGATGGTGGAAATCTCAACTTTCCACAGCGTCCCTGTTTGATTCTGATGCACAATGACCCCTGCCATGGGCCTCTGAGCATCACTGCCTCTGTTGTTGCTGGCCTGCCAGTTAAGTCAGGGGATGGCCCCAGACAGCCTGGGAGGTGACAGTCTTCCTCAACCCCCCTTTGCCTAAGTCCTTGCGCAGTCCTGAACGGTTATTGCAGTTACTGCTGCTGAGGAGCGAGGGGATGGGCCTGAGAGGGTAGGCATATGAGTCTGAAAGGAAACTGGCTGGTGAGATTGGAGGTGCTGTCAGTTATGGGGGACAGGATCACAAAGACAGATTTAAAATGGAGTTAATGGGAAGGACAGAGGAAATTGGGTGGGGGTGAATAGATGCGAGAGACAAGAAGAAACTGAGCGAAATAGCGGCAGAATTTAGGGACAGACCAAGAGAGAAAGAAATTGAGGAAACAGAGAGACACTCAAGCAGCAGAGAGTGAGGCCAGGGAGAGGAAAGAGGGGAGGAGACCCAACGGGGAGGCTGCAGGCTGAGCCCCAGTGGGAGGGAATCGCACCTCCGAGGGCTGGGCGGGGCGCGCGGGGCGGCGCTAGGGCCCCGGGGAGCGGGCGGCTGGAGCTCGGCTCGCCAGCCAGCCCAGCCCTCCCGGCTCCGGGTCCCCGCAGCCCGCTAGGCGGTGGTGGAGGGGGCCGTGGCGGAGGCTCCGAGGGGCCAACCGGCGTGGGGTGGGGGCGGCGGCGGGGGGTCTCGCTCAGGGTGGGGCGCGCTGATGGACGCGGCCAGGTGCGCGGAGGTGGCGGCGCTGGTGAGATCTGGGACCAGGCGCCGAGGCTGGAGGTGAGTGAGGGGCGCCGGCCGGGCAGGGGTGCCGGCGCCCAGCAAGCCTCTCCCCTTCCCACCTGTGTCGGTCCGGGCGCCGCCCAGGTGGAGGTGCAATCTGGGCTCCAGTCCCCACAGGCAGGGTGACCTTGGCCAAGTGGCTGCTACATGCTGGGCCTCAGTTTCCGCACCTGTACAGTGGGGCGGCAGAGGAGGGGGGCTGGGGAAATCTCGAAGCCTCGAAGCAGCTCAGCGATGGAGGAGGCGGTCGCGGGGGAACACCCCCGACGCCGGGCACCTACTCCCCGAGGCTGCGTGGGAGATCCAGCCCTTGAGCCCCAGTCCGCCAGCAGATCACGGCTGGAACAGCCCCGGGCTCGCAGGTGGGCGACAGCCGGAGGTGTGCGCACCCATACCAGTTCTGGGGAAGGGGGGAACGGCTGGACTCGCGAAAGCTGAAAGCGGCGGGTTGGGCTGGGCTCCTTGCTGGGTTGACCAACATGGGCGCCTGTGGGGCAGAGGGAACGGCGTGTGCTGGGCCCGTGCCCCCCCTCTTCCCGCGGGCGGGGCGCCCACCGCGCTGTGCTGGCTAGGCACGCAGGATCTGGGCCCCGCAAACCGTGCAGGGGGGCGGAGGGGCGGGGGACCTGCGCAAGCCCCACCTGGGGAAATTGAGGCCTCTCCTGAGTGCCTACGGGGGCGAGGTGGAACTGCCCTCCAGGCTCTACATCACATTCTCACAATTCGCCCTGTGTGCCAAGGTGATTGCTGAGGCCGGACAGCTGAAGGGTGGGGCTCCTATCTAACTTCACCACTGCACCGCCGCCTCAGCGGGCTCCGGGCTCCGTCCAGAGCCCTGACAGGACCTTTCTGAGAACTCAGAGGAGAACTTCTCCCTCCCTCCCCACCTCCACTCCAGGTTATAAGCTAATTATGGACGGGGACAGGACTTCCTGTGTTCTGTGGGTCTGGGTTGTTCACAAAGGACAAGAGCCAGCGGGGAAGCATCATGCAAACCGGTCCCCACCCTACCCTGAGTGGCAGGTGGCACAGGAATACAGCATTTTGCTCTTTGATCTTGGGGCAAGCACCCTGCCCTCTCTGACTTCCAGAGAGAGGATGGGCGGGTGGCCTCTGAGGGGCTACCTGCATTGAAGACAGCAGCCACTGGTAGAGGCTTTAGGGGCAGTCAGAGGTTACCCCACACTTGTCATGGTGCAAGGATTAGGATGAGATAGGATGCTGCTCAGAGGGACTAGAGTAGGCTAGGTAAGGGATTGGAAGCCTTGCAGGCGCCAGCCTGCCTGTCCCCAACCCCAGGCCTGGGCCCCATCCTGTCTTGGGGAACAGCACCACAGACAGACTGATGCCCTCTTCCTCCTCCCAGACCTGTTGTGTTATGTCAGACAGTGGGGCGGCACCTTGAGGGAGATGAAAACACTGTGTCTGCGTGGGGCGGGAATCCCTGCCTCTGTCTCCTGGTGGGATCTTGCACTGGTTCCTCCTCTCTTCCTTATCTGTACAATGAGGGCAGTGGACTCAGATCACCCTAGATATTCAGAGAACTTCCCAAAAGTGAATTGTTTGCTGCTCTGCCAACCTTGGCTCCCAATCGCCACTTTGCAGGCTGGCCCTTGGGACCACCCCCCTTCTCTCCAGTCTAGTACCGAAATGACACTGTGGTTGAAATCAGGATTTACATGGTTAAAATAAGGCCTTTAACTCCTTCCTTCCCTTGTTATCTGTTACTTTTCCCCTAAGGTGAGAAAAAAAAGAAAACACAATAAATAAAGACAAAAAACCCTGTGGCATTTCTAGCCTGGCCTAATCCCAACTAATCCCTAGCCTCTTCAGTCAGCATTTTATCTAATCTCTCCATTTTAGAGCTGGGGAGACTGAGACCAGGGAGCGGAAGAGATTGGCTCGGGGGGTTCTGTGAGGAGAAGGCAGCAGAGCCCCCTTTCCTTGGGACAGAGCAGCTCCTTGACAAGCAGGAGGGCCAGTGTGGCCAAGGAGCCTCTGGAGAGATGGGAGAAGTGCAAGAAGAGCCCCCTCCACGTCTCCTCTCCAGCCCTAGTCAAGCCTCATCTCCCTGGGTGACACTCGTTTCCCTGAGCCCACCCCACATCCCTGGGCACTGGGCTGGGCAGGGGTCAGCCCACTTTCTCCACCTGCCAGGACATCCGTGGGCCAGGCTGAACACACCTCCCGGCCTAGGGGCCTGGCCTGGGAGGCACCTTCTCCTTCAGGGCAGCTCCCAGGCTCCCAGACATGAGCTCATCGGAGCTGCTGGTGCCAGGAAGGGAGGGACTGAGGGGGAAGCAGGCCACACTGCCCAGACTGGGGCACTGAAGGCCCCTGGGGCAGTGGAGAGGCACAGCGGTCCAGGCCTGGCAGGCTCTGGCCCCACTGTAGTGTGAAGGCAAGGAAAAGACAGGTCAGCAGAGGGTTAGCTGGGGTGGGGATGGGGGCGGGCTTTGTGCTGCGGGGCCCCCAGTGCAGAGGTGCAGGCGCTAGGCTGACCTCTGCTACTTGCCTGCGACATGACCTTGGGTGAATCTCTGTATGGACCTCAGGGTCCCTGTCTAATTAGGGGGTGCAGGGTCCTTAGGCACTGGGGTTACAATAGTGATGATAGACAAGTCCCTGCCCTCAAATTGCATTTTAACTGGAGAGAGAGAGAGAGAAGAAAAAGGAAAGCAAAGAAATCAGCAGGGCAGTTTTAGATAGATAAAAGTCGTATGAAAAACAACAAAAAGCCATATTGCAAATTTGACGAGCACTTAGAGGGGCTTCTTCATGCTGGTGGGTAGGGAAGGCCTCTCACCGGAGGGGACACCTGAGCGGAAACCTGAATGGTATTTGAAGGTGTGGTCATGGCAGGCTTTGTGGAGTTGGCTTGTCCAGAACTTGGGTCTAGAAGAATGGTAAGAATTTGGTTGGGAGGAAAGATGTTTCAGAGAATGGTAAATACTCTAAACGAAGAGCTGGGGGTGCAGAGTTGGGTGGGCATGGGCTGTGGGTTATGAAAATGCCTTCATCCCTCAGTGCTTCAGGCTGTGAACCCAAAGGAACCCAGGCCCGTGAGGGTCATGGGGTGGCTGGGCTCTGCTGAGTTAGGCCTGTGAGTGTGAGCTCAGAGTCTTTTGTGAACTGTCATTGGACACTGTGGCTCAATTGCTACCCAGTGCGGCCAGAGGAGGAGTCAGCATGGGGACAGCCTCCAAGCCCTGTAACTCCAGAGGTGCACAAAATCCCTCTCTCCGGAATGAAACCTTCACCAACTGGCTGCTGCCTGAAATTCCACCATCCTAGCTTCATCTTTTCCACTCAGTGAGGCAGTGTAGTATAGGGGTGTGTTGCCCCGACCCTACCCTACCCAGCCCTCTAGGGCTGCTGCAGGTGAGGCAAAATTCTGCCTACTCCTGTGTGAGCCGCTTTCTGCATGCCTGATATACAGACCCTGGGGCTGGACCCCTGGACTCTCTCTGGCTTTCTGGGAGATCTTGAGCATGTTATATAACCTCTCTCGGCTAATGTTTCCTTGTCTATTACCTCAGAAACGATAGCAGACCCTATCCTGTACTGTTGTTCTAAAAATGTAATGCGAAGATGAAAATAACTATTACCTCTTAAATAGTATTACCATGTTTTGATCTCTGTTAAAATAGCAAGCCCTGGAGAAGACGGACACTCGCTCAAGACTCGTGTCTCAGTGTATGTTACTTTTTGACGTTTAGCCAGGAACAGGTTTTGATAGTGGGAGGATGGGCACAGTATAGTGGATAGGGCCTGGATTGAGCTTCAGGAATAGATCCTTGAACCCCCTGCCTCAGCTAACAGGCTGGTGATCTTGGACAAATCATTTGCTCCCTCGGGGGCTCAGGCTTCGAATCTGAGCTACTATGGAATGGACGAGGAAGGAAGGAAGGGGATTGTGAGTGGGAAAGAGCTCGACAGACACGAAAACCACTAGGCTGGCAGGAGGGGCAGCCCCCAGGGTGGGGGAGGAGGGGACAGGTTAGATGCACCCCAGAGATAGGAGAGGGGGCTGACGTGAGACTGAATTACATGAGACTGCATGTAATCCTCTGGAATAAAATCTCTTGGAGACTAAGTGTTTGACAGATAAAAGCCAAAGTTCTTGGGAAATAGTTATCTTTTAGGGTTACTGTGTGCCAGAGTGTTTTAAATTCTTTACATGTCAGCAACTCTATGAAGTAAGTACTAGTATAAGTACTATTATTATCAACAGTTTACAGATGTGAAACAGAGGCACAGAGAGGTTAAGTGAGCTTCCCAAGGTCACACAGCTGGTGACCGGCCACGTTCAAACCCAGGCCTTTGGCCCCAAAGCCTGTGTGTTTAACTCCTGTACAGCATGCTCTCTCCTGCCTTATGGAGTGCCAGAGGCTCAGAGGGGCCAAGCCACGTGCTTGAGAACATACCTCATTCCCCTCTGACCCTCATCATCCCTGCCCCCTAGGTGCTGGAAGGAGGAGCCTCCCTGGGTCTGGGGTTCTGAGGTGCACCCTTGAGCCAACTCAGCCTCTTGTCTTCCCCGCTCTCCCTCCTCTGGGAGCAGGTTGGGGAGGATCAAGGGCACTGGGAGTGCTGTGGACACGGGAGGCTCTGCCAGGGCCTGATGAGCAGGCGTCCTTAGTGTCGGTCGTGACACCTGAGTGGATCCCAAAGCTGGAGCTGTAATACACGCCCCCCACGGAGTCTGGCACGACTCCATCACTGGATGGATGGCAGAAACTGAGGTCGGAGAGTCCAGGGACAGGCCCCAGGCCCGAGTCTCCTCTCATGCTTTCCAGGCTGCTCAGGACTCGTGGGCTTCATGAGGATGTGGGACTTGGGGACCCTCCCACCGATGGCCAAGGTGGCCCCTGGTCTCAGCCAGGATGTGATTCCTGACATGGCGCCTTTGAGGATGGCACATGAAGTTGGGGGAGGGGGAGGGTGCTGATTAAAAAATAGACTGTCACGCGCATGAGGAACAGGCCTGCCACCGCCCAGCTCTCGCCAGTTGGCTCCCAACACCCGGCTGCCAGGCCCCACTCAGGGCTCCTCCAGGAGGCCCCGCCTACCCCAGCACTGGCTCTAGGCCTGAGGCTGGATGCTCCCAGCCACCTCGCCTCTCCTCCTCCACCTCCAGGTGGATGGTGCCCTCACTGGGCCTGGGTGGGCCTGTTGGCTTTAAGCTGTGCAGGGGTAGGGGGGTGGGAGTCTGGCATCCCGACACACTGGCTGTGTGGCCTTGAATGCGGCCCTTTGCCACTCTGGCCTCAAACACGGAGGAGCAGTGTTACCAGCTAAAGCTCTTTCCTGCTTCCAGAGCCTTTTCTCAGATTCCCCTGCTCGTTTAGGCCTGACCACCAGCGCTCCTCGTTTAGAGAGGTGATGTGCCCTGTGAAGCCCACTCAGCTGGAGTGTAGCAGGGCAGAGGGTTAGAACCACATCATCTTCCAATCCTAGTCCCTTACAGCTTCTCCAGGGTAAGAAAAGGCGTTGAGAGCCACGGAGGTAGCTGTGAGCGCAGTTTTTATTCATTTATTCCCTCATTCAGTCAGCAAATGTTTATTCAGCCCAACTATGGCCTAGGCCAAAAGACTGGAAAAGGTCCATTTTCATTCCAATCTCAAAAAGGCAATGCCAAAGAATATTCAAACCACTGTACAATTGCACTCATTTCACATGCTAGCAAGGTAATGCTCAAAATCCCTCAAGCTAGGCTTCAGCAGTACGTGAACCAAGAACTTCCAGATGGACAAGCTGGATTTAGAAGAGGCAGAAGAACTAGAGACCAAATTGCCAGCATCCACTGGATCATAGAAAAAGCAATGTAATTCCAAAAAATATACCTACTTCTGTTTCATTGCCTATGTTAAAGCCTTTGACTGTGTGGATCACAACAAACTGTGGAAAATTCTTAAAGAGATGGGAATGGCAGGCCACCTTACCTACCTCCTGAGAAACCTGTGTGTGGGTCAAAAACAACAGTTAGAACCAGACGTAGAACAATGGACAGGCTTAAAATTGGGAAAGGAGCACGTCAAGACTGTATGTTGTCACCCTGTTTATTTAACTTATATGCAGAGTACATCATGCAAAATGTTGGACTGGATGAAGCGCAAGCTGGAATCAAGATTTTTGGAAGAAATATTAATTACTTCAGATAGGCAGATGATACCACTCTAATAGCAGAAAGCAAAGAGAAATTAAAGAGACTCTTCATGAGGGTGAAAGAGGAGAGTGAAAAAGCTGGTTTAAAACTCAGCATTCAAAAGCTCATATCATGGTATCTGGTCCCATCACTGCATGGCAAATAGATGGAGGGAAAGAGGAAACAGTGACAGATTTTATCTTCTTGGGCTCCAAAATCACTGTAGACGGTGACTGCAGCCATGAAATTAAGAGACATTTGCTCCTTGGAAGAAAAGCTATGACAAACCTAGACAGCATGTTAAAAAGCAGAGACATCACTTTGCCAACCAAAGTCCGCATAATCAAAGCTATGGTTTTCTCAGTAGTCACATACAGATGCGAGAGTTGTACATAAAGAAGGCTGAGCACTGAAGAACTGATGCTTTCAAACTGTGGTGCTGAAGAAGACTCTTGAGAGTCCCTTGGACAGCAAGGAGATCAAACCAGTTAATCCTAAAGGAAATCAACCCTGAATATTTACTTGTAGGACTGATGCGGAAGCTCCAATACTTTGGCCACCTGATGCAATGAGCCGACTCACTGGAAAAGACCCTGATGCTGGGAAGGATTGAGGGCAGGAGGAGCAGTGGGTAACGGAGGATGAGTTGGTTGGATGGCATCACCAACTCCATGGACATGAGTTTGAGCAAACTCTGGGCAATAGGTCAGGGAAGGTCAAGGAAGCCTGGCGTGCTGCAGTCCATGGGGTCACAAAGAGTGGAACACGACTTAGTGACTAAATAACAACAAAAAATGGCCTAGGCATGGGGGCAGGGATACAGCAGAGAAATGACAGTAGAGGCCCCTGCCCTGAAGGGGCTCCTGACCATGGGGCAGGACAGACTGACATTAAAACAAATATTGATGGAATTACAAATCTCATGAGAATTTGGAGGAGAGGTAGAAGGTGCTGTGGGAGGAATGTGACCTCCCAGGGCAGGTGCGTCCTCCCTGAGACCTGTCAACAGACCTCAAGGAGATGTATAACCAGAAAAGGACAACTGAGGGGCATTGGGAGAAAGGGTTCTAGGGAGGAGTGGCAGCTAGTGCGAAGGCCCCGAGGTGCAAAGTGCTCGAAGGAAGGCCAGCATGGCTGGAGTGTAGGGAGGGCAGACACCAAGAGGGGAGCTGCAGTGCAGCCTGGAGGGGCAGTGAGGCTCGTCTTGCAGGGCCTGGAGCCTCCCTAGAAGGGAGGAGCTGTTCCTAGTGCTGGTCTTAGAGGCTGGTCTTGCCTCCTTTCTTTTCTGTTTTCCCTCCCATTCCCATCCTGACTGCGCAGCAGACCCCACCCCACCCCCCACCCCCACGCCCCCGCCCCCCACGCTCCCCCAACCACTTCACAGGATGACAATGCAGAGTGCTCACACCTGACCTTCCTCTGCCTGGATCTTGTTTGCATTCTAATAGCCTGCAGTTTCATCCTGCCTCCCAGGAGGGTTCCAGTCCCTGAGGCCTTGAATGCAAGCTGATGAGGGCCAGATCTTGGGCTGGAGGCTACTGTCTTTCTAGCTGAATGCCTCTGTTCAGGTGGGAGCCTGTGGACCAGGAGGTTCAGCTTTTGGCTGAATGAAGGCCTGCCCCTGGACCGAAGCCCACTGCCTGAAACTGTGGCCTGTCCCCCATTCCACTCCAGGCACGCCCATTCAACCCCAAAGCCCCACTAAGCCCCAGCCCTAGGAGGAGTTAGGAGGCCTGCATTGTGAGCTGAGCTCTGCTGTACGCTTTCGGGCATATCTGTATTCATTTCTGGACACTGGTTTCTCCATATATTTTATAGGGAAATACTTGAGCTTTCCTGCACTCTTTGTGTGGCCATCACGGATGCAATGCCAGCATCACCCAGAAGCTTCTTAGAGATGCAGACTCTGAGGCCGCACTCCAGACCTCGTGAATTAGAACCTGCAGCTTAACCACATCCCTGAGTAATCACTGTGCACAGTAAAGCATGAGAATCACTGTTCTAAGTCAGTCATTTTTAAACTTAAAAAATGTTGTAATTAAAAGCTACAGGGTCTTCCTCCCTCTCCAAAGTCTTATAGATGAACTACACAAGAGGGGAACCACCCACTCTGTACTTATTCATCACATGAATGAGGGGGGGATCGTGTGGGGCTAGGCCTGGGGCACGGGCTTTATTGAGACGGCATCAGAAGGGAGGAGGAAGAGAAGCAATTCTGGTGGGAGACGGTGGGTGGTGCCTGACTGCCCAGGCCACTCATGACCAGGTGCCCCTAGGAGCTCTTTCAGCTCTGACCTCCAGGGTCTTCAGACTTATTGGTTTGGATAAGTGGGCTTGAAGAAAGGACGCTTGACAGTCCACAGTCTAGCAATGCCTTCTCCGCTTGTCCCCATCTTGGTGTCCTACTCTGTTCCCTGAGAAATCCCTGAAAGGGTAGCTGGTGCTATTCTTAGCATGACAGGATGGTGAGGAGAGAACATGCTGGTGCATTGTTTATGCCTCTGAGTCAACAGGATTGCATGCAGGTCTCCCAGAACACGGCCCTCCCGGCAGCCTTCATCACTGCCTTCCCAGGACCCAGGACCCAGGGCCCCTCCCACTCTGGCCCTGACCATCCCTGCTCCATGCCTCCAGCTCCCACACTGGGCAGTGGGTCATGAAAGACAACGGCGAGCTGGGAAACAGAAAGAAGTTAGCGATATCATCTCATTTCTCACCCATTCGGTGCATATTAACCGAGCATACGGCACGTGGTAGGCGTGGGTTCCTGCCTTCCAGGAGCTCACACTTAGCCTGCGAGTTAATGGTGCTTTGTCATCGCAAGAGCCTGTGTGCCAGGCCAGATGCTGCAAACTTCGCATGGAAGACCTTACCCTCCCAATCATCCGGCAGGATAGGAATTAGGAGACCCCTACACCGAGGAGGAAACTGAGGCTTAGCATATACCAGCTAGTGGTTGCTCGGCTGGGATCTGAACTCAGGTTGGCTGGAGCAGAAACACCATTCCAGATCAAATGGTAGCACAGAGCATTAGGGCTTTGGGAAACCCCTGCACTACCTGGTGAGAAGGGTGTTTCAGCTGGAAGGAGATTAACTGGCTGAGGTTGTCCCATTGTCAGTGAATCCTGAGTGACTGGAGAAGCACCTGGGGTGGAAGGACTGTGTTTGCTGTGTACACAATGCCCACTGTGGGCTGGAATGCAACTCCTTATGGGATGAGGTGACAAGGACACTGGCTGGGAGCCAAAGACCTGTGTTCTGTGAGATTCCAAACTTTCTCTGCCTCAGTTTTCTGGTCTGTAAAACAGCATCACAATCTCTGCTCTACTTCTTTCTCTGCTGATGTGAAGCTGCTAGGAAAGCTATAAAAGTGTGTGCAGGTTAAACGATAATTACTACATAGAATTATTTATATAAATATATTTTCTTAAATGTATTTTCTGTTGACATGGGGTCTATTTGCCAGACTCTGTTCCAAGCATTTTCCTATTTGTTAATTTACTTATAAACATTTTTATAAAATCATGAGCTCTAGGGACTTCCCTGGTGGTCCAGTAATTAAGACTTCATACTTCCACTGAAGGGGGTTCGGGTTCAGTCCCTGATTGGGGAATTAAGATCCCTCATGCTATAGCCAAAATGTTTCTTTAATTAAAAAATAAGATAAAATCATTAGCTCTAAAGTCCATTGAGTCCCCAACCTGGCAGTACTTCAGAACCCCTCAGGGAGACTGTTGGCATGAATAGTCTGTGGTCCTGGCTCTGGGGCACAGCCCAGGAATCGGCATTTTGGACACATACACCCCCCACCCCAAGAAATTCTGCAGCACATGTAGGTTTCTGATCTGGGCCAGAGAGGTGAAAGGACTTGCCTGAGGCTTTACAGTGAATTGGAGACCAGATTGAGACTAAAACTGAGGCCTGAAGTTCCTGGTCTGGCCCTATCCTCCTACTCATCAGCTGCCCCTGAGCACCTTAAAGGGATGAAGCCAGGGATGCAGATGACTTTGATGAGCAATGATGCCAGAGGTGCTGATACCGTTTACAGTGCTGTGCTAGGCATTTTACATGGCTTTTCCATTTAATTGCTGAAGGGATAGAAAGGGGGACATTTTCCACAGCAACACGATCCCTTAGGACATTTGAGCATCATGTGGCCGATTTTAATGTTGACCTGGAAATGGGAAACCGTGACTGAGGTGCAGAGATGCAGAGAAGGGAATTTGAAACCACACATCAGGTCATGTGCCCTCCAGGCAAGGGTGGTCTGGTGACTTGGTTACCTGGAGACAGGGCAGGCTGGCAAGAGGGAGACACGTGTGTCTGCCCACAAGGTGTACCTGTTGTGTCTGTGTCTCCTGAGTGCCTGTGTGTCTCCACGTGCATGCGTGTGGTTGTTCTGTGTGCACACACTGGTGTGTAGGCTCTGCCACCTCTGTGGGTGCATGCGTGTGTGTGGAGGAGGATATGCTGTTGCCGGCTAGGCTCTCGCCAGCATCAAGGAGGCACTGAGAGCGTGAGTGTTGCGGGGTGTGTGTGTGCACACAAATAGTTGCAATGCAGGGGGGTCCCCGAGACCCTGCAGGGCAGAGGTAGAAAGGCCACTTGAGAAAATGGTTTCCTTATTCATGTTCCACCTCCACGTTTCGTGCACCATCCTCAAACCTGCAGGGTGTGAGCCTGCGTCTGGACCTTAGCCCCAGCAGTTCCCTCTGCCTGTTCTCCCCCGACATGCACAAGCCTCGTTCCCTCACCTTCTTCGCTACTTCGCTCAGACGTGACTTCCAGTGACGTCTACTTCGATTACCTTACGTACCTTTGCACAGCACTCTCCACCCCATGCCATCTGTGTATCTCCCTCCCCTGCCTTATTCTTCTCTATAGAATTTAACATGTGACTTAGTTGTACAGTTACTCATACGTTTATTATTTGGCTCCCCTGCTAGAATGCAAGCAGGGATTTGTCTGTTTCTCTTCATAGCTATGAACAGTGCCTGACCCTTAGCTGGTGAGCAATAAGTATCAGTTGAATGAATGAGTTCATGCACCACCTGTACTTACTTGTTTCCTTTAAGTTGTCTAACTTTTGTTACTGAGATATCCACTTTTACCTCCGCCTAAGCAGTAATATACCTTTGATGTGTTTATTATACTCCTTTTCCAATACACGTGTGAAATTTGCATAACTAGTAAGATGTTGAGTATCAGGGCTCCCACTCAAGGTATGGAGGTACCACACTCTGGGGATCACTGCTTTCCCAGTGAAGGGGGTAACTTCACCGGGAATCGGGAATCAGAGAAGTCTGATGTCTTCTCTGAAATGCATGAACAAAATGAAGCTCAAAGAGGATCAGGAACTAGTCCAACATCTCGTCCATACTGTGACGGAACAGACACTAGAACCAAATTTTCTGATCTCCAGTCTGCTTTCCTTTTGCAGTGTGAGGGACAAGGGGAGGGTGGGGCTGGATGGTTCAGCCTCTCCTCTGGCTGGAGGGGAGCCGGGTACGCCCAGTAACTGGCGAATGGCATGGGAGGTACTGGTGGCCTTCTGCCCACTCAGGGCTGCAGGACTACATACTGAGTGGTGGGAGCCTCGGCCACACCTTCCCTCCCAGGAATCTTGGGTCTGGGGGCCACTCTCAGGGGGCCTGGGCACCCAAATCCAGCAAGAAACAGACCTGGGATTCAAACCTGATTCTCCCCTGCCACAGCATGTTAGCTAGAGGTTGACACTAGAGCACCCTTGCTGAGAAGATGCTGGAGTGGGAGGGGTGTCCGGGGGAGGGAAATGTTGCACTGTGCCTGATGGTGAACAGAAGAGGGAGACCAGACCCAGAGACAGCCGGAAGGGGGAAGGAGACACAGCAGCCTAGCCTGGGAGAGTTATACAGAGGTAGGTTTGTGCAAAGGCTGAATTTAGATCCCCCTCAGGGACGGGGGAGCCTGGTGGGCTGCCGTCTATGGGGTCCACAAAGTCGGACACGACTGAAGCGACTTAGCAGCAGCAGCAGCAGGTTTGTGCAAAGGCTAAATTTAAATCTCCCTCAGGTGTGTACAGTGTTTTCATGTTATAGAAATAATTTCTGCATTTCAATTGCTCAGCAGTGACTCTGCAAAGCAGATATAATCAGCTGTAGTTTCCTGATAAGGAAGCTGAGACCCAGAGCTGAAGTGACGTACTAAAGGCAACCCTCACAGGATGCTCTGTTGAGCAGGACATGGGAAGGGAACAGGCTGCACCTCTGGTTGGATTTGGTAAAGGAGGGCTGTCTAAGGGAGGGCGGGCAGGCTGGATAGATACAGCAGTGAGAGGGTAGACCACTTAAGATTCTTAGCACCTTCCTCAGCAGATATGAGTGAATCTGAGACCAAAGTGAGTTGACAGGGCTAGGGGAGCTGCAGGCAGGTGAGCTGTCTATCCCAGGGCCTGCAGTGAGGATGCCTCCTAGGGAGAAGCAGCAGCGTGCCCACCCTCATCCCCAGGATGGGCTCTGCTCTACAGGGCGGGCAGGGCAGCGAGCTGGGACTGCTGCATGCTGGGGCCGTCATTATCATTCCTCCAGAGTTTTTTCTTCTCGTTATTTATTTTTCTGTGAGGAAGGAATGTGGGGAATTTACCACAGGGCGCTGGCCTTGCTTTCGGCAGTGCGGTGGCCTCCTGTATGAGAGGGAAGCAGCACAGACAGATGGCTGGGGAGGTGGAGGCGGAGGAGGGTCCCGGCTGAATCTGTGGCCCCAGCAGTGGGGCGGTTATGTAACCCACCCGGAGGCCCAGGGAAGATACCATGGTGCTTCTGGGCTCCGAGCATGAGCCTGCTCATGTACATAGCTCCCTGGAACTCAACCTGGACCATCCCAGTCACCATCAGCCTCTGGGCAAGCCTAATGAGTTGGGTGTATCCCCTTGTCAGAGGTGCTTTCCTCTCCAGCTGTCTTGACTGGGGTTATGAGTAGAGGGGAAGTCAGGTAGGGATTGTCTTGAGCTTTCCAGCCTCCACGAGGCTGCCCCATTGCTTGGAATGCTTCCACAACTCAATCTTTTCAGAAATAGGGCATATGCCACCTCCTCCAGGAAGACTTCCCAGGTTGCTTCATCCTCATTCGTCTTTTAGATTCTATATTCTCCTGGCACTCAATGGAATATTTTGCCTCTTGGATCTAATACTGCCATTTGAGTTTCATCTCCCTTTTTACCCACAGGCTTGTTACTACCTCCCTCTTTCCTTTCCCTGCTTCCTCCAGAAACCACTCTCTAGATCTGGGATCTAGGATCTCAAGGAATCTGAGTCCTAGACAAATCTAGAATTCATCTCCTGGGATTAGCCTGGTGGAGTAAAATGGGAGGTGGATTTGGATCGTGGGAGCCCTCCTGGGTGATGACCTCTGCTGAGTCTGGAGAGGATGGGAACAGCTCTGGCCGCAGGCTGCCACAGAACCAAGAGAAAAGGCTATATCTGGGCTTTCCAGGTGGCATAAGTGGTAAAGAACCCTCCTGCCAATGCAGGCAGATGCAAGAGATGTGGGTTCGATCCCTGGGTTGGGAAGATCCCTTGAAAGAGGGCATGGCAACCCACTCCAGTATTCTTGCCTGGAGAATCCATGGACAGAGGAGCCTGGAGGGCTTCAGTACATGGGGCCACACAGAGTTGGACACACTGAAGCAACTTGGTACACCGGGGCTGGGTGCTGGGGACCCTGAGATAGACTAGACCCCGCTCTACTCGTGGGAGAGGCACAGGTTGGGGGGGAGTTCTCTCTCCTCTGCCCTCGCTCACCACTTTTTTGTCTCCTGGATCAAATGTTTTCTCTTGAAGGGTAGGGTGTGGTAGTCCTTTCTGTACACTCAAGGCTTTCTGAGCTGGGAAGATGGAGGCTGCTGCAAGGAGAGGGCTTGGGGGTGGGGGCAGACCTGGCTCAGCAGGGCTCGAATGGGAGGGGCAGCCTGGGTCTGAGCTTGGCCCCCTGGGAACCAACCCTTTCCAGTTTGCTGTGCATCTGGGGCTGAGCTTGCCTCTACTAGCTAGTAGAGTAGGTGGAGGAAGGTGGTGGCTCCTGGCCTTCAGCAGAGGAGAACCACACAGCGTCAGCCAGCAGTGATCAGCGCCTGTGGCCTACCGGGTTAGCTGCTCACCAAGGCCCATGCCAATCTGACCTGGGGGCCCTCGACTTGGCCCACTCATCCTGTGCTGCCTGATCCCAACCCCCTGCCAGCAGGAGATACAGGAGTTGGACCAGTCCCAGCCTCTTTCTCTTTGGGCCTTGGTTCCTTGGCTTTCTCAGTCTGTTTGTTTCCTCTAAACCCCCTTCTCTTGGAGGGCCCTGGGCCAGGTGGAGCAGGGCAGGAGCATTGATCTAGGAGTCTGGATGGATTGATGGGAACTTCCTGGAGGAAGCAGCAGTTGGGCTGGGCCTGGGACAGTAGGTGGGGAGAGTGTGCTTTGTGGGCAGAGCTCTTCAGAAGGAGGGGCCTGGGTGTGGAATCAGTCAGACTCCCGGCTCCAGCTCCACTCTGCCTGTCCCTGGCTGGATGGGAGACCTGGGGTGAGTTCGCCGATTCTCTGGTCTTGTTTTTCTCATCCCTAAAACAGCTGTAAGGGGGCCTCCTTTATGAGTTGCCGTGAGGATTCAATGAGAGCACACATGCTACACCTTTGGCTTGGCAGCGTTTGGAGCAACTCACTTGGCTATGGCATCCTCATCGACTTCATCATTTCTACAAGCCCCCAAGAAATGTGCGAGGGACAAGGCAGAAGCAGCTGAGACCCTTGCCCCTAGGCTCTTGCTCTCTCTGGGGGAAATCAGACCCAGACCCTGACTGCTGCAAAGCAAGACATTGGGAAGAGGCAGCATGGCCCATGTGATGGGTCCTGGGCTGGGTGCTGGGCAACCCTAGGTTCAAATCCCACCTCTGCCTCTGACTAACCATGCCACCTTGAGCAAGTCACTTCACTCCTGAGTCCATTTCTTCTCTAATGCAGAGCTGAGGGGACCACTGTCCTCCTGGCCGCTGTAAATGAAGGAAAGGCCTAGCATGGGGCATGTGGTGAGCATGCCCTGGAGGAGAACTCTCACTCAAATGAATAATATGCAAAATATGAGGTTGTTAAGTGGTGCAGATAAAACCTGGATGATCCGAGGACTGAACCTATAGAAAGGACAGGAGACAGAGCAGTGTTCTGGGTGGAGGGGTCTGTGCAGACCCATAGCAGAGGCTGGAACTCACAGGGCAGGTGAGGGAAACACATGCCTTTGGATCCCCTCTGACCCTTGCTGAGGACGCAGGGAGCAGTGAGCAAGCTCTTGGGCAAGCCCTGACTGCCGGGATGAGGCCTGGGTGCTTGATGCCCCATGTCCTGGAGAGGAGGAGAGAGGCCCGACACAGTGGAGTCAGGAGGGAGAAAGATGAATCCGGCAGCACGGGGCGGGTAGATTGGCGGGGGAGAGACTGGAGGCGGAGAGGCCATTTAAAAGGCTGTTGCAAAATCGGTTTTCCTGATAAAGAGCTAGGCTGAGTCATCTGTGGAGGAGAGAAGTCACATCCAGCTCCTCTGCGTTGCCGTCAATGTAGGATTTTCCTCTTTGTCAGCTAGTCGATGGGCTGCCTTTCCAGGAGGCTTTCAGAATCGAGGCCGGCTCGGCATCCAGCGGGGCGCAGGGCAGCAGGGAGGACCCTGCCAGAGTGAGTACAGCGAGCCTCGGTGGCTTGGGGTGTATGACTCAGGGCACAGGGCACCCTTCTCTGGTCTCAGGTCCCCCCCGGGCATTAAGGGAGAGGCATGCAATGACTTCTGGCAGCCTGTTGATGGCAAGGCTGGAGCTAGGTCTGGGGCTCTCCACTTTCATTCCTATCATCTCCCGTTCTGGCAGTCCTTCTCACCTTAGTATGAATTATTCGCCTCTGAGAAGAGACCTGGCAGTCTGCCAGGACTCAGTCAGGTTATGCTCACCAGGACTTTGGCATGGATGGAGAACTCCCCAGGGAAAGGAGCCTGTGTCATTTCCTCCTTTCAGTAGGGAGGATGTGGGGCAGGGGCTGGCAAGGTAGCCAGGCCATTACTCAGTCCCAGTTCATCTTCCTGCCCCCAGCTGAGGCCGAAGTTGTGCAGCGGCCAGCCATTGGTTCCTTCCTGACCCCACAGGGGGGCAGTTTACCCAGCCTGTTTACCTGTCCCATTGCCAAGACTTCCAGGCAGCCACAATGGGCTGTCTCCAGCCAGTCTCTCTTCCTACCTCTGGCTCCCCGACCCTCTCCACCCTGCTCGGGGCCCGGGCACTCCCATTGACGGCAGCCGTGTGAAGAAGCATTTCCTTGAATTCTCTCCCTGTCCTGACCTTCTGCTCTGGCCTCCGTTCCCCTGCCCCGCCTCCCTCCTTTGGATCCTCGGTCAAGAGGCCTGATGGTCAGCAGAACAGACAGCTGCCAACAGAAGTGATGGGGTGAGAGAAAGGGCTTATCGCCGCCTGGGCACAACTCGAGTTCAGGTCTCCTGACTCCCCACAGTGCTCTTTCCACTCCACTAGGTTTTTATGTCCTAGCAGTCATTTTCCCCTTAGTAACAATGAGTTTATCAGCTCTTCTGCTGAGAGGAAGAAGGGGAAGAAAGCATCAGCCGCTCTAGGCAGCTGCATATGCAGAGGAGAGAACACCATGGTGGGTGCCGATTACCAGTTGTGGGAACAGAGGGGCCCGCAGATTAGCACTGGGGAGCACTAGAGTCTCTATCCATACTCCTCCCACCAGAGTCAGGGTCCGGAAGGCAAGGTGGTTAAGAAATGAGATTCAGCAACCGGGCTTGGGAGTTTTGAATCCCAGCTCTGCTATGTACAAGTCATATGACCCTGGGCAGGTTTCTCTGAGCTCTAGTTTCATTTGCAAACTGGGAAGAATAATAGTACTTATTCCTTGGGATTGTTGGGAGGATCAAATGAGATGATGGGTATAAAGTGCACGGCACAGCACGTTATAGTGGGCCGTTGAGGGCTCAGTAATTATAGCAGCCACTGCGATCTTCACTCTAAGGGGTGTACTCAGGGCTTCTCATTCCCCTTCCCCACTTAGGGATTCAACCCTGTTGGACCCAGATCTCCAGACCCCAGGGCAGCTCTTCCTTGAGTCTGCCCTCATCCCTTCATCTCCTAAAGGCCTGTCTTCAGAACCCCCTTATCCATTGTCCAGGGTGGGTCTTTCAAGGACCACCACCGAAGAGGCTGGGAGAAGAGGGGGGTGTTACGACTTTTACAGGTGCAAGAAGATTGGGGGCTCAGCAAGGGGGCTGCCCCCTGTGGGCCACAGGCATCTCTTGTGTCTCTGACACTGGGGACCACAATCTTGAACCCAGCTGGCTGGGGCATCACCAGGGGTGGCAGTTCCCTAGTCTGGGGAATTTGGGGTGGAGCTGCCGCCCCTGATGCCCTGCACTAGGGGGATCTGAGGTGCTTATAGTTGGCCCAGCCCCTCATTCTCTCAGCTTTGTTTGTGCAGGGTGGCAAAAGTTGTCTGGATTGCTGGCTGGGTCTGGTCCAAGCCTCCTGCCAAATTCCTTTTCCATGGAGTCACTGCGGGCTGGGATGGGGGTACGGGAGCTCCCTCGGAGACAGGGCTGTCTCACCCCCTGGCCTTTTCTGCTGGGTTCCTCTGGTCTGGGAACAGTAGTGTGGGGGAGGGTCCCAGGCTGGCTGGAGGTCAGCAGACCAGGTCCTGGCCCATGGCCTTCTCTTTGACCCTCTCCCTCTCTAAAGCCTCCCAGGCCAGCTTATCCCTGAGGGCCCTTCATGCTCTGACACTGGAACATTTTCTAGCCCTGTGACCCTGAGAACCAGCCCTGGGATAGGACTGAAACAGAGAAGCGAAGAGAAAAACAAAACAGAAGCACAGAGGCTTTGGAAGATCTGAATTATACGCACACTGAGGCCCTGTCTAGGAGCTTGGCACTGTGGAAGCTGCTGGCTGGAAAGACTGGTGCCCCCTGGAGTCCTGAAGAGCCAGGGGTGAGCCCGCCCCGCCCCTGCTTTCTGGCTCTGTGACCTTGGGCATTATCTCTTAGCCTTGGTTTTCTCATCACTAAAAAGTGAATCACAGGGCTTCCCTGGTGGCTCAGTGGTAAAGAATCTGCCTGCCAGGGTAGGAGACATAGGTTTGATCCCTGATCTGGGAAGATCCCACATGCTGAGGAGCTACACGCGCTACAACCACCAAGTCTATGCTCTAGAGCCTGGGAGCCACAGCTGCTGAGCCCAAATGCCACAGCTAGAGAGCAGCCCCCACTCCCCACAGCTAGAGAGAAGCTCACGCAGCAACAAAGATCCAGCACAGCCAAAAGCAAATAAATAAAATGTTTTGGTTTTTTAAGTGAACGATAGTAATTTGTGCTTCATAGATTTGTTTTGGGAATTAAATAGGATAGTATGTGTGAAGTCCATGTCTGGGTACACAGTAAGAGCCCAATCAGTATGCGCTCTGATGGCTGCAGCTGTGTCATAAGAGCTGCTGGTGGGCCCAGGGATGTTTATCCTTACCGTGCCCTGTGGTATGGGACTTGTGGCTGAAGTCTCTGCAGGGCTGTAAGTTGGAAAGAGAAAGCTCTTTATCTGTGTGGCGGTGGGGGGCAGAGTCATGCCAAGAGGTGGGAGTTAATATAAGGAGTGACTTTGGGGCTGAAGAATGTTAATTAGTAGAAGGCGCATCCTTAGGGTAGTGAGCACCCTGTCAGTTGAGTGTGTAAGGCTTAGACACTCAGGGACGTGGTTGCAGGGGTGCAGGAATTGTGTGGGGCGCTGGACACGGTGACAGCCATCCCTGAGATTCTGAGGTTCTGTGACTTGGGGCAGTGATCCCTGCCTGCTGATCACTCTGGAATCCCCTGCTGTGTGACCGCTAGAGAGTCATATCCCCTCAGGACTATGATCTGTGGAATGAATCTCCTTTGCTAGAAGCAGCTCTGACCCCTTCCAGGGAGTCACGTGCGGTCACCAACTGCCAGCTCCATTCCAGGGAAGCATGAGGCCTCTGTCCTGTCTACTTGGGCTGAAAGACAATGACCCCCCTGGCATCTGTGACCTCATCGTAGCCTCCAAACCCTAATGTCAGTGCTTTTATTGCCTTCTTCTCAGTTAAGGAAACTGGCTCCGAGAGGAGCAGTCACTTGCTAAGGTCACACAGCTAGCAAATAGCAGAGCCTGGATTTGGCCTGGGAGGTCTGGTTTCTAAGCAGAGCAAAGGAGAGGGACATCGCGTGAGCTGAGCAACTCCTCCTGTGTGGCTGGCTTGCCCCTACCTAATTTCCCCGCCGGGAAGCAGCCTGGCTCAACCTTCAAAGCTGTCACCTTTTATCGATGGGATGATCCAGGCAGGAGAGGAGCCCTACCACGAGCAAAACAGGTATCAGGGGCACATGGGGCAGGCTGTGTTGTAGCTGTTCTGCACAGGTGGGCACAGGTGTGTGTGGTGGGGAGCCAGGTGGTGATGGGAGGAGGGAAGGAGGAGGTTGGGGCCAGAGAGCCTGTGGCCCCTTGAATTGGCTGTTGGCAGTCACTGTGCTGTGTGTGGGCCTCCCCTGGTGTGAGCTCCACTTTGAGTCATCTCCAGACCTTGATTTCTTCATCTATAAAATGGGGGTGATAGTGAAAAAGCTCCTTTGTAAGAGCCCTTCCAGTTCTGAGAGTCCATGAATTCTGCGCCTTGCTGGCAAGATGCCTAGGAAAACTGTCCCGGGAGACCCACTCAGCATGTCACGGCCAGTGCTAATGAGGGCAAGGTAGGAGGGAGGGCAAGATCAGATTCCTCAAGAACTAATTAGCTTCCTCGGTGGGGAGGGGTGACAAAGGGAGCAATTTTCCCAGCCGCCAACTGAGCTGCTAGCCCTGGCCACAGCCTGTGCCATCCATCTGTGCACAGGTCCATTTGTTCATGTGTCCATTTCTTCATTCCTTACTCAATAAACACAGAGTGAACATTGACTGTGTGCCAGCTGGGCACCGGCGATAGAAAGAGGAATGGTGCCCTGTGGTGAATTTACAGATTAATAGGGCCTGACCCCACCTGATCCCTGACCTCAGGCCCCAGACTGAACCCTGACTTCCACCGACTCTGTCCCCTGTAATTCCCAAAAGGGGCGTCTGGGGCAAGCAGGCAGCTTGAGCGTGTGCTATGGCCCATATAGAGCTGGTTCTGACTCCAGCCTTGCCACCCTTTGCTGTGTGATCTTGGGTGAGTTACTTACAAGTCTCTGGACCTCATTTTCCATTTCTGTAAAATAGGGGTTTCTAGGGTTCTTGTGAGGATAAGATGAGGTAATGTGCTGTTCTAGTATAGTCACTGCTGAAATTAGCTCAATTTATTACTTTTTTAACATTAAAGTGTGAGAATTTTTAAATGACTGTTTAAATGAAAATGGGAAGAAAATTTTCAAGGACTTAGAAGAAACCATTAACGGTTGCTACCTGATTTGTGATGTGGAGCACTCGGAGGTAGAAGAAATTTTTTATCACCATATACTTTTTAATGTTTTTAAGTTTTTTTAGTCCATGTAAATATATCACCTATTCTAAAAAGGGAAAACATTAGTATTAACAGATGATTATACTCTGAAAGTATAAAGGGCCCTAAGAGATGCAGAGATGTCCTGCCAGTTCATTCATGCAGATAGTAATGCTTACTGAGTGCTCACTTTTTGCCAGGCACTATTCTAGGGGCCAGGGTTAAGGGATGAACAAGTCAAGAAAGGTCATTTTCCCCTTAGCGCTTGTGTTCTAGGCAGGGAGATGGATAATAGACAAGGAAACTTATAAAGAAGATAATACTGAATTGTGTTGATTGCTATGAAGAAAACAAAGAGATGGGTTAGGAAAGGGTAAGGCTGATTATAGAGGGAGACCTCCGCCCCCCCGCAGAGAGGTGAGTCCTGAGTGATAAGAAGGAACACGGAATGCCCCCCGGGAAAAGATCATTCCAAGTAGAGGGAACTGCAAGTGCAAAGGCCCTGGGCAGGAACAAACCTGTCATTTTCAAGGACCAGAACGTCAGCCTGGGCAGAGCCCAGTGAGAGAGAAGGGTGGCATAAGATGCGTCCAGGATGTAGTAGGGCCGTGACTGCTGGGGTGAGGTGTTCTTGCTGAGTCTGGGAAAGTGCCTTGTCAACAACCTTCAGGGGGAATCCAAGCAAGGGGTTGGTGAATACTGAAAGGGTAATCCAGGAAGGTTTTACACGGGTGGTGGCATTTGAGTTGGGCCATGGTGGTTGGGTCAGGGATCTTTATGAGGAGAGGAGGTTCTAGGAAACGGTGAGTAAAGATCAAATTCCAGAGGAAAAGGTCACCTGTAGTTGGGGAGCACGGGTGACCATCTGTCTGTCTGTGTACCGCTGTGGCTCCGCAATCCCATGTGCTAACTGGCCCCCTGTCTCTCCCGCAGCGCTGGGCCGGAGTACTAGCCTCACCGAGAAGGATCTAAACGAGGCCAAGGCAAGGAGCCAGCAGATCGCAGCCCAGCTGACCACCCCTCCCAGCTCCAACTCCCGCGGGGTCCAGCTCTTCAACAGGCGGCGGCAGAGGGTGAACGAGTTCACCTTGGAGAGCCACGGCCAGAGGGGGCCGAAGTCTAGCCAGGAGCCCCTCAGAGTGCCCCCCGCCAGCCCCACAGGCCATGCCCCGGGGCTCCGCCTGAGTCCCACCTCGCTCCCGGAGCCAGGCCCTCCGAGAAACCCCGCCTGCCAGAGCGCTGACACAGGGGTCCCCAGTCACAGCATGGAGGGCTGCTCGGAGGAAGCCGGCCTGCTCCGGCACCTGGAGAAGATGGCCAGCGAGGAGGAGGAGGTGCCACTGGTGGTCTATCTAAAGGAGAATGCAGCCCTGCTGACGGCCAACGGGCTCCACCTGTCCCAGAACAGAGAAGCCCAGCAAAGTCCCCCAACCCCACCTCCGGAGGAGGTCCACAGCCCGGCCACAGATGCCAACCAAAACCTTCCCTCAGCCGGCACCACACTTGTCACGCCAGCTTCTAATGGCAACCACAACCTGCCAGCCACAGATGTCAATCAGAACCTATCGGCAGCCATCACGCCACAGAGCCTGCCTCTCCCCAGCGTCCAACAGAATTCTTCCGAGGTGCAGCTTCCTCCAAATGATGCGGTGCCGGATTTCAAACCCAGCACCCCGTGTGCTGGTGGGCAACCCCAGGAGCCAGCCGTGGAGGTGAGATCCAGCACGCTCCTAATTGATAAGGTATCAGCTCCACCTACCACCACCAGCACCTTCTCTAGAGAAGTTACTCCCATCTCCAGCTCCAGGCCCCTGGGCCCAGATTTCATGTCCAGCTCCCTGCTCATTGATGTCCAGCTTGGAGCCCCAGTGGTGTCCACAGAGCAAGAGATGTCTGGGCGGACAACCACCACCACGCCCACCAAACTGTACAGCGAGGTCCACCTCACACTGGCCAAGCCTCCATCCGTGGTCAATAGGACGGCCAGGCCCTTTGGGATCCAGGCGCCGGGCAGCACCGGTCAGATGGAGCGAAGCCCCATGGTAGAGAGACGACATCGTGGGGAGAAGGCCCCCGTCCCCCAGCCCCCCAGTGTGGCAGACAGGAGCCCCCGGCCACAGAGACACGTAATGTCCCACAGCCCCATGCTGGAGAGGAGGCCCGTGGCACAGCGAAGCCCCGCCTTGGAGAGACGACCCCTGGGAAACTTTACCCCACCACCGACCTATGCTGAGACCTTGTCCACAGCCCCCCTGACTTCCGGGGTTAGGTCTCCCCCATCTTATTCTGCCCTGTACCCCAGCTCTGACCCCAAGCCTTCTCATCTAAAGGGCCAGGCAGTCCCTGCCAGCAAGACGGGCATTTTGGAGGAATCGATGGCCCGCAGGGGCAGCCGGAAATCCATGTTCACCTTCGTGGAGAAGCCCAAGGTGACCCCGAATCCAGATCTGCTGGACCTGGTACAGACGGCTGATGAGAAGCGCAGGCAGAGGGACCAGGGGGAGGCGGGCCTGGAGGAGGAGCCCTTCGCCCTTGGGGCCGAGGCCTCCAACTTCCAGCAGGAGCCCGCACCCCGGGACAGGGCCAGCCCCGCCGATGCTGAGGAGACCGTCCCCGAGTGGGCCTCCTGCCTCAAGTCACCGCGCATCCAGGCCAAGCCGAAGCCCAAACCCAACCAGAACCTCTCGGAGGCCTCGGGGAAGGGGGCTGAGCTCTACGCCCGCCGCCAGTCCCGGATGGAGAAGTACGTCATCGAGTCTTCGGGCCACACTGAGCTAGCCCGCTGCCCGTCACCCACCATGTCCCTGCCTTCTTCCTGGAAGTACTCCACCAATGCACCTGGCGGCACCTTCCGAGTGGCCTCCCGGAGCCCGGCTCGGACCCCGCCTGCCTCGCTCTTCCATGGATACCTGCCTGAGAATGGGGTCCTGCGTCCAGAGCCCACCAAGCAGCCGCCCTACCAACTGCGGCCCTCCCTTTTCGTCCTCTCACCCATCAAAGAACCTGCCAAGGCCTCGCCTAGAGCCGCCTCGCCCGCCAAGCCCAGCTCCCTGGACCTGGTGCCCAGCCTGCCCAAGGCGGCTCTCCCACCGTCACCTGCCCTGCCTCGGCCCTCCCGCTCCTACACCACCACTGGCCAGGATGGCCTCCAGCCCACCACAGTGAGCCCCACCTACAGCAGTGATATCTCGCCTGTGTCACCCTCCAGGGCATGGTCTCCCCGAGCCAAGCAAGCCCCCAGGCCCTCCTTCTCCACCCGGAATGTGGGGATCGAGGCTCAGGTGTGGAAGCCATCCTTCTGCTTCAAGTAATGGACCCCGCAGGGATCCCACTGCCTGTCCGAGCCCCTGTCCGGGGACCGGACGGAGAGCAGAAAGTGGCACAGGGCTGAGTCAGGAGTACGGGGACTCAGGGCTGACACTGCCACCAGCTAGGTTTGTGCCGTTTGGGCAAGTCACCTCCCCTCTCCGAGCTATCACTGCCCCTTCCCTCCCACAAGGTGGCTGGACTCCACGTCTGAGAGATCTGAAGTCTGCTACCAGTGGGGAGAAGGGTCACAGAGAGAGGACCACTTGGCCGGCCCCAGTGAGACTGGGGGCTTCTTCACCTGGCCTTTGTGAGCTGTAGGGCTGCCAGCGTCTTGCTGAGGAAAGGCCTAGAGGGGCCCTAACAGGGGCTTCTGCAGCACACAGAGCTTGCCCCTGTGGTGGGACTGTCCAGCCCAGGGCCTGCCGCCCCAGGGGGCTGTCCTCACCATGGGCCTGGCTTCGGCCTCTTTCTGGCTGTTGCTGGATTCTCACCTGCACGGGTCTGTCTCTTCCACCTCTGCCTTCCGGACACTGTTTGCTCTCCGCTGCTTCAGAGACCTCTGCCTCGGCCTCCACACTATCTCCTCTCCCGGGTTCTGCTGGATGAGGACTCAGCCCACCACTGCTGGCTGATGCTTTTCTTCCTGCCCCTCTGCTCAGCTGCCTTCATGCCCTTTTCAAACATCTGGCTCTGCTTTCTAGACAGCTTATGCAGTTCATCCCAGACCTCAGTCCTGGTTCCACCTGGCTTGCCCTCACTGTTCTGGGGTGTGGGAGGTCCCCGGGGATCCCCGAGAGCGAGCCCAGGAGAAGGCTTTGCAGAGGTGGGTGTGCAGCTGGGAGATAGGTTCCTAGAAATAGATCCATTGGCTGTTTTGGTTTCACCCTCAGCCCAGATCTGCATGGCTGAAAGAAACCATCTACGTGCCACAGAAAGGGGCCTCAAGGAGAGAGGCATCTCAGCCCCCCATTTGCTGTGTGACTTTGGTTAAATCCCTTTCCCTTCCTGGGCCTCAGCTTTCTCATAAACACGATGACAGTCTGTGAGGAATGAGAGGACAGGACAGGCTGGTACTTTGGGAGAAAGGTCCTGTAAGTGACAAGAGAGTCCCCTGGGAAGAGAGGGGAAGGAAATTAGCACAAAGGTGTCCTAGGACAGATGGGAAGTAGATGTCTGTAAGAGCGTCCGAGGAGGGTGTGGCTGGAGAGGCCAGGAAATCGGAAGTTCAGGCTCAGGTTCAGGATTGCCTGGAGACAGACCGTGGGAGCACAGCAAGGACTGGGGCAGGAGCACGGCAGCCCGGGGAGGGGACAGAGGAGACCTTGAAGTCTGGAGGAAAAGGCTGGGACTTAGGAGATCTGGATTCTAAAGTATGGCCTCCATGTGTATCTTTGGGTCTCGGTTTCCGCCTTCATACTGTGAAGGTTTTGAGTCAGGTAGCCTGAGATCCTTCCCATCTCTGACACCTTTGATGTGCTGCAGCCCCCCAAAACCACATTCTGTGGGGGCGAGAGAATATAGACGCAAGAGGCAGAATTCAGATGGAAGCCTCCCAAGACCGGGGGCTGAGCACCACCCACCCTCTCTTTCCTAGCCCTATTTCTGGGCTCCCCAGCGGATCAAGGGGTGGTGGAGGCGGTGCCTGTGCTGGGCTGAGCCTGCAGTTTTCGTGAGCTCTCGGCTCGTCTCCATGGGAACCGGGGGTGCCTTCCCAGTGAGTTCATTCTGCCCGGAACATGGGGGCATGCGTGGGGGAGTCAGGAGTGAGCTCAGCTCCTTCATGCCAAGCCCCTCCCAGGACAGAGTGAAGGCCATGCTCCGGACCCCTGCTCCCTTCGACCCCCAAGGGCCAGCAAAGGAAGAGCCCATCCTCCATCCTGCAGTTCCTTCGGCCAGGCTGTCTGAGCTCTGCCCTCAACTTTGTTTCCTCTCCTGTTCTCAATACACTCTGCCTCAAATCTGTCTCGCTTCTTCTTTTCTTCCACGCTCACTGGCTGGTGGTCTGGGCCCCCACCCTCCTCCCCGATTCTGGCCTGGGAAGTGGGGTGGGACTGTCCAGTTACTGTGTGTGAGCCTGTGGTGAGAGTCCGCGTGCTGCCTGCGTCTGCTGAGTGTCTGGATCTGCTGTGGGTACAGATGTGTGCTGGCGTGGAAGTAAGGGCTGCCTTCTCTCTTCCCCGGGTCAGCACTCAGGGAACCAGAATCCCTTGGAAGACACATTCTGTTTTCTCCTTCCTTTGGAGTTTGGCCAAAAAGTCTGTAGATGGGAAAAACCCACGCCCCTTATGGTCCAGATTTATTTGAATTCTTTATAAGTGCCTTTAGCCACAGCATATACACTTTTTTCCCCCTTAGTTTCCCTCAGCATCCCACTCTCCCATTATCTAAATCTGGGAGCTTCCCAGTCATCACTGCATACAATAAGTTTCTTCCCCTCATGGAGCTGAACAAACTGCCATCGGGAGTCAGAAAAAATGGGTTCCAGCCTCAGATCTGCACCTGACTCCTTGTGTGACCCCCAGGCTCCAGGCTCCCCTTCCACACAAGGAGAGGATTACAGAAGCTGTGGGCTAGCTGGCTGTCTTTGGTCTCTGATAGTCCTCTTTGCTCCACTCATGCCCACCTCACACACATGCCCTGCTTTGGGGCTGGTGCTGGGTTAAGTGGGTGCTCCTTTCTGAATTTTCACCCATGTGCATTTCCAGGAAGCTCTGAGGTATATGATGAATTGAGATCTTTTTCAGAAAGTGAATAATTCTGATTCCCTGCAGCATCTCTGTATTATGCACTCCCCCCATCCAGGGTGCACATGGGGACACACAGACACAGACACACACACACAGACACACACACACACACAGACACACAATCAGTACCCAGGACAGGGCAGTTCTGATGCGGTCAGGCCTTGGCCCAATGCCAAAAGATGAGAAGTTGCTCGCCACTGCCCCCAGCATTCCAACCCACATATTCTAAGAAGTAAGTTCTGTTACTCCTTCCACTTACTGGCCCTAGCCTTTCCCTTGAAGCCACCAAAGGCAAAGGCAGTCCTTAGAGATGTCAGACAGTTATCATAGCTCCTCCTGCCTCAGCCTGCTCTTCTCCTGGCTGAAAGCCCTGGTTCCTCTGCCTTAGTGCTTGTTGATAGGCTTGGATCATGAACTCTTGGCCCCACTTCCCACAGCCCAGCTGATTGAAAGATTCCTGAGATGGCTCACAGACAGCAGCTCGCTCCGTTTCTGGCTCATATATACACAACTGTGACCCTGGAGTAAAGGGTGGAGCCCATGCTGAGCTTTAATTTTCCTACTTGATGATTGGAGCCTTGGATGTCCCCAGGAGGTCCCTAACATTACCAATCCCATGAAAACTCTTTAGACTGTGATACATTCCTCTTTAGGTTAAAAGTCTCCATTTCTGAGTCTGGGCCCATCTAGTAGCTGCTGCATTGTTTGGAGAAGACAAATAATTTATCACTTCTTTTTGATTGAGAGAAATGAGATTCTGACTAGATGAGAGGTTGACTGGTTAGGCTGTGAAAGTTTACTGATTGGATGAGAGAATGGAGCTTATGAGTGGTTCTAGATTTTGATTGGGCAGGAGACACTGAACAGACCAGCTAGTTCTGGACTCAGAGATGACTGCTGGTTAATTTGGATTGGATTGCAGACTGATTGGACTGACTTTTGCTGGAATCTGATTTGCTAAACAGATGGATGGTTTAGTACAGTAATCCTCAACCTTTTTGATACCAAGGACTGGTTTTATGGTTGACAATTTTTCCACCAGGTGGGAAGGGGTGGGAGTGGGATATGGCTTTGTGATGATTCAAGGGCAGTAGGGTTCATGCTCTTATGAGAATCTAATGCTTCTGCTGATCTGACAGGAGGCAGATCTCAGGGGGTAATGCAAGCAGTGGGGGGCAGGGGGTGACTGTAAATACAGATGAGACTGGCTCGCTGGCCACTCATCTGCTGTGTGGCCTACTTCCTAACAGGCCACAGACCAGTACCAGTCCATGACTCGGAGGTCAGGGACCCCTAATTTAGCAGATACATGCTGGACATGGGTCCCCAAGATCTGTACTCTCAAACCAGTTCAAACTACTTAAGCCTGCCTGCAGCCTTTGAGCAGCAGTCAGTCACACATACATTTCCTGGTGGGGCAGAACATACCAGATAGCTATTTACACCTCTGAACTTCATTTTCATCGCTGTAAAATGGCTTGTGATAACACTGGCTACCTCACCAGGCTGTTGTGAGGATCTGATGAGAGAGGAAGGATGAGAACAAACTTTGTAGACTGGAAAGTCCCTAAGGAGGTAGGAAGCAGGGATGATTGTGCAGAGCAGACCAGCGCTTTATAACTTCAAAGAGGGCCACCAACTTGGCCTCACCAAATCCACTCTCCCCTACCCCATGCTGGCAAGAGGTCCAAGGAACGGAGCAAAGACCCAACTTCCTTTTATGTTTTATCTGTCAGCGGGAACGTACATGATCAAGGATCCAAGGAGCTACTAGGAGGTGACCATGCCAACACAACAGGGGGATTGGGAGTGAGAAGGCCTTTCCCCAAGTCCAGTCTTAGTAATAATGATCAATACTTTTGGTTTTAATTTTTTTAATAGATAGTATATCCATATGGTTCAAAACCTTAAACTTATATAAAAAGCAATACATTAAAAGTCTTATTCCCACCCCTGTGACTGTGTACCCTGCCCAGTTCACCCTACTTCCCAACAGAGACCCACTCTGGTTAGTTTCATGTATATCCTTTCAGTGTGTCTTTATGGTAACTAACATCTGTTGCACACTTAACCTGTTCAAGCAAATCTTCTCATACTGTGATATTCTTTTACATAAGTTATCCCATTTACTGCTCACAACAACCCTCTAGGGTACAGGCTGACATTATACTCCCATTTCACAGAGGAGGAAACTGAAGCCCAGAGGCTTCCAGTTGCTTCTGTTGCTGGAGCAATTTGACGCAGTTCATTCATTAAACAAAGGGGTCTATCTCCAAAGTGAGCGATCTTAAACCACCCGGCTCTCTGTGACGCACAGGGGCAAGCAGCATGGGCTCTTTCAAGCATCTGAAAGATGAAAGTTGAGGCACCTGCATTTTACTGCAGACACTACTAACTTCAGTCCAAAACCCCGGTATAGAGGAGGCCAGCACTAACACCTGCCCCCAACCTCTCTGCTCTCTCCCCAGGACCGCCGGGAGAGCCTGCCCACCTCCCCACCCTGGACGCCCGGCGCATCCCGGCCCCCCAGCAGTCTGGACGGCTGGGTGAGCCCGGGGCCCTGGGAGCCGGGCCGTGGGGGCAGCATGAGCAGCCCCCCGCCGCTGCCGCCGCCGCCGCCCATGTCCCCCTCGTGGAGCGAGCGCTCGGTATCCCCGCTGCGATCTGAGACGGAGGTGCGGCCCCCCAGCCGCCAGCTGCAGGCGCTTCTGGCTCGAAACATCATCAACGCGGCCCGGCGCAAGAGCGCCTCCCCGCGGCCAGCGGGCGCTGAGAGCCTCCGGCCCTTCTCCCCACCGAGGGCGCCGCCGCCGCCGCCGCCGCCACGCATGCGCTCGCCGCAGCCTGCCCGTGCGGGTCCAGCCGCGGCCCCCGGGGCCACGTTCGCTCCCATCCCGCGGAGCCCGTTGCCTGCACCACCTAGGCCCTTCCCCTACCGCCGCTCGCCCACGGACTCCGATGTGTCCCTCGACTCCGAGGACTCCGGGGCTAAATCACCCGGCATCCTCGGCTACAACATCTGTCCCCGCGGGTGGAACGGCAGCCTGAGGCTCAAGCGTGGCAGCCTCCCCACCGAGGCCTCCTGCACCACCTAAGCCTTCCCCGCCCGCACCCCATCCCTGCCCTGGGAGGGCCGAGCGGGCAAAAGTGTCATCGGGCTTGGGAGATCCCAGCACCATGTCCCCAAGAGGTCTGGCTACTTTGACAGCCCCAGAGATCAGGGGTCAGCGGGAGAGAGCTCTGGGCTTGGGGGTGGGGTGATGATCCAAGTTTGGGTTCTAGCCCTTGCTCTATCATCCAGTCATTGTGGAAAGACCTTTCCAATGCTCTTCAGCTTTTCCGTCTGTTTAACAGAGCTTTGGCCAAGGCAATCTCAAGCCTCTAAATTCCCCCTTCTATTAGTACACACAGGCAGGGCATTGTATGTGTGGCCCCTGAACTTGCTGCACTGCAGGATTCCATACTCCGCTCCCACCTTTCTGGCTCTGATCTCTAGAGCCTAGCAAATGAGGGGGTGTGTTCCGAGGATCCTATGCCCGAGTTGCCTGTCCAAGTCCTGGCTTGACCATCCGCCTCCCTGGCATCAAGTCCCAGGGAGCAGCTGTTTTCCATCTCTTCCCAGACAGGCTCTATTTTTACCATGATGACCTTTAGATAGGGTCTCCCAGGCCAGCTCAAGGTGTCCGGCTGGCCTCTCTGGAGAGAAGAAGCAGGAAGATTCCTCCTCTCAGATCCCTCTCATGTTTTCTCCATCCCAGTTCAGACTGCCTGGGACATCTGTAGCCAGAGAAGAGAGTTGTAAGGCAATATTTCCCCCAGGCCCAGGACTTGGGCCTCCAGGAATGCTATAGGTGTCTGCAACTCATCTGTCCCTTCTGGGCCCTTTCATGGCAGACTCTGGGCTCAGAGCTCAGCTAGAGAGAAAACAGTTTGACCTGGAGCTATCTGTTATCCTTTGGCTTTACTTGATAGCCCTGAGTTTGAGGTTGCCCACTTGGAAAGAGGGAAGCAAAGAGCTGTTATGGGCAGTACGCAAGCCATGGCAAAGATGCAAGTAGGGAATGAATTGGCCCAGACGACCTCTGAGGGCTCTTCCAGTCCTGAAACGCTTTCCATAGTATTAGGAAGGAAGGGAGAGTGAGTAGTAGTGGGGGACTGGCTGGGCAGATGAGTTTGGGTAGGTGAGCTAGGGGTTAGACCAGAGTCTGCCTGTGCTTCTGGTTCCTTAGGAATTAACCCCACTCTTCAGTGTCCGGCTCAGCGTCTGTATTGTGCGCAGATGAGTAGGCACTGTTCTGCCTCATCTCTTCCCTATCACACTCTGGGCTAGCCAGTGTCTGGTGCCCAGTAACACTGGGGAGCCTGGCTGCAGGCCCTAGCCTGTCCCTTAAGCTGCAGTGACTCTGGTTGGGAGGCCCAGAAGGGACACAGGGAGGAATGTGCCTCAGTCCTATAGTTTCCAGAGCTGGCTGGTGGTGCCCTCTAGAGGTTTAAAACATCAGTTTCAGGATCCTAAGGGTGGGGGTGGGGGTGGGGGTTGGAACTGGCTAAGGATCAGAGGTATATATGTAAGTGAAAGGATACCAGGATGTTGCTAAAGGTGAGGGACAGAGGGTGATTTGGGGGGTTAGGGGTAGACTTACCCCACCCCTCAGGTTGATATTAGACCTGGAACCCCTTAGTGAGGCTAGGGCAATCTGGGGTCAGGATGGGAGAGAGAATCAGGGTGAGGTGCTTTGGAATAAAGGACTGATCCCAGAGGATTCCTCAGGCCAAAAGATTGGGAACATAGGCTCTGGTGGTAGGAAGTTGAGAGGGTGCTCCAGCTTGTCAGTGATGAGTGATCACATTACTGAAGTCCCCTCCTGCTTCAGGGACCCTTGTAGCATGGGAGGCTGGAGCTAAGGGCCTTTTTCAGAGAAAAGACACCGTCAGGTTACCTATGGTTAATGCAATGACACAGAAAAAGCCACTTCTACCTGCATTTCCCACAAAGAGTCAGCAGGAGGCAGCCTCGGGAAGCTGCAGTTCTGTCTGGCTGTTCTCTCCCTGTCACCGCCTTCTCCCCTAGTCCTCTTCTCTAATCCACTAGAAATTGCCTGGTCCTGCCTTTTGCCTCCTGTAGAATTCAGCTCTGGCCCTCAATAAATGCTTCTTGCATTCTTCTGTCCCTTGTGTCATTTTCAGCTATGTCTAAAGCTCTTCTCTTTCCCCAACCACGGAACAGCCCATGGGCTGTGGGGTGGATGAGAATGTTTGATACCCAAGGGGTGGGCGCTTGGAAAGTAGCAACCCTGAGGAGAGATGGGGAACATAGATAACACTCTGGGCCACAGGCGAAGTCCCTGGGTTGAAGTTCTGGTCTTATCACCTACTAGCTGGGTGACCCTGGGTAAACCCACTCCTTCTCCAAGCCCCAGCATCCCTATCTGTATAATGAATGAATGGGGTGAGGGGATGTCTCAAGGTGGTATTGCCTGGGCCCTGACCACAAGACACTGTCACTGCATCAGGCTGCATCAGGGCCCAGCACTCTAGGGCTGCTTCCTGATGACGGGCTTCAGGCAGGAGGAGGAGCTCCTACAAGAGGTAACATCAGAGTCCAGGCAACCCTAGAGAGCTCAGGACCCACACCATTAGCACTGATCCTCTTCTGATGGGGGTGTCCTTTGCCCAGAGAAGCGGATCATGGCTCTACTCACAGGTGAGGCCAAGCCTGCCCTAGAACATCCCTTACCTTCCTCTAGCAGAGACAGAGCAAAGGACTCTGAGGGTCAGGAAGCGAAGTTCAGGTGATCCACAGCAGAGTCCAGGCTTCTTAAGAGAGATGCCCTTGGACAATCTATCTGGCACACAGGTATAGGAGATCACTTCCCTGGACCCAGCACATCCCTGCCTGTCCCACCTTTCCCTGGCAGTGGTTAATGTACCTCTGACACAATCTTTATCTTCAGCAGATGCCTCTCCTGAGCAGTGTCCCCCTGCCTACTGGTGATCCTGGTGCCCAGACACCTCAGACCAATTTCATTCCAAACCAATTTCATGCCAAAGTATCTGCCCCCCACCACCATTGTTTTCCTTGAACAACTCAAGCCAGAAATGGGAGTGGCTCTTTCCTCATCTCCTGCAGTCAGTCTCTCACCACAACCTGGTAATTCCCCAAACCCCTCAAGCCTCTCTCCTCTTCTCCATGCCCTTTGTCATCGACCCGGTCCAGCCGCCCCCTGGCTCTCACTTGACCACAGTGAAATCCTCCTGCCTCCAGTCTCGCTCCCACCAACCCACTTTCCACAGGGCAGCCAGATATATCTTTGGAAAATGCCATCTGACTACTCCATTCCATTGCTTTAAACTCCAACAGCCCTTTACAAAACTTTGCTTTTGAAAAGCCTGCTGTGATCCAGCCCCTGCCCACCTGTCTGGCCTCATCTCTCAGCACCACCCCAGCCCCCAGTCCTAGCTGGCCCCTAATATCCTTATACGTGACGCAGCCTCGGCCTGCAATTACCCGTGCCCCTCTCTGCCCTGTGAACTCCCACTGATGCCTCGAGGCCCAGCTCAAATGTCTCCTCCTCTGGGAGGACTTCCCCACCCCCAGGCTGAGCGGGTGGCACCCTCCCCTGGGGCCTTCCTAGAGCATTTCCCATGATGCGCTGCAGAAGCTGTTTACGGGGCTGACACGGGCCTGGCTGAGCTCCTTGAGGACAGAGCCCTGCCTTATTTATTTTCAGTCCATAGAGAGAAGCTCAGAGAATGTGAGAAGGTAGAGAGAGAGAGAGAAGAAGGGAAGAAGGAAGCAGAAGGAAGAAAGGAAGGCAGGAAAGAAGGAAAGGAAAGAACAAGTCAAGCAAAGAAATTGGGGGATAATTCATTCATTCACCTACCCACCTATTCCATCGCTCATTCAACAAATATCCACCCAGTTCCTAGCAGGCCCCACTCCAGGCACTGAGGATACCGTTAGCAAGCTCAGGAGACGGTGATCACTCCCAGCATTTCCAGGTGACTTGGTGTGTGCATGTGTGTGTGTTGAACATGTGCGTGCAAGGCCTTCTGTGTGCGAGGGCTTGCTGCCGGGGCACCTGTCCTCTCTGGGGCCTGGTGCTTTTAGCATCTGTCCCTGGATCCTATTGCAGCCCGAAATAAGGCTGTGAGCCACCACAAGGCAGGGGCGACTCTCGTCAGCTGAGGCCGGAGCTGGCTGCAAGGCACACCCAGCTCGCCGACTGCCTGCACAGACACTGACCACTCGACTCTCAGCTTCCCGACAGAGGTGTTAATCTGAGGGTCTGACACCCCCTCCTGCCCACTGTGCTTCCATCTCTCAGGTACCAGGATCCAAGGGGAGCTTGAGGGCTGTGGGGAGTGGGCGGTGGAGAGGAGTAATTCCAGAGCCCCTTCCCCCCACAGCAGAGCAAGGACCCTGCAGAAGGGCTGGGAGTGTGGGGCCTTGTGGAAGCCTGGATCCTGAATTGGGAAGGGAGAGATCCTAAGCTCTGGGTTAAATGGGGAGGGGTGGCTAGGATTCCAACTGGAGGGTAGGTTATGACTCTGCTCAGACATCAAGATCTTTCAGCAACAGAGGGAACAGGGTCCCTGTCTGTAAAATGAGGGGTCCTTCCCGATGTCTGTAAATTTCTGTAAGGAGAGTATTTGTCAAGAAACAGATCTAGGAACGGTGGAATCCTAAGTGGTCATAGCTGAGCATGCTTCACAAGCTCATGGGCCTCACCCCAACGCGTGCACGTGTGCTCCTGTTTGCATGCAGCTCTAGGTGGCAGAGAGACTCGGAGCTGGAGCGCCGCTCGCTCACACTTACCGAGGGGGTCAGAGGGACCGACTAGAATCCAGGTTGCCAAGCGCAGCACCCAGCGACCTGGGGCCGGGTATGGGTATGGGAGGGGAGATCATGGATGGAGGCAGATTGTTTTTCTAAAAGAAGGAATATAGAAAAACCTGGCAGCAAAGCAGAGGGGCATAGAAGTGGGTAAGGCTGTCGGGGGGCTCAAGGGCTCTGCCTTCTCTCCTGAGGGCAAGATAGGGACCCTAGACTTGGGGCCTGCAGGGCTTCTCTGTGGCTTTGGACCTCATTTTATTTTAAATCACCTCCAAGATTCCTGGGACACACCATAGATGCAAATGGGGGACTGGTGGAGGACGGAGAGAAACAGAGCACCATGGAAGTGAGCCGAAGGATGTGGGCTACGAAGGGGCTGATGGCTCTTTCAGCTTCCTTGCACCAGCCTGTGCCCTCAAGCTTCAGAGCTGAATACTGGGGACATGAGGGGCACACCTTGCAGACCCCAGTGCAGCCCCAGCCTAACCAGCCATGCTCCTCTCCCCCAGACTTCAACCTTCAACCTCCTTAAGCCTCTGAGTAGAGCTCACCTGAGTCAGTGGACAACAGTCAGACACCCCCACCTCCCCTTCTAACGTCCCAGAAACTACTCTCGATGAGCCTGTGCTTCCTTAGCAAACTGGAAGCAGATCTGCATGACCTTGAGCATGTCCCTTGCCCTCCATGGACCTCAGCCTCCTCTTTCCCAGTTGGACAGCCCTTGCTTGAGACTGGGGAGAGCTATGGCTATGTGGGGCTGAGGCTGGGGACCAAGGGCTGGGAGGAACGGAGGCAGCTGGACGCATCTATAGGGGTGTCTCCTCCACAGGATGATCCCCAAGGAGCAGAAGGGACCAGTGATGACTACCACGGGGGACCTCACTGAACCAGGTAAGGCTGACCCAGCCCCTGGGCATTCCTCAGATCCCATCCTTTCTTGGTCCCAGGCTATAGCCACTCAGCCTGCTGGCCCCAGGCCTGGGCAAACAGGTGTGAGTTCCAGGCCAGCCTGTGGAATCTGCCGCCTGGGCTGGGAAGTTTCCCGAAGCATTGGGAGGGGCCTGGCCCTGATTTCGGGGCACACGAGAGCTGAGGTTGAGTGCCATAGACTGGGCCCTGGCCCCACCTGAGCCATTCCCTCAGCCCCAGATTGAGCTCTGAGGGTCCCAGATCGAACCCTACCAATGGCCCAAGCTTCCCACATAATTGCCTGTGTTTTAACTGGGGGTCCCACTGAGCAGCCACAGCACGAGACAAGGGGTCAGGGGAGAGTGGGGCAGCGGGGCAAGAGCAGGCTGCCCAATCTGAGTCAAACCATTTCACGTAAAAGCTGATTCAGCCAATGGATAAATCATCTAAAATACATATTTATCAACTTTATAAGACCTCTTCCAGAACTCTTGGCAAAATTTTGGAGTCTTTATTTGGCCTATTTAGAGCATTTTATGTATTTTAAAAACAAACTCAGCTAAGTCAGAAGTCTCACACTTTTCTGTGAATCATAGTGACATGGCGCTGTTGCTTAAAAGTACAGATTACTGAGGGAGCGCACAGTTACTGAGGGAGTCAGGGGGCCAATCAGAATCCAGGTTGCCCAGCTCAGCACCCACTGACCTGGGGCCAGGTATGGGAGGTACAGATGGAAGCAGGTTATTTATCTAAAAGAAGGACTATAGAGAAACCTGGTGGCAAAGCAGAGGGGCATGGCAGTGGGTAAGGCTGTCAGGAGGCTCATCCCAATATCCCTACCCAGGAGTTCTGATCCAGGGGACCTAGGGCGGAGGCCAAGCATTAGCCACTTAAACAAGTACCCCGGATGGTTCCCATGCAGGAGAGCAGTGAACCATAAATCCCTGCCTAAGGACTTTGCTGCAGTTTTGCCTCCTTCGGTGTTCTAAGAAGTGTTTCATCATGTGGACAGCTTTATCTGTGAGGCATACTTTTAATCCATTTTGTGTGTTCTTGTCTCCTTTTGTTGGTTTCATTTTTTTTCATTCCATGATTTTCATGCTGAAATATGTAAGCTTTGTGAGATGTCGACACTCTAAATAGAAGAACCAGGCTATGCATTTTCTTTTCTCTTGTCTAATTAGTTATAGACCCCCCAGTGTTGACACGCATCATTTATGCCAGACTGGAAATAAGTTTTTTGTTGTTGTTGTTGTTGATTATTGCTAGAGTATTAATTAAGGACAATTTTGAAACTAAAGAAAAGTAGAAAGGTAAAAAAATCGCATGAGCTCATCACCAAAAGACAGCCTTTGTAAAATAATAATAAAATACCATTCTTGTGCACTTACTATGTCTCAGATACAGTTCTAAGAGCATTTGAACTTTTTGTTAAATATATAACCCTCACAACAACTCTGTAAATTAGATACAATTATACCCACTTTTTAGATGAAAAAACAGAGACTCAGGAAAGCCAGGAAATCACATCCTCAGTAGGTGCAGAACAGATTTGACCCCAGATCTTTTTGTCTCCGAAACTGCTCCTTTACCACATGGTTACATAAATAAAACATTCATTTTATAAAATATTCAGACAAAACAGATATGAATGACTTTGAAAGCGAAAGTTCCTCATAATGAAACCATCTGGAGATAACCATTGTTAACAGATTTGTGTAAATCCTTCTTCTGTTCATATATAAACATTTATATAAGCCCATATACACGTGGGCTGAATACTATACACTGTGTTCATCATCTTAAATTTTTTTTCACTTTGCAGCACACATCTTAAATTTTTTTCACTCAGCTACATACCACATCTTAAATTTTTTTCACTTAGCAGCATACCACAGACTTCTTCCCATCTTAGTATAATTTATCTCACCCCTCCCCTCCCCTCACTCCCCCAGCATATAAGATATTATATATATTTATACACCCTCCCCCGACAAGGAGGCCATGAAGGCTTGACTAAGTTTAGGGGTAGAGCCTGAGGATTCCTGAACAAGTGACTTGTTGAGATTGCACTCCTAGGAGAAGGGAAGTGACAAAAACAGGACTGGGCAGAGGAAATTACTAAGTAAGGAAGTGGGTTCCAGAGCATAAATTAATTGCCCTATAGAAATCATCTCAGCTTTAGCAGGGCGGCTGTTGCAGCCTCTACTCACCGGGGCAGTTCTCTGCAGAGGTGGCCGTTGTGAGCTGTTAGTCACTGATAAAGGGTGTCCAGGCAGCATCCCCCATAAGACTGATTCCCCGTTTTCATAATCTGCCACCTCACTGCAGCAAACATCCTCGTACGTATATCCTTGGAAGTATTTATTCAACTTTTCTCCCCAAGGATGAATGCCTAGAATTAGAATTGCTTAGTCAAAATAGGTTTCATCTATAGCTTTTTCTTTTTTTTGTCTTTAAATATTGAGCTCAGTTCATCTGAACAGCACTTGAGAATATATGCCAGGGGACCTTTATCACATATTTAGGTATAAATGGTCTTTCATTTGTTTAAGACAGAATGCATTGTCTCATTTGAAAAAAAAAACAAAAAAACAGTGCGAACAATCTCCAGCCCTCCTCCTTTGTATATCCCATAAATAGTCACTGCTCATATTTGGCATGTCTCCTTGCAGATTCAATACGTGCATAAGCATATACTTATTTTTTTAAACATATGAGTGGGATCTTAGCATACAAATTCTTCAGAAATTTGCTTCCCTCCCACCCTCAATCTATAGTGGATTTCTTTCTGATTCTAATATATAGAAGTTTCTTTCTCTACATTTGCTGAAAGAATGAAAAAACCATCAGCTTCCTTTTTTTAAAAGGCCATTTTGGATTCCGCTGAGTGGGATGAAGCACCGCTCTTGCACGGCCCTCAGTGCTGACTGGCGACCGCATCCGTCTCCCTGCCCCAGTCACTCTCTCTGCTCTTCTCTGGGACAGTTTCAGCAACCGCTCTACTCAAACCTGAAGTACCTCCTCCCCCACTTCCATTCTCAGCTAGTGACCTTGCTTCTTATTTCACTGAGGAAAGGAGCCAAGAGAGACTTCTGCAGGCTCCCGCCTCCACATCTGTCCGCTTGTCTGCCCCCGTGTTCTCGGTTTTCCCTCCTAGCGTGCTAGATGACCTCTCCGTGCACCTGTCCGAAGCCAGCGCTTCTTGCTGGGCGCCGGACACCCTCCCTGCGCTCTCCCCTGCTCTAGGACATTCCTTCAGTAATTCTCCTCTTTAAAAACAAGCAAGCAAACAAACAAATCCCTCTTGTTTCCATAGCTGCCTCCAGCCATGGTTCTTCAGAGCACAGCTCCTCAAAGCTGCTGTCTTTACTTCCCTCCTCTCTCTCTCTTTAACATTTTATTTAACCAACTTACACACACCAAAGGAGAGAGTTCAAACCCCCAAGGTCCCCCTTTTACTCCTGGAGTCCAGAACAAATCCCAAGAAACATGTCATTCCACGCAACACCCCCCCCCGCCCCCCCCCCACCAAACACTTCACAATGCATCAAAAGTAATAAAAAGCACATTTCCTTACAGGTAAAGGTATTAACACACTGAACAAAATGAGAAATACTGATTTAATACTATCTAATAACCAGTCCTGTAGTCAACTTTCTCCAATTTTCTAGTTTGTTCACGGGTATCTAAATAAGAGCCACTTTGGATTCTAACATTATCTAGTTGCATGTGTACAACATTATATTTCTACTTCTGCACACATTAGAGCATGAAAAGTGAAAGTGTTAGTCCTGTCCAACTATTTGAGACCCTGTGGGCTGTAGCCCACCAGGCTCCTCTGTCCACAGAATTCTCTAGGCGAGAATACTGAAGTTGGTAGCCATTCCCATCTCCAAGGGATCACCCCAACCCGCGAATCAAACTCTGGTCTCCCGTACTGCAGGCAGATTCTTTACCATCTAAGTCACCAGGGATGCCCATACACTATAGCATGCTCACCACCAAAAGTATAGTTTCTACCCTTCACCACAGTTGACCTCTCTATTCATCTCGCCCTCCCTCTTGGCCCCATTCCCTTCTAGTAACCACTACTGTGTTCTCTGTATCTGCATGTTTGTTGATGTTTGGTTTGGTCATTCATGTTGGCTTTTGTTTATGTTTGTTTTTATATTCTGCCTGTGAGTGAAATCATATGGCATTTGTCTTTATCTGACTTATTTCACTTAGCGCAGCACCTTCAAGGGCCCTTGTTTTTATTTGGTAGCTATGTCTCTTAAATCTCCTTTAATCTAAATCATCGTCACCCCCTCCTTTTTTTTCCATGTCATTCACTCCTTTGAAGAAACTGGGCCAGATGCTCTGTACAAGCCCCACATCGTAGATTTGGCTCATTGCTTCCTCGCAGTATGGTTAAACTGTTCCTCAGTCCCTTTTCTCTTGAACCTTTTCCAATAAGGCTTTCACACCCAAGTACACCACAGGGACTGCTTTTGTGGGGATTACCAATAATAACCCCGTGTTACTAAATATAATGGTCAATTTTCAGGCCTCCTCTGACTCGACACGTCAGCAGCATTTGACTCTGTTGATCAGTTCATTGTCCCTGAAATGCTCTCATCCTTTGGTCCCAGGACACCACAGTCTTTAGATTCCTCCTGCTTCTCCCCAGGCCCAGGCTGTTTTTCATCTCCTTGATCTAAATGTTGGAGGCTCCAGGGCTCAGTGTGTAGATCTCTTATCATCCTCATAACCTTGGTGATCTCAACCAGCCTCCAGGCTCAGAATGTCATTTAGAGAGCTGGAACATGAATCCACTTGGATCTGATTTCAGAGATGACAAACACCTCTGCCTGTGCTGACCATACGTATCCCTCTCCTGCCAGCGTCCTCATCACCTTTGACACTTCTGTCTTCCGAAAGTCTCCCTTCGTTGGGCCAGTGTGAAATGTGCATTTTGCTTGTGGGGAAAGCACAAAGGATATGGATAGGCCCCCAAACTACTGACAGTCATCAGCCCCGAAATCCTTCTACATGGCTGTAATGACTGGTCCTAACTATGAGGAAAGAAATCAACAGAAAACTTCTCACTAAAAAACAACGATAGCAAATACCATGTGTATACTCCCAATGTCCCAGTTTTTACATCCAAGTCAGTTTTCTCCCACAAACGTTAGACTCATATATCCCTCAGCTCCCTCCTCAGCATCTCCACTGGGATGCCTACAAGACTCTTCAAACCTTATTCTCAGTTTTGGAGACCATTAGGGGAGTTTGAATATGGGTTAGGCATTGCATTGATATAAAACAAAAATTCATGCACTTGGAAAGGAAGAGAGCTTTGAATAAAAGCAAGTTACAAAAAAGCTATGCTATGATTTCATTTTGGTTAAAAAGTCACAAGATTATATGGTCAATTAAGAAGATAGGGGGGCTTCCCTTATGGCTCAGTTGGTAAAGATCCACCTGCAATGCAGGAGACTTGGGTTCGATCCCTGGGTTGGGAAGATGCCCTGGAGAAGGAAAAGGCTCCCCACTCCAGTATTCTGGCCTGGAGAGTCCCATGGACAGAGGAACCTAGCAGGCTACAGTCCTGCTAGGACTATACTCTGGACTGTATAGTCCATGGGGTCGCAGAGTCGGACACGACTGAGTGACCTTCACTTCACGAAGACAGTAAAGGCATATACACTCACGGGTTAGGAGTGGTAATCTCTGGATGGTAGAAAACAGTGTTCTTCTTTCCTTTTTCTCTCATGTCTGTATTTTCTAACTCTCTTCAATGTACACATATGCTGTTTTGGTGGCGCTAATGGTAAAGAACCCACCTGCCAGTGCAGGAGACGTAAGAGATGCAAATTCGATCCCTGGGTTGGGAAGATCCCCTGGAGGAGGGCGTGGCAACCCACTCTAGTATCCTTGCCTGGAGAATCCCATGGACAGAGGAGCCTAGCAGGCTACAGTCCATACAGTTGCAAAGAGTTGGACACTACTGAGCAACTTAGCATGCACACACAGTACATGATGATAAAAGGCTATTTTAAAATGAAAAGAAGACATGTCTAGACCTGAATGCTTGGTCTTCCCCACACCTCCTCCTCCTCCAGCCTTCCCATCTCAGAGAGCGGGCCGCTGCATACTCCCAGCGGCTCAGGCCAGAAACCCTGCCATCACCTCCATTCCTCTGTCTGTCTCTCACATCCCACCCCAAGGGCCTTCCTTCAGAAGATATCTAGAATCTGATCATTTCTCATCACCTCCACCACTATGGGCACAGAGCTGCACAGGAGATTCGGGGACTAAATACACCTGGCCAAAGAGTATCTGAAATGATGCTTGATTTCAGCATCAAACACAGGTAATCACACTCAGAGGAGTCATCTCAGCCCACTGGCTGGGCAAAGAATCCACAGAATGACACCCAGGGTCAGCAAGCACAGGGAGAAACTGACATTCTTGTACATAATGGACGGTGCTGTGAAGAAGTCCCCTTTGAGTCAGCAGCCGGAGTACCCTGAAGTTTTGGTAGTAAGAGCTCTCTCTGTCCTCTCCCGCAGTTCCTTTGCTGGACCTGGGCAAGAAACTGAGCGTGCCCCAGGATTTGATGATGGAGGAGCTATCGCTGCGCAACAACAGAGGGTCCCTCCTCTTCCAGAAGAGACAGCGGCGCGTGCAGAAATTCACCTTTGAGTTTGCAGCCAGCCCTCGTGCTGTGAGTAAGCTCCCACTGTGCTCACAGGGAAACTGAGGCCCAGTCATCAGCCTAGAGCCAAACAATGAGCCAAGTGAGAACGTCTGGCTCCTACAGGGGCCCCTCAAGTCCAATGAGGGGATGACTGTGGCGTCGCCATCAGACTGACGCCTGCCCTGCTCTGTGATCTTAGAAAAGAGCGAGCTCTTCAGGCATTTCTCCCCAGACACGAAACACAAAGTGGGTTGGACAGGGTGAGCCATGCAGTGAAGGGACCCTGGCTCCTATGGAAAGTGCCGAAGGACAGTCAGGTGCTCTGGGCTGAATGTGCAGCAAGCAGGATTTAGATTAGACTTGAGCTTGATCTAAGATGGAAAATACAGAACAGCTCTCTCTTCTTCCCACTGGAAGAAGGTAAAGTCACCTAAAGAATGGGGCTTCCCTGGTGGCTCAGTGGAAAAGAGCCCGCCTGCCCACGTAGGTGACGGTTCAATCTCTGGGTCAGGAAGATCCCTTGGAGAGGGAAATGGCATCCCACTCCAGTATTCTTGCCTGGGAAACTGCATGGACAGAGGAACCTGGTGGGCTACAGTCCATGGCTTGCAAGAGAGTCAAGACATGACTTAGTGACTAAACAACAGCAAAGAAAGGAAACAAGAATGACCTGCCCGTGGACTTCAGAGAGGCGGCAGGCAATCTCAAGTACTTCTGATGAACTCAGGGCCTGCCATCCTGCTCCACTCAATTTCTGGATGAAACAGGAGATGACGAGAGGGCACCATGTGGCAGAATAATAAAATGACAAAACATCTACTTTGCTATGTGTTTATGACAGTGTGAGCTAAGCAGTTTGCGTGTGTCATCTCATTTAATGATCAGAGAGTGACAGTATTATCATCACGTCCACTTTACAGAGAAGGAAACTGAGGCTCAGGGAGGTTAACAAAAGTCCAGGGGCAATACAACAATAGCCGCTAACATATATAAGAGCACTTCTCTGTTCCAGGGTCTAGCGCTCTACGTTATGAACTCATCCCCCCAACTTCCTTGGGAGGAGAGCTCTAGGATTATGCCCCTCCCCACCCCCTGCCTATTTTAGTGGAGGCAGAACCCTGGTGAGCCTACCTGTGGTTTACTTGCCACCCGCCCCCCAACCCCACAGGTTGTGGCAGGAAGTGCAAAGGAGAAGGTGACTGGAACAGCAGAACCTGGGACGGTGAGTGTGGACAGAGACCCCTCCTCCCACGAGGAGGGAAAGCCCGGGGAAAGGGGCCAGGCAGCTCAGATTCTCTGAGCTTTCACTCCTGTGCCCAGGTTGCCAACAGCCATGAGGGGCAGAACTACCGCTCTGAGCTCCACATCTATCCCGCCTCGCATGGGGGCCCTGGGGATGCTGAGTCCATGGCCTCCCGGCCACAGCGCCACAACCCCAGCGCCCTGGCACCAGGTAAGTGGCCTCCCCATGTCCCAGGGCCAGGGCTGGAGGACCAGAACATGGGTGTGTTCCCTGATGGGGCAGGAAGAGCACCCAGAGAGTATCTAGTCCATCTCCTTACACACGCAGACCCCTCTCTGCAGACACAGCACAAGCCCAGAGAGCTGCCGCTGTGTCAGCCACAGAGCGCGCCAGAGATGAGCCAAGACTCGAGTCTCTGCCCCAACTTGCACTTCCCCTGCTCCATTCTCCCTGTTTCCAGGGATGAGGAAGCAAAGTCGCTCTTTGCTGGAGCGACTTTGGCATTACATTCCACCCTCTCCCTCGACTTCCCTTTCCTAGGTCCTTCCTTCCCATCCCCAAACAGTGTCCATGGGATGGGTGTGGGGGCCAAAGGAGAAGGGAACCCAGGCAGCCCACTTGCCTGCCTGCCACGTGTCATACTCCACCCCTAGGTTATGCTGAGCCACTGAAGGGCATCCCACCCGAGAAGTTCAACCACACAGCCATCCCCAAGGGCTACCGCTGCCCGTGGCAGGAGTTCATCAGCTACCGGGACTACCTGGGCGAGGGCGGAAGTCACACCCCCAGCCTGGCGGAGTATCGAAATTTCAACAAGTAAGACAAGGCGGGGCTGCTCAGGGAGAGACCTAGAAGGAGGATGCCCTGGAGCCAGCCACAACCGCAGCAGCAGCTGCATTTCCTGAGCACTTTCTACGTGCCAGGCTCTACCCCAGTGCCTTGTATACATTTATTGAATTCCTGCTAAAAAACAATAGAACTCTTGCCCCCAAGCACATAGTAGGTGCTCAGTAAATGCACAGGGAATGAATAGGTGTGTGTGGCACACATCTTGTTGGATCCTGCTTCACAACAGGGTGTGGCAGGTGCTACAATTTTTCCCATTCTGCTGGAGAAGAGGATTATCAACAATCTGTCCAAAGTCACACGGCAAGAAAGCAATGGCAGGGCTGGGCTCCACATCTGGGTTTGTCGGACTCCAGATTCCAGTTTCTTGTTCTTTATCACTGCTGTGTGCCACCTCCTTGATGGATGTGGAAGTGTGAGTCCTTCCCTGGGTGGGGGCCCCAGATCTCACCAGTCCTGGGCCAGTTCAGCCTTTCCCTTTCATCAGTGGTCTGGAAGAGGCCTAGAAAGTGACCTTGAGGTTGCGCCACTGTGGGAAGTGGCAGTGAAATGTTGGACACCAGAGGTGAGAACAACAGATAAGTGTTTAGAGCGTGGGCTTCATCAAGGGCTTAATGCAGTCTCTACCCCTGGCTGTGTGACCTTGGGCAAATGGCTTAACCTCTCTGGGTCTCCAATTCCCACTTGTAAAAGGAGACTCTTATACTATTAATACCTACTTCATAAAATGGTTGTGGGGATTGCATGAGAGGCCAGAGGCAAAGTTTCTGGCAAGTGAGAATCTCTCAAAAAATGGTAGCCTCTATTATTACTATTTACAGGTTATTATTATTTTCAGGGGAGAACTTGAAAGGGATAAATTTAATGTTCCACTCTAGGGGCCCGAAAACAAATCACAGCAGGCAGGACTGGAGCCTAGCACTGGAGGAAGGCATGGGGCTGGGGGATGCATTTCAACTGCAATTGGCTTCCTTAGTCTGCTGCTATTTATGAGAAATTCTCTGCTGGCTTGGGCTGCATTCAGCGAGAAAGTGGAGGGTCCACAGAGAGGAGGCCACAGCCCAGCTCTTCTGGCACCTGCTCAGACCACATGTGGAGACTATCTGCCTGGCTTGGCCTGGAGACCAGGCCCCCTAAGGAAGGGTTGAAGGAGCCGGGGTGATGGGCCTTGAGAAGAGAGTGCTCTGGAGGGATGTGACTGCCCTCAAATAGCTGAGAGCATGGGAGGACCATGATGGGAAGAACAGGGTCCAACAGGCATCGTGTGAACCACGAGCCATTGGCAGGGGAGTGGGGGTTTCTTGCCAGGAAGGACTGGGCTGCCTCTTCTCCCGGGGCCCTCCAGCCCTGCCTGTCTAGCTATTTAAAACCCTCAGCAGACATCACTGCTAGCAGGCAGCTTCCGGGCTGGCCAGGGCAGGCTGTGGCCCCACTGATCTCACGCTATGACAGGCTGAAGCATGTTCCCACCTAAAGAAGGGGGATTCTTAAGCAGCCTCAAGCCCAGACCCTTCCTGGCACAGAAGAGGCAACTGAGGTAGAGAGGGAAGGAACAGCAGTGTTGGCAGTCACGCTGTGCTCAGCATCCATGGCCTGACTGTGAGCTCTGCGCAACTTGGAAGCAGCCTGGCCTGCTCCTGTGGGGCCCGGCTGTTGCCACCACCACTGGGGTGGTCCAGGCAGAAACGCTGGAACCTGGCTCCTGGCTCAGGAATGGTCCCAAGCTGCAGGGAAAACACTACATGAGTAATGCTATTTGTTCTCTTAAAAGTAAAAAATAGTTTGAAAATCATGTATTTGTATTATCTTAAAAAACACACACACACACACACAACACACAATCCTGCTGCTGCTGCTGCTGCTGCTAAGTCGCTTCAGTCATGTCCGACTCTGTGCGACCCCATAGACGGCAACCCACCATGCTCCCCCATCCCTGGGATTCTCCCATCAAGAACACTGGAGTGGGTTGCCATTTCCTTCTCCAATGCATGAAAGTGAAAAGTGAAAGGGAAGTTGCTCAGTCGTGTCTGACTGTTAGCCACCCCATGGACTGCAGCCTACCAGGCTCCTCCGTCCATGGGATTTTCCAGGCAAGAGTACTGGAGCGGGGTGCCATTGCCTTCTCACACACAACCCTAGGCAACTACAAATGAAAGAAGGGCCCCTTTGTTCCCTATCCTCCAATCCCAGGTCTCTTCCCAGAAGTAACGCTGTTGTCGGGTTGGTGTGTGTTCTCAGAGCGCTCTCTACAAGCAGCTACATATCTATGGGGAAGTAGCGTTGTTTGGTTTGCATGTGTATGTGTGATTTTTGATATTTTGAATCTCATCCTATAACCTGCTTTTTTCACTCAACATAATGCTTTTGAAATCTCTTAATATCTATAGCTCTGTTCATTCCTTTTAAGCTGTTATATAGCACTCTGCCATGAATATATTGGTCTTATCCACTGTTCTGCCAGTGGGCATATGGCTTGTCTCTGGTTGGTCACTAACCACTGCTCATACCTGCTTCCTTGTGCATGTGTGCATGTACTTCCTAAGCCATATACTTACAGGTAGAGCTGCTGGTTGACAGAATTTGCACATTCTCAGGTTTAAAGGATCCTGCCAAATTGCCCTGCAAGGTAGCAGCACCAGTTTACCCTCCAGCCAGCAGTATATGAGTGAGAACCTTTCCACCATTCACTAACTTTGGCCCATTACCAAATCATTTATTCTTGTCAGTATTGTGGGTGAGAAATGTCTTGGTTGTAATCTGTACTCTCTGATTCTGAATGTTCTTTCTAACTCTCCTTTCTCTCTCCAGTTTGTGATATATTTTTGTAAGGGGAGATGTCAAGAGGGAGGAAAAACCAGATTCCAAGTCTTCCCGCTTCTGAACTTTGTTTAAGGGGAGCTGAGAGTTTTGCCAGGACAGGCCAATTTTCACTCTGAAAACATCATTCTTATTAATATTTCCAAACAACGAGCCATCCTGACTAGGGGTGGATTTGGGACTGGGGAAAGCTGGGGAAAGCTGGAGAAACCTGTTAAAGATAGTACAAAATCTTTGCTGAGTGACAGAGAAACGGAGGCCCAGAGAGGTGGGGAGGGGGCCACACGCAGTGACCCCCATGTCTGTTCTGCCACCCCGCTCCCAGCCCGCCTCTCCTGCCGCTCTTCTCTCCCCAGGACCCCGGTGCCCTTTGGAGGAACCCTGGTGGGAGAAACCCTTCCGAGGGCAGGCACCCACTTCGTTCCGGAGCTCATCAGTGGCTTGGAACTCCTTCGCCTCAGGCCCAGCTTCAACAGAGTGGCCCAGGGCTGGGTCCGCAACCTCCCAGAGTCTGAGGAGCTGTAGCTCCAGCACCTTCACTTCCCTCATCTCAGAGTTCAAATAACACCTGGAGCCAAGATTTGTGGCCAGCACTTCACAGTTTATAAAGGGCCATTGCACACAAAACCTTACTGCAAATGGCCTCAAAGTCACAGAGTTCAGCAGTTCCCAATGTGGCAAGCTTCAAAATCACCTGGGGGTATTTTCCTACAGGTTTCTGACCTGCCCAAACCTGTAGCATCAGAATCCCCTGAGCATAGGATCTCTATTAGTAACTCGCACTCCAAGCTGATTCTAAGAAAACTTGGCCCTGGTTTGTGTCTTTAGGAATCCAAGCCTCCAATGACTTCACCTCCAGCCTCCACTTCTGCTCCTGTACTCTAGCTGTCTCCCCCAGTGACAGGGAGCCCACTAGCTGCCTATTTACCTGTGAAGCACTCTGATAATTAGTTTTTCCTTTTACTGAGACACAGATGGTCTTTATCTATTCACGCTGCTAACATTTACTAAGCACCAACTGTGTGTTAGCTGCTGTGCCAGCCATAGGGAGAAGGTGGGGAATAAGCCCAGGCCCTAGCCTAGAAAGAGGGAGGAAAAGACAGTAGGGAAGACAGATTTGTAAAGCGGTAGATCACCTTCATGCTCCCTAAAGCACGCTGACAACTGAGGAACCATGGGAAGCAGAAGGGGGTCTCTAACCCTGGGTGTGGGGTGGGGATTCTGGGAGGTGTCCCAGAGAATTTGAGCAGGGCCTTGGAGGACTGAAGGGACAGGGTGTGACAAGGAGGTTGTGGAGATGAAGGCATTTCTGGCAAGTGGGTGGTGAGTGCAAGGGTGCAGAATTGTCACGCGTGCAAGTGTGAAGAAGGGGGATGGCAGTGTCAGAGAAGGCGGTGAGTCCTCAGCGGGGCAGAGTGGGGTGGGCTGCACTAAGGAGATGGGGAAGTTCTTAAGCTGGGGAGTGAGGGGTCTCGCTGGTTGCTGTGTGGGGCACAGACTGGAGAGGAGCAAGGCCAGATGCTGGGAACCCTTCAAGGAACGAGGGCTGGACTAGGGAAGCAGCCATGGGGTCAAAGGAAGGAGCACCCCTCAGCACCCTCCAGGGCAGGTGCAGAGTGGGGTGTTTCCAAGGACGACTCCCTGCCACCCGCTTCCACTCACCATTTGGAGCAGACCCCGGGCTAGATCTCGTTCTAGTGCCCACCAGGCGTAGTTCGGCCCCTACGCAGGCTCCTTGGAAAGATGGGAAGGGAGCGCCTCCCTGCAGGTGTGGGTGGTGCTGCTGATGGCGGCTGCTTTTTATTGGGTGCCTCGGTGCTCGCGCTGGTAGCAGGTGTTCTACATCGCCAATTTCTGATTTTCAGTATAACCTTGAGACAAAGGTGTGGGCTCGCCTTACAGATGTGGCTATCCAGGCCTAAAAAGGGGAAGTGACTCGTCTGGGGACAAAGCCAAAGTGGGGACCTGTCCAATTCCAGTGAGTATTTCTTATCACTCCACTGGTGGCCAAGTCAGTGCCCAGTGAGTCTGGAATCACCTAGTCCTGGTGTCATGCTTTTAGAGCTTAAGAGTGCAGTGGGGGTCAGACTGGATGGGGTGGGTTCTAGTGCCACCGCTAGCCGTGGGAACGAGCAAGTCATTTCTCACCATGGGCCTCTGTTTCTCCACTTGTGAGATGAGGACAAGAGTTCAAGACCCTGCAAGGGGTTTTGTGAGCATAGTGACGGACACACAGGTAATAAGCAGTCAGATTTTAGGCAACTACTGCTCTTGGCTGGATAAGATGTTCCTGCAGTGAATGCACCCTGAGAAGTAGGCTCATGGAATTGTCACTGGGGGTCAGTTAGGCTGAAACCTGAAGGAGAGCCTCCGATGACCATAGGGATCCCTTTGGACATGACTTACTCCTTCCCCACTGCCTCCTTCTGCCTCCTCCCTGACTCCCTCTCCTGGGGAGAGGAGAAGGCCACAACTCTAGCCGATTCCCAGGTGTGCATGCTGGAAATCTAGCTGATTTCCAGAAATAGAAAGAAAATGGCTGCATCTTCCTTTTGCTCCAGAGGAGTTTCGCTGTGCCCCACCCAGCCTTAAGGGGCCAACAGCTGATTTAGATTTACTTGCAATTGATGTGCTGTCTTGAATGTGGGGGCTTCCATTTAAAGCTGTGTTTCTATGAACTAAAAACCAACCGTGAAAGTGTCCGAAACAAGGAAGAGAGGATATGGACTGTCTTGGGTTGGCTCTGCTGTGCTCTGAGGGTAATGTTAGCCAGCGGGTATGGAAAAGAAGCTTGCTGCACCCCAGAGTAAATCCTCATTCCTTCTTTTTTCTGAGGTGACTCTTACTGATGGTGTTAAAAAAAAAAAGAAAAGGAATGCTTATTGTAAAAGTAAATAAATAAATGAAGTAGTAAAATGTGAAGGTATCGGTCCATAGAGCTGCTCCCATACACATACGGAGCCCTTCCCTCCTTTCTGCATTCTGCCCCATTCCCATACATACACCAGAGGTAACCACTGCTAATTGTTTGGTCCCCCTAGGATTCTAGACTTAATTGAATAAAGATGTACACGTATATAGATACGTAAGTACAGAGACATGTCTTTCTTTTAATGGGATCAAACAGTATTTGTTGTTCTGTATTTTGCCTCTTTATTCAACAAGTACAATTTGGATCCTGAAAAAGCAGGCCATAAACCTTTCATGTAGTTTGGGAGCCTAGTATGCCCTTCCTATAAATTCTTGTACTTTTGCCTGCTTTTGTTCTTTACATGAATGAAATCATACAGTGATATGGAAATGATGGGCTGAGAATAACCCAAACGCTGGGACAACGGACAGCGGGCGCGGCAGCAGTGGCCTCAAATGAACCACAGCGACACACGACACGGAGGCGTCCTAGGAACAAAATTGTGAGCAAAGGCAGGCAGGCGCACAAAACACGCTTACTGATGCAAGGAGGTGTTTAATATGCAATCAGGACTTTGAAGGAAAGAAAGGTTTGTGATTGTGAAGAGACATAACGCCCCTTCTGGGGAAAGCTGGACAGTTTCTATTTCCAGATATACGTGATTGCTATACAGATATCCACTTAAAATATTTAATTTAGTTGTGCATCTGTTGTTTACGCACCTTTTTGGTACATGAGTTACATTTTACCAAAACGATCCCTCCTTTTAAAAAAGTTAGTGGACACGGGAATTCCCTGACGGTCCAGTGTTAGGACTCAGCGCTGTCACTGCTGAGGGCCCAGGTTCCCTCCCTGGTCAGGGGACTAAGACCCCACAACTGTGAGGTGTGGCCAAAATAAATAAATGATAAAATAAATTAAAAAGTTAATGGGTAGATTGATTGTCCAGCGTTACTAACAGTTCCAGAAGGAGTTTTGAATGACTTGGGATTCTTTGGACTTGATCAGAGACATAAACTCACATAATCTTCACCCTGTTATGAGAAGGATAAACTAAAGCCACACTTAGGAACCATGGCAGTGAACACTCACAGAACCCCGAAGTCACAAAGATACTTTGGAGGCTCCAGACAAAAAAGGTCACCCGACAGCAATAATGGAAAAACATCTTCAAGAAGCAAGAGCTGAGACTTCCCTGGTGGTTCAGTGGTTAGGACTCTGTGCTTCCACTGCAGGGGTGAGGGTTCGATCCCTGGTGGGGAACTAAGATCCTGCAAGCTGTGTGCCACAGCGGAAAAAAAAAAGTTAACTCTCAGACAAATAAATAGGAAGAGAGTATTCATTAATCTCCAAGATAACTACAAAAGAACATTTTGGGGGCAAAATCCATAGAGAAAGCATAGAATGTAAGGAGCAATGATGAGCAGAGAAATCAATTCAATAGACAGCAGGGAGAGTTAAAAAGAGAGCAAAGGCACATAAAGTGGTATAAATACATTTAAATATATCAGTTATCACAATAAATGCACACGGATAAGACTCACCAGTTTAAAGACAGAAACTCACAAATTGGATAAAAAGTAATTCTAGCTCTATGCTGTTCACAAAGCAGCACTCCTGAAAATATGACACAAAAATAAAATAAATGGAAAAGGATAAGCCAGTTAAATATTATCCCAAAGAAATGTGCTCTAGCCGTATTAACATCAGACAAAGGAGACTTCTGGCAAAACAAAAAGGATTATTGTGATAAATACCCTTATATAATACACTAAACCCATAATCACAGTGGAAGGTTTAACACATTTCTTTCAATTGCTAACTGCTTAGCAGACAAATAATGGATATGGATATAAAAATTTTGAACAATAAAATGAAAGTGTAGAATTCTGCCTCATCAAATTAGACAATACTCATTATTTTCAACTACCTATGAAACACTTTAAAAAGTGAATACACAAAATTAAAACTATTGTGCATCAAAAAACAGTTAAGAGAGTGAAGGCAACCCATAGGAGATTATAACTGAAAGAATAAAGTAAATATTCATGAATTCAGTGATATAATTAAGTGACTGAATAAACAAATACATGAGGGGAAAGGACAGATCTTCCTTCCCCACAAAAGACTTACAAATAATACATATAAATAATGCATGTAGGTACCACCCCTTCCAGGAGGTGGAACTTATTTCCCCTCCTACTCATTACAGACCGGACTTACTGACTTGCTTCCAAAAGGCATAGGAAAGAAAAATAGTAACTTTACAAAGACACCACTTTAACCAAGTGATCAAGGTTAACATCATCAGTGATATTCAACTTCCTGATGTAAACGGATGAGAAGGGCACCCCCACCTTGTGATATTTCCCCCAAATTCATAAGCCCAGTCTGAACAAATGAAAACTGAGAGACATTCTACAAAATACCTGACCAGTTAGTCCTCTTTAAATCTATCAAGATCATGAAAAACAAGGAAAGACTGAGAAATTGCCACTGCATTCTCTATTCGGGAGAAGGCATCTTTCCACCCAGTTTACTAAACCAGACACTTGACGGGTTAGTGGTGAGGGAAGAAGGGTAACCCTAGACTCCTCTGATTTCACCTCCATTTACTTCAGGTCCCCATGTACCTTTGATTTGGCTTTCCAACATTCACTCTTTGCCCCATGGGCCATTACTGCCTTTGTCCAGCTGTCATGAGGCTATACCTTCTGAGCCTTCTCCAAGAGGGGAGGAGCTCAAAATACTACAGGCAGTGAGAATGGTTAGGAGGTAAGGCATTATGACAACTAGACAGAGGTCAAGTAGTATGCGAGCTGGGAGTGCTGAAGTGAGGATTTGAACTCAGGTAATCTGGCTCCAGAATCTGTTTAAATCACCATTACTCTCACCCAAGTACTAACCAGGTCTTACCCTCCTTAGCTTCCAAGATAAGACGAGATCTGAGGCATTCAGGTGACATGGCTGTAGCAAGGTGGCAGGATACAAGATTAACATATAGAAATCAGTTGCATTTCTTTACACTTACAATGAAATATCAGAAAGGGAATATAAAAAGAATACCTTTAAAAATCACACCAAATAAAATACTTGGGAATAAATCTGACCAAGGAGGCAAAAGAGTTATATGCTGAGGACTTGCTTTTGAATTGGAAGAAGACTCTTGAGAGTCCTGTGGTCTGCAAGGAGATCAAACCAGTCAATCCTAAGGAAATCAACCCTGAATATTCATTGGAAGGACTGATGCCAAAGCTCCAATACTTTGACCACCTGATGCAAAGAGCCAACTCAGTGGAAAAGACCCTGAAGCTGGGAAAGACTGAAGGCAAAAGGAAAAGGGGGCTGCAGAGGATGAGATGGTTAGATAGGATCACTGACTCAATGGACATGAATTTGGGCAAATTCTGTGAGATAGTGAAGAACCGGGGAGCCTTGCTTGCTGCAGTCTGTGGGGTCACAAAAGTGGGATACGACTTAGTGACTGAGCAACAACAACAAATAAAATGTTAATAAAACCCATTAAAGAAGATTCAAACAAATGGAAAGACATCCCACGGTCTTGGATTAGAATATTGTTGAAATGGCCACACTACCCATAATGATCTACAGTAATGTGATCTGTATCAACTTACCCATGACATTTATCACAGAACTAGAACAAATAATCCTAAAACTTATATGGAAACACAAAAGACTCAGAATTGTCTAGGCAATCCTGAGGAAAAAGAACAAAGCAGGAGGTAAAACCCTCCCAGAATTCAGACAATACTACAAAGCTACAGTAATCAAAACTGTGGTATTGGTAGAAAAAGAGACACACAGATCAACACAACAGAATAGAGAACCCAGAAATAAACCCATACACCTACGAACAATTAACCTTCAACAAAGGAGGCAAGATATAAAATGGGAAAAAGGTCTCTTCAACAAGTGGTGCTGGGAAAATTGGACAGCTGAATGTAAATCAATGAAGTTAGAATACCTTCTCACACAATGCACAAAAATAAGCTCAAAATGGCTTAATAACTTACAAGCTTTCGCATAGCAAAGGAAACTATAAAAACAAACAAAATGAAAAGACAACCTACAGAATAGGGGAAAATATTTGCAAATGATGGGGCTGATAAGGGCTCAATTTCCAAAACAATGTTGAGTCCATACAACTCGACAACAAACAAATCCAACTGAAAAATGGGTAGAACACCTAAATAGACCTTTCTCCAAAGAGGACATACAGATGGCCGATAGGCACATAAAAAGATGCTCAATATCACTAATTATTAGAGAAGTGCACATCAAAACTGCCATGGGGTACCACCTCACATCCGGCACAACGGCCATCACTAAAAAGTCTGCAAATAACAAATGCTGGGGAGGGTGTGGAGAAAAGAGAACTTTCTCATACTGTCAGTGGGCACGTAAGTTGGTGCAGCCACTATTGGAAACAGTATGGAGGTTCCTCAGAAAACCAGAATTACCATTTGATCCAGCAACTCCTGAGCACATATCTGAACAAAACTATAATTCAAAAATACACATGCACCCCAATGTTAATAGCAGCCAAGACATGGAAACAACCTAAATGATAGCAACAGATAAATGGATAAGATGTGGTACATATATGGACTACTATTCACCCACAAGACAGAATGAACAATGCCGTTTGTAGCAACATGAATGCCACTAGAGGTTATTATACCAAGTGAAGGAAGTCAGAAAGACAAATATCACGTATCACTTACATGTGGAATCTAAAATATGGCACAAATCAACCTATCTATGAAACAGACTCACAGACATAAAGAACAGACTTGTGGTTACCAAATGGAGGGAGAGGGATAGACTGGGAGTCTGGAGTTGGTAGACATAAACTATCACATACAGACTGGATAACAACAAGGTCCTACTGTATAGGACAGGGAAATATAGTCAACATCCTGGGATAAACCATAATGGAAAAGAACATTAAAAAGTATGTATGCTGCTGCTGCTGCTTAGTCACTTCAGTCGTGTCCAACTCTGTGCGACCCCAGAGATGGCAGCCCACCAGGCTCCCCCGTCCCTGGGATTCTCCAGGCAAGAACACTGGAGTGGGGTGCCATTTCCTTCTCCAATGCATGAAAGTGAAAAGTGAAAGTGAAGTCACTCAGTCATGTCTGACCCTTTAGCGACCCCATGGACTGCAGCCTACCAGGCTCCTGCGTCCATGGGATTTTCCAGGCAAGAGTACTGGAGTGGAGTAGTATACATGTATGTAACTGAGTCACTTTGCTGTACATTAGAAATTAACACACTGTAAATCAACTATGCTTCAATTTTGAAAAAAGTAAAAATCTCCATTACTCAGTGTAAATAAAAAATGAGTTTATTTTTTTGTGATCAGACCTGATATCTTTTATGAGAAGAACACTAGCTGCTGTTACAGATAGATCCTCAGGACTCAATGGCTTACTGTAACAAAAATTCCTCTTACAATGCTCTCCTTTTAGCAGTGATAGAGGAACCCAGCCTCCTCCCATTGTGTGACTGCCGTCTTCCAGAGATCCTCCTCCTGTGCATTCAGCCAGCAAATGGGAAAGAGTTCATAGCTCTGAGTGGGTGAGACGTTTCTACAGCCGAGGTCTAGGAATGGCAGTTTACTTTTTTGCCAAGTGAACCCCTGGCTACGTTCCCTAGAGGAAAAAGAAACGGAGTTTGGTAAGCACCTCTGAGTTTTTGCCAAAATCTAATTGCTCATAATTCTAATTTACTTAAGGCTAATCAAGTACTTCCTTTATACTTTGTTTGCTTATACTTTTTAAAAAACACTTATCCACAGCCATCTAGTAAACAAACATTTAGAATGTTCTCAAAAAGGCAGGAATACACAATTGGATAGTCAAGATTACATATGTATATATACATATACAGATATAGTTGAATTCGGAGATAAGAAACACTGCTTCACATTACCAGATTGGCTAAAAATCTCTTACATGCTCAACAGTAACCTTCCCTCCACCATCACAAAAAACCCTAACAGAAGGGTGTCAGAATATTTGGAAGTATCCCTACATTGCTTCACATCTGATACTACTAGAATTAAATTGTCTAAGTGCTTCTAGATTAATTTTAAATCTTTAAAAAAAAGGCAAGATAAAGTTCTCTAGAGGAAAACAACAAAAACTCTTGAGCTAAAACGGGGTAAAAAGAGGTATATTCATTCTATAAGGAGATACTTTTGAGATAAAAGTGACATGGGAACTGGCTTCCAGAAAAATGGGCTTGTAGATCAATTTTTCCTGATTCCTTTTAAAACGACTTACATAATACTAAGATGACATTTTAAAGCTAGCATGTATCCACAACCACATGGCAGGCTGTGTTGAGTGCCCTCTGTGTTTTATCTTATTTCAACCCCACAAGTAATCTTTGACATAAGTACTAAAAGGGCCTGGGTCTTTTAGACTAGATAAAGATCAGAATCAAAACAAAAACATATCTAAAGCAAAAACATATCTTTATATATAACTTGTTTCTAACTCCCACTGACCTCAACTTCAGCTACCAAGGATAAAGAAAACAGAAATAAACCTATGACAACATTTGGAAAATTGACCTGTTTTAATTTTTTAAAACAAAAATACAACACAACATCAATTTTTCTTTTTTTGCCATCTACAATTCAATTATTTCCAAATATTCTAAGACCAAACAGAATCCCCGGCCCAGAGCAGGGAATTAAAATGAGACGCTGAAGTCACACAAAGGTGAATGCTGAAGATCGACATTCCAGCCGTAGGCCACAAGTCTTCCATTTAAACACACTCTTAATTCTTTTCCTTTCACAGTTTGTTGAAGTGTTTTACAGAAGTTCTTTAAAATAATTTCATCTCAAATACCAGGTTTCTTCAATGATACACAGCTCCATGAAATCTGTGTCTCCATCTGACTGACAGGAATGAAAAGTAATTTTTGTCTTTTTGGTAGCATGAAGAAATAAAACTATCAGCCAGATTCCTTTAGTAATAAATCAGGAGAGATAAAATCTGGGTTGTGCTGGGTGCTGTTTCTACTTGTCTTTCAAGAGTGTGACTTTAGAAGCATTAAATCACACTCTTGCCACTACAATGATTAGTACTAGTAATCTTTTTTAGATGATAAAAAGGAAAATATCCAATGGACATAAAAATGGTCAAAAATTGTTTGCTTGTTTTTCTTACTGCAGGTCACTTCCCACCCCCCACCCGCCAAAAGAAGATACAAAATGAACATATGGTTGGGATGGTAACTCTGCTGGACATTCCAATTCACCCAGTTGCTTGTTCCCCACACAGATGAGGGGAAGAGGCATTAAGTTTTATTAGTAATGTTATAGCAGTAACCAGATGTGTTAATGGCAGCCTATTTCAGGTCCATCAATCCTTTGAGAACACATAGAGGAAATCATGGCTGTTGTTCTCCAACTGCCCACATCTGAATACATTCCACTACCATGGGAACTACAAAGGAAGGAAAAATATATTTATTCCGGGATTCATTTACTAGGATTTTTAAGCGCCCTCTCTTCTGTAGAGCCCCAGAGTGGTGATGAGTGCTAGGGGCTGCTGTGTTTCCCAGCATGTGCTCCCATCCTCTGAGGGTCCTGAGAAGGATAGTGGATTGGTCCTGGAGCCCTCATGAAAGGAGGGGGTGGTCCCATGGGGTGGAACATGTGTGGCCCAAAACCTACAGATGAGAGAGAACAAATCTGTTAGGTGTGCTATTCTCTTGACAACCTTTCAGACTATGAATCTTTCTAAGGTCCAAACCAGCTACACATAAATCAAACTGACATGGTGCTTCAGAAAATGCTGGCTCACAAGACTCACTCAGGAATGTCTACCTGCATGACTTCTTTGGTTTTAGAAACCTTTCCCCTCAGGACGGCTAAAAACAACTCCATAGGTCTCAAGGTATTGCTAGTATGTCACCTGAGTCTTCGCTCTCTCTCAAACATGCCAATCCTACCAGATAGGATTTGATCAGAATTTGGGAGGTGAGGGAGACATCAGGCAAGACCCTGTCATCGTTAATCTCAATGCTGTATACTAGAATGAAGGTTGTTCAGAAACCAGGACTTACTCCAGCGAGTATGGGAACTCTGCCCAGGCGAACCAGTTACTTGTGATTTACTTACACAGTTCACGCTGGCACTGACAGTGCTGTACACAGTGCGGATCCCTGAACTGTTTACTACTTGTCACGAACAAGATACAGAGCTGGAGTCAAACTGTAACTTCATTATACAATTAAGCACACTGTTTAGTTCATCTAGCAATTTTTTTGTTAACATGACTTCCTTAGGAGCTTCCCTGGTGGTTTAGTGGCTAAGACTCCACACTCCCAATGCAGGGGGCCCAGGTTCCATCTTTGGTCAGGGAACTAGATCCCGCATGCCACAACTAAGAGTTCCATGCCACAGCTAAAGATCCTGCAAGCCACAAGTAAAGATCCCTCATACTGCAACAAAAACCTAAGATTCTGCATGTGGCAACTAAGACCTGGTGCAGCCAAATAAATAAATACAAAGATTAAGGAAAAAAAAAAAGACTTCCTTAATGAATTTACATTCTGGTGCAAAATCCTTATCTTGCTGCAAGCAGATGACACACAGCCTACCCTTTAAGCAATGATGTTCTAGGGCATCAGTTAGGATATAGAACAAACTGATGATGTTAAGTTGCTTTACAACTTAACTTCAAGTTTAAACTTAAGTTTGTCCAACTCTTTGTTATGCTATGGACTGTACCCTGCCAGCCTCTTCTGTCCATGGGATTTCCCAGGCAACAATACTGGAGTGGGTTGCCATTTCCTCCTCTAGGGGATTTTCCTGACCCAGGGATCCTTTTCATGTCTCTTGCATTGGCAGGCGGGTTCTTTACCACTAGTGCTACCTGGGAAGTCTTAAACTGATAATAGATCATTGTAATCACAGTAACTCCCATTCTGATGATACATATACTTAGATCTTTAGAAAACTGGTGACTTCCTTCTTAGCAAGCCAGTAAAAAATGAAAATATTCGGAATGACAACAATCAGGTTTACTTGCAGACTTCTATGGAGCAGACCCGAAGGCTTAGATACGTTAGACATGACGGTACAGGGTCTGGACAGAATTCAGGAGGAGTTCCCTGAGTTAAGCCTAACCCATTTCCCTACTTCCTAAGAAGTTACCTGGGGGTGGGGGCGGGGCAATACCAGGTGGGGGTGGCAGGGCAATGTTCACCACGGCCGGAGGACCACTCGGGGGCAGGTTGAAGTAGTTGGCGGAGGCTTCTTCTTCTGCGGCAGGAGGAGGAGGAAGAGCTAGAGAAGAGAAGACAGCTAGTTAGAGCAGAAGACCACAGTGCAGCAGTGTTTCCACTCCCCTGAAATCCTGAGGGGTCCTGCTGGAGAATACAGCTGCTGGGAGCAGAGGCTGGTCTCTTCCAACATTCCAGGATGGTCTGGGCAGTATGAGTATCTGAAGGTGGCGAGCTACTGGGTAGGCAGAATCTGCACTCACCTCCCGGGAGCCCTGGAACGGGCTCGAGCTTGATTCCGGAGTCTGTGGTTCCGTCCTTCTCCTTTTCTTTCCCTCTGGCTGCCTGGGACCTGGGAGACACAGACAGCCACGCTATCAGCACTTGGTTCCACCTTCTCTCGCACCTCTGTTTCTCACCTTTCCTGGTCCAACAGAGCTCCTTCATTCCTGCCTCCTCTTTAGCACTCACTTTTTCCTCATAAATGCCACAGGGCACAGTGGATAGGAGCAAAGATTTTGAAGACAGAAAGACTTGGTTTCAAAATTTGCTAGAATAGCTTTAGGGGACGCAGGAGGCAGCAACACTGTTGAGCCTAGTGTTCAGGAAGCACTCTATGAAGCCTGCTGCTGCTCTGAGAGGTCTCCCTGGTTCCAAGCCAAAAACTTGTTCCACTTTTGAACGTTCAGAGCATTTTACCTGTCTCTCTCTTATGCAATAAACACTTTCAGGCTTAAATTAGCTGTTCTTCTTTACTAAACAACTGGCCTTTAAGGACAGAATCCAGGTCTATTTAATTCATGTGTAAACTCGCATGCCCTAGTATTATCCTTGGCCTATAATATCTGGTCACAAAACACATGAACCTTCTAAGCATCAGATTACTACATGAAAACCTTGAATAAATTTCCAAAGTAATATCTTCCTGATATCCACAGGAACGAGCATCAGACACAATGAAAAATTCTTTTTAAATGTCCTACTGATTTAAGGCTGTTCACCAAAAGCTTACTAGCCCCCAGATAATGAAAATGTTTCTTGAAAATCTCAATAATGCTTTTTCTTTTTTGGTGTGGCATGCAGCATATGGGATCTTAGTTCCCTGACCAGGGATTGAACCCACACCACCTGCAGTGAAAGCACAGAGTCTTAACCACTGGCCGGCCAGGGAAGTCCCGATGCTATTTTAATACAGTCTCATGCTCACCTTCCCCATTTCACGTTGAGCCTGCGGCCATTGACAATCAACTTATTAAAAGACTTCTCGGCAGCCACTTCTGCAGCCTGTCTTGTAGCAAACTGGATGAAAGCACACTGCTGTCTTTGCACAACAGTGATGGTCCGGATCTCTCCAAACTGGTAGAAGTGATTCCTGAAGGGATACAGGTAGAGAAAAATGAGAGCTGACAACACAGACATTCCCAGGAGGTTGAATATGGAGTATTAACTCTTTCACTGATTCACCATGAGGCAAGTGGCCTGTAGGTGGTCTCCCCTATGCCTACTGTGGTTGCCCCTACTGTGGGCACTGTGTACTGAGGAAGGGAAAGAAAAAAAATGAGTAAAGGCTATCAAACATCTCAGGGTTTTTCCTATGGAGGAAAGGGGGCTCCAGTAGGTTCCCTAAGGATGTTAAATCCTAGATAAGAGGTTAGCAAAGTATTGTGCCCAGGGCTGATGAGCCAAGAATGTTTAAACAAAAAATGTTTTAAGGTTGCAAAGAAGAAGAAGAGAAAGAGGAGGTGGAAGAAAGTCTGCCATCCCTGGGGAACTGTCTAGCTTACTTAGGTTTAATGTAGATAGGCTAACAAGGGCAGGTTCTACACCTGGAAGAGTTTCTTCTCCACACTCTTTGCAAGAAGTAATTTCCACCACTATCTGCCCAGATGTCTTATGTAACCAAGCAAAATATAAGAATAACACAAAACTACCAAGTACCAACCTCTTTAAAAAAAATCAACAAGTTAAACCATCTATTTTTTTTTTTAATAACTGCAAATCTTTCTCCTATGTAATTAATCATTCCTGGTTGTGTGCCATCTTTAGAAATTCTAACGGTTATTAGGTCAAATAGAATCTCATGTAATTATTACCCTAAGCAAGCATGGAATAAGCACTGTTGAAGACTATTATCTGTCATCATAAAGAACTTTATAAAAATTCCAGTCAGCATACTATACAGCAACTAAAAAAAAATGTACTTGGTACAGAATTATCATGTTTTCTCAAGTTTTTGCCAAAAAATATTATTCCAGGGCAGGTGAAAGTACAGATAACTCAAAATTATATTCACAAACCTTAGATCGGTCTCAGTAATGGTATCCCCCAGACCACCAACATACAGTGTGGTGATAGTCTTGTCCTCTGGTGGGTCTAGACGTGGCATTGTTGAAGCCCGCTTCAAGAGTTTATCTGCCACAGGGTCATTGATTCCATAATATCGGTCTTTAATGTTCTGATCAGCAAGGGGGTCATCCGGATCTGTTGGTTTTTCATGTCTATGGTTCAAGAAAGAACAATGCATAAAGATGAAACAAAGGAAAAAATTTTACAGGTACCAAACAACAGCAGCTATATAAAGACTCCTGAAATGTTTTTTGAACCAGATACCACGGCCATACCAAAACATAATTATTAAAACAGAGCTAATATCAAGGAACAATATCAAGGAACTTACTGTATCACACAAGGACATGCTAGCCTCCTAAAAGTCACTTAAATGGCCATAGGATGGAGGTTTCCTTATAAACAAATGCTTTTTGGCCTTCTCTGGTGGTACAGTGGATGGGAGTCTGCCTGCCAATGTAGGGGACACAGGTTCAATCCCCGGTCGGGCAAGACTTCACATGCCGTGTAGCAACTAAGCTGGTGCACCACAACTACTGGAGCTCACATGCTCTAGGGCCCTTGAGCCACAGTGAATGGGCCTGTGTGCCGCAACTACTGCAGCCCAAATACCTAGAGCCTGTGCTCTGCAACAAGAAGCCACCACAACGAGAAGCCTGTGCACCGTAACAAAGAGTAGCTCCCACTCACTCCAAGTAAAGTTCACACACAGCAACAAAGACCCAGAGCAAGCAACAAACAAATAAATGTGAAAGAAATGCTTCTCGCACAATTCACTTCAAAACCAAAGGTAACCACAACATGGTTACCCCTCTCTAGGGCAACAGTTCTTAATGTATCTGAGGTCTTGCATTCCAATCCAGAGTCTGATTAATCTATGGACCCAACCCCAGAAATAGGGAGAGCTAATTTTTTGTCAGGGGTGGGGTTTACCAACTCCAAGGTAAAAACTCCTAATCCAGATGCCTGGCAGTCTTGACTCAAACATACTCACATTTTAGAAGTCTGGCTTTAATCTGATTTCAACTATACACTGAGATCCAAGCCAGTCACACCGTGAAAGCCAAGACTGACAGTGTAGGTAGGAACCTGAGGTCAACACTGCTATTTTACAGCAGAGCAATTTAGTCTCCCAAGGCTTGGTTATAGGTAAAAGTTCCATTATAAGTAAAAACAACAATTCACTCAATCTCTGCTCCTAAGATATAAGATACATGACACTAGCTGTATAAACTTTAACATTTTGAAGCATAAATAATTTAGTCTAGCATCTCTCCTTTCACAGATAACGAGTCATCTGAAAGCAAACACTGAAAAAGCACTTCAGCTCTTGCCTGTATGGACACTCCTCTCCTCTCTTACATTCTCCTTTCACCCAGAAGGAGCAAATGTGCGGTCGATTCCTTTTGTAGTAGGGTGTGGTCCGGGCCAGTTTGAGCAGCATGTCACTGGTGGATGTGGCTTTCCCCAACATGCCAACTGGCCGCGTTCCATCAGAGTTGGAAATCTACAGAGGAATGACACATTCCGAAGGTAAATTACCCAGACTATGTCAATCCCGTAGGATTCTTTCATCAAATATAAAACTATTATCAAGCAAGTGGCAACACACCTCTCTCTCCATATTCTGTGTGTAGTACTCTTTGTTGACGTCGGACTTTGGCATGTCATCCTTAAAAGACAATCCTGCATCACGAACCTGGATGGGCAAACCTAGAACAAAGGAAAGGAAGAAAAAACTCAAGATAACATTTAAAATCATATCCAAACTGAGTATGTGGACAGAATAATAGAACATCATTCTTCCTTTCTCCACTTTATTTGGTAATAGAAGCTTTATTTTAATTTAGAATCTGTAGCACTGTCAAGCTAATACTACTACAGAGCTTTCTAAGAAATTATCCAAATTCCTAAGTTTCCATGAAATGAATGTTTAAATATTTTATTTTAGATGGACAAGCTCTTACTGTAGTCAGATTTGACCTGCAATTAATAATGCATCTAGCTTTTACTATATCATGATTTAAAACAAATGTAAAAAGTGTATTATTTTTAGCCCTGTCCCACAGATCCTCTGAATAGTCATAGTCATGTAAGGATCACTGTACTGCAGAACTAGAACACTCCCTTAACAAACATACAAATAATATTAAACAGTATGTGATGAGGATTCTGATTAGCAAAGTTAATTTTCTGAACTTAATATAAATAAACTTAAATTTTCCTTTTTCATTTTATTGTATAGTAGAAACTTGCTGAAAGGATGTTTTTCTGAAAAACAGAAAGTCACCTGCAGTTAAAAAGTCACTCCCAAAAGCAGTTACTCTGAAACAGTAGCAATACAGTGTATCAGTCCTAACAACACAGTTGATACAAAAACCCAAAGCAAATTAGCCTGAACTTTGGTAGGGATTGTGGAAAAAATGTTCTGGATCTAGACAGGAGTCCAAGGCAAAGAAATTACCTGTCACAGCAACAATGCTTCTAACTTACCTTGGCTACAAAGGTATACCGAAGGCCTTAAACCTCCCTTCTGTATAATACAGTATTTAGTATAGTTGGGTTGATTAATTATCGACCTTTCTTAAAATCACTATTGTTGTTCAGAACTCTAGAATAACCTAGTATGGTTCTTTCCTACTTGGGAAAAGCAGAGCACCACAGACATTTCAAAGTGGGTCAGAACCAGAGACAGGGTGAGAAGAGGGAGACAGGAAGACTGCTCTGCTGTTTAGAGCACTGGCACACTTTCAGAACTATGGGACAAGTCAAACATACCATATTCTAGGTCTAAGAGGCAGGTCTGACAGACATTCTTCAATTTACTGCAGGTCTGGCACACTTCAGTCTTCTTGAAACGCATGCGGACCCCAGGGCACCAGCGAAACACTGTGAATGGCCTGGCACAGATCTGGAACACAAGATAAAGCCACAGAGTGTTAACGGTCCAGATCTGGACAATTAATCCAGGAGATTTAGTAACAGCAGGGGATTCAAAGAAGGGATCCCCAAATCTAGGGTTTAGAGGAGATCTTAGCAATCATCTATGCTAAACAGGATCTGATGTTTCAATCCTTCACAACAGTCTTCTTCAGTAGTTTAAATACTCAAAAATCAAAGTCCTCCCACTCTAGAGGTCACCAGCATTAACAATGTAATTCTTAATCTTTTATGAGGTGAGTAGGGAGTGTCCTATGCTTCTTTAAAAATCTTATATCTATGACCTTCCCCCTCAGCTTAAAAATGTTCATAGGCATAATCACAGAACATTTGGTATATGCAATCCCAGGGGGTTCAAAGACCAACCACAGACATCAAGTTAAGAATCCTTGCATTAAATGGTTCATTTTCTTACCCCTACCCTAAGTAGTTAACAGCCAAAGAGTACATAAATGATACTTGAATGCACAGTGTCACACTCACTTTTATAAAGAACTTCAAACCTCAGGGAGTTGAAGAAAAAAGGAAAATAAAACTAAATCATTACTCTTTAACACACTTACTTTGCATTCTTTCCCATACTTTTCTTTGGTCTGAAATAGAAAAAATAGAGGAGTTACAGACACAGGGGAAAAAAGCTGATGCCTGCTCCTTCTCTACATCAGTTGAGTTCAGTTCAGTTCAGTCGCTCAGTCGTGTCCAACTCTTTGCGACCCCATGAATTGCAGCACGCCAGGCCTCCCTGTCCATCACCAATTCCCCGAGTTCACTCAAACTCACGTCCATCGAGTCGGTGATGCCATCCAGCCATCTCATCCTCTGTCGTCCTCTTTTCCTCCTGCCCCCAATCCCTCCCAGCATCAGAGTCTTTTCCACATAGGATCTAAGAAAAGTATCTGGAAATCCCTGGCATATTAAGGGGTAGGATAGGGAAATGGGACCCTACCCTTTTTGGGGAGGAGGGCAAGGAAGGGGCTGGGATATAATCTAATCACATACAAACTATGACCTCTTAAGAATTTTATGGATCTAACATGAAGTATGTACCTTTCCACAACCACAATTCTTAAGATTCACCTCTGGCTCCTAAGTTTTCTCCCAAGAACAATTTCCTAATGGTTTCCACAGTCCCTAAAGCACAGAGGATGCAGCCAGGGCCGGTCCATTTTCCAAAGTTTAGTCAGAGGTAACTACTATAGACTCATCCTGTGATGGTCCTCTGTATATAGTAAATCAATATCTCTGAGATTGATCACAACACAGCCCCAATTATTAAATATAAACTGCTGATAATTTTACTCTTATTTATAAGGAGAGAAAGTACCTTACACTAAACACATTATAAGGTGTGGAGGCCAAAAGGTACTTGAGTTCAGTCCTGGTTCTCCTTCTAATTTGTTGAGGTCCCTAGAGTCAGAATATCTGAACTTAGATGCCAGCTCCACACCTTACTTGCTGTATTGAAAAGAAATAAACTTTCTTTGCCTCTGGTTAACAGACCTGCTGCTGCTGCTGCCGCCAAGTCGCATCAGTCATGTCGGACTCTGTGTGACCCCACAGACGGCAGCCCACCAGGCTCCCCTGTCCCTGGAGGTCTCCAGGCAAGAATACTGGAGTGGGTTGCCATTTCCTTCTCCAATGCATGAACGTGAAAAGTGAAAGTGAAGTCGCTCAGTCGTATCTGACTCTTAGCGACCCCATGGACTGCAGCCCACCAGGCTCCTCCATCCATGGGATTCTCCAGGCAAGAGTACTGGAGCGGGGTGCCATTGCCTTCTCCGATTAACTATTATAATGACTCCTAGATCACAGACTGTCGCCGAGTTCCAAAGTGAGAGAACATGACAGTCCTTTGCAAATTCTTCCTACACTTCGGGTTAGTAAAGAAGCATCATTACTTCTCCGTGGCTAAGAGAAATACATGACCGACAGTGTGCGAGTACCAAAACATTGACAGAATACATACAGTAGGTCCCGTTTTACACTCAACCACTCACCATTCGGATATATGGGTTTTCTCCAAGACACGTCTGGCACAGAATAGGGAAGTCCTGGTGAAAATGGGAAAGCTGGTTGAACGCCAAGCTCCAAAGGCCTTGTCGTCTCAGCCACTGTCGTGCGGCGCGGGGGAGGGGGCGAGGAGCGAGGCTGGGGAACAGGGGGAACCCGTGGTCCAGCACGGGCCGGGTCGCGGGAGTGGGCGCTGTATGCACTTCCGGGAGGCGGCGGGAGTAAAGACCCGCTCGAAAAGAGTGGAGGCAGTAGGCAAAGAAAGGGAGCTGGTCCCAGACCCTGGCTAAACCCCCTCCATCCAAGCCCTCAGGAGGGCCGCCCTCCAGCCTTCAGCCGTAGCTGAGTTAGGCCGCGGTGCTGGCTTCTTCTTGGAATTCCCTCGGCCGCACCGCAGCCACGTCCCTGCCCGCCCGCTGGAGGCCTGACTTCGCTGCCTCTTTCTGTTCTCCTCCGGCAGGCTCACTCACCGCATCCTCCCAATTCTGCCTGTTGTAGGTGTTGGAACCTAGAGAGGTCGCCATCTTGAGAGCGTCTGGAGGCAGCCGCAGCTTCCGAGTTGGGAGAGGACCGCCACAATCCCGTCAGGCCCCGCGGCTGCCTCTCGGCACGTCGACGTCTTATTTACGCGTCTTGCGCGCCCTTGAGGGCGGCACCTTGTGTAATGGCATCGCTCGCTTGGAATTTCTTTACAATTGGCCTCTAGTTACTTCCTTCCAGTGGTGACAGCCAGGAATGAAGAGTCACAAGTTCAACTGGTTTATTTAAAAATTGAGTGAAAGAATAAAGGGACTAAAATGAACGAGGGCCTGGAATTAAAACAGCGTCGACCCCAATGAGCGCTTATTATGCCAAAAAGTGAGGGGAACGTCTTGCGGTGACTATCTCATTTAATTCCCACAGTAAGCCCGCTATAGGGTTGCCAGATGTAGCAAAAACACAGAACGTCTAGTAAAATTTGAATTTCAGATAAACAACGAGTTATTTTAGTATAAATTTGTTCCAAACATGCTTACACTAAGTAATGACTCGTTTTTCTGAAAGTGAAATTTAGGAGGATGTCCTGTACTTTTCTGGCAACCACTGCCCTCTAGGCAAGTGTGACTGTACCTCGTTTATAGAAGGAAACCGAGGTTTAGAGAGATTAACTTGCTTCTGGTCGTGTAGCTAAAAAATGGTGAAGCCACAAATCCAAAGACAATAGTACTTTTTTCCAACTTCTTAAATGAAAAGCCTTATGGATCAACATGTGTATTGTTAAATCATTTTTGGAACAACTATTATTTTGGGTTTGACTTCTCTTGCAGATGGTGATTGCAGCCATGAAATTAAAAGACGCTTACTCCTTGGAAGGAAATTTATGACCAACCTAGACAGCATATTAAAAAGCAGAGACATTACTTTGTCAACAAAGGTCTGTCTAGTCAAGGCTATGGTTTTTCCAGTAGTCATGTATGGATGTAGAGTTGGACAATAAAGCAAGCTGAGCGCAGAAGAATTGATGCTTTTGAACTGTGGTGTTGGAGAAGACTCTTGAGAGTTCCCTGGACTGCAAGGAGATCCAACCAGTCCATCCTAAAGGAGATCAGTCCTGGGTGTTCACTGGAAGGACTGATGTTGAAGCTGAAACTCCTATCCTTTGGCGACCTGATGCGAAGAGCTGACTCATTTGAAAAAACCCTGATGCTGGGAAAGATTGAGGGCAGGAGAAGGGAATGACAGAGGATGAGATGGTTGGATGGCATCACCGACTCAATGGACATGGGTTTGGGTGAACTCCGGGAGTTGGTGACGGACAGGGAGGCCTGGCATGCTGTGGTTCATGGGTCGCAAAGAGTTGTCCATGACTAACTGAAGTGAACTTGGCATACTGTATTTGAAATTCATCCATATTGTTACATATACCAGTAATTTGTACCTTTTTATTGCCAAGAATTTCACTGTATGGATGTATTTGGGGTTAACACACACACACATTTGCCAATTAATGAACATTTGAGTTATCCAGATTTCAGTGAATACAAATAAAGGCATTATAAACATTCACATACAGGTTGTTGTACAGACATAGGTTTTCATTTTGCATGTGGATTGGGATTGCTTGATCATATGGTCTATTTTTTCCTGTATAGGAAAGTGCTTGGGTTTATCTGAGCTTCACACATTTGTGATTTGTTGTCCTTCTTTGTATTTTTAAAATTAACAGTTATTTCTTTAAATATTCTGCTCAGTTTTTTCTCCGTCTGGGACTCCAATGACATATTAGACTATATATTATATCATCCCATAGACCTTGAGGGCTTCCCTGGTAGCTCAGACAGTAAAGAATCTGCCTGTAATGCAGAGGACCCAGGTTCAATCCCTGGATTGGAGAGATCCCCTGGAGAAGGGAATGATAACCCCCTCCAGTATTCTTGCCAGATAATTTCATGAATAGAGGAGCCTGGTGGGCTACAGTCCATGGGCTCACAAACAGTCAGGCACAACTGAGCAACTACTATATATTATTATTCATAGACCTTGAGTACTGTTTTCTTTTTGGGAGTTTCAGTTTGGATAATTTCTGTTGACCTGTTTCCAAGTTTCTTGATTATTTCCTCAGGTATTATAAGGTGTTCTGATGAGCCCAGAGAAGATATTCCTCACCTCTGATCTTGTGGTTTTCATTTGTTTGTCCCTTTCTTATAGTTTCTGTTTGCTGAAATCTGCTCTATTATCCCAATTTTCAACTAGATCATCAACATGTTAATCAGTTAAGTCCCTGACCAATAGTTCCAATATCTAGGTCATATGTGAATATAGTCTTATTGTTTTGTCTATCACAAATGGGTTGGTTTTTTTTCTTGCTTCTTTGTGTATCTCAAAATTTTTATTGAATGCCAGTTGTTACTTATATATCAGTAGAGACTGAATTCAATAGTATTAATGTCTGGAAATAAGCAAGTCTCTTTTTCTGCCAGGCCATTGCCAGGTTTGGTCAATCTAGATAGGAACTGGGCTAGGTTTGCACTTTGTTGTTGCTATGCTTGCCTTTAGTGTACCACAGATTTCATATCACTAATGTTATTTTGTCTTTTGGTTGGGACTGTAGAATTTTTCTCAAGTGTTCATACTTCATCCTTAGCTTTCAGCTGTTGTGCATACCTGCACCATAACGACAGGTCTCTGTGCCCTTTGTCCATGCCCCCAGCAACTGCTTGCTGGGTTGGTAGAGAGAAGTCAGGGTTCTTTGTTCTAATTCAGCCTCAGTCTTTAGTAAGTCCTTTGTGCCCAGACCTTGGGAATGAGTCTCTTTTCAGCATTCTTGTCCCTCCTTTCTGTGGCAGCCAAACCCCGACTTCTATCTGTGGTTGGTCTTGAGGGGGAGTTTCCTGCCCATCTTGCATTTGCAGGAGGCCTTTAATGGTACTGATATAAAATCCTGGGGCTCAGGATTGAATCCTGTCCCTGTCAAGAGCAGAGGTTTTTTCTTACCTTGGCCCAGCAGCAATGAGTCTTTACCTGTGCCCTATGTAGACAGGGTTTTCTGCTCCCCCCTCTCCCCAGTGGCTTAGGCCTTTTTGCTCTTACTGAGGGAAGGACCTAGGCAGGGAAAAGCAAGGTTTCATGACTTTCCTATGCCTCCTTCCTTTGCATGCCTCCAAACCCAGGGGGGCTCTACAGAGGTCCAGCACCCCTACTCCTCCCAAGTCTTTCTCACGAACATGGGGTGGTTTTTGGAAAGAGCTGGTCCATGCATGCATGGTCCCTCTATATCTCAGGCTCCCAGGGGTTTTATACTGTCATGTTAGCTTCAGTTTGGCCTTTAGCAATTCTTTAATATTTTAGTCGATTTTCTCTTATCTGCATATATGGTGGTTAACACTTCTCCCTGCTCTGCTACAGGTGAGCAAGTCTACGTCCTGTCTCTCCTTGGAGGGGTTTGTCCATCCTTGAAATTCAGGCTAGTTGACTGCCGTGCCACATCGGCCATCTGACAGACCCAATAAAATGCATGATTTTGTCATCTATCCAGTTTTCTGTTTGAGTCAGGGTGATACTTTTTCCAGATATCTACATCACAGGCGTAAGTGGAACTTCTGAGTCTCCTTTTACTTAATATATTCTAAGAGGAACACTTTTAAAATCACTTCGGTAATGTTAAATCCTATCACATGTGTAGACATAGCCTTAAGAACAAATACAGTGAAAATGAAACAGTACTTTTCAGTAAGCTACTGTTGTCTGGCAAAGGCTGAGCCAGAAGCCCTTTTTTTTTTTTTTTTTTTTTAAAGAAAGTGTTACATAGGACTTCCCAGGGGGCGCAGTGGATAAGAATCTGCAAGCCAATGTAGAGAACATGGGTTCCATCCCTTGAACGGGAAGATTCCACATGCTGTGGAGCTGTGTGCCACAACTCCTGAAATCTGTGCGCTCTAGGGACCTCAACAAAGAGTAGCCCCCACTCTCCAAAACTAGAGAAAGCCCTGGAGCACCAATCAAGACTCAGCACAGCCATGAATAAATACATGTGTGTGTTTATATATATATATATATAAGTGTTACATAAAAGAACTGATACTTTACCTTTGATATAACAGAAAGATGGGTGGAAGGGGAGCAAGGCATGAAAATGAAACAACTTTTTGACTGTTTGAGTCCATGTTGTTTAATGTTACTTTTGCTTCACTGTCTTGTGTAGGCAGTTTATATTGTGAAATGAATTTCATTACAGATGTCCCTGACCACTAGAAAACGGGGATAAGTAAAGGCTGGCCCTTGAACAACAGGTCTGGACTGCATGGGTCCACTCATACACACTCCCTGGCCCTGTCCAATAAACACATACTAAACAGTACTACACCGTCTGCAACTTGGGTAAATCCGTGAATACAGAACCTTGGATACAGAGGCCAACTATAAACTTACACACAGGTTTTTACCCCAGTGTCAGTGTCCTTAACCCCTGCACTGTGCACTATTCAAGGATCAACAATATTGCAACTGAGCAAGTGACTTAGCTCTTGAGTTTTTTAATTTACTCCAGACTACCCTTTGACTGGAATATACTGGGTTGGTCCAAAAGTTCGTTAGAGTTTTTCCTTAACAACTTATGGGAAAACCCTAACAAACTTTTTGGCTAATCCAGTAGAAAAAACATTACAAAAGGGCCTGGATTTGGCTCTGTAGGGGTGTGCAATACAGCAAAGCAGTGATACACATACAAAACCCAGTATAAGGAAGCAGTAAATGCCCTGGGAAGGTTAGGTACTAAAGATTAGGACCACATCTAAACAGGATGAAGACAGAGGTGAGAGTAGGAAATTAATTCTGGAGAAGGCACAGAGAGGAAAAAGTATCCTAGGCAGAGATGACACCAGCACAAGAGAGGTCAAAGCAAGTTAAGATATTTGGCTTATGACAAAAAAAACCATATGATACATATTTTATATATATATATATATGATATGTATTATATATATATTTTAAAGATAAAAGGTCAACAGATATATGCCAGGAGCCAGTGTGAGGAATCCCGCCAGTGGCAAAGGTCATGAGGAAGGAAGCCTGACATACGCAAAGACGTGATCTGGCTTCAGGGGTTCCCCCTGGATTTTTCTGAACATCTACCCCCCAAAACCAGAGTCTACCTGCCTTATTGTACTGTGCTTTCCACTCTTCTGACATTAACAGGGGCTGTCCCCCACCACCTTTCTCTGGAAGAAGTTAACTTAGAGCTCCAATTGTTCAATTGTCCAAACTGGTTCCAAATAGGAAAAGGAGTACGTCAAGGCTGTATATTGTCACCCTGCTTATTTAACTTATATGCAGAGTACATCATGAGAAATGCTGGACTGGAAGAAACACAAGCTGGAATCAAGATTGCCGGGAGAAATACCAATAACCTCAGATATGCAGATGACACCACCCCCTTACGGCAGAAAGTGAAGAGGAACTAAAAAGCCTCTTGATGAAAGTGAAAGTGGAGAGTGAAAAAGTTGGCTTAAAGCTCAACATTCAGAAAATGAAGATCATGGCATCCGGTCCCATCACTCCATGGGAAATAGATGGGGAAACAGTGGAAACAGTGTCAGACTTTATTTTTTGGGGCTCCAAAATCACTGCAGATGAAATTAAAAGACGCTTACTCCTTGGAAGAAGAGTTATGACCAACCTAGAGAGCATATTCAACAGCAGAGACATTACTTTGCCGACTAAGGTCCGTCTAGTCAAGGCTATGGTTTTTCCAGTGGTCATGTATGGATGTGAGAGTTGGACTGTGACGAAGGCTGAGCGCCGAAGAATTGATGCTTTTGAAGTGTGGTGTTGGAGAAGACTCTTGAGAGTCCCTTGGACTGCAAGGAGATCCAACCAGTCCATTCTGAAGGAGATCAGTCCCGGGTGCTCTTTGGAAGGAATGACACTAAAGCTGAAGCTCCAGTACTTTGGACACCTGATGCGAAGAGTTGACTCATTGGAAAAGACTTTGATGCTGGGAGGGATTGGGGGCAGGAGAAGAAGGGGACGACCGAGGATGAGATGGCTGGATGGCATCACTGACTCGATGGATGCGAGTCTGAGTGAACTCCGGGAGTTGGTGATGGACAGGGAGGCCTGGCGTGCTGCGATTCATGGGGTCACAAGGAGTCAGACACGACTGAGCGACTGAACTGAACTGAGAGCTCCAATTAGTCTCCTGCATATGAAAAGAATGTTTCAGCTCAAATCCCTCTGACGGCTCTTTAACTTGCCTGACAGTTGGAGACTTTTACAACTTATGATTGTTTACAGGCCCCCAACCACGAGAGGCACAAGGCTTAAAGCATCTTAAAGATATAGAGCCTTTTCTAAAAAGCTAAAAATTATATTGGTGATGGGTTTCACTGTCGAGTCAATGACTGCTGCCAGGCCTCCATATTCTTTATCTTTTAGGCACCTGGGAGGATATTAATCAATGTAATTGGGATATAGAAAAAGGAACATAGTAGTTTTGATGTTAGCAACACTAGACTTTTGAGTTAATGAATTTTCTCTTTGTTATAAATCACTGTACTCTTCTTTCGTTATAAATTGTTGTGTCCTCGCCAGTCTATGTCTGACGCAGGATACAGCATGCTTGGGGCTGGTGCATGGGGATGACCCACAGAGATGTTATGGGGAGGGAGGTGGGAGGGGGGTTCATGTTTGGGAACACATGTAAGAATTAAAGATTTTAAAATTAAAAAATAAATAAATAAATAAATTGTTGTGTCCTTGCTACGTAAGAGTGTAACTTTATTTAGTGCTTTCTGAGAGTGGCACCAGACTTTGGGAAGAACAACACTATTAAGACAAGTAAGTTCTCTGGTTGACAGACCCTTATCAGAAAAGGGCCGTAAAATGTTAATTGGCCTTCTGGCCAGATGATGTAAATCACCTAAGATTTGTGTATACACCTAGGTATGCAGAGAGAAAGCCTGATCTCGATAAGAGTCAGGGCTGCTGATGCTGCATAATTTTGTATTATCCATTGATCTCTATGTACAACCAAAAGTATAAAAGGCTTTTCTGGACGATAAAGGATGCGCTAGTCACTGGAAAGATTGGTTTCCCCCGTGTCTTCTTTACTCTATTTTCTGGCTGAATTCCCATCTGGGGCGTGGAGGCTCACCATGTCTACTTACTTGCCCTGGCTTCTAAGACCCACACGAGAGGGAGCCCAAGGCGGGACACCCTCTGCTATTCAAGCGGGTGCCTCTCTGAGTAAACCAAGTTATTCAGCCTTTCTCTCCTCTATTCTCTTAACTGCAAACTCTTTCCTTCTCTCTCTCTAAATCTATATATCTCTCTCGCCACGCTGTGCCCACTTCGAATTACCCTGGATCCACCGGGGCTGGACCCCGGCAGCTATATAAACAAGAAAAAGGCAGACAGTATTATTTAACAAATACTAGTTGCCAGCTACTTGCCAGGCATTGCTCTGTGCTCTGCAGATCTATCAGTTAAAAAAAAGAAACACTATGGAGCTTATGTTCTAGTGCAAAGAATCAATAAAGTACATAGTGCTGGATGGTGATTAGTGCTATTGGGGAAAAAAAGCAGCAAAGAAGGGGGATATGTCTATTAGCGGAGGGCAGTTTACATGATTACCTACAGAGAATATGGAAAGCCCAAGGAAGAAGCAATCAAACACAGATCTGACTGGCAGGGGTTTGGGTCGTACAGAAGTCTAGGAGAAGAGTTCTCCAGGCAGAGGGAACAGCCAGTGCAAAGACCCTTAGAGGGTGCCTCCTGGGGTGACTCAGGAACAGGAGACCCCTGTGGCTGGGATGCACTGAACACAGGGAGGTACTTGATGAATTCAGGGAAACAGGGGGAGGCAGTGGGGTTCAGTTCCTATAGGTCCTCCTAAGTTATTCTAAGGACTTTGTTTTGCTCTTGAGCAAGCTAAGAAGCCTAAGGATTTTAAGCAGCAAAATGATTCTGGCTGCTATGCTGAGAACTGACTAAAGAGTGGGACAGGGACCAGGATGGCTTCAAGATCAATTTAGACCTTACTGGATTAATCATCTAGGGGTCCATGTAGATGACTCTGACTTAGCCCAGGACAGTAACACTGCAGAGGCTGTGGAGTGGTCACAGTTTGAAGACAGAACTGAAAGGGGTTGTTGCTGACTTTCCGGATGTGGCACGTAAGAGGAGCACTGGTGACGTGCGATCCTGTGAGCAACTGAAGGTATACAACTGCCACCTGCTCATTCGCTTCAGTCATGTCTGACTCTTTGTGACCCCAAGGATGGTAGCTTGCCAGTCTCCTCTGTCCATGGGATTTTCCTGGCAAGAATACTGGCGTGGGTTGCCATTTCCTCCTCCAGGGGATCTTCCCCACCCAGGGATTGAATCGGTGTCTCCTGCATCGCAGGCAGATTCTTTACCACTGAGCCACCTACTGGAAGACATCTAGTTAGGGATAAATCTGCTGGAGAGGCAGATGCGGCGACAGAACATCCAGACTGTGGTTCTGGACTGTGGACCAGGGCTGGTATGTAAACTTGGGAATGGCTTGGAAAATGGATGAGGTCACTCACAGTGAGTATATGCTCCAAGGTTAGGAAGATGGGACAGAACTAGCGAAGGGCACAGAAGCAAAGCTGCCAGAAGGGCACAAGGAAAACCGGGAGAGCTGTGTTCCAGAAACCAAGAGAACTAATTCTTTCAGGCAGGGAGGCATCCACTGGTAGATGCTACCCAAGTGCTAAAGAGGTAAGACCGGAGAACTGACCGCTGTATTTAGCGGTCTGGACTGCTGGGGACCTTCACAAGGACTGTTTTGGTGATGTGGTGGTGGTGGCAGCCTAAGTGGAATAGGCTCAGATGAAAATGGGAGGAGGAAGCGGAAGGTAAACCTGGCAGCTTTGCTGAAAAGGGAATAGAAAAATGAAGTGGTGGTTGAAAAGCGGTGTTAGTCAATTTTTTTAAAGATACATCACAGCATGCCAATGGAAATGATGCAAGAGAAGGGGGGGTGGAGAAACTGCTGAAGTGCATTCCCTGAATAGGTAAGAAGGTGAGACTGAGCGCAGTAAGTGGTGGCACTGGCTTTAGACAAGAGGAACATGAACAATTCACTACAATAAGAGGGAAAAGCTGAGTACAAATGAAAGTGGATGAGTGGCTGCTTGTACATTTAAAAGTTATCTTTGCATGCAATGATCCAGGAGAAAAGTTGGTAGAGTCCTAACAATGTAACATTTACACAACAGTTCTGAGAAAGGGAGCTTAAGCAACATCTATCTATACAATGTTACAGTGAACTAAGTTGAGGTTTTACCTTACTTAGTTCATTTTAAGAAATGAGAAGGGAGCATGCCCCACTGACTCTTGTGCTAACTGCGGACTCCACCCTCCCAAGCACTGGCATGCTACTCCAGTCAGCCATCATGAAACCAAACAAGACACACTCAAGCTTTGTTTGCTTTATTTCACTACATGAAGTTAAGCAATAAGGCAAAATAGTAACCCGTCATTCATAAAGACCAAGGAGTGCCTCTCATTCCCAAAATGGACCAAAAAGCATATTTCTTTACAAATATGCCTGACATTTAGCTCATTAAGTCTATAAACAGTAAGAACAAAAGAAAACTCTAGTGGGCCAATCAAATCACAAATTCAGATTAAGTTCCCCAAACTGCAGTCTCTAGTGCTAATGACATCTAATTTGCTTGCAGTAGTACACACTCACCATACTTTAAAAACCTTGCACCTGATCTAACATAAAAAATGAACAAATTAAAGTCCAAATTCACCAACTGCAGATATTGAACCATTTCTACTAACACGCAGAATTACCAGCCTGTACTGAAAACTGTCTTGAGGAAACAGTAAATCAAGAGCTGTTATTCTGCAAGCTAATTTGGCTTCTGAGGAACAATTCTATGATCAAAAGTGTTTTTGTGTTTCTGTGTCACATGGGGGTGATGAGACCCGTTACTTCAACATTGTTATTTCTGGGAACAAACACCAGCTATATGCCATAAATGCATAACAGTGTGTAGTCTGTGCAAACATGTAAACACAGGACGTTATTCTCTACCTTGAGGCTCATCTCCTCCACTGGCAAATATGCAGCACTGGCGTCAGGGCAGGCTGTAGTGGGTAGTGAAATAGAAATTAATTTGACACTTTGTACGGTCACAAAAACTTAAACTATTTCTACGGTTTGCAAATTTGTCATTATACAACACACTGCCCCAACTTTTCAGAGACTAAGCCTTATTACTATCATAATATTAGAGATATAAGTTCTTTTTTTCTTACACTGCAGCATATATATTACTCTGTGGAATATTGTTTCATAATATTGATCTTAAGAGTACTATTTAGTGTCTTTCAAAGGTTTCCTAAATATCTCTACCTTACAAGGGGAGCCGAAAAGTTACTGTGTCCTATATTTTAAATTGCTATGTACATTTTTTTTTTAACTAAAGGCTTGAACTTAGAAACAAAACCAGGGTATAAACAGGAAATTTCTCTTTCCCCCGAAAGTCTGTTGGCCACTTGCTAACAATACATTTACGGAAATATGGTGCAGCTGGTGGTCTGCTTGTCAAGTCTCATTTTAGAGAACATCACAGAAACTAAGGCTGGCAAGCCAACTCCAGGATGCCAAGTGAAAACAGCAGGTGTGTTGTTAGGCAAGTATTCTGGGCTGCTTGTTGAACTATTTTATGGTTTATGATCAAAATGGGCTTATTTGACAAACTGTACGATAAAAGTCATAAACTCAGGAAGGAGGAAGGTTTTTTCTTAATATCCAGTTTTGGATTCAAGAGATTACAAATGTTACTTTCCTCTTCAATCACTGGAAAGAACATTAGTTCAGATCATGATAAAAATCTAACCTTTAAGATATTTTCTGCATTCCAGAAGTGAACTTGCCCACCAAGTTTTCTTTGGGCTCTTTCCAGGTTCCAAATACTCAACAACTTACTGAGTTAAAGAGGCAGAGAGGAGAAGGGGTATGAAGTAAGACATATAAAGCATGCCTCCCCATGGCAGCATCAATCCCTGGATATTGTGGCAACAGTTAAAATGAACAGAATTTGCCACCCAGTGACATGACATGCAATTGCTTCCTTCTCAAATTTTCCCTAGGAGAAAAAAGTTCCATATTCTGCTGGGAAAAAAACTTTTAAAGCAACTAATACGTAAGTATTCTACATTCACTTAAAGAAGTCAAATGAAGGTGCCTTAACTATTTCACAGGTCTTTCCAATCATTGCAAAACTAAAGACAACGTGACAATTCTATTTTCCTGTCAAATGGATGGAAGCCAGGAGGAAGGGAACGGATATATATTTAGAGTGCTAGACTATATCCAGTGGAATGCAAAAAGCATTTGGTGCAACACTGAGACCAGTGCCAGGTCATCAATAGCAGGTCTAACTTTCAGTTATTTTACGTTTTCATCTGTGAGACTGATCCTTTATGAGATCAGGTCGGGAGACAGTATGGACAGTTTCTCAAGTGGTCAATTGAATGCCACTCCAAGGAACAGCCACATCCTCTCTTGGGATGGAACTATGCTGTTGTGAGTCAACGTGCAGGGTTCAGTGAGGGAGACACAGACTTACGGGTGTGAACAGAGGAGAGAGCCAGAGGTACAGCAGTCGCTGTGTTCCTAACGCCTTGCCTATGCGCCCACCCTCCTAGCAACAGGACTCAGTAGTGCATGGTACATCATTATAAACAAGGTCTAACGAAGCAGCGGCTTCCACATTTTAACGCAGGTTCGTGGTGATACTGTCCTTGGGGATCTGCCCACCAATGGAACATTTTAAGGAAGAAGCGGGCCCAAGCTGAGTTCCACATGCTGGGTGAGCCAGATGACTTCTGTGCCCTGGTCAGTTTCTTCAATGGGGCGGATGGGAGTGGCCAGGTTTTTAAAATCATGCTTCATCTTAAAGCAAACGGTCACTTCTCCCTCCTCACGTTGTGGGGTCACTTTGATGAAAATACCCACTTTGTTGGCCTTTCTGAAGGCTATAATGCTATGGAAGGAAATAAGCACAGCATTAGGCAGGTCACCGGTCAGCCAAGCCAGTTAAACTCACAGTTATTTTATGGCCCACAGGAAATCTCTGACAACAAGATATGACCAGAATCCCATTTGTCAACAATGAAAAGTTTCTTCAGCAAAATGCCGATCTCCGTATTACAAAAGTAAAATACAGTCATAAAACTTAGGACAGGAAAAAGTACATAAGTAAATCTTTCTTATTTTCTTCTTCAGTACACAGAGAAAAACTGTCAACAGCTTGGCTCTTAACCTACTACGTATTTTTCCATGCACTTACACTTTTATGCTTTTTTAACCAATAGAAAAGGGACACACTATTCTGTAACAAGTTTTTTTCCCACTGTTTATCACAAACACCTGTCCATATTGGTATATACAGATCTCCTCCATTTTACTTAATGGGTGCATAGCAACCATAATTTGTTTACACTGATTTCCTGTTACAAACATATCTTCATATTAACTTTTATAAACATGTGTTTATAAACATTTCTACAGGATACAGACTGATGCTAACCCAGAGCTTTAAACAATTTCTGGAATATCATAAATCAGTGTGTCTTGTAAACAGCCTCTGTGAATTAGGAATTTTTAGAATAGAAAAAAAATCTCTAGTCCAAGTTTCCATCTCAGTTTTCTGATACGCACTTGAAGTTTGTGTTTAAACAGTTTAGCTTCAAAAGAAAAAAAACAATGAAATAAACAGAACGTGATCTACTATCCAAATGATACTCAACTACTCTAAGAGAAGTTACTGAAACTAAACACTTTCATATTATCCACTATTATGTACTATTAATTTCCAGATATCTGGAAGTCCTAAAAAGCACAATAATGTGAAATATAAAAAAGCATTATACTAGCAGAACCATCTTGAACCAAGTAAATCTTTCATATTAGATTCATTTTAAAAATTCAATTAAAAATAGTTTAAAAAAAAATTCTTTCTAGCCTTAATTTCCCAGGCAACCACTGATGCCTGGGAAGCTTTAAAAAAAAAATTCAGATTCTTGGTGCCTACCTAGACCTGCTAAAGAGTAGCTGTGGGGACTGGTACTCTATACGGAATTAAAAAAAAAAAAAATTAAAACACCCAACCTGGTGCTTTCTGAAGTTAACCCAAGTGTTGCAATCACTGTACTAACCTCACCTTTGCAATCACTTGGTTTTTCTCGTTTGTCCCATGTTATTATATTTGTTCTCTCCGTATCTTGGTGAGGAAGCTTTTAATCATTTTGTTCAAAAGCCTTAAATATGCCCTATTCTAGTGTACTAAATGCTACTGCTTTCAGCTCAAAGCACACTCTTTGTTTTCTTATTTTCTTGGCCACACCACACACCTTGTGGGATCTTAGTTCCCTGAACAGGGATGGAACCTGGGCCCTCTGGAGTGGAGGTGTGGAGCCCTAACCACTGGACGGCCAGGGAATTCCCTCAGCCCACTTTCTGTATCTTGCTTTGTGACACAGGATTCTGCTAACCACACTCCTGCTTTTTAGGCTGGCTCCCTGTCAGGCTCCCTTCAGGGGCTCTAACAGAGACCAGCAGCCTGTGGGAAGAAGGCGCTGCTTCTCCGGGTGAGCCTCCTATCTCCGTGCAGCTCCAGCGGGCAGCACTCCAGCAATGCGTCTTCACTCAGGAAGTGGCATATCCAGGTGCATATTCCAACTGCATACCCAGCTTCAGCATGCCACCCCTCCTCTGCCAGCCTGCCATGTCAGCACTAGTCAGGCAGTGTCCCCTCCGTCCCCCACTTCCCAGAGGTCTGAGCTGCAGCTCCACGGGACTCCTCCTTCCTTCAAGCTTCTAAATTCTTTTAACCATTTCTCTTTATCCTCTTAGCCCTAGGCATGGTAACTGCTTCACTGAATTGCCATCTCTGGAATATTTCAGATTTCTTTTTAACTTTTACCCAGTTAACAAGTCTTCATATTAAATTTTCTCTGTTCAAATAACAGATGTGATTTCTGTTTTTTAGACTGAAAGCTAACCAAAGTATTCCTCACCTGGGAAAGGCTGGAGAGAGAGAGAAAGGCTGGTATGAGAGAGTAAAATCTATTAATCACTAATCACTCAAAGAGGGAAAGGTGGCAGGGAAGTCGATAAATCCAATGATAAACCTCTGGGGACAGAGTACTGTACCCTGTACACAACCATTAACAAATACACACCTGAAAATTTTTTACCACGGGAAACACAGGTTAAAAAAACTGTGCTTACAGTATGATCCTAATTATGGAAATGTTACTGGTGTTTATCTCTGGTAGTGAGATTTTATTTTCTTCTTCATATATATGATTTAATATATCATATAATAATGGGCTTCTCTTGTGGCTCAGCGGGTAAAGAATCTGCCTGCAATGTGGAAGACCTGGGTTTGATCCCTGGGTTGGGAAGATCCCCTGGAGAAGGGAAAGGCTACCCACTCCAGTATTCTGGCCTGGAGAATTCCATGGACTCTATAGTCCATGGGGTTGCAAAGAGTCGGACACGACTGAGCAACTTTCACTTTCACTTCACTAATATATCTTCATATATATCAGTTAATAATAATAAATAGGAAGAAAAAATTACTTAAATTCAGGTAAGGTAAGGTAAAGTCACTCAGTCATGTCCGACTCTTTGCGACCCCATGGGCTGTAGCCTACCAGGCTCCTCTGTCCATGGCATTTTCCAGGCAATAATACTGGAGTGGATTGCCATTTCCTTCTCCAGGGGATCTTCCCGACCCAAGGATCGAACCCGGGTCTCCCACAGTGTAGACAGACGCTTAACCGTCTGAGCTACCAGGAAAGTAAGAAAACTGAGATCTATCAGGGGGCCTCCTGCAAGCCAGCCAGCTGTGGTGTGTGGGTGGGGGGGTGGGGGCAAGTCCCAGGAAGATCACTTACTCAGGGTCGTCCTGAAAGTCCTGGGGCTCTGCCAGCTCGTCATACTCTGCTGCTGCATCCTTGCCAGCTAAGACGAGCTCTTTGGGGGGCACCACCACCTGGAGAGCAGCACACAGAGGCTGGCTCAGAAGTGGTCAGTGCACTGCACATTCATCCAACAGAATACAGCACAGTACTGCCCTGACCCAGACATGCTGAAGGGAGCAGCAAGTCTCAGGAAACATACAACGTTACTTCACTTACAAAAAGTTTCAAAACATATTGTTTGGGAATACAGACATTTATGATAAAAGATTAAGAACAAAGAAATTTAAGGGAATGAAAAAGTCAAGAGAGTGCTTAGTTCACTGGGGTTGCCATGGGTAATTCAAGTGGGAGGACACGGGGGCTTCAACTGTGCCTTCAATGTTTTCTTTCTTTCGGGGCTGGTGGAACATGGGTGTTTGTATATTGTTCTCTATACTCTGTGGTATAAAAAAAAGAAAAACAAAAAGGAGAAACACATAAAACATAAGAAGAAAAATATAACATAAAACAAAGGAGAAACATAAAACATATAAAGGAGAAAAACATATAAAGGGGAAACTTAAAACTTCCGACAACGCAAGAGAAGACTCTACACATGGACATCCCCAGATGGTCAATACTAACATCAAACTGATTATAGTCTTTGCACCCGAAGATGGAGAAGGTCTATACAGTCAGCAAAAACAAGACCGGGAGCTGACTGTGGCTCAGATCATGAACTCCCTACTGCAAAATTCAGACAGAAGTTGATGAAAGTAGGGAAAACCTCTAGACCATTCAGGTATGACCTAAATCAAATCCCTTTTGATTATACAGTAGAAGTAACAGATTCAAGGAATTAGGTCTGACAGACAGAGTGCCTGAAGAACTATGGACGGAGGTTCATGACGTTGTACAGGAGGCAGTGATCAAGACAATCCCCAAGAAAAAGAAATGCAAAAAGGCAAAATGGTTGTCTGAGGATGCGTTACAGATAGCTGAGAAAAGAAGATAAGCTAAAGGAGAGAAAAGGGAAGATATACCCATATGAATGCAGAGTTCCAAAGAATAGCTAGGAGAGATTAGAAAGCCTTCCTCAGTGATCAATGGAAAGAAATAGAGGAAAAACAATAGAATGGGAAAGACTACAGACATCTTTGAGAAAATCACAGATACCAAGGTAACATTTCATGTAAAGATGAGTACAATAAAGGACAGAAATGGTATGGACCTGACAGAAGCAGAAGAGATTAAGAAGAGGTGGCAAGAATACACAGAAGAACTATACAAAAAAGATCTTAATGACCCAGATAACCACGATGGTGTGATCACTCACCTAGAGGCAGACATCCTGGAATGTGAAGTCAAGTGGGCCTTAGGAAGCATCACTACAAAGCTACTGGAGGTGATGGAATTCCAGCTGAGCTATTTCACATCCTAAAAGATGATGCTGTTAAAGTGCTGCCCTTAATATGCCACAAATTTGGAAAACTCAGCAGTGGCCACAGGACTGGAAAAGGTCAGTTTTCATTCCAATCCCAAAGAATGTCCAAACTACTGCACAATTGCACTTATCTCACACGCTAGCAAAGTAATGCTCAAAATTCTCCAAGCCAGGCTTCAACAGTACGTGAACTGTGATCTTCCAGATGTTCAAGCTGGATTTAGAATAGGCAGAGGAACCAGAGATCAAACTCTCAACATCTGTTGGATTATAGAAAGAGCAAGAAAGTTCCAGAAAAACACCTATTTCTGCTTTATTGACTATGCCAAAGCCTTTGACTGTGTGGATCACCACAAACTGTAGAAAATTCTTCAAGAGATGGGAATACCAGACCAGCTTACCTGCCTCCTGAGAAATCTGCATGCAGGTCAAGAAGCAACAGTTAGAACCAGACATGGAACAACCGACTGGTTCCAAATTGGGAAAGGAGTTTATCAGTCAAGGCTGTATACTGTCACCCTGATTTAACTTATATGCAGAGTACATCATGTGAAATCCCAGGCTGGATGAAGCACAAGCTGGAATCAAGACTGCCAGGAGAAATATCAATAACCTCAGATACGCAGATGACACCACTTTTATGGCAGAAAGCGAAAAAGAACTAAAGAGCCTCTTGATGAGAATGAAAGAGGACAGTGAAAAAGCTGGCTTAAAACTCAACATACAAAAAACGAAGATCATGGCATCTGGTCCCATCACTTCATGACAAATGGATGGGGAAAGTGGAAATAGTGACATTTTCTTTTGGAGGGGCTCCCAAATCACTGAAGATGGTGACTGCAGCCATGAAATAAAAAGATGCTAGCTCCTTGGAAGAAAAGCTATGACAAACCTAGACAGAATGTTAAAAATCAGAGACATTACTTTGCTGACAAAAGTCTGTCTAGTCAAAGCTATGTTTTTTCCAGCAGACATGTATGGATGTGAGAGTTGGACTATAAAGAAGGCTGAGGGCTGAAGAATTGATGCTTTTGAACTGCAGTGTTGGAGAAGACTCTTCCGAGTCTTGGACTGCAAGGAGATCAAACCAGTACATCCTAAAGGAAATCAGTCCTGAATATTCTATTGATAGGATTGATGTGGAAGCTGAAATTCCAATACTTTGGCCACCTAATGCAAAGAACTGACTCCTTGGAAACGACCCTGATGCTGGGAAAGATTGAACCTGGGAGGAGAAGGGGACAACAGAGGATGAGATGGTAGGATGGCATCACCAACTCGCTGGACATGAGTTTGAGCAAGCCCCGTGAATTAGTGATGGACAGGAAAGCCTGGAGTCCTGCAGTCCATGGGGTTGCAAAGAGTTGGACACGACTGAGCGACTAAACTGAACTGAAAGGAGAAACAGTGGTTCCAACATATTTTCTGAAATGGGAATATTGGCTATGTTTATGGACATGAAAAACAGTTTTCTTCAGACTTAGCCTTTGGTTGTAACTAGGCTTCAACTTTGCTCTGTTAGAGGTTAACAGATAACAATGTTAATAACATTTCTAATTATGGAAATAAATGTGGCTGGGGAGCTAAAAGAGAGAGAAAAGCAGCAAATTCATAAGCTGGCTATATTTATCAGACACTTATTTCTATCTGGATAGAGACACTGGATAGACAGCTCATTAGTGATATTTTAAAAAGGAGCAAGGACAGATGAGTGTCATCTCTCTTTAGAAGTGATGCTGGGAAATGAAATCATTAAAAAGCAGAAGGAAAAATAAAGAGATAAATTCTCTACTAATAAGCATAACTCGAATAACAGCTAATTAAAGATATAGGCATCCTTTCTGCTGATTTGTTATGAACATCATGCTGAATTATGAGACAATAAAATGGCCTATTACAGAGAAAAGTTCTTGTTCTAAAATTTCAAGTAGTAGACGAATCATGAAATAAAATGTAGAAAGTTCTCAGTTCATTCATTCAAGTAATACTGAGAGTCAGAATCGCCTATTTTAATATTTAGTGCCACGTATACTCTCACCAACTCGATGGACGTGAGTATGAGTGAACTCCAGGAGTTGGTAATGGACAGGGAGGCCTGGCGTGCTGCGATGCATGGGGTCGCGAAGAGTCGGACACGGCTGAGTGACTGAACTGAACTGATAGTCTATGTAGGGCTTTCCAGGTGGTGCTAGTGGTAAAGAACGCACCTGCCAATGCTGGAGACATAAGAGATGCGGGTTCAATCCCTGGGTCGGGAAGATCCCCTGGAGGAGGGCATGACAACCCACTCCATTACTATTGCCTGGAGAATCCCATGGACAGAGGAGCCTGGCAGACTGTGGTCCACAGGGTTGCAAAGAGTTGGACATGACTGAGGTGACTTAGCATGCACGCACACATGCATACTCTATGTAAGCAGAGGGCCTCTAGCTGAGGCACATCAGCTTTTAAAAGGAAATGTCATTTCCTTTGCATCTTGAAGAATCAGTATGCCTCAAGCAGAAAGAGAGCTATGGGCATGTCTGTCAGAAGAGTGGGATGGGAAGGAAGAATTCTAGGTAAAATGAGTAGCATATGTAATTCTCCAGGAACATCAGAGTTTATGACCCACTGGATCTGCTTGGATCTCAACCATTAATGTGCATGATCTAGAGAATGCTAGATTTAGTCGTTTTAGGGAAGATCGTAATGGAAGAAAAGAGATGAGGATATTAAGGAGCTCTTAAGCTATGGCAAGGAATTTAGTTTATTCCAATGTCAGAGGGACACCAAACAAGCTGCTTGCCATGATCAAAGCTAAATCTTAGAAAGATCATCCTAACGGCAAGACAGAGATGGGCTGGAGTGGAAGTGGGGGTGAACTGAGAACACGGAGTTGAAAGTTGCTGTCCTAGTCCATGTGAGAAATGATGAAACCCCCAAAAAGGGCGGTGGCAGTGTGCCTGCGGATAAAGCAGAAAACTCTAGAGGTGAAATCAAGAGAACCTGAAGATTAGATGTGAAAACCAGAGTGTGGAATCCTTTAAAGCAGGTCAAATGAGCCCACTTCAGGAAAGTCAGGGTCACTCAGAATGAAGCAAAACACTCCTACCTTAGCAGTGCTGTTGATATTATCAGGGTCCCCCTCCTCGCACTCCAAAAGAGTCACGTGGGTGAGGTTCTCCACTGGATTCGTGAGAGTCAGGAGGACCTGGCTCTCCTGGGGAAAAGGAAAGGTATCTTTCAGACATGCTACACTGCTGCCACCTAGGTCCACCTTCTCTCATGATTATATCACAAAATCATCAGCCTGTGCGCCCCCGCCTTCACCATCATTCTTGAGCACCCCACCTGTACCTCTGCATCGCTGCACTCTTAAATGCTCATCAACTCCTACATTACTTATACACTAGACTATATCCTCTCTAGAGTTGCTATTTCACTGAGGAAATGGATCAGATTCCATATAAAGGGCCAGTTACTCGATCCAGAAATTCTGAGAAATATACATTATCTAAGTGACTGTTTAAAGTTTGTAACTCTTACTCTACCCAGGATGTTACTAGGACTTAAAAGAAGGAAGCCCTCATAAATAAACTATAGGAGCCACAGGCCAGCCAATGTATTAATATAGCCAAAAAAAGAAAAAAGGGGGGCATATCAAGACTATAGAAGACTTTTAAGATATCTTGAACTTTTTTGGTATGCTCTTTAGCAAAAAAAAAAAAATCTTTGAAATGAATAGGGACTATAAAAGTGTCTTTATTGCTGTAGAACATTCTGTAATTTGTTGGGAGGCATGTGTGGGAGTCAAAGACTCAAAGAATAGAGGGGCTGAGGTAACAAAGAAATCTATGACAATACACACACACAGATGGTGGAGAATCTCTCTCTCTCACACACACACACACACACACACACACAGATGTTAGAGAATCACACACACACACACAGTGTACACACACACACACAGGAGGAGACCTGAAACTGCCTGTGGGGTCTAACATCTCCGTTTTTACCAGCCATGATTCTACCACCATGTAATGTGCACCCTGCTCCTTCTGCATATATTCAAAGATGCTATAATCAAGAATCCCAGCTTAAGGACACTTAAAATCTCAGTCCCCTTATTATTTCAAACTTTCTTCTTTTCTATCTCTTGCTCATTGAATCCCGTGTCAAATATGCACAGCCACCACATACACTAAGCACACCTCTTCGATCAATTAACTCTTTCTCCTCCCATTAATATACATGGTACTAACCTTCATGTAGCGAAGGTTGGGAATTGACATGATTCTCACTTCTGGGATATAATTGCTGTAAGTGAATAAAAAATGCATTAATGTTCATTGCAGTCTCTTAGAAGAAATGATTTCTTCTTGTTAATTAGAACAAGTCAGAGAAAATTTTAAAGATTCTTCCTATCACTACAATAAGAATTTAAGACGTGAAATCAAACCGGTAATGAGTTCTTTCTGAAATCTCACGTGTACCTCTATATATCCATGCATCAAGGTGGATATCTCCCTTATGTATTTATTAGATATGTCTTTTGAGATTTTTATTAATTCATTTCTGTAAATCTATATGGCAACTGGTGATAAGACCCAACACTGATTTTATAATACATTCAGTTCAGTTCAGTCGCTCAGTCAGGGGTACAAAAACAATACCCCATACTAACCAAACACTTTTACGTAGCATTTACTATGTGCCAGGCAATATTTGAAGTTTGTTACAAATATTAATTCATGTAATCCTCATTGCAACTGCATTAAACAGGTATTACTATTATCCCCATTATAAAGATGAAGACACCAGGTTTAGGAGAAGCAGTCTGCTGGAAGCGGCCAGGATTCAAACCTAGGCAGTCTGGCTGCAGGGTCTTGCTCTTAACCACCCTGTATGCTACCTCTCTGAATAAGACAACAGAATATTGTACTTGTGTGTGCTTGTTCTGGACTCAAAACCACTGGGGTTCAAATTCCAACTGAGTATTTATATACTAAGATATTCCTTTGTAAAGAGCAGGGCAAGATATTTAGCTCTTTGTGTCTTGGTTTCTTTAATCATAAAATGAGAACATTGAAAGTTCCTTTTTATTGTGAAGAATAAATTAAATAGTATGTACAAAAAGTGCTTGGAACAAAGCACGCATAAATGTTATCATGCAAATATTAACTGAAGATAAAATCTATTGCAGAAACATTTCAAGAGGGTGCGTGTAGGAGGGCATCTTAGCATTACGGTATTTTAACTTCAGACTAGGTATTTTTTATGATGGTCATCACGATTATCTGAGTAATTTGATATAAAATTCAAGGGCCCCACTATCAAAGATTTGGATTTAGCTGGTCTGATTTTTGCCCAGAACATATGTATTAAGATTCCTTGGTGACCCTGCCATGATACTAGAAAAAAAAATACACTTTTTCCCCCAAAGAACTCTTAAGAAACTGATATGAAGCACATTTGGCCATTCGGGATTTCTGCAAGGAGTGTAATTCTTAATTAGGAAAGGAGTTCGAACCACATGTCACTTCTGTAGCCCTAATCAGTCATGCATTAAATAACAGTAGTTAGGAAAACAGAACATACTGTATGGCGATTTACAGTTACAAAGCATTTGCAAACGTAATAGTTCATTGGATCCTTCTTAACAATGCAGCTATGAAATTAAGACGCTTACTCCTTGGAAGAAAAGTTATGACCAACCTAGACAGCATATTCAAAAGCAGAGACATTACTTTGCCGACTAGTTTAGTCAAGGCTATGTTTTTCCTGTGGTCTTGTGTGGATGTGAGAGTTGGACTGTGAAGAAGGCTGAGCGCTGAAGAATTGATGCTTTTGAACTTTGGAGAAGCCTCTTGAGAGTCCCTTGGACTGCAAGGAGATCCAACCAGTCCATTCTGAAGGAGATCAGCCCTGGGATTTCTTTGGAAGGAATGATGCTAAAGCTGAAGCTCCAGTACTTTGGCCACCTCATGCGAAGAGCTGACTCATTGGAAAAGACTCTAATGCTGGGAGGGATTGGGGGCAGGAGGAGAAGGGGACGACAGGATGAGATGGCTGGATGGCATCACTGACTCAATGGACGTGAGTCTGAGTGAACCCCGGGAGTTGGTGATGGACAGGGAGGCCTGGTGTGCTGCGATTCATGGGGTCACAAAGAGTCGGACATGACTGAGTGACTGAACTGAACTGAACAAATACAAGAGGATGGCAGGACTGGTGTTATGCCCATTCAGAGATGAGGAAAATCAGTTTAGACAAATTCTGTGACAGAACCCGTATCTGGCCCTCCTAGTTCCTTCCTCCTAAGTTACCAGACCAGCACTTATCTGCCATTTGACTGCCAATGATTTCTTTTTAATTGTTGTATAATACTCTACATGCATGTATCTCAACTAATCAACTATTTCTTTGTTAATGGTTAATCAGTTTGACATTAAAACTGTTTCCAGCTTTTACCATTAAAATGTTACAACACACATCTTTTAAAAATGTATCTTTTTATATTATCGGTCTTTATATATTGCTTTTATTTCTATAGATTCCTGAGATAGTACTACCAGGTTAAAATCTGTATGTCATTTTGTCTTGATATTCCAAGTCACTCTCCAGAAAGACTCTAGCAATTCACTCTACCAACAATATGTACAAGTATGTTTACCCACATTCCCACAAGCACTCCGAACTAATATTTAAAATTTTCCTACCAAGTCCCAGCATCTTTCCATATATTTACCAGCCATTAGGAATTTCTATTCTGTGAGCTACATATTCAAATCCTTTGCCCCACCTCATCTCCCCGTCCCACCCATTCCAGGGATATTCAAGTTTTATTTATCATGCAGTAGCAAATATTCTTTCTTACTCGACTGTCTCAGGACTTTGTGGTCAATTTTGTTTTTTTATAACTCTTATTTTTCTGCTAAGCTCAAAGCAGGCTATTTTCCTTACTAGCTTCTGGGCTTCCTGCCTTATTCAAGAAGGGCTCTCTCACCCTAAAGTCAAGACAATAATTTACTAATTATTCTTTTTGATAGATGATTTTCATACACAAAATTCCCTTCTACTGACAAGTTCCAGTGAGTTAACATGAATTATTTTCATCCCATGCAACAAAGCACTATCAGAACATAGTTCAATAATAGTGTTACATGATATTCTTCCATCTGCTATACTTTTATTTATTTTTTAAAGAGATCATTCCCAAACTTAGCTACTTTATCATTTGGAATGAATGACTCTCCAACCAACAACATACCACATTGCCAGAGACCATACTATTACATGTCCCTGATATAAACACCTTGGATTCTGTGTCTGTAGACTTGCCTTAAACTTCCTGTTCTGTATTTCAAAACCAAAACAAGAACAGAATAGTAAGATTATTCTGATGTAGCTTCTCTCTTCTCTTTTAAGCCAAGAGTAAGCACATTTCATAGTGGGGGGGGGGGGGGGGGGAACAAAACAGTAACCTGAAACACCAATCCCAAATACTTACACAGCAACCATCTGGATTTTGAATTTAATAGATGTTGGATTAAATTCTGGCTTGCTCAGATTATGTTCACATTTCTAAAAAGAAAAAAAATACATAATATGTATCAGAGGAAAACAAGAATACAATCTGCTGATCTACACAGCTGTTAAATTCAAAAGTACAGCATTTAATACAGTTTGATTTTATTTTGCTGCAAGATCACATATATTTTAAAATAGTGTATATTAACTGATAACCAAAATAAAGGAAAGATGATGTTTTGGACTTTTGGAAATAAGCAACCACACTATCAAATATTATAACCCTTAGTGCTTCAAATTGAAATAATAACTAACAAATACTTAAAAAAATTTTTTTTTATTTTTAAATTTATTTTTGGCTATGCTGGGTCTTCACTGCCATGCACAGGCTTTCTCTAGTTGTGGTTAGAGGGCTTCTCATTGTGGTGAGTTTTCTTGTTGCAGAGTACAGGCTCTCGGAAAAGGCAATGGCACCCCACTCCAGTACTCTCGCCTGGAAAATCCCATGGACGCAGGAGCCTGGTAGGCTGCAGTCCATGGGGTCGTTAAGAGTCAGACACAACTGAGCGACTTCACTTTCACTTTTCACTTTCATGCATTGGAGAAGGATATGGCAACCCACTCCAGTGTTCTTGCCTGGAGAATCCCAGGGATGGGGGAGCCTGGTGGGCTGCCGTCTATGGGGTCACACAGAGTTGGACATGACTGAAGTGACTTAGCAGCGGCAGCGGCAGCAGCACAGGTTCTAGGTTCATGGGCCTCGGTAGTTGCAGCTCGAGGGCTTAGTTGCTCCACAACTAAGGATCTTCCCGGATCAGAGATCGAACCTGTGGTCCCCCGCGTTGGCAGGTGGACTCAAAACCACTACACCACCAGTGAAGTCCCTAACACATACTTCTAATTAAGTGTGGACAATTTTGCTGAGTTTTCCTCTTTCCCATTTTCTTTTCTTTTTGGCTGTGGCTTGCAGTGGCATGCGGGATCTTCCCCAATCAGGGATTGAACCCATACCCCCTGCAGTGAAAGCATGGTGTCCTAACCACTGGACTGTCAGGGAAGTCCCTTCTTTGTTTTATGTTATTTTTATTAGTCCTTTTTAATTTCCTCTCTACTAGTCTAAAAGATACCCATTCTTGGTTTAAGTGAACTTAAACACCACACCGACTGTAGGAGGTAGGTATAGGTACTGTAAATATTGTCTGTATTTCACAGATGATGAAAATGGGGCATGGGAAAGGTAAATCATCTGTGCAAACGTCACAGAGCCAGTAAGACTTGGAGCTGGGATTTAAATCCAAGTGCTGTGATTCCAGATCTCATGCTTTAGAATAAACAATTACTTGCTTACTATCTTGAATAGGCTCCACCTATATCCAGTTAAAAATTTTTTTAACTCTAGAAAAAAAAGAACAGGATAAAGATACCAGTTACTGATCCTACTGCTCCTCTCCTCAGAGCCCCCAGTTTCTCATGTACAGCTGATGAGCATAAAAAGTATACATATACATCATCTTTCTTTTTCACAGTAACACAAAAGAGAACATTTTATATTCTTCTGCCTTTTCCACCAAATCTACCTTGGAAATTATATATCAACACACACAGAGGTATCTCTGTGTTCTATTTAATAATTCTGTAACTTATTTAACCAGACCCAAATTGATAAATGCTTCCACAATTTTGCTACTACAAATAACACAGCAATGAGTAATCTTGTAGGCAAATCACTTCCCACATGCATATATATATATATCTGAAGGATAACTTCCTAAAAGTCCATTTGTTATTTTGATGGATATTGCCAAATTGCTAACTTCTGCCAATCTGATGATTATGAAATGGTTTCTCATTGCAGTTTTAATGTACAATTCCTGATTACTGTACATGTTTGAGTATCTCTCCTCTTTACTGGGAACTGGAATTCCCTCTGCCATAACTGGCACATTAGTATCTACGTGTCAATTTTAGAATGGGGTATTATCTTTTCCTTACTGATTTGTTACACTTCTTCATATATTCTGGATACTAATTCTCTGTCAATTATATACTTTACAAATTACTCTTAGTCTATGATCTACCTTTCCATTTCTTTATGGGTTTTCCTTGTAATGGGGGTACAAATTTTAATGTGTCAAATATGTAATTTTATCTTTTATGGTTTATCTTACTTTTGGATCACTTACTCCCTTAACCAGAAGCCATAAAGAATGTCTCCATATTTCCTTCTAGAAATACTGCTCTTCATATTTACTCTTTAAAGTTTTTAAGGTTCCTAAAATTGACTTCTGTGTATCATGTAAGTTAGAGGTCCCATTTTTTTTTTTCATAGAATCATTTGAGATGATTTCACAAGCTATTCTTTCCCCAGTGACTTGAAAGGCCACTACTTGGTAAAATCAAGTTTCCTGACATGCATAAGTCTATTTCTGCTTTCTCTATTCTGTTTCAACAGTCTATAATATAATCTAACATAAACAAATATTTTTTATATGTGTGTGTGTGTGTGTATATATATATATATTCCCTCTTTTCTTACATAAAAAGTTATGTGCCTGCTCTACACCCTGCTTTTTTGCATTTATAAATACACCCCGTGTTACAACATTGTTTCTTATAGATTTACAGTACTCATTGGATAGATATATCCTAATCTCTACATATTTTGGTATTTGTAGAGGTGTATCTCCAGGGAGGTTGATGGGTCAGTATTTATTTTTTACCTGCTGGATCTGTCCATTTCTGAGAGACAGGCGTTGAAGTCTCCAACTATGATGGTGGAGTCATCTATTTCTCCTTATAGGTCTATCAGATTTTGCCTCACATGGTTTGACACGTGATTGTCGGGCAAATGTACATTAAGAATGGTTATATCTTCTTGGAGAACCGACCTCTTTATCATTATTTAATATCCTTCTTTAGCCCTGCTAACTGTCCTTACTTTGAAGTCTGCTGTCTGAGATGAATATGGCTACTCTTGCTTTCTTTTGATTAGTATTAGCATGGTATATTTTCTTCTTTCCTCTGGTCCCTTCCTTCCTCTATCTCTCCCTTCTTTCTTTCTATGCTTTGTTTGAATGAGGAATTAAAGTCTATACACTGTATTTGTTTGGTTGACAGGCCTAAGTCTCTTCTAATATAATGCTGTGTTATTTGATAATAGCAGCTATTAGTCACATGTCATTATTTAAATGAATTTCATCTTAGAAAGACTCAGGACCCACAGCTGCACTACCATATTTCAAGTGCTCAGTAGGCTACATGTGACTTGTGGCTAATATGCTGGACTGTACAGATAAGGAATATTCCCATCACCGCAGAAAGTTCTGTTGGATAGTATTGGTCTAAAATGCTTCCTTTCCCTTCTTTGGGTCTGTTTTCTTTTACAGTATTTCTTTTATTAATTGAAGGGACTCTGATGTTTCATGGATTCCCTGAGCCTGCATTTGCTTCTTTTTCTTCTTTCTTGCTTTTCTTTTAAATTGATTTTTAAAAATCAGTCCTTTTTGTTTCCTCCCTACTCTCCTAAAAGCTTTATATTCTTTCAGTATTCTTTTAGGGGTTAGCAGTATGAACTTAACTTTCAAATACCCCAGCTTCCACATTTGTAAAATAAGGCTAACAACAGTACTTACCTCACTGAGTTAGGGGCTTTAAGCTTATCTTGAAAGCTTTAAAACAGTGCCTGCACACTGGAACATTCTCTATAAACATTTTCTAGTTACTATTTTCCAGAGGTTTTGATACTGACAAGATCCCATCTGCATTTATTTTTGCTTTTTTCTTACAAAATGACAACTCTACAGAGAGGAATACTTACTCGGCAGCGCAGGGACCGTTTGATCAGAAGATGCTTATGACGAGGAAAGAGCTGTGAAGCACAGACTGGCTGGAAATCAGGCTGTAAGAGGCGCTGCTGAAGGGTGGTCACTAGCATGAAAGGCAGAAACCACGCTTAGTTTAAGTGACTTGCTCAAAATCAGATGTATATGTGATAACTACACAAAATAACACTGCCTTTGTGACTTCCAAAAAAATATAGAAATTTGACAGGCATTTCTTCAAATGATTACCTTTATCTTATTTTCTGCATGATTCATTTTACTACTAACAACTATACTATTAAAAATCTCAAATAAAAAATAAAAATCACAAGGCAAAGAAGTAACAAAAACAGAATTAGATGTAAAACAGAAACAAAGTAGAATCATGTATAAAATTACCCTCTGTTAAATTTACTGGTCTTGTATAATAGTCTTCAGGTAGAGGTTCCACTTCATCTACAGCCTGAGCTGGCTCAATCTTTATCTCCTTCTGGTCCTCTCCTTCTTTAAGGCTAAAAGATAACAGCAATCATTTCTCAAGGGTCCTCCTAAAAGTCCACGAGATCGCTAACTGAAGTACTGCTCTACTGTAGAATATTCTTTCTGGCTAGGTTTTTCCTAAGTATGAGCATCTTCTTCCCCACTGGCAACTGTTACTTTAAAACCACATTCCTTCAATATTCATTTTGATACCAGCTTTTTCCCTCAAAGCCATTTAATGTCCAAACTTACGAAAGTCCAGCAAGGGTACTGATGGTTGTACCAGCTCGTGGTCGCTGAAGCCTGGTTCCAAGACCGTATTTGTCCTAAACAGAGTTAAGAAATTTCTCTTAGAAATTCTATTTTTATATATGTTTTGTATCAAATAAAGAATTTGGGGAGGGACAGCATGAGAAGCTCAGGGAAATAAGCAAAAAAAAAAAAGCTAATTTAATAAGTGCTTCTTTTAAAGACAGTAAGTGTAGCCCCACATCATCTTATTTTTAAAATGACAACAAAAGCACCAAACATGGAGACTGAAACTACATTAATACAGTGAAAATGAGCAAAATGTGATTTTTAATCTAAAAATACCTAGGCAACGGCTTAGACCAGAAAATTATGTGAAGTATCTAAGACACACGATGAATGTCTTCTTGGAACACCAGTGAGATCGTCTGCTAACTTTAGGGTCAGCAAGAATCATAAAAGAACTTACCACTACATGAATAGTATGTTGCTGTAGGCACCAAAATAGCAGCAGGTTGCAACAGAGACAAAAAAATGCAGGATAAGATACAAGCAAACTCATACAGCAGGCAGGTCATAGGGGAAAGTTGGAAGAGTAACACATTTAATTCAAATTCCTCCCTAAATACACTACTACATATGCTGATTATAACACTGGATTGTTCAAAAAATTCATGGAGACGTCATAAGAGTCTCTGGCAAATGTGGATGCTTTGCAAGTTCTAATGTTTTATTAAGTTCTAAAAGACATTTTTATATGACTCTTACCAATTCTTAGGGTTTTAATGGCTTAACTAATTCTCAGGCAGAAGCAGTACAAGAATTTATTTAACCATTACAAGTCTCATTCCCCTCAGTGTAAAATGGGAATATACCACCTACTACACAGGACTCTTGTGAGGATTAAGCACAGTAATATGAATAAAGAACTCAGCACTGAGTTTGATACATCACTGCCATTCAAGAAACATTATTTGTTAAATGCCAATCTGCTTGGCTCCAAGAAAACACACAAAAAATAAATTATTCTGGGAGCAAATAAAACTTGGGGGAACAACAGCAAAAGCTTCAAACCCTAATTTCTCATTTCTAACTGGCAGTTTACAAACTAGTAGAGAATAACTTTGATCAATAATTTCCATCAAAATTACACCTGCATATATTACTACTTATTTAACCACAAAAAAACTCAGTATAAAAGTCAGCATTTTTCACATTGGAGAAATATTGGAAGGTGCCAAAAAATTATGATAACTAAAGTCCGGAAATCACTACTACCAGGATGCCAAAGGTGGGTGGACTACATATATAGCAAGAATAAAATCTACCATTTGTTCATATTCTTCTGCCTTTCTGTAATGTGCAAAAGCTGTAAATGTGGGTGCCTACAAAACTAATAGTAGCCTCTTTAGGAAATAAGATGATAGAGGGGAGTGATGGAGAAAGAAACACAAATGTACTTAAAACTCAAACAACTCAGACCTAATGATATGGCAAAAGCATATCCTTTGGACTTAGACACCTATCACCTAAGGGACCTTTTTTTGCTAGCCATCATTCAGGAATCTAGGGATAATGGCCACTTTCTGAAATGTTCACTGCTCTTATGCCATACTGGTCTTGATCAGTGAATTGGAAACTCCTCTTTATACCAAGTTCTCACCGAAAAAGCCAAAGGCATATAGTTTCTACGCCGTGCCAGTTTCTTGCGATCTCGCTCAACCTTCTCCTTCTGAGCAAGCTGCTGGTAATATTCAATCAGTTTGTTCATCTGTAAGAAATCAAAGTATGTGAAACAGCTAACAAGAAGCTTAGGAAATTCATCAACTAAACTGACTAGAGATATAATGAATAGAAAAGACACATTATAGTGGGCAAGTTTCTCTTCCCTGAAGAGAATCTGTCTTCCTTACATGATCTATTTTCAGAATTGAAATGGAACTTTCAAGTTCAACAACAGAAGAAATGAGCAATGAAAAGGCTTGAAAATTCCATGTTCTCTCTTCACTGCTCTTTTACTTCACGGCTTACTTACCCTCACAACCACTCCTATTTTCCTGGCATGGCCACGGGACCATCTATTTCCAACAATATGACATTTCATATTCTATTTCTCCTCGACTCCAATGCATATTTTCATTTCAAAAATATTCTTTAATCATAAAAGCCATACAACTGTGAAAAGTTCAAGCAATATAGAAATATAAAGAATGGAAGGTAAAATTTCTCTTTTATCTTTTGTGCCCATGTTCATCCTTCTCCTCACCACAGGTATCCACTACTACAGGTTAGAAATCTTTCTCACACACAGACACAGGTATGATATTATACTCTGCATACATTAAAAAAATGCATGCATAGACATGCAATTTTTGTATGTGCAAAATAAATATGTCTTTATATTTTTCATATAAGGGGGAAAAACTTGCTCTTTTAAAATTTTTTCACTTTATGTGTGAATTTTCCACTCAGTACATATATTAATAGATTTACCTCATTCTTTTTAAAGGTTACATCTTATTAAATGGTACAGGTGTCCTAAAGGTATTTAACCATTTCCTCTGAGAGCACTTAAATGTCTCCTGATACCCACTCTTCTATCAAGTCAACAGTAATTGTTTTTTAGAAACATTTATCTGATCCTGTCAGCTCTTCTGCTTTAAAGGCTTCTCAAATGCCTTAACTTGGTCCACACGGTTCTGCGCAGTTTGGCTCCAAATCCTTTTCTCTATTCAGCTACCGCCAACTCTCCACTATGGCACACTTGCCCACTGGTCTACAACTTGCTCCTTCCACTTACAAGCTCTTTGCCTTGGGTGTTCCTGCACCCTGAATTCTTTCCCTTCTCTGCCTGTTGTCCTCAGATCCTAGTGCAACCCTCAGATGTAGACTTATCTAGTTCAAATTCTCTATAATAAATGCTCACATGCACAGCTTCTCTCTCCACATTACTTTGAGTTTTTCCTTTATCTGGGGATTAACTGATTTTGTTTCCCCATCAGTCTTAAACTCCGTGAGAGGAAAGGTCATATATTCCTATTGCTCAGCATGGTCCCTGGCACACAGAATGGAGCATATGCTTGATACCTGCTTGGTAACTGAATATACATATTTTCATGCGTAAGTACAAGTATTTCTGTCCTTCAGAGTCCAGCAAGTAGATACTGCTGAGAGACCAAGAAAACTGTACTAGTTCACACTGACAACAGTATATGTGCAAAGGTCCAGTTGGATACACTCCCATCCAGGATATTTTCAGTATTTCTAATTTCAGCTGAGTCATAAGTGAATAATTATTAATTATTATTTAATCCAGTTTGACTGTACAACTTCATTTCAGTCACATTTCACCATCTTTCTAATATTCTGCTTCCAAGGCAACAAAATCAGTCCTAATTTACACGGCAGAGATCAATTCACTGTGAACTATTAAAGGATGTCTAAATCATGATTGCTACTGATTCTAAGGGCATCTTCTAAATTAGTGATGTTTCCAAGACTTAAGATGTTTATATGCTGGTATGTTTACATGTTGATGATATGATATTTCTGAGAACAAATGGACCTTTAACTTAGTTTGTGGGTATATGGAAAACAGAAACATATTATTTCCTTTTTCCAATTCACAAGAGTACAGAAATAAAATTACTCTTAGGTTTCTCTATTAACTTAAGTCAGGCTGGAAAAAACTGCCATTATGATTTAATGTCTTACATGAGAAGCACTTTCTAAATGTAAAAGACACCAAAACACACATCATGGATTTATAACCCTAAGTCATATTCACTGATAAAATGGTCTTTTTCTTCATCTTTCCTCATGTCATCCTCTCTCTGATGACCCTTTACTTACCCGTTGCGTGTGAGGATTTTCAGGCTCCTGCCAACCACCACTAGCTGAAAAATAAAGGAATATTAAACAAGGCTTACATAATCTGATTTTATTTTCACAAAAAAACAGGTCATCTGCAGGCCACAGACTTAAACTTAAAAACATAAAATCGCAGAATTTTCAAGAAAGAGTCCTAGGAATTACATAGGCCAGAGTGCTTAGAATCAAATTCTTTCTTTAAATATAACGGTGGTGATAACAATAACCACCACTAGGACCACCTCTACAACTAATACATGTATAATTTCTCTGCCAGGTATTTGAAATGTATCAAACTTTGTTTTATTTTCATAATAACCCTCTGAGGTATGGACTTTCATTATTAGGCTTATTTTACAAGTGAGGAAATTGAAGCTCAGAGAGTTAAATAACTTGCCCAAAGTCACAGAGATAGTAAGCAATAAAGCCGCGATTCAAATGCAGGCAGTCTGACTCCAGAGAATTTGCTCTTACCTATAATATTGTGCAATTTCTATGTTCTATGACCTCGGTTTAGAGAAGAGTTTCTTAACATAAGAAACAAAAGCACAAACAAATCTTAAGGGAAAAAATTATTCCAGAAAGCTGAAAGTAAAACCATAATGAATACTTTCAACAAATGGTACTGTAACCATTTACACAATTTATAAAAAATTAACCTTAACCCTTACACCTCACAACATTTACAAAATTTACCGTGAAATGGTAATAAACTTACACTCAAAAGCTGAAACATAATATTCCTAGAAGAAAACAAAAGTGAAACTCTTAACAACCTTGGGTTAAGCTAAAGTTTCTTCACTAGGACACAAAAGGCACAAATTATATATTAAAAAAATTGATAAACTGAACCTCATCCAAACTAAAAACTTGTGTTTTTCAAAAGACACTTGAGAAAATAAAAAGGCAAGCTACAGACTGGGAGATAATAGCTGTGAAACAGACATTCAGTAAAGGGCTTGTATCCACAATATAGAACTCTCACAACTCAACATAAAGATAAAAGTTCAGTTTAAAAACAGGCAAATAGGCAAAAGATTTGTACGAACACTTCATCAAAGAAAACACATAGATGGCAAATAAGCATATTAAGAAAATGCAACTTAAAACCACAGTGAAGTATCACTACACTCACTAGAATGGCCAGAATGAAAGAGACCAATAATACTAATGGTTATTGAGGAAATGGAACTCTCCTCCTTTGCTGGTGAGGACCTGAAACTGTACAGCCACTTAGAGAAACAGTTTTCAGTCAAGGTAAACAAACACTTAACCCCATGACTCAGCAATTCAATTCCTAGGTAAATACGAAAAATGAAAATACATATTTACACTAAAATTTGCAGGCAAATGTTCATATCCAGTTTTATTCATATGAGCCTCAAACTGGAAAAAATTTCAGTGTCTATCAACTACAGAATGAATAAACAAAATATGGTATACCCATACAATAGAATACAACTCAAAAAAACCCCAGCAAAAACATGAAAGAATCTCAGAAGCACTGTACTAAGAGAAAGAAGCTAGACACAAAAGATTTACACTCCAACTATGTAAACTTCTAGAAAAGGCACAATTACAGTGAAAGAAAGCAAATTAGTTGTAGTCAAGGGCCAGGAGGTTCGGGGAAGGAACTGACTGGGGCATGAGAAAACTTTTTTGGGGTGACAGAAATATTCTATATCATCACTGTGGACGTGGCTACGTGCCAATACACGTTCGTCCAAAATCAAAGAATTCTATGCTTAAAATTGCTGAGTTTCATTATATGTAAAATTACATCTCAATAAAGCTATGCAAAAAAAAGGGAAAAAAACTAGGAGGTGCCATTTCACAACCATGAGTTTGGGAAAACTTGAAAGAGTCAACAGTACCAAGAGCTGCCAGGGATGTGGAGCAGTGAATAGTTTACTCATGTATTTGTGGGAGCGAAAATTGGTAAACGCATTTCGAAGAGCTAATGATGTACACATCTTACAACCAGCAATTTTACTTTAAATTATGCAGAGAAATCCTTGCTCCTGTGACAGGACACACATGTAAGAAGGATTCTAACAGCACTGTTGTCAGAAGCAAAAAATTGAAAACAACCTAAATGTCCATTTGGAAGAGACTAAAGAAGTAAACCGTGGTTAAGCCAGGGATGAATCACTGACCATCACTACTACACACCACAAACAAACTGGATAGAGAGAAGTTGTAGCAGGATACATAAAACAAGGTTCTATTTGTTTCAATTTGAGAAACACATTTGCTAATGGCTATATACGTTATGTGGACAACTGCAAAAATATGCAAAGAACTGATGAAAACCTGAATTCAAGACTGATGACCATCTCTCTCTAGGAAACAGAAGGCAGATGGAGTGGGAGGAAGGCTATACTGGGCTTACACTGTTTTGGTTCTGTTTAAATTTCTTAAGCTGAGTGCTAAGTTCATGAATGTGTATTATTTTTATAAAAATAACTTTTTTCCCAAATAAAAACAACTCCTATTGAACGTGACACTGTAACTCCTTGCAGGAAATGGCAGCAGTAACAACCTTTAGTACAATATTTATATTTTTAAAGTTGTTTTACTTAAGGCAGACATGAAAAATAATTATGTGAAAACAATGTTTCAGTAACATTTTAGAAAAATCTTAAGTTTTATCTAATTGCATTTTTAGAACTGCTGATTGATTCTGAACACAAATTTGAGAGCCATTATGATCTCATTATAAGTTTTTGCACATTACTGATGACACAAGGGCTTACTTATAAATAAACAAATAGTTGTAACTAAAGTGGTTTCAGGGCTTCTCAGATACCAATTACATCATGGAAGAAATGAAATTATCTGTACTTCTTAAGAGCTCTGAGTATTCAATTATCATTGTCAAGATACCCTTAGAGGAGCTAGATTTCTAGAAATAAGCACAGGCTTTAAATTCTAAAAAATAAATTATCCAATCCTAATGGTTTATAGTCCAAAAAGTACCAAAAAAAGACTTAAAGAGTAACAAACTGAGATATCTATTTGGATTTCTAGGTTTTGTTTAATCTGATAAAGAGAAACAAAATACAAACATGGAAAAAATACACTTAACTCACTGAACTAAGTGCCACTTTGAGGTTGTTTTTTACATTTAACTTAAATTCATAAACAAATTTAAACAATTTACTTGCTACACTAAGACACAAATATTTACTGACAATCTAAAAAGATGGTACAGAAACTTTCCAATATAAATCATATTTCAAAAAAAAAAAAATCGTATTTCAGGAAATAACTACCCACCAGCAAATACTTTAAGAAACTTGTTTGTTAACTTTTTGTTTTTGAAGAATGTTTTATCAATATAATGAATGAAATTAGGAAAACAACCAAGAGCTCAGATATTCTACACCAAAGGGCAAACTCAAGAAAATCAAGAATTAAGTTTTAAGAACAGAGTTGAATCTGAAAGAACTTCACCCATTTTTACTATCAAATTATATAAGAAGCTATAGGAAATTTTTACCTAACGTCCATCTTTCTTTGGGTTATATCATATAACAATAATTTTTTAATTGGCTTCCTCATGTATTAGTAAGCTGATTATTTTTCAAACTTTAAACATTTTGTATTGGGGTACAGCCTTACACATTTTGTATTGGGGTACAGCCGATTAACAATGTTGTGGCAGTTTCAGGTGAACAGCGAAGGGACTCAACCATATATACACATGTATCCATTCTCCTCCAAACCTCCCTCTCATCCAGGCTGGCACATAACACTGAGTAGAGTTCTATGTGCTATACAACAGGTGCTTGTTGGTAAGTTGACATTTTTAATGAAAATCTAAAAATGGTAATTCTTAACAAGTCTAAAAAATTTTCAGAAAATTAATGAAATTTCAGAAAGAAAAAAGACAATGGAAAGTTAGCAATGCTACTGTTTATATAAAAAACAAATAGCAACTCAAGATTCTGAACTGACTGTAATAGTGTTTCTCTGTTATTAACCACGGAATACAGAAAATGAAAAAAATTAAGGAAGTTTCCTAATAAAGATTAAGTGCAACCTCTGCTTTGAAACCCAAAAATGATGGATAGGCAATTAACATTTTAGACTGTCTTTAGGTCCAAACACACATAACTTTTCTGTATCACTTATGACATATATAGATGTCTCTTTAAGCATGTGTTTGAATGCTTCAGGATAGATACCCAGACATGGAACTTTTGGGTAAAAGAATAAAAGCAATTTAAAAGTTTAATAAATGTTAAACGCTATTTAAGGTGGTAGCAGACAAAAAAACAATTTATCTTATATTTCTGTGATACTACCAGATTTTTAAAATTTTCCCAAATCAATGGATTAAGTTTTAATATGCATTTTCCTGATTACTAGTAAAACTGAAACATATCCTTTTGCAAATTTATTGACTTAAAAAAAAAATCACCTCACCAAGTTGTGTGCAAAAAAACAAATTCCAATGATTTGTGCACATTTTGGTTATTGAACATTTTTATTTCCATTTCTGAGGGCTGCTATTCCTATTCTTTGACATTTTTTTTTTTCTCTTGGGTAGCTTCCCTATTGATTTATAAGGGTTCCTAATTTTTGGTTATTTATCTGTAGTTTGTTATATATAAGATTGGCCACTTTAATCTTTTAAGTTTGTTCATGGTGTGTTTCACCATCAGCAGCAATTATTTTTTATGAAGAACATTAATCTTTCGATTCTAAAAAAAATGTCAGATATATAAATGCTATTTTACCAACCTTAAGAATACCCAGTTTCCAATGAAATATCATGGTCATAAATGTGAGAATTTGGGAACACAGAAGATTTAGTGGCAAAATACTCTGAATTTCTCACCTACCTCCCAACAAGTAACGGAATTCATGATTTGTGTGCAATTACAACTCTGCTGATTTCACAAAATCTCATGCTAAAGTCCACCTCACTCACCCACAGATTTATCTGCCATGCCCACATCTCTAGATGTCCAGCGACAAAATCCACAGGCCAAATAGTAGGCTTTCTTCATGGTGGTCTTGGCTGGGTCATCTGGAAGCTGTGTCGAGATGCTTGTTGCCCGAGTGGAGAGGGTGTGCATGCAGCCAGGACAGTCAAAGCAGTTGGCACATCTGGAACACAACAAACAATCACTGATTCATCCCACAAATATTCACTAAGCACCTACTGTGTTCAAGATATTGCTCTGTATGTCAGGAGTTCAAGAGAGAACTGTAAGGGAAGGGTGGCTCTCAAACAAAAGGAAACCAAAAAGTACTCTGAAGAGACTCTTATAAACTGTTTTAAAATTTCAAAAGCATTACATGCCAATTATTTTTTAAAATATGCAGTCATCACCAAAGTTCCTGAATAACTACAGCATGACCTAAGCCTAGTTCACAGAGGGAATCATTGTTAACAGTCTGGAGTTAACTTTTAGACTCTTCTTATGCTTGCACAGACCACAAAGATTCTGTGGGACAAAGAAACATCACAGCTTATGACTTTGGAGAGGACAGACCAACTGAACAATGGAAAACTGAGAGGCAACAATTTGATAAGCTGTGAAATTGGGTTTGGAAAATAACTGCTTGTTTGTTGTGCCAGAGAGCTGAAACAGATACCAAATAATGCTACCAAGGTGAAATGGTTCAGAAGTGCGGCATTTTCAGGGCTTTCTGCTCTCTTCAGGCATTACTTTTCCTAGTGAACCAGTCAACATTCCCTTTCAGGGGCCCCCATGCCTTTTTGTGTTTCTAGTAGAAAGTTTTCTACTTTCTTACCATCTGAGATGATCAAGATTGTACCTTCAGTCATAGACTTGCTCTAAAGTTCCAAAACTCCAATTTTCTGTGATATTTTGCTACTGGACAATATTCTCAAGTAAGAATAATAATAGTACCTACCTTAAAGGGATACTTTGAGGATTAAATGATAAAATAAAGGTATGGATGGCATACAAAGCTGGTTTATATGGAGCTGTTTCTCCAGGACAGGAAGGACAAACAGTGGTTTATATCCTTGGAGGTATAAAGGTGTGACTGGTTGCAAAGGACTTCCACACCATGCTAAAAACCAAAATGGCACCAGTGACAATGACCATATCTACTACTCAGATCTTGATTTTTAATACCAATCTCTAGTAAAAGGCGCCAGGGCTCCTTGGAGAATGGCTCTGGGACAGAAAATAGAGGTAAGCCTGGAGTAAGTAGGAAAGTTCTCAAGCAACTGAATAACGCTTCCCTCCCCCTCAATGCCATAAAATGATGGGGGTACGCCAAAGGGAGACAGAAATCTACTAAAAGAGGGTTATAATGGCCAAAGCTGGAACAACCTGAGTTAAAAAAAAAAAAAAAAAGTAGTATTGGCGTATTACCTAAAGTATACAAAAATATTCACAAGTCCACACAGTTTTAAGTAAATGATTAAATAAATAAAAAAGGGAAAAGAGAAAAATCTTCCATGCAAAAGAATTCCAAGTAATTCATGGAGACAGCTCTTATGGAAGGGAAGTATAACTCGCTACTAGTTAAGTGTGGGCTGTACTAGTACATTTTCTTCCCAGAGTATGATACGGGAAAGGAAAAGGGGGGAAAAAAAGGGTAACTTTACATCAGAAAAATCTGACAAACAATAGCTCAAGCCAAGTACTCAAGGTTAACATCTACAGTGAAAAGTCACACTGGTGGTACACACCCCTGATATGGTGTGGTGAGGGATGCACTCTACCTGTGTGATCCTCTTCCCCATAACACATTCTCTCAGATGACGCCAAAAGCACCAGACAACTTCCAATCAAGGGACATTCTACAAAATATCTTACCAGCACTCCTCAAAACCAAGGAAACGCTAACAAAATTTCACAGCAAGAGGAGCCTAAAGAGATATGACTATTAAATACAATGTGGGTATCCTGAATAGGATCCTAGAACAGAAAAATGAGATTAGGAGAAAAATTGAGGAAATCTAAATTTAATAATAATGCTACCAATAATATTCATTAATTGAGACAAATAATACCATACTGATATACGACATTTACAATAGGGGAGACTGGGTAAAGATTAAAGGGAATTCTCTGTATCATCTTCACAGTAATCTCAAGTCCAAAACTGTTATAAAATACAATTTATTTTTTTTTAAATGGAAGAGTCACCTTTGGCAAAAAAAAAAAAATGATGCTAAGAAAAGAAAAACAGCTAATTTCACGTGTTTTCTTACCAGCTATTAAAACATAGCTGTGGAAAATAGGAAAAATGGATCCCAGTCTTACCTGTTCTTCTTTAGTTTGGCTTCAGCCGATGGCATATTTTCTAAACAACTGGGACAATAATGGGAGTCCACCTAGAATGAAACAAGAAATCAAAAAATCATGTTGGCTTGTGTATACACCTATAACAAATAGTGAAATTTAAAATACATTATTCTGCAGCAGAAGGTGAGAGACCATCGTTCTGACAAAGAACTTGGACTGTTTCCAGCATAGGGTTTATTCTTATAAAAATCACCTGTTTTTTTCTTAACCTCTGAATTTCTTGAAATCCTTTTATTTTTCTTTTCTGAATTTTCCTATTCCCTTTCACCAGAGTTTTATGTATTAGACATGTTAAAATATGTTTATGTTAAAAAAGACTCTATGATAATCTAAATAGATTAACAATCCAAGTTATGAAGCTGTGATCAAAAATCCTTTTACCTAGTCTAGCTTTGCTGCTGCTAAGTCACTTCAGCTGTGACCGACTCTCTGCGACCCCAGAGACGGCAGCCCACCAGGCCCCACCCCCACCCCCTCCCCTGGGATTCTCCAGGCAAGAACACTGGAGTGGGTTGCCATTTCCTTCTCCAATGCATGAAAGTGAAAAGGGAAAGGGAAGTCGCTCAGTCGCTCAGTCGTATCCAACTCCTAGCGACCCCATGGACTGCAGCCTACCAGGCTCCTCCCTCCATGGGATTTGCCAGGCAAGAATACTGGAGTGGGTTGCCATTGCCTGCTCCCAGCTTTATGGGACTGCAATAACACTTTAATTGTTGAGAGACTTTAAAAGTTCTCTCCTTACTGATGTATTACATGTTCGCTGAAGAAAAGCATATATTAACAGTTACAAAGTCAGCTATAGCCAACCAACTGGAGATTTTTAAATGGCAAATTAAACTACTAGGTTAACAAGATAGTCTTATTGTATTTAGCTTGAAAACACAGTATAAAAATTAAATTCACTGTATTTTTTTAAGGACTGAATAATTATTTCCTTGAATGTAGGTAGATCCTATTTGATAATTCTAGAACTCTGGCATCTGCAGATGGAAAGACAGATTCACCTGAACATAAATACTATGACAGAAACTGGTTTCTGTTTTTATCATCTGCTTATAAACAGAACCACCTTTGAAAGATAAAGTTGCTGCTCAAATAGTCACCAGGAACACAAAATACAGTGCTGTTAACTTATATTTGCACTCAGTGCATCATAAAAGGCATAATGCACTCATCATAAAAGGCAAAATGTAATTCATCCCCTTTTGTTCCTTTCTGAATTATGCTCCTCCCTTCAAGTGCGGCTCCAATTCCAGGCTCCCCATTAGAACTTTCTGGACTGCTTCAACCCTCATTGGCATCATCCTTCCCCAAACCCTAATGGCTTCTGTTCCACAGGTGCACACCAGTCCATAAAAGATACAGTCACAGACTGAATGTCCTAGCTGAAGGTGTCCTTACAGATTATGAAAACTAGCTCCCTACTGATCACCAAATGAGAATCTAATCAGTAAATTCTGGAGGTGAAGCTGGGACAGGGAGGCATCATAGAGAGAAAGGGCCTGCCAAAGGGATAAGTGTACAAAGTGCTAATAGAGAAAAACAAATGCTGTATTTAATACAGCATTGATTTTTCTTTTCCCCCTGTGTTATTTAACTGCTTTCTCTCACTATTCTGAACAGTATGAAAAATATTCTCAATAAAATAGTAATTAATAATGTGTAAAATGGCTTATAGTATGGGACATATTCTCATAAGCATTTTTAACAGTCCAGGGATCCTGACTGAAGTCCACTGAATCAGGCTGCTCGGTTTCAAATCCTGGTCCTTCCTCCCTTCCTCAAATTTTTGGCTGTGTGACATACTGCAAACACTATGCATGTTTCTTTAACTGTGAAGTACAAGAGTCATCAGTCACTTCAGTCCTGTCCGACCCTTTGCGACCCCTGGGCTGTAACCCACCAGGCTCCTCTGTCCGTGGGATTCTCCAGGTTAAGAATACTTAAGTCGGTTGTCATACCCTCTGCCAGGGGATCTTCCCCATCCAGGTATCGAACTAGCGTCTCCTGCATTGCAGGCAGATTCTTTACGGACTGAGCCACCAGGAAACCCCTTAACGGTAAAGTGGTTTTTTTTAAAAAAGGTAGAATGATTAAAGGAGATTATGTAAAGCACATGGCATACAGAAAGTACTGAATAAGCATAAACTATGTATTATTAATACTAATCAGCTTTTCCTTCAGGAGCCTGCAAGTAACTCCAGAGCAGGATTTATGTCTTAACTCGTCTTTTAATCCCCAAATCTTACTGAATGAACACGTGTCAAGTGCTGCAGACGTTTGGGGGCTTTGTTATTCGTTGATGATTTTTTTTCCCCCAGGGTGGAGTCTTTTACATTCTGAGCAATCCCACCTCCAACGCCCACTTGTATCAGTGAAGGATAGAAATGTACCCCCAGGAGAAGGGCCATAAATATAATACTTTGAGCTTCTTAAACAACAGATTCGATTCTAAGCGCTTTTCTCTCAGCTCACCCCATCCCAACCCTCTTCTCTGCTGCAGGCCTTGGGCTGGGCTAGGAAACAGAACAAGGCAGTCAGAAGGCCGGGTTTCTGCCCAAGGAGGGGCAGAACTTCCAGGATAGGAGGCGCTTGGATGAGAACGACCGCGGACTTTCCCACTACCTCAATCAATCCTGGGAAGACCGTGTCTCGCCACTCAAGGGGCCTTAACTAAGCACCCCGACATCTTTTCCCCCCACAACCCGCCCAATTACCAAACCCCCTAGTAGATGGCCAGGGCCCCCAAAGTCTAGTTTGTCCAATCAGCAGACGCTATAGAACAGAAAGGCCGTTCAGCCCCACCCAAGGCCGCTCCTCCTTTCCAAGTGACAAATTATAAGCAAATTAAATCACAGACAAAACCGAGTGACGGAAGGCAAAGCCAATCAGCATGCTAGGAAAATGACTACCCGCCTCCAACTGACGGAACTTCCCCGCTGGTCGCGGTGACTAGGGGGAACGCCTCCCCCATCCCCCAACACACACACTCTTCATGGGACGACTGCGTTACCTCGTGAGACACACATTCCAGCGACCGCAGATCGCTACAATAGCGGCAGAAGTAAAGCTGCGACAGCGGGGCCCGAACCTTCTTTTCTCCCTGGACTAGATAGAGAACCCGCTCCGATTGCAGCAAGGACGCCATCTTGTGGGGGAGGAGTCAACGACGCTCCCGTCGCATCACGTGACCCGAGGGCCGGCGTTTCCTTAGCTTCCTTCCTTACGTCTTTCAACGTAGACTTTGACGTAAGCATTCCGAGCAAGTGGGGCTTTGCGCAAGACGAAAGTCAAAATGCGCATGCTCACCAGAGATACCAGCTTTCTCCCCCCAAGTTGGGGCCTGTTCTCCCAATCTCGGTTCCCCAAGCTTGTCCCCCTCCAGCATTTTTGTGAGTGTCAACCGCCCGGACGGAGCTCAGACCGTTGTTTTGCTAGATGTGGAGTCGCAGATCAAATCCAGACAGACTCAGTACTGTTCTTTCCTTCATTTCTAACAGGAAGGTTGCTCATTTATTTAAAACTGTCTCTCCCGCCCTCACCTTCCAAACAAATCTCCAGAAGTTAGATGGAGGGTTTCTGAGACAGAGTTTCTTGGAAACTAGAAACTTGAGAGTCCACACCAGCACTTCCTTCCGACAATCTTACTACTGACCTATAGGAAACTTTCACAGATACTATCTCTTTTGTAGTTTCTTAGATCGAGCTCTTGCACGCAGAGCTGTATCTCATATTCCTGGCTTTCCATATTTAGCATGAGAACCAAGTCTATATTGTGGATGTTAATGAAGCAATGAAATCAATGAATAGTGTTGCTAGGTGTCATTTACATTTTTCTAGTGCATGCATTAAGGCTTAGACATGTAAAATGACCACTTACAGCTAGGCTGGCAGAGACTGGAGCCCATGCTACCTGCTTCAGTTCACTGCTTTTCTCTTTGTACTAGAATTGACAGTGAAAGTCGCTCAGTAGTGTCCACCTCTTTGCAACCCGATGGACTATACCCATGAAATTCTCCAGGCCAGAATACTGGAATGGGTAGCCTTTTCCTTCTCCAGGGGATCTTCCCAATCCAGGGATTGAACCCAGATCTCCTGCATTGCAGGTGGATTCTTTACCAGCTAAGCCACAAGGGAAGCCCAGTGTTGTATTACTATCTGTCTGATACTAGAGTTGGTGACTGAGAAGAAACAGAACTGAATAGTAATAATAGTTAACGTTTATTGAGCACTTACTGAATGCAGGACACTGTGTCAAAACTACCTAGTCTCATTTAATTTTCACCAGAACTCCAGAAGGCAGCTGCTATCATTATTTTTATCTCACAATGCAGGAAATTGAGATCCCAGTGCTCTGCTCTTCTCCCTGGAAAGCCTGGCCATAACTGAGGCAGACTGAGATTCCTCTGCTCTGTGACTAGTAGTCACCAGTAGCAGAATCCCTAATGCATAGCGTAGTGACCAGTGTGGGCCCTGAGCAGCAGCAAGGCCCAGGCACTAGCATGGGAGGCAGGCACTGGGAACAGAAGGAGAAAGTGAGTCACAGGAGGATACCCAGCTTGATTCCTGAGGCTCACAGGGCCAGCCTGCATCAGTGGTGCTGGCAGGTTTTTACCAAAACAGACAACAGCCACAGGTTGGAGTTTGCTGATGCGTGCTATTGCTTCCTGGGGTAGTAGACTGGGTAACTGAGAATTATCATATACTAGAAAGATCCTAGTTCAATCCTTGTAGTTTTCAAATAGAGAAAATGAAGTCCCAAGAGTCAAAGGAGCATGCCCCAGCTTTTCTCACTCCTGGTAGAGTAGTATTCTGTTTTCTGATTCCACAAATGCAGTTCCTTGCACACTATGTCAGTTCATTCATATTTACAGTTGAGTAGGAAACCAGTTGCTGTTCTAAAAAGAGAAGAAAGCAAATGCAAGGGAAAGTGGAACATTAATGGATAGCCTACTCATTTTTGCCCTGGAAGTTTGCTGGGATTGCATCATTCCCATTTGGGACACATGAGTTTCACATCTCTAGAATGCTCTCTGCTTGGTTTCAACAGGAATTTCCCAAGAATACCTCAAGCCTAACCAAGGCTTATCCCCTTCCCCCGACTTCCTCTGCTTGGTAGACTAACTGTTTCAGTTCAGTTCAGTCACTCAGTCATGTCTGACTCTTTGTGACCCCATGGACTGCAGCATTCCAGGCTTCCCTGTCCATCACCAACTCCAAGATCTTGCTCTAACTCATGTCCAGTGAGTTGGTGATGCCATCCTACCATCTCATCCTCTGTCATCCCCTTCCCCTCCTGCCTTCAGTCTTTCCCAGCATCAGGGTCATTTCCAAGGAGTCAGTTCTTTGCATCAGGTAGACAAAGTATTGGAGTTTCAGTTTCAGCATCAGTCCTTCCAATGAATATTCAGGACTGATTTCCTTTAGGATTGACTGATTTGATCTCTTTGCAGTCCAAGGGACTCTCAAGAGTCTTCTCCAGCACCACACAAAAGCATAAATTCTTCAGCACTAAGCTTTCTTTATAGTCCAACTCTCACATCCATACGTGACTGCTGGAAAAACCATAGCTTTGACTATTTGGACCCTTGTCAGTAAAGTAATGTTCCTGCTTTTTAGTATGCTGTCTAGGTTTGTCATATCATAGCTTTTCTTCCAAGGAGCAGCGTCTTTTAATTCTGTGGCTGCAGTCAATATCTGCAGTGATTTTGGAGCCCAAGAAAATAAAGTCTGACACTGTTTCCACTGTTTCCCCATCTATTTACCATGAAGTGATGGAACCAGATGCCATGATCTTAGTTTTTTGAATGCTGAGTTTTAAGCCAGCTTTTTCACTCTCCTCTTTTACTTTCATCAAGAGGCTCTTTAGTTCCTCTTCACTTTCTGCCATAAGGGTGGTGTCATCTGCATATCTGAGGTTATTGATATTTCTCCCAGCAATCTTGATTCCAGCTTGTGCTTCATCCAGCCTGGCATTTCACATGATGTACTCTGCATAGAAGTTAAATAAGCAGGGTGACAATATACAGTCTTAATGTACCCCTTTCCCAATTTGGAACCAGTCCATTTTTCTGTATCTGGTTCTCACTGTTGCTTCTTGAGCTGCATACAGATTTCTCAGGAGGCAGGTAAGGTGGTCTTGTATTCCTGTCTCTTTAAGAATGTTCCACAGTTTGTTGTGATCCACAGAGTCAAAGGCTTTAGTGTAGGCACTGAAACAGAAGTAGGTGTTTTTCTGGAACTCTCTTGCTTTTTCTATGATCCAATGGATGTTGGCAATTTGATCTCTGGTTCCTCTGCCTTTTCTAAATGTAGCTTGAACATCTGGAATTTCTTGGTTCACATACTGTTGAAGCTTAGCTTACAGAATGTTGAGCATTACTTTGCTAGTGTGTGAGATGAGTGCAATTGTGCAGTAGTTTGAACATTCTTTGGCATTGCTTCTCTTTGGAATTGGAATGAAAATTGACCTTTTCCAGTCCTGTGGCCACTGCTGAGTTTTCCAAATTTCCAAATGCTACTCTCTGGCAGCAGGGAACACTTTCTCTGTGCTCTGGTGAGGATGCAGGGAGCTGAGATGGAATCCTCTTTTGGCTGAAGTTTGCAGAGGTGACTTCAAGTTAAACACTGCAGCTGTTACCCAGTTGCTGCTGGTGCTGAAGGCAGACCTCAGGCCCCTCAGGTACTGGCTCATAAGAGATAGTTCATGGCCATGCATGCTCTGTACCACTGATCCCTTACTCCCGCTTATTTGTCCTGAGAACTCGCAACTGACACAAGAAGTCATAGCTCTCAGTGAGAAAAGGGCAAAGTCATGGAACTATAGAGCCAAAAGTGACCTTCAGTTCAGTTCAGTTCATTTCAGTCGCTCAGTCGTGTCCAACTCTTTGCAACCCCATGAATCGCAGCACACCAGGCCTCCCTGTCCATCACCAACTCCCGGAGTTCACTCAGATTCACGTCCATCGAGTCCGTGATGCCATCCAGCCATCTCATCCTCTGTCATCCCCTTCTCCTCCTGCCCCCAATCCCTCCCAGCATCAGAGTCTTTTCCAATGAGTTAACTCTTCGCATGAGGTGGCCAAAGTACTGGAGTTTCAGCTTTAGCATCATTCCTTCCAAGGAACACCCAGGGCTGATCTCCTTCAGAATGGACTGGTTGGATCTCCTTACAGTTCAAGGGACTCTCAAGAGTCTTCTCCAACACCACAGTTCAAAAGCATCAATCCTTCAGTGCTCAGCTTTCCTCACAGTCCAACTCTCACATCCGTACATGACTGTTAGAAAAACCGTAGCCTTGACTAGATGGACCTTTGTCGGCAAAATAATGTCTCTGCTTTTCAATATGCTATCTAGGTTGGTCATAACTTTCCTTCCAAGGAGTAAGCGTCTTTTAATTTCATGGCTGCATTTACCATCTGCAGTGATTTTGGAGCCCAAAAAAATAAAGTCTGACACGTGGTTTCCACTGTTTCCCCATCTATTTCCCATGAAGTGATGGGACCAGATGCCAGGATCTTCGTTTTCTGAATGTTGAGCTTGAAGCCAACTTTTTCACTCTCCTCTTTCACTTTCATCAAGAGGCTTTTTAGTTCCTCTTCACTTTCTGCCATAAGGGTGGTGTCATCTGCATATCTGAGGTGTCTGATATTTCTCCCGGCAATCTTGATTCCAGCTTGTGCTTCTTCCAGCCCAGAGTTTCTCATGATGTACTCTGCATATAAGTTAAACAAGCAGGGTGACAATATACAGCCTCGACGTATTCCTTTTCCTATTTGGAACCAGTCTGTTGTTCCATGTCCAGTTCTAACTGTTGCTTCCTGACCTGACCTTAGAGATTAATTAATCCTCTCCCCCTATTTTCAAGATGGAGAGCTGAAGCCCAGAGAAGGGAAGAGATCCACCCCAGATTCCCAAAGGACGTTAGAGGTGAAGCTAGGGCTCAAATGCAGATCCCTGTTCCAACTGTATAGCCTTTCCACATTTAGCTGGACTTCCATCTCTCTACAGTTCACCTTCCAACTCTAAAGCTTGCTTCTAGGAGACCACCAGTGTATTGCTTGAATTGAATAAAAGAGAGTTGAAAATTAGATTCCAGCCTAACTCAGTAATATAATCTTCAACTATCTGAAACCCCTAAATTAAGAAAAAATTTTGGTGGGGGGGGGGTCTTTAAGTAACTTCTTTAAGAAGGTAAAGGAAGAAAGAGGAGAAGGAGCCTGGTCACAATTTTAAATAGGGTGGTCAGGGTTGGGCTTGTGAGAAGGTAATATAGGAACAAAGATTTGAAGGAGGTGGGGAGTGGACCAGGTGGCCATCTGGGGAAAGAGGTTTCCAAGCAGAGTCTGAGCAAAGTTTCTAAGGCCTAACTGAGGAATAGCAGGGAGGCAGTGGAGCTGAGAAGGAGAGAGCAAAGGGGGAGAAGTATAGGGGTGCAGCTCATGTAGGACCTTGAAGGCATTTTAATGACATTGGATTTTGCTTTGAAAGATGTAGGGAGCCATTAGAGAGCATTTCAAACAGAGTGATATGATCTAAAGTACATTTTACAAGGGTCACTCTGGATGCTGTTTTGGGAATGGACTTCAGAGGAACAAGGATAGAAGCGGAGGTTCAGTCTGGAGATTACTGCAGTGACCGAAGCAACAGGCAACAGTGTCATGGACCAGGGATTCTGACTATATTTTGAAGTAGACTTCACAGTATTTCCTGATGCCAAACTCTGGAAAGACGTGTATAGAGACTGGCATATGAAGGGTAGTTTGGAGTCTCATCAGAGATGTCCTTGTTGGGCTGGGGGAAAATCCATTTCATGGTTTGGCCAAATTCAGCTGCTGGGAGATTATTTCCTCAGAAATTATCAAGACTCTCTTTTTCTTGTGTCGGAGATCAAAACAAAAAAGCATCACGGAAAGGATTAGACAGTTTTATGTTTAAAGGAAGCGGATGAAGCTAGTTTGTTTGGTCTCTAGTTAACTGTGTTCCAAGTCACAAAACATGATGATTGCCACACAGGAAAGCATATTACACAAGAGGCCCAGAGAAGGAGCCAGCCCATTACCAAACTCATGAATCAGATCTTTAGAGCTCCAGCTCAGGCTGAGAATGGGAAGCTGGTGTGGGAGCACCCAACCCATTTGCAATGGTGCCAAGAGCTCTTCCAAACAAGTTTTGCCCTTTATCGTGCAAGTAAAGTGTGTTGAAAGTTAAAGCGACATGACAGAACATGATAAATTGCTACCTAAGTATTTGTTCTGAGGCCACAGAGTTTAGCCCAGTCTCTTCATTTACAAGTGAGAAAATAGTTCCAGAGGGAGAAAGAGTTTGTCTGAAGTTACACGGATCTCCGGCTTACTCAGTGAACACTGAGCTGCTTTCCTTTATTATGTTTGGACGATTGGGATCTCCAGGCTTTCCCACCCTCTCATTTGTGCCTCTTACAGCTCATTTCTGGGAAGCTCTTTTAGATTTTTGAGCTGTTGCTTCACATCAGAGAATCTTTCTGTCCTCCCCGGGAAATTCAATGGGATATTTTGTTACTTTTGACTACCTGTAGAAGCCAGCCTGCAACTTGTCCTTCAGTGGTATTATACCCTTGTATATTCCCCTTCCTCACTGTACCAGATTTGGTCTGTGCGACCAATAACATACAACAGAAGTGGCTGTTGGGAGCCAGCGTGAGGAACTCCGCCCATGGCAAAAGTCATGAGGAAGGAAGCTTGGCATACGCAAAGGCGTGATCAAGCCTCAGGAAACCCCCTGTTCCCGAGCATCTACCCCCAAAACCAGAGTACTTTACGGGGAGCTCTCCCCCATAACCATTTCTCTCAGAGAAGGAGTTAACTTGCAGCTCCAGTTAATAAAAATTCCTGGGCATGATAAGAGTGTTTCAGCTTACGAACTCTGAAGGTTCTCTGGCCTGCCTGATCAGGTTCGTCCGGCCGCATGTGATTGTTGACAGCCTCCCAACTGTGAGAGGCACAAGATGTTTTAAAACTTTCTAAATGCAGACTCTTTTGAGAAGTTAGAAGATCATTAGTATAGTATAGTGGGTTGATTAGGAATTATATTGCTGAAGGGTTTTTTCTTCATTTGTCGTGCCAATAATTACTGCTAATTCCCTGCCCTGGGTGTGACAAGGATGTCTCAGGTCAAACCTCTCTGCTGACAGACTAGCTCGTGTGTGTGACAACCTCTCAACCATAAACAGCACAGAGAGTTTGGAATATTAGCGTAGGGCTTTTTTCATTGATGAGTCAATGATTGCCATCAGGCCTCCATATCCTTAGGCACCTGGGGATATATTAATCAATGTATTTGGAATATAGAAAAGAAAATACAGTAATTTTTTGATGTTAGCAGTACTAGACTTTTTGAGTTAATGAATCTTCTTTTTTGTTATAGATCACTGTACTTTGTTATAAATCACTATAAATCACTATGCTATGTAAAAATGTAACTCTATTACTATCTTAAGACAAAATAGATCTTAAGGGGAACATTGGTGAAGGGTTTACATTTGTTGAGCCAATATTTGCTGCTAAATGTCCATATTCCTGCCCTTATAATGAATATAACTAGCATATAGGAGAAATAAGTATTAACCTTTAAGATTAATCATGTTAAACCTTAGGTTAAGTAAATTCTTTTCTTGATTGTAACTCACTACACCCTCACCCTATAGGAATGCAACTTTTTTGGAGGGTGGCGCCTGATTTAAGAAAAAAATCACCCCTGGAAAAATAAGTTTTCTGGTTAACTGACCGGTATCAGAAAGGGCCATAAAGTGTCAGCAGACCTCATGGCCAGAAGATGATGAAACTCATAAGACCTTTGTATAATTTTATATGAAGCACCTGATTGTGACAAGGGTCAGGTCTGCTGACCCCTGCGTGACTCTGTATTCATCCCTATGTATAACAAAAAGGTATGTAAACAAACCTGAAAAATAGAGAAATTGGATCAGTTTCCAGAAAGACTGATACCCCCATATCAAGTACCCCTGATACTTGCTCCTCGTTTTTCTGGCTGAATTCCCATCTGGAGCATGGAGGCTATTCCACGTAATCCAAGTTATTCAGCCTCTTTTTCTCCACTAATCTTCCTACTACACTATCCATTTCTAATCTCTCTATATATCTGTGATTAAATATGTATTTTTCCAAGGACGCCGACGCCGTCCCACCTTCGAATCACCCTGGATCCACCGGGGCTGGACCCCGGCAAGTGGCGGTGACACTTGTAAGATTACATTATGAAAGTCTGTGATTTCTATGCGGGGTGCCCTCTTGCTGTGTACAGGGCTCTCTTAGATTACTTGTTTGGGATAAGCAAGCTGCTGTTTTGTGAGCAGCCCTATGAAGAGGCTTGTGTGATAAGGAACTGAAGCCTCTGCCAAGAGCCAGTGAGGACCAAGGCCTGCCAACGACTAACTAGTGTGTGAGCTTGGAAGTGGATTCTCCTGTTCTAGTCAAGTATTGAGATGACTACAAACCCAGCTGATAGCCTGACTGCAATCTCCTGAGAGACCCTGAGTTAGAACGACCTATCTAAGCAGCTCCTGGACTTCTGACATGCAAAACTGTGAGATAATAAATGGTTGTTTTAAGCTGCTATTTTTTTTTTTTTTTGAGATGGGGTTCAGTATCAATTTTATTTTGACTCTTTCACCTTTAAAAAATGTAAATGCTAAGAAGCTTTGTTCACATGAATAGGTAGGAAGAAGTGAAAAGTTTTTCTCACAGCACTGTCACACCATTCTTTATGTACCAAAAATTGCTTTCCTCTGAGTTATGTACCAAAAATTCCATCATAATCCTCAAAAGTTAATTTTCATGATTCATTAACTGACAATTCCATTAGTCACTTCAGCAATTTTGTTGAAAGCAAAGAATTAGCAACCACTTGTGTTGTAAAAGGTCCTGTAAGGCAGAGATTAGAGTCATTCATTTTTCCATATCAACACCCTTGTTTTGGCTGGCCCTGTTGTTTAGTGCTCAAAGGTTTCTGCCCCCTGGGGCAATGCACCAAGGTCAGCCACATGGTGGGAAAAGGGGAAAGAGGACTGTGTTTCTTCTATAAAATGAGAGAAGGGCTGTTGAGAAAGAGGAGATAGGAAAGGAGAACCTACCTGTCAGAAACTCAGGTACATCATTTAAAGAAGTCAGTTCAGTTCAATTCAGTCACTCAGTCATGTCTGACTCTTTGTGACCCCATGGACTGCAGCACACCAGGCTTCCCTGTCCATCACCAACTCCCAGAGCTTGCTCTAACTCATGTCCATTGAGTCAGTGATGCCATCCAACCATCTTGTTTTCTGTCCTCCCCTTCTCCTCCTGCCTTCAATCTTTCCTAGCATCAGAGTCTTTTCCAATGAGTCAGTTCTTCGCATCAGGTGGCCAAAGTATTAGAGCTTCAGCTTTAGCATCCGGAGAAGGCAATGGCACCCCACTCCAGTACTCTTGTCTGGAAAGTCCCATGGACAGAGGAACCTGGTAGGCTATAGTCCATGGGGTCACTAAGAGTCGGACACGACTGAGCAACTTCACTTTCACTTTTCACTTTCATGCATTGGAGAAGGAAATGGCAACCCAATCCAGTATTCTTGCCTGGAGAATCCCAGGGACGGGGGATCCTGGCGGGCTGCCGTCTATGGGGTTGCACAGAGTCGGACACGACTGAAGCGACTTAGCAGTAGCAGCAGCTTTAGCATCAGTCTTTCCAATGAATATTCATGACTAATTTCCTTTAGAATTAACTGGTTTGATCTCCTTGCTATCCAAGGGACTCTCAAAAGTTTTCTTCAACACCACAGTTCAAAAGCATCAATTCTTTGGTAGTCAGCTTTCTTTGTGGTCCAACTCTCACATCCATACACGACTAATGGAAAAACCATAGCTTTGATTATTTGGACCTTTGTTGGTAAAGTAATGTTTCTGCTTTTTAATATGCTGTCTAGGGTAGGAATTCAAGAGTCTAGAAACTGTTTTCTTTACAACTGAATGTGCCAGCGGACTCGTGACAACTCTTCATGTTGCCATGAATAACACATACATATCTATCACACTTTTTTCATCCTTTCCTTCATGGCTGGATACTTGTTTTGGCTACTGTAAATAATGCTGTAATGAACACAGGGGTGTAGATCTCTTTTCAAGTTAGTGCCTTCTTTTCCTTCTGATAAGCTGCTAAATTTTCAGATACTTTGTACACAGGAATAGATAACATAACCAGCTTCCTTTCCCACTACAACAGTTAGTCTTTTTTGCACTGTCACCTTTTTTTGCACTGTTCCATCTCTGTCCCCTCCACTATCCTTGTCTCATCACCTTGTGCCTTCACATGTATCCTCATCACGAACACTCCTGAGGTCAAACTCAGACGTCATCAAACCTGCTAGACTACACATGGTGCCAGTTGGAGCAGATTGTGGACTTAACTTGGAATTTGAGAAAAGCTGAATAAAGCAACTGCTTGCAAAAGTTGGAGTAGGGCAGAGGGTAAGGAATATTGCAGTACCCCAGGGCTAGTAGAGGTAGGCGGCTGTTTACAGCCTGATGCCTGATGGAATAAGGTGAGGGAGCACTAGTTGGCACCTTGAGACAGAGAGGACTCTGTGAAGAAGGCCCCCTGACAGGAGTTGGGCCTGTCGGTCCAGGACCCAGCCAGGCATTGACATGCCATACCAGCCGGGAAGGTAGAACGCAAAACACCTCAGTTCCTGCTGGTGCTTCTCTCTCAGCGAAATCCAGCAGGAAGACATCAGGGAAACCTATGTTAGTTTGACTTCCCTTAGAAGACTATGCAATAAAGGCATAAGTAAAAGTCATTCATTTGAGAGGTTCAGGGAAAACTAGTAGAGAAGGGAGGAAGTGATGCAGGGAAGAGAAAGCAGCCAGGAAGACTGTGTTATACTAAATCAACTATCAGAGTGGGTGCCTGGAGCTGAGTCCCACACAGCAACTCAGGGAAACAACATAAATACACGCCTCATAAGGGTCTCATCATTTCTGCTGTTACAGAACTCCACCAAAGGGTGAGGGAGTGGGGGTGTTTATACCTCTAAAGTCTTTGGTTGAGAGCTGTTCCTGGGGATGACTGTTAATTCCTGGGTGTGTATGGAATGCCAGGCCAGCAGATTGGCCTTGTGTGGTTCTGGGGAAAGCCCTCAGACACAAAGATGCAGATACCGTAGCAGTTGGAAGTCTGCAGAGAACGGAAGAGGGTGAAGTCTGAAGGTTTTGGGCAGGGCATCAACAGGGTCTGCTACAGGGCCCAGTAATGTGGGCTGGATGCAGTGGAGACGCCCCTCCCCGTATACAACACAGAGTGGAGAAGCTTGTGAAGGGTGAATCTGGAGGGACAAATAAAACTTACATGCATATCTAAAGTAACTAGGTAATCACTTTGCTGACAAAGATCCATGTAGTCAAAGCTATAGTCTTTCCAATAGTCATGTACAGATGTGAGAGCCAGACTGTAAAAAAGACTGAGCACTGAAGAACTGCTGCTTTCAAACTGTGGTGCTGGAGAAGACTCTTGAGAGTCTTTAAGACAAGCAAGGAGATCAAACCAGTCAATTCTAAAAGAAATCAACCCTGCACAGTCACTGGAAAGACTGATGTTGAAGCTGAAGCTCCAACACTTTGGCCACCTGATGCAAAGAACTGACTCCTTGGAAAAGACCCTACTGCTGGGAAAGACTGAAGGCAGGAGGAGAAGGAGATGACAGAGGATGAGATGGTTGGATGGCATCACCGACTCAATGGACATGAGTTTGAGCAAACTTTGGGAGATGGTGAAGGACAGGGGAGCCTGGCATGCTGCAGTCCATGGGTCTCAAAGAGTCAGACATGACTGAGTGATTGAACAACAACATTTATGAAAACTGTGTAAAATTTAGCAGCACTGTTTGTTTTCAAAACTACTTTTCCTTTTGAGTCTCACAATTACTTCCTCTATCACTGTCATGCGTCTAGTGGTCTGATTGCGCAATAACCATGGCAGGAATTACTCTAGTACATGGAGCAGAAGACAGAGGCACAGAGAGAACTTAACTCAGTAAAAGTCAGCTGGGTCCAGGGCATTTAGAATCAGTTCTGCCACTTAGTGGCTGGGTTATTTTAGATAAGTGAACTTATCCTCTTTGGGAGATTAAGTTAATAACACTGAGGGTACGGACATTTTCACAACAGAATTGTTGCAAGGAATAAGTGTTATGATGCGTGTAAAATCCTAGCTACATGTTATGTGCTCTTAAAGAAATGTTTTTTAACTAAGTAATTTTTTGAGAAAAAAAAAAAAGCAAAGGCTTTTATTACATATATTTTTCTTGAGCTCATAGTTTACTTCAAAAATTAGTTCAACTGGACTGAGATATCTTCCAGTAATAGGCATTCTCTTCAGCTACATGACTGTGTGATAATTGAACATTCTGGAATTAAGCCATGAGAATTGATTCAAATAATAACCACATTAATGAGACCGCATGACTGCCACTCCACTTGAAAGCTATAAAACAGAAACTTTAATTTCCTTTTCTTTATTCCTGTACTCTCAGAAGTCTGTTTTATCTCAAATTCCACATATTTGGAGAGAGTTATTTCATTTTACTTTCTTGCCTAATCATTAGTTCAGAAAGTTTGTTCAGCTGCAGTTAAAAAAAAAAAGTTGTCAATTTAAAAATGCCTGTATCTAGTTTATAGACTCAGAGAAGGCAATGGCACCCCACTCCAGTACTCTTGCCTGGAAAATCCCATGGATGGAGGAGCCTGGTAGGCTGCAGTCCATGGGGTTGCGAAGAGTTGGACGTGACTGAGCGACTTCACTTTCACTTTTCACTTTCATGCATTGGAGAAGGAAATGGCAACCCACTCCAGTGTTCTTGCCTGGAGAATCCCAGGGATGGGGGAGCCTGGTGGGCTACCGTCTATGGGGTCGCACAGAGTCGGACATGACTGAAGCGACTTAGCAGCAGCAGCAGTTTATAGACTAAAAGCATATTTCTTTTCAGAGTTAGCAAGCAAGTGGGGCTTCCCCAGAGTAAGAAGGCATTTTGCCCAAGGATCTGTAGAGCACAAAGACCTTGAGAATTTTTCCAGGGGGAAGGGAAGTGGAGGAGCACAGTGATCAGAGGAATCCTGGCGCCGAGTGCCTGAACTCTCTGGAAAGAACTGAGCTGTCTGGGGACCTGTAAAGAGGGAGTTTATGTCTGAGTCAGGCCACAACCATACGTGGAATGAGATGGATCACCCCACATGCATATGCTTTTAACTCAAAACTGTGGTCCTCTTATAATCTGTGAGTCTTAGCTTTAAAGGAATTTTGGAAGTGTAAGTGTCTTAAAAGAATACCTAATTTATCTCTGTCTCTTTTTTTACCCCCTTTTGAGGTCAAAAGACCCGGAGAAGGGTAGGGACTCACTGAAGATCACTTTGCAAGCTAGTCAGAGCCAGCAGAAGAAGCCAGAATATAGTATGATTTAGTGGCAGTTTTATGCCCATTACTTTGTGTCCATGGGGCACTCACTTCCCTCTGACTCTCCAACTTTCCACCATTCCAACGGAATCCTCTATTTGTATACCTCCAATGTAGGGAGCTTATGACACCCCAAGAAACTCATTCTGTTCCATTTTCAGACAGCTCAAAAAGAATTCTTCTTTAGAGTGAACTAAGAACTGCCTCTCCTTGGCTGACATTCTGGGTCTAGGCTGGCCCTCAAGATGGCTCTCTCTGTCCCAGTGTACCTTAGAGCTTTGCTCAGAGTCCACATGGCCTCCAAGAACCCCCCATCTCTGCATCCTGGTTTCTTATAATCCTGTATGTTTTGGACTGCTTTAGAAGCTGTCGCTCAGTCATGTCCAACTCTTTGCAACCCCATGGGCTGCAGCACACCAGGCTTCCCTGTTCATCACCAACTCCCGGAGTTTACTCAAACTCCTATCCATCACGTCAGTGATGCCATCCAACCATCTCATCCTCTGTCGTCTCCTTCTCCTCCTACCTTCAATCTTTCCCAGCATCAGTTTCTCATTTCCAATATGTTGGTTCTTCATATCAGGTGGCCACAGTATGGAGTTTCTGCTTCAGCATCAGTCCTTCCAATGAGTATTCAGGCCTGATCTCCCTTAGGATGGACTGGTTGGATCTCCTTGCAGTCCAAGGGACTCTCAAGAGTCTTCTCCAACACCACAGTTCAAAAGCATCAGTTCTTCAGCACTCAACTTTCTTTATAGTCCAACTCTCACATCCATACATGACTACTGGAAAAACCATAGCTTTGACTAGACAGACCTTTGTTGGTAAAGTACATACACAATTACCTAGTTAAAGTTTCCTTGAGACTGGAAGGCTAGAAGGAAACACAAATGTGACGCCTCATTTTGTGCATCAGCTAGGCAATAGTACCTAGATACTTGGTCAAACACTTCTTGGTGTTGCTATGAAGGTGTTTCTTAGATGAGATTGCTAGTTTAATAAGTAGACTTTAGTAAAGCAGATTATCATCCATAATGTGAGTGGGCCTCCTGCAATCAGTTGAAGGCCTTAAGAAAAAGCCTGTCCACCTCTGAAGAAGTGGAAATTCTGCCAACAACTCTTCCTCTGGGCCTCCAGCCTGCTATTCTACCCTAAAGATTTTGAAGTTTTCAGCCTCCACAATGATATGAGCCAATTCCTTAAAATAAATCAACCTGTTTCCCCCCATCTCTCTTTATAACACACAATTGGTTCCGTTTCTTTGGATAACCCTGACTAATATATGTTTTCAAGCATAGGACTTTGCCTTTAGGCAGAACTTCAGACCTCTCAGCATCCTTCGTTCATTCACTCAACAGAGAGGCCATTATTCTGAACCAAGTGCTGGTGATAGAAAGGAAAATATTGCAAAGGCAGTTCTGAACTTAGGGCCTTGATAAACTCATGGCTCAGAGCGTAAAGCATCTGGCTGCAATGCGGGAGACCCAGGTTTGATCCCTGGGTTGGCCAGATCCCCTGGAGAGGGAAATGGCAATCTACTCCAGTACTCTTGCCTGGAAAATCCCATGGATGGAGGAGCCTGGCAGGCTACAGTCCATGGGGTTGGAAAGAGTCAGACACAAGTAAGCGACTTCACTTACCTTACCTTAAATTCATACTCTGACCAAAATCATAGTGTAGAGTGCCAGAATGACACAATGCAATCAAGATAGTCCTGGGTTCTTGTCCAGCTTTGACAATTGCCAGCTGGTGTCCTTGGGAAGTCACTCACCCTCCTTGAGCCTCAGTTTAGTTTTCCCATCTTTATAGAGGGAACTGGATTAGATGATTGTTAATTTTCCTTTTGATTTTATATTTTCAGTGTCCTAGTTTATTGAAAATTCAGGAAGGGAAGCACTGTAAATGGTATCAGGCAACCAATAGGATGACAAAAAATGTTGAAATAAGACTGATAAAATTAGATGCAAAATGGATTAGTGTTCTAAAGGGCAATAAAAACATCTACTTTAGGGCTCAGGAAAAAACCTGTGGATGAATATATAATTTATATTCACTATGTATACATAGTGAAAGGAGTGTGACAAAGCTGTATCTTGTCACCCTGTTTATTTAACATCATGCAAAATGCTGAACTGGATGAATCACAGCTGGAATCAAGATTGCTGACAGAAATATCAATAGCCGCAGATATGAAAATGATACCACTCTAAAAGCAAAGAAAGTGAAGAGGAACTAAAGAGCTTATTGATGACGGTCAAAGAGGGGAGTGAAAAAGCTGGCTTAAAACTCAAAAAAACTAAGATCATGGCATCCAATCCCATCACTTCGTGAAAAATAGAAGGAGAAAAAGTGAAAGCAGTGACAGATTTTATTTTCTTGGGTTCCAAAATCATTGCAGTGACGGCAGCTGTGAACTTAAAAGACACTTGCTCCTTAGAAGAAAAGCTATGACAAACCTAGATAGCATATTAAAAAGCAAAGATATCACTTGGCTGATAACAAAGGTCCAAATAGTCAAAGCTAGTGTTTTTCTAGTAGTTATGTACAGATGTGAGAGTTGGACCATGAGGAAGGCTGAGCGCCAAAGAATTGATGTTTTCTAACTGGTGCTGGAGAAGACTCTTGAGAATCCCTTGGGCTGCAAGGAAATCAAACCAGTCAATCCTAAAGGCAATCAACCCTGAATATTCATTGGAAAGACTGATGCTGAAGCTTAAACACCAATACTTTGGCTACCTGATGTGAAAAGCCAACTCATTGGAAAGACCCTGATGCTGGAAAGGATTGAAGGCAAAAGGAAAAGAGGGCACCAGGATGAGAGCACAGAGTTAGTGTGAGAGTTAGTATTTCACACTAACTCTGTGAGATAGTGAAGGACAGGCAAGCCTGATGTTCTGCAGTCCAGGGGTTTGCAACGGGTTGGACACGACTGAACAACAGATGTATACCAACAAGCAGTGTTACCAGACATAAGCTCTTTCACATTCATGAGTTTATTCCAGTTTATCTTCATTAAAACACTTGGAGGTAAGCATTGGCATTCACAGTTTGTAGAAGAGAAAATTGAGACTCATAGACAGTGAATGCTTTGCCCAAGTCACGTAGTTAGTAAGTGCCAGAACCAGGCCCTATTCCGAGTGCTGTATCCTCTCTGAATAGCTTGTCCAGGGATAATTTTGAAAATGCTAAAAGTATTCAAATATACAGTAAGCATGTGTCAAAGTTTTATTTAGATGTTTAAACAAAGGAAATATAAGATGACAAAGGATGCTGACAAAATATTGCTGTTAGATGCAAAATTGGTTAATGCCCCATGGGGCAGTAAAAACACAACTTTGGGGGTTATCTTTTCTATCAAACAGGAGTAATTTGCATCTCTACTGGACAAACCAACCAAACAACCAACTAACCAAACCAACAAACTATACCTAATCAAACATTCTACAAGTTAGCCTCTAACTTTATACTATAAAATCTCTGGACCCTAATTAACAGTAAATAGTAAATCAGACAAACATACATATTTCTAGAGAGTCAGATGATCTTTAGGCAGCTTGTTAGGCCATGCTATTGTATGATGTTGACAAGACATCTGGTCATCCTTTTGATTTATTCCTGAGTTCTGGGTAACTTCATCAGTTCATCTCTATGACTACAAACTTTAAAAATTGTTTATGATCACAAAAATGGCTGGTTTCATTATATGTTGGGGATATTTGACCTGACTCATTGACATAGAAGACTCCTTGTTATATGGTGGTCAGCAAATCTGGAACACACGGTGCTGAACAACTACCACAGCTGGAGGACTGACTTCTGCTCAAGATTTCACAAGAAGCTAGCACTGAATGTTCATTACCCACTATCATTCCGAACATATTTTTAACTTGACTGAGATATAATTCATATTATCACACACTTCATTCACTTAAAGTGTGCAGTTCGTTGGCTTTTAATATGTTCACAAAGCTGTGCAACTATCATAACAATCAATTCTAGAAGATTTTCATTATTCCAGAAAGAAATCTCACCTTCTTTAGGTGTTGCTCCTCAACCCCCTAACTACTCTGAGCCCTGCTGCTGCTAAGTCGCTTCAGTCATGTCTGACTCTGTGAGACCCCACAGACGGCCTGCCACCAGGCTCCCCCCGTCCCTGGGATTCTCCAGGCAAGAACACTGGAGTGGGTTGCCATTTCCTTCTTCAATGAGTGAAACTGAAAAGTGAAAGTGAAGTCGCTCAGTCATGTCCAACTGTTAGAGACCCCACGGAGTGCAGCCCTCCAGGCTCCTCTGTCCATGGAATTTTCCAGGCAAGAGTACTGGAGTGGGGTGCCATTGCCTTCTCCGACTCTGAGCCCTAGGAAACCATTAATATTTCCACCTCTATTGATTCACTTGTTTTTGATGTTTTGTGTGAATGGAATCACATAATATGTGGTCCCTTGTGACTGGGATCTTCCATTTAGCATGATATTTTCAAGGTTCATCTTGAAGTCTGCACCAGTACATTTTTTTTTTTTTTTGCTGAGTAATATTCCATTGTAAGGTCATGAAGAATTACTCTATTTTCCTTTTAGAGTTTCACAGATTTAACTCTTTCATTTATGCCTTTGATCCATTTTGAGTTAATTTTTGTATGTGGTGTGAGGTGGGAATCCAATTTTACTCTTTGGCACGAGGATATCCTGTTATCTCAGCACTTTTGTTGAAGAGACAGTTCTTTCCCCACTTAATTGTTTTGGCACCCTTATAATCAGTTGATTGTAAATGTGAAAGTTCATTTCTGACTCTTCACTTTTATTTCATTGATCTATATGCCTATCATTATTCTAATACTGCACCGTTTTGATTACTGTAGCCTTGTAAGTTTTGAAATTGAAAAATGGGAATACTCCAACTTTGTTCTTATTTTTAAAGATTGTTTTTGGTACTTAAGGTCCCTCACATTTTCATATGAATTTAATTTACAAGCTTGTCCATTTCTGTGAAAAATACAGTTGGGCTTTTGATAGAAATTGAATCAGATGTGTATTTATTGAGATGATCATGTTATTTTGTCCTTGGCTCTCTTGATGTGGCATATTACATTGATTTTTGGATGGTAAACAACCTCATATTTCTGGGATAAGTCCCACTTGGCCATGCTTTTGGGTATCTGTGGTCTTGTTGCTAGGTGCATATATGTTTATAACTTCCTGATGGATTGACCCATTATAAAAGTGGCTCTTTTTGTATAGTTGGATGTACACCTGCCATTTAATTTTTTAAATATCTCATATACATTTTTATTTTTATTCCTCCTTTACTGTTTTCTTTTGTATCAAGTAGTATTTTCTATAATTTAATGATATTTAAAAATTGCTCTTCTTTGCTCATCTATTCCAGTCTGAGAAATCCAAAGCTAAGAAATTAACCTCTATCAGATTCTACTTGCAGTCCCTAAAAGTAAGTGACTTTGTCTTTTCTCAAGACCCCCACCATTTGCTAAGCTTCCTGACCTGCCAGCAAGTGAACTTGTTACTATCTTACTAGCATAATGCTGAGCTCTGTGAGCCATAAAATAGGTTTATCAGACCAGTCTCCTGGGAGGATTCATGGTCTAGCTTCCACAAGGAAGTACAACTCCTGGTCCTTAATGGTTACATGATCATATTTTCTCAAAAGTAAAATTATTTGAATGGCTTTGTTTGTGTAATAGATTTGTTCAGTTTCATCCTGATAGAGATTAAGGGCAGATTCTTTGATTCTTGGCCATTATTCTTTGCAAATAATTACTAGGGGCTCACTAAAAGTATTCACTTTTGAATTTCAAGGGGTCAGTGAGAATGAAGGATCATTTTTAAATATTTCCTTTTAGTTTGTACAAGCATAGCTTAACATATTGGGGGTTAGAGAGATCAGGAAGAAAGGAAAAGAGCAAAAAGGCTATTCTCACAGGCACAACAAATATAAAACATTAAAAATGGTCCAATGACAAAATTCTATAACAAATGACCACAGTCCACAATTATGCTCCCCTCATCAACTTATTAGGCTTATATGACTTATTCTTGACTCATAAATCTTGGACCAGAAGCGTACTTCCATGAGGTTTTCACTTGTGGACTAGCAAGAGTCCTAGCAATCCTGCCTCAGTGCTGTAGTTCAGTCTATAGGTATCTACTTGTGGCTGCAATGCCAGCTAGTATGGAGAAGTGGCACCTGGTGCCATCTTTCCCACCAAGACTTGGGGACTGTCCTTGGTTGAAGACTTAAGCATGCAGTAGAAGTCTTGAGGTAAGCATGCAAGGAAAGCCAAAACCTCTTGATCTTGATCAGACTGATGGCTCTGTTAATTTATTTGAGAAAACAACTAATACTGATTTTATTCTAAAATCCTATTGGATTGCAGACTTTGTCAGGGTTTCCTGTGGATGTGGGGATACTGATAAATCTACTTCAAAAAATGGACATAGGGAAGACAGAACTTCTTTTTTTGATAGGACAGCTTGTCCCATTTTGTGGGCTTAATATATAATGTGTATCCTACAACAGTATTAATTCAATTAAGAAAACAGAGCATATCAAACACACCTAAGTAACTTATCCTTCCTGACTGTGAATGACAAACCATGGATTATAAGGTAAGAGGCCAAGCCTTTGATATTTTAGTCATCTAAAATAGAAAACAACAAAGATGGTTTGACATGTAAAAACACATTAATATTTACATTTTTATAAGCTACAAAACAGATCTTGGGAATGTAATATTGAAAAGAATCTTCAAAGAACCATCAATAGCTTAAAACAGAAGCACAGATGCCTGGGGACAATGAATGGTTGTAGCTTGGCTACCTATTAACCAGAGTGACAATGCTTGCTTGCTTAGTTATGCTTAGTCATGTCTGACTCTTGCGACCCCATAGACTATAGCTTACCAAGCTCCTTTGTCCATGGGATTCTCCGGGCAAGAATACTGTAGTAGACTGCTATGCTGTCCTCCAGGGGATCTTCCTGATCTAGGGATCAAACCGGGTCTCCTGCATTGCAGGTGGATTCTTTATCAGCTGAGCTACCAGGGAACACTGGTACTAAATAAACATAACTGTGGGTATAATTACAAGGAACTTCAACTGTTTAAAAAGTGAGGAACTTCTGCTATTGTTTCATTTTGAAATAATCAAGGGCATGACAAAGTCAGCAGAAAGTACAGACAGTTTCTTCTGGTTAGATATATAATATCTGATATCTGGGCAGATTACACAGAAATTAACTTTTACTATCTCTCATTGAGAACAAACTGAATGGTGGTGGTGGTGGTGGTTTAGTTGTTAAGTCATGTCCAACTCTTGCAACCCCATGGACTATAGCCTGCCAGGCTCCTCTGCCTATGGGGATTCTCCAGGCAAGAATACTGGAGTGGATTGCCATTTCCTTCTCCAGGGGATCTTCCCAACCCAAGGACTGAACCCAGGTCTCCCACATTGCAGGTGGATTCTTTACCAGCTGAACCAGAAGGGAAGCCCACAAACTGAATAGTCCAAGACAAGTTTGTCATTTTAACATAGAGGAAAAAAATCAAATTCTACTCTTGTATTAATGTAACAGTTGGCATCAAAGAGCTTTCTAACAAGTCTTATGAGTAACAAGCCCAGTAAAGAAGAACCAATTTTGTCAAAAGTTTTAACGTATTTCATTGCTTCTTTTGAGACTTATTATTTGTAGGTATTATAAACCATAGAAAACAAAGTTTTCTTTCCCTCAAACTTCTACAGTGTACTCATTCAAATTTTGTCTCTTACTAATGTTTCACATTCTGACACAGTCAGTCATTTATTTTACTTCAAGACAAATTGCTCTTTTATGTTGATAAAACCATGCTCATAATCTTACATACACATTCATATTTCTTTGCTACTTCAATTCTTAATATAGTCTCAATGGCCCATATAAATTAAAACTTTTTAAAATTTATACATTTATTTGAAAAGAACTGACATTACCACAACTAGATTCTTTTCTTCTAGAAAAGTGATAGGTTCATATGTTTGCTTATATCTTATTTTGTGTATCTCAAAAAGATTTTTCTTGTTTTCATCATATTGAATAAAATGGGATCCTAACAGAATAGATAGCCCAGAAATAAACCCACACGCCTATGGTCAATTACTCTTCAACAAAAGAGGCATCAATATACAATGGAGAAAAGATACTCTCTTCAGCAAGTGGTGTTAGAAAAGCTGGACAGGCACGTGTAAAGCAATGAAGTTAGAGCATTCCCTCACATTATACACAAAAATAAACTCAAAATGGTTTAAAGACTTAAATATAAGACATGATACCATAAAACACCTAGAAGAAAATAAAGACAAAATACTCTCTGACATAAATTGTACCAATGTTTTCTTAGGTCAGTCTCCCAAGACAAAAGAAATAAAAGCAAAAATAAGCAGATGAGACCTAATCCAACTTAAAGGCTTTTGTACAGCAAAGAAAACTGTAAACAAAATGAAAAGGCAACCTACAGAATGGGAGAAGATATTTGCAAATGATGTGACCGAGAAAGGCTTAATTTCCAAAATATACAAATAGCTCATACAACTCAGTATCAAAAAAATAAACAATCCAATCAAAAATTGCAGACCTAAATAAACATTTCTCTGAAGAAGACACATAGATGGCCAAAAGGCTCATGAAAAGATCCTCAACATTGCTAATTATTAGGGAAATACAAATCAAAATTACCACAAGGTATCACCTCTCATTGGTCAGAATGGCCATCATCAGAAAGTCTGTAAGTAATAAATGCTGGAGAAGGTATGGAGAAAAGGGAACCTTCCCGTACTGTTGGAGGGTATATAAATTGGTGAAGTCACTACATAGGTTCCTTTAAAAACTAACAATAGAGCTAACATTTGATCCAGCAACCTCACTGCTAGGCATGTGTCCAGAAAAGATGAAAACTCTAATTTGAAAACATACATGTATCCCAGTGTTCATAGCCACAGTATTTACAATAGCAAACACATGGAAGCAGCCTAAATGGCCATTGACAGATGAATGGAGAGAAAAAGAGGTGCCCCCTACAACAGAATATTATTCAGTCATGAAAAATTCCATTTGAAGATACATGGATGGACCCAGAGATTATCACACTAAGTGATATGTCAGATAGAGAAAGACAAATGTCATATGATAGCACGATATGTGGACTCTAAAAAAATGATACAAATGAACTTAATCACAAAACAGAAACAAACTCACAGACACAGAAAACAAACTTACAGTTACCAAAGGGGAAGGGGTAGGAGGGATAAACTAGGAGTTTGGGATTAACAGAATACTAAATACAAAACAGATGAACATCAAGGTTCTGTTGTATAGCACAGGGAGTTTATATTCAGTATCTTGTAATAACCTATAATGGCAAAGAATCTGAAAAGGATTATATATTTATATATAATATACAAATCATTATGCTGTACACCTGAAGTTAACACATCGTAAATCAACTATGCTGCAATTTTTTTAAAAAAAGATCATACCCATTTCTCTTTTTTTCCAGCACTACTGAGATATAATTGGCACTTAACATTGTATAAGATGTATAACATGTTGATTTGATACATTTATAAACTGTAAAAATTATTACCACCATAATATTAGCTACCACCTCCATCCCATCACACAGTTACCATTCCCTTTGTGTGCTGAGAACATTAGGTTCTACTCTCTTAGCATATAAATTACAACATTTAACCAATGTAACTGCCTTCTATTTCCTCATGGAGATAACTGTAGGCAAGTAACTGAATACACTTTGAAATACACAAACATTTAGCTACTAGCAAAACAAACATTGCAAAACCTCCTCTGGCCACACACATCCCTTTTACATTTATTAAGGTGGAAAACTAAAGATACATACTTGCTGCTGTTGTTCAGTCACTCATTCATGTCCAACTCTTTGTGACCCCATGGACTGCAGCACGCCAGTCTTCCCTGTCCATCACCAACTCCCGGAGCTTACTCACACTCATGTCCATCGAGTTGGTGATACCATCCAACCATCTCGTCCTCTGTCATCCCCTACCCCTCCTGCCTTCAGTCTTTCCCAGCATCAGGGTCTTTCCCAATGAGTCAGTTCTTTGCATCGGATGGCCAAAGAAAGTGTTGGAGTTTCAGTTTCAGCATCAGTCCTTCCAATGAATATTCAGGACTGATTTCCTTTAGGATTGACTGGTTTGATATCCTTGCTATCCAAGGGACTGTCAAGAGCCTTCTCCAACACCACTCAAAACCACCAATTCTTCAGCACTCAGCTTTCTTTATGGTTCAACTACATCCATATGTGACTGCTGGAAAAACCATAGCTTTGACTATTTGGACCCTTGTCAGTAAAGCAATGTCCCTGCTTTTTAATATGCTGTCTAGGTTTGTCATAGTTTTTCCTCCAAGGAGCCAGTGTCTTTTAATTTCACGGCTGCAGTCACCATCTGCAGTGATTTTGGAGCCCAAGAAAATAAAGTCTGTTACTGTTTCCATTGTTTACTCATCTATTTGCCATGAAGTGATGGAACCAGATGTCATGATCTTCGTTTTCTGAATGCTGTTTTAAGCCAGCTTTTTCACTCTCCTCTTTCACTTTCATCAAGAGGCTCTTTAGTTCCTCTTCACTTTCTGCCATAAGGGTGGTGTCATCTGCGTATCTGAGGTTATTAATAATTTTTCCCAGCAATCTTGATTCCAGCTTGTGCTTCATCCAGCCCAGCATTTTGTATGATGTACTCTGCATGGAAGTAAATAAGCAGGGTGACAATATACAGCCTGATGTACCCCTTTTCCCATTTGGAACCAGTCGGTTGTTCCATGTCTGGTTCTAACTGTTGCTTCTTGACCTGCATACAGATTTCTCAGGAGGCAGGTAAGGTGGTCTGATATTCCCATCTCTTGAAGAATTTCCCACAGTTTGTTGTGATTCACACAGTCAAAGGCTTTAGTGTGGGCAATGAAACAGAAGTAGATGCTTTTCTGGAATTCTCTTGCTTTTTCTATGATCCAGTGGATGTTGGCAATTTGATCTCTGGTTCCTGTGCCTTTTCTAAATCCTTTCTTCTAAATCCTTTCTTTGGGATTAGAATGAAAACTGACCTTTTCCAGTCCTGTGGCCACTGCTGAATTTTCCAAATTTGCTGGCATATTGAGTGCAGTACTTTCACAGCATCATCTTTTAGTATTTGAAATAGCTCAGCTGGAATTCCATCACCTCCACCAGCTTTGTTCATAGCAATACTTCCTAAGGCCCACTTTACTCAATAATTGAATTAGACCAGAGGAATATGTCTTACTTTACTATTTTACAAGTGAGGCAACTGAGCCAATAATGGTTATTTAGCTACTGAGTGACACACTTAGAATTTTGCTTTCCTGATTTCTAATCCAATATACCACATTATTTCTCAAAATTTGTGCATGTGCAAGTGAAAAATATACCGAAGAAAATATACTGAAGAAGAAAATTCTTGCACAGATGTGATTAACAGAGAAGGTATCTGAATGTTTTGCATCCTAGTGGAGGAGCCTTTAGACAGTGTTTTGATAGAAGCTAATGATATTAGACTACAGTTTCTTTTATTCAAATTCCCTCTACTATGGGGGAGGGGAAGATCTCCCAATAAATTGAGCTCCTGATGGTTTTCCCTTTGGAGTACTTGTAACGGAGGGTGAAGAAAGTGAAATGTGAGTGGTTTCCTGATTTTTGTTGTAACAAAAGCTTGTTGCTGAAATTAGCTCGTCTCCCCCTCCTACTACCCAAACACAGCATCCATTATTCTTCCCTTCCAAAGCCATCTCAGCAAAATCAGCTCACCTGAGACACCAGACCCAATGTAGGACATCACCCATAGGATACTCAAGCTTCCTCTTCTGGCTTGCTTTTTGGGTGTCAGGGCAAATCATGACTAAAGAGAGACTGCTGCTGCTGCTGCTGAGTCACTTCAGTTTTGTCCGACTCTGTGCGACCCCATAGATGGCAGCCCACTAGGCTCCCCTATCCCTGGGATTCTCCAGGCAAGAACACTGGAGTGGGTTGCCATTTCTTTCTCCAAGGCATTTATGCATGCTAAGTCACTTCAGTCGTGTCTGACTCTGTGTGACCCTATGGACAGCAGCCGACCAGGCTCCTCTGTCCACAGGATTCTCCAGGCAAGAATACTGCAGTGGGTTGCCATGTCCTTCTCCAAAAAAGATACTGAGACACTGCCAAATGTGAAGAAAGACTAAGCCTGGCTGTAACTGGCTCTGTCTGGGGCCTCTGCAGTCCCTAAGAAAGAAGCCAGCGTTCACATAGGACACTTGGAGTTACCAGCGGTCCACCCAAAGGAACCCCCTCTCTCCCTCCGATAGCCAAAGAACATTTTGTGTCGAGATTGTCCTCCCTTAACTTTTTAATTTTTCCCTGTCACCAGTTTTGTATTCAACAATTCAGAATTCTCTGGGTACTTTAGGATCCCTTTTCATTAAAACATGCTGTTGGGTAACAATTGCTAGAATTTTCAAGTCATTTTTCATGTCAGTCCCCTTCATCCTCATTGTTCTCCCTCTAAAAAACTGGCATCCGGTAGGGATGATTTGAAAGTCATTTCTGAGACCCTATCACTGACTCAGAGAAAGCAGTAGGGGTTAAGCCCAGTGCCTACACCACACAAAATTTAGTCCTGGGAAAGTATGGTTCCTACTGTACGTATCTATTGGCCAAAGGAAGAAACTGAAACACACCTGGGCTCTAAGACTCCTCAAGGTCTGAGCTCTGTGTTTTAGAATAGTAAGACTGAATGACACTGTGTGCTGTAGGTGTGTGTGCTAAGTCACTTCAGTTGTGTTCTGCTCTTTGTGACCCTATGCACTGTGCCTGCCAGGCTCCTCTGTTCATGGAATCCTCCAGGCAAGAATACTGGAGTGGGTTGCCATGCTCTTCTCCAAGGGGTCTTCCTGACCCAGGGATGGAACTCGCATCTCTTATGTCTCCTGCCTTGGCAGGTGGGTTCTTCACCCCTAGTAGCACCAGGGAAGCCAAGAACACTGGGCTACTGAATTTAAATATTGTAGGTGCTAAGATGGGACAGGGGGCCTCCCTCACTGGGTGGATCACAGAGGCATGTAGGAGATTGTCCTGTGGAAGCTGGGGTGGAGAACTGGTAGGGCCTGGGAGGCCTCTCAGACACTGGGATCTAACGGGCCTTAGATTGGGCCCTTTCACTGTTAGCACAAAATAAACAGGAGATGCAGAGGCATGTTACAGCAGACAACCAACAGTTTCATGCTGGCCCTCCAAGTCTGTCCCTACACCAGGACTGGGAGGCAGGTGTTGCTGCCCCCATTTTACAGAGAAAGCAGCTGTCAGGAAGATGAAGCCTCTTGTTAAGGATCCTACGCTCAGTTCAGTTCAGTTCAGTTCAGTCGCTCAGTCGTGTCCGACTCTTTGCGACCCCATGAGTCGCAGCACGCCAGGCCTCCCTGTTCATCACCATCTCCCGGAGTTGACTCAGACTCATGTCCATCGAGTCCGTGATGCCATCCAGCCATCTCATCCTTGGTCGTCCCTTTCTCCTACTGCCCCCAATCCCTCTCAGCATCAGAGTCTTTTCCAATGAGTCAACTCTTCGCATGAGGTGGCCAAAGTTCTGGAGTTTCAGCTTTAGCATCATTCCTTCCAAAGAAATCCTTCAGAATAGACTGGTTGGATCTCCTTGCAGTCCAAGGGACTCTCAAGAGTCTTCTCTAACACCACAGTTCAAAAGCATCAATACATTGCAAAGGAACAGATTTGAGTTCTGCTCCTTGATTCAAACCTCCTCTCAAACCAAACTCCACGTTTCCCACGTACAAGACTCCAGCTGAAAAGGATCACGGAGGACACATTTTGGGTCAACTCCCTCTTGGTTTACAATACAAGGGAATGGAGATCCTCAACAGAAGTGATTGCTAAGGTCACAAGGCGTGCGCGTGACAAGCTGCACTCTCGGGAACCAAGACTCAGTTTCTTCTTTCCTGTGCAGCCTCCTGGGGAGGTGGGGGAGAGGCTGCCGCTGCCGGGGCCCTGGCGTTCCGGGGCGGTCCCTGGCGGCCGTGCATTCCACAACCACCCGAGCTCGGCGAGCCGGGTGCCGAGCTGCGCGTGCCGGCCACTCCTGCGCGCTCCCGCCTGCCCGCGGCTCCGAGCTACCCGGCACGTTGACGGCCGAGGTCCGAGGGCCAGGGGTCGCATCCCGCTGCTGGAGCCCGCCGTCCCCAGGACATCTAGAGAAGCGTTCCAGCTGCCTCTGCCCCAGGAACTTTTCGCAGACCTGGCACGATCCAGCAGCGGCGGTGGCCGCGGGTTTTCAAAGCAGCTGCGCGGATCTCGGGTGAGTGGGGTCATCGGGTGCTGTTCGTCGGCTCCGGCTCTCGTGCTGCCTCTACCCAAGTGCCCCTCCCAACTGCCTTCTTTTTATCTCCTTTCCCCGCATTTCTCCCTCTTCACCACTTCTGCTTTTTCTTATCTCCTTTTGTCCGCCCTTAAGTTCCAGCGACCTTTATCGGCGCTCGATCTTGGGCCTCCCCGGAGGCCGGAGCTCGTAAGGGTGAGCTCCAGCCCTCTGGGAGGCAAGTCTGTTCCGCGTTTCCCTGCCCCTGCCTGTGGTCGCGGGAGGGAAGGGGGAAGCGCGCCCGGTCCTTGAGCAGGTTCTGCTCTCTCTTTGCTCTCCAGGCGCGGCGGCGGAGCTCGGCTCCCGGCCTTAGCGCACCCGCTGTGGGCGCTGCGCTGGCAGTTTGGGTCTTTGCACCCCCCAGAGCAGCAGGCTCTCTGTGTTACTTTTCTCAGAGCCCTGCGTGGAAGGCGCCCGGAGTTGGGAGTCAGGGGTGGTGGGTTCCAGCCGTGGTTTGTTACTAGCAGTTCTCTGTCTGTGAAATGGAGAAAATACCCTTTGCATTCCGATCAAATGAGAAAGGGAAAGTTCAAAGTATCTTGGAGACAAAGAAGCCTTCCTCCTAAACTCCCTCCTGCCTCTTTATTTAGGGGTTGTTTCGACTGCCAGTTCTCCCGCACCGCTCACCCCCCTTCCACAAATTCCTTGAGGGTAGGCTCTGTCTCTCATCTTCAGCACTTGGCACAGGACGCCCAATACTGCCTACTGAGTGAAAGAGAGATATAAATCTTAAAAACCTCATGCAACTGTTAAGGCTGCTTTTTGGATTGAGTGGGCAGGCTGGGCTCTTACTCATGCAGGTCCACTTGTTTCTTCCTGACTCACTCGTTCTCGTCCTGTGTCACCTATTTATCTACAGATTCCCTCAAAGCTCTAGGCTGCAGCGGTGAGAGCCCCTCAGTCATTCGATCATGGAAGATTCCCTGATCATCTGCTAGGATCTGTGATCCCACCGTAGGGGATAAATAGTCCAGTCCATAATCCTGCAGGACTGTGAAGGCCTGAGTAGGGGTGGGGGTGAGGGGTTGAGGTGGGAAGGACTGTTTCCCTGGGAGTCAGGAAACACTCTGAGTACCTTGAGGCGTTTCCATATCTAGACCTTGCCTTTGCCATCCCCGTAAAATAAGGGAGTGGAGGTGGAAGAGTTGGGTGTCTGTGGTTAAATGGGATGCGCTTTGGGGTTATATTCAGGCCACCCAGCAATCCTCTGAGCACATCTGAGACAGCCCAGCTGGGTTTCAGGACATCATGTACTTCTGTAGTAACACCCAAGAAAAGCCAAGGAGAAATGCTTCTCTGCTCTAGCCGAGACCTCGAGTTTCCAGCCGTCTAGGGGTTATGAATCATGCCATGGGGGTTATAAGTCATGCTCTATCAAATCTTCCAAACACTTGACCACTCAGAGCATCAGCACGGTGGGCTCCGCCGCAAAAAAAGGCCTGGGGATTTCCTGTTTCTGGCCCAGCCAGACAATCACTGGGCTGTGGTGAGGTGTTTGAGACAGAAAACCGATCAGATGCTCTGGGGGCTGAGTATGGCTGGGTCACATATTGGGCTCTGGGGTGTCAGACTAAGGGGACAATAAGAGGTAGGTACAACCTTAGATGCTTTCCCAGCCATATTCTGACCCTTCTTTTAAGAAGAGTGCTTCTGCTTCTTCTCCATGAGAGCACTTCTGTTTCTTCTTTTATGTTTTAATAGAAACCCAGAAAATATTTCCAAGGACAGAGGATGTTTATCTTGACTGTCTTACACTGTCGCTATTGGCAGTGGTATCAAAGACAGGCACATGTCCTCCCACTCACAGTTTATAAGAGTAAACACTAGTATTACCACACCCTGCTGACCTCTGCCTGGTTGGCCAGGTAAGCTGAATAATGTAACAATAATAATATTTGTTGTTGTTTAGTTGCTAAGTTGTGTCTGACTCTTTTGTGACCCCGTGGAGTGTAGCCCGCCAGGCTCCTCTGTCCATGGGATTTCGCAGGCAAGAATACTGGAATGCGTTACCATTTCCTTCTCAGAGGATCTTCCTGATCCAGGGATCGAACATGCATCTCCTGCATTGGCAGCAGATTCTTTACCACTGAGCTACCTGACATTTACTAAGTGCTTGCTATTAGCCAGGTATTATTCTAAGCATTTTATATGTATTAACTCATTTAGTCTTTCAGTTCAGTTCAGTTCAGTTCAGTTGCTCAGTCGTGTCCGACTCTTTGCGACCCCATGAATCGCAGCACGCCAGGCCTCCCTGTCCATCACCAACTCCCAGAGTTCACTCAGACTCACGCCCATCGAGTCAGTAATGCCATCCAGCCATCTCATCCTCTGTCGTCCCCTTCTCCTCCTGCCCCCAATCCCTCCCAGCATCAGAGTCTTTTCCAATGAGTCAACTCTTCGCACGAGGTGGCCAAAGTACTGCAGTTTCAGCTTTAGCATCATTCCTCCCAAAGAAATCCCAGGGCTGATCTCCTTCAGAATGGACTGGTTGGATCTCCTTGCAGTCCAAGGGACTCTCAAGAGTCTTCCTATGAGGTAGGGATCATCACTGCATCCATTTTATAGATGAGGAAACTGGGGTCCAGAGAGAGTACCTTACACATATCACACAGGAAGTAAGTGGC